>NC_040903.2:156656224-157295958 GCF_004126475.2 Phyllostomus discolor
TCAAAGATTGACTTCACTATCTCCTCCCAATTAACTAAAAGCTTAAATTTATAGATTGGACCAAAAAAACTGATGGTGATCCATTAAATCCCATCCTAGCCCTTGTGAAACTAATCTGTATTTGCCATATTGGTGTACTCGACATATCCCAAACTCAATTCATTTTCCCCCTTAAACTGCCTCTTCTTCCCAACAACCAATTTCTGTCAATGGCTTTGTGATTGACAGAAATCTTGATGTGACTTCTGATTCTTTGACCACCTTTCTCCTCTGTTCAAGAGTCACTGGGTCAAGTAGACTAATTAAGATTCTGAGCTCCATGGTAAGACCCTCCTGGATTTGATACCTGGCTTTACCACTTATGGCTGTGCAACATTAGGCCTGTTACTTAACCTTCCTGTGCCTTAATTGCTTCATCTTTAAAATAGAAAAAAACAACAATTAATTCCTAATAGAGTTGCTGTAACAGTTAAATGAGATACTGTGCTGACACACAGTAAGTACTTACTTGATACAGTTCTGCTACTAATTTTATTATTACAAATAGTCTAGGATGTGTTCCCTCCTCTCTATTTTTATTATAACTGCTCCATTTTAAGGTCTTATCAATTTTGGCCTAGGTTACAAATATTGATATTCAATTTTATCCCACTTCCAGATTTCCCTCTACTTACCTTGACCTGCAGAGCTCTGCCAGAGTAGTCTTCCTTAAGTACCACGCAACTCTTTGAGTTCAGAATCCATAATGGTTCCCTAATACCTATGGCTTCTAATCTACAAGTTTCTGGGCAGTTTCCAAGGCTGTAAAGAATTTACCCTGCTCAGTGTCTGTCCAGGTGACCGAGGGCATAAACTCTGGTGTGCCACCATTTCCTAACTGTATAACCTTAGGTTACTGTGTATCTTTAGTCAGTTCAAAATCCTCACAGAGGGAGCTTACATATCCTCACAGGCACAGGGGCACAGATCTCTGGCTCCTGTCTTACTATGGATGTCCTATATCCTTTTCCCTAAGAATTGAGAGGAAGACCCTGTCCTGAGATTTGCCGAGTACATGTGAATGTTTCTCCACCCTTTATTCTTCCTCTTCTCAGTTTTGAGGAAGTGGAAGTGAGAGTAGAAAATACACATACTTTTCCCTGGCTAGTGTGGCTTTGTTGGTTGGAAAATTGTACTGTGCACCAAAAAGTTTGTGGGTTCAATTCCCAGGAGGGCAAATACCTAGGTTGAGGGTTCAATCCCAGGTTGGGGTACATTCAGGAGGCAACCAATCAGTATTTCTCTCTTAAATCTCTCTCTCTCAAATCAGTAAACATATCCTGGAGTGAAGAGCAAACAGAAGATACCCATACTTCAAGTCTTGCCATACTTTCTCTTTTCTCCCCCTTCCAGAACCAGATAACTTTCAGCTTCCTTTTCATCTCTTATGTTCTTCTCTTATTTCTTACTTCCTTATTTTGTCCTTCAGTGTCATGGACTAAAGTTAAAGGCTAAATGGCATAAGGGAACAGGATCTGTTATAGTGAAGGGTGTGAGAAAGTACTGACTCCTAGAAGATAAACACCCACGACAAGACATTCTTGTTCAGTTTGTTTATAGAGTGCCAGGTGCTGGGAATACAACAATGAGCAAGATACTATCCCTGCCTTTAAGAAGCTTCAATCCAGAGTGAGAAGCCAGACTAGAAAAAGGTTATAACACAATATGGTAAGTGCAAAATGGATGATATTTACAAGATGTTATAGCAATACAGAAGGGCAACCCATCCCAGCATGAAAGGGCTGGGGGGTAGGGGGTGGGGCTGTGGATAAGCTTTGAAAGTCAAATAGGAGCTGTATTACAAAGGTTGGGATGGCATGAGACTAATATAAGAAGGACAATGTCAAGAGTCCCACCTGGGAGTCCAAGTGGAGTGAGCAAGCTGACTGGTTGTGTGGTCATGTCTTGGAGACTGGTGGAGCTCACAGCATGGCTGACCAACTGACTGAGGAATAGATTGCAGAATTCAAAGAAGCATTTTCACTATTTAACAAGATGGTGATGGACCTATAACAACAAAATGTCCTGGCTGGCGTAGCTCAGTGGATTGAGCGCGGGCTGGGAACCAAAGTGTCCCAGGTTCGATTCCCAGCCAGGGTACATTCTTGGGTTGCAGGCCATAACCCCCAGCAACCGCACATTGATGTCTGTCTGTCTGTCTCTCTCGCTCTATCTCCCTCCCTTCCCTCTCTAAAAAATAAATAAATAAAATATTTAAAAAAAAACAAACAAAATGTAATGAGGTCTATTTGGCAGAATCTCAGAGAAGCAGAATTATAGGACATGATTAGTGAAGTGGATGCTGAGGGTAAAGGTACAACTGACTTCTCAGAATTTCTGACAATGAGGCAAGTAAAATGAAAGACACAGGGAGTGCAGAAAAAATTAGAGAAGCATTCAGTGTGTTTGATAAGGATGGCAGTGACTATCTTAATATAGTAGAGCTTCGCCATGTGATGACAAACCTTGGAGAGAAGTTAACAGATGAAGAGGTTGATGAAATGATCAGGGAAGCTGATGTTCATGATGATGGTCAAGTAAATTATGAAGAATTTGTATAAATGATGACAGCAAAGAGAAGACATTGTACAGAATGTTACATTTCTCGTATGAAATTGTTTATTTGCCTTTTCTCCATTTGTAGTTTATCTGCAAGAGGTTTCCCCTACTGTCAATAAAAATATGCATGTATAGCAATGAGAACTTCATTGCTCCATGTTTTCTTCCCTTATCTTACTGTCATTGTCTCGAAGCCTTATTTTAGGAAATTGATCAAGTAACGTGTTACACGTGGCTCACTCTGGATATATCTAAGCCCTTCTGCACATCTAAACTTAGATGAAGTTGGTCCAATGAGGGAACATATGGATTAGGCTTTTTTAAAAGCTGTTTTCTTTAGGAACTGTCAGCATGTTGTTGTTGAAGTGTGGAGCTGTAACTCTGCATGGATTATGGACAGTCAACAATATGTACTTAAAAGTTGCACTATTGCAAAATGGGTATATTATCCAGGTATACATACACTCTTTTTTTGTACTACTGGCTCTGTACTAGAAACATTTTCTTTTCTTGTTACTTGCTTTTTAAACTTTGTTTAGCCACTTAAAGAAAATCTGTTTGTGGCACAATTTGCCTCAAATCCATTCCAAGTTGTATATTTGTTTTCCAATAAAAAAAGTTTACTCACCTTCCCCTCCACCCACCCAAGATTCCCAACTGGGAGGACACTCTATCTAAAGGCATGGAGGCATGAAATGATATTATGTGCTTTAGGACCTAGGTATAGTTTCATATAACTGGAATATCAAGTAAGGGGAGCAGGTATGTCAGGGGATGAGGCATTCTGGCTTTATGAAAAAGCTGCTAATGAAGTGTGTATTCACAGTGTGTATAATAAATATTAATAAAGAAAGACATAAGAATCAGAAAAAAAACAACAAGACAATGGTTCTGAACAAAAGTAACTCTGGGAGGGTCTCTGGGAGCCAGGAGCAGCCAGGCTTGGGCTATCTCACAGAGGATTTGCTCCTCTTATTCTTCAAGCTACAATTTGTGTTTCCAGTTCAGCTATTTTTATTTGCCAGTTCTAGTCCTGTATTTTGTATGGTTATTTACAGAAGAGGGGAAAAGGAAAAAGTGACTGAATGTAGAAGAGGAGGGGGGGTATAAAATAGATGTTTAAGCAGCTCTCCATTTGGGTATCTAACAGATATCCCAAAGTCTACACATCCAACCTGAAACTTCTGATCTGTGCTCACAAATCTGCACCATCCACAGTCTCAGCTCAGTGGATAGCAACTCCTACTTTCCATTTACCTAGGCCTGAAGTCTTCATGTGCACCCTTCATTCTTCTGTTTCTATCATATCCCATACGCAGTCCATTAGGAAACTCTTTTGGCTCTTCCTTCAAAATACTCATATGCCCCAAATCCAACCACTTTTCATCATCCCAGCTGAATCTACATCATCTCTTATCTCGATTACTGTATCAGCCTTCCAACAAGTCTCCTTGCTTCAACTATTGGCCTCCTGTAATCTATTGTTCTCACAAAGTCCAGAAGGATCCTTTAAAAATGTAAGTCAAATAATATCACCCCAAACCCTTTTTCACCCAGATTAAAACCAAAGTTCTTACAATGAATTGCTCTAGGAGCTTTGCTCTTGCCATTACCTCCATCAGAAATAGTCTTTTCCCAATAATTTAGTTAGCTAACTCTGTCACCTTCTTAACTCTGTTAAAATTTCACTGCTCAATGAAAGTGACCCTGTTCACCCTATTTAATATTAAAATCTGCTACCCCCATCCCCATACACTCCAGATCCTCCTTATCCTACTCTTTTTCTTTTTTCCACAGTCCTTATCACTTCTAATATAGTATATAATGTATTTATTATCTTTATTGTTTAATTTCTTGTCTCCCTCTTCTAGGCTGCAAATTCTATAAGCGATTATTTGGCTCACTGATATATCCTGCTTAAAACAAAGGTCAAATGGATGAATGGATGAATGAATGGATGGATGAATAAATGAATGAATGAAAGATAAGTGGATATTATCCATTGAAAACTCCACTTTACATTATTCAAATTCCCCTTTCTTAAACTCAGAAGCTAGTATGGAGAAACAGAGGAATCAGCTACATGTATCTTAATTTTAGGGACTGAATGAAAAAGGAAAAAAGTCTCCCTATGGCATGACCTTGGGTAGAGGAAAGACTAATTTTTTAACATTATAATATAGTTTCTTGTCCCTAAGTTTTAAATGAATAATGATTTTTTTCTGAATTTCGTTTGTATATATGTGTTCTTTAAGGTCTTTTCTACCACTAAGATTATAACATGTTCTTTTATACTTGTTCTGATACTCATAGAATTCAGTTTTGCTTTGCTTATTAAGTTTAGCTCTGATCTTTAATTCATCTGGAATTTAGGCTTGTGATTTGTGAGAAGTAGGGAGCAAACATCACTTGTCACAAATGACTAGCCAGGTGGTCACAAATCATATACGAAATAGCTCAGCCTTGTCTCAAACTATTCTTAATTACCATGACATTACACTATATTTTTATTTTTCTGGTGGTAATCTCTGATCTTATTACAATTCACTATTACTAATTTTAGCCTAACTAAAACAGATAGCCATTCATGTGACATTTTCTGAGCATTTAATTATGTGTCATGTGCTGGAAATAAAAATATGCTGGCCAGACTCAATTGTCTAAAAATAAATTCAGTGGATTGAGGTCTAGACTCTACTGTGTGTGTATTAAATTTTTTTAATTTAAATTTATTTTCCAGTTTACATTCAGTATTATTTTGTATTAGTTTCATGTGTACAGAATAGTGGTTAGACAATCATATACTTTACAAAATGTTCCCCCTAAGATTTTCAGTACCCACCTGGCACCATACATAGTTATATTATTTATGATATTCCCTATGCTATACTTTACATCCTCATTACTATTTTGTAACTACCAATTTGTACTTCTTAATCCCTTTACCTTTTTCACCCAGTTCCCCAACTGCACTTTCCTCTGGCAACCTTTAGTCTGCTTTCTCAATCTATATAGACTCTGATTTTTTTATTGTTTTTTGGAGGGGTGGTGATAGCAAAGTTTTTCCTCATAAGTATTGGTTATGTTGCTGATGTATTTATAAATAAAAAAGATCATCTTTGTTAACTTTTTCTGAAATAGTCTAAATATAATTCAGAAGTTGAAGCTTCTAATGAAAAATGTGGACAAAGGCTGGGAAGTGAGAAAAGCAGGATGCAGCGTCATATCCTAAAAATCATTCTTATTACAATTTATTCCCTAGCCTTAGTCTAACAATTGGGTAGCAAATGACTATTCAAGTAAATATTAGGGCAAGGCCTTTCCTCTCCCTCTATTAAACTTATTTTGAGAGTTACACACCGAGTCATGCCCAATGAAGCATCACTACATCCTAGGAAGATCTTGTGTGTATATTCTCATGAGCACATTTAATTGTATGTTCCTACTCCCTCAGATTAAGCTTTTGGCAAAGTTAGCTCATTTTATTTCCGAAAGATATGGGGTAACCATGGTCCAATGTTGAGCAAAAGGTGATAAGGATCAGTTGGAAATTGCAATCAGGGAAAAGGTTCAGGTGTAATCTGTAACACCAGGAGTAACACCAGGAAGTCTGCCACCTTTACTCAGGTCAAGGCAGTTCCATTTTAAAAACATTTAAACAGGGGGTCTTTAAAACTTTAATGTTCCCTCCTCACACACAGTAATTAATGTTGACATGGTAGGCACAGTAGTAATATAATTCAAATATAATGTATTTGAATTCAAATATAACTTATTTGAGTGTCAGATTGGACCTCCACCCAAGTATTTATTGAGCATCTACTATTATCAGGATAGAGAAATGAATTAAACAGACACAATTCCTTCCCTCAGTCAAGAAACTGCCCCTTCCCAAATTAGCACTTTATGTCACTGTCCAAAAATAAGTGAGTAGTCTTATAACTAAACTGTGGAATGACATAGCTCTGTTTACATAATTAATATCCAAGGAAATCTCAACCTAAAGTTGGTTATGATTTTCATAATTTATGCTCTACATATACTTTTCTTTTTAAACAGCAAGTCCAAATGTGATTATCCAGGATTCATGACCTACTTTGCCAGCCTAAAGCTATTTTATACTGCAATCAGAAGGATTAGTTTAGTTTTAATATGACACTAGACATTACTGGGTGGTCCTTATGATTTAAGAACTCACCTTAGTAACTAGTCCTACTATTATTAACCAGACTCTCCAAGAACACAGGCTTCTCTAGCACAGAGAGTGGTTGGTTACATTTGGGGCTGCCACATGAGAGTATTTTCCAGGAGATGTCATGTAGGTGTCTCAGGGTAGGCATGTGTTGTTTGAGGTTAAATTTGGAATTACAAAATGCATACAGAATAAACCCAAGATTTTCAAGATCTGAGACCACTGAAAGAGAATACCAAGGCAATGCCTGGGCACTGAAACACATCTGTTACATGTTAACTTCCTAATATCACTAAGAAGGATTAAATCTGTAGAAAGATGAAAAATGGACATTCAGTGGTAAAATCCTACAAACACACAAGGAAATGGCAGCACTAGCCTTTGAAGAACATATTCCAGAAGTTATTCTTAACCTGTTTTCACATCTTCACTAGTATAAAACTAGCGAGGCCCTACCAGTAGAGATTCAATGTAAGAATTTCTCTCCTTTCCTTAGTTTTTCTGGTCTAAAAAGAACTACATTTAATAAACAAGGAAAAGGCCTTTCATTAATTCTCATAACTACCCCAGAGCTCCATTCCAGAATTTTAGGACAAAAATGTTCAGAGGTGAAATGGAGAAGCAAAAATTATTATCCAACTTGAGTTCTCAATTCAATTAGAGGTGCTGGCCCACACCTCTAATTGCTGCAGATTACTGTTATGAAACAGGGATCCTCCACCAGTCTACACAGAGCACTGTTCCAAAGGCAGAGGAAACATTGCTGACAAAACTTCTAAGTGCTGTAATGAGTAGAGCTTGAGAAATAACTAATTCCTAACTGAGTATGATACACGTGTAGGGTTAAAAGTAAAGGGCATGCTTAATCTGGTAATCAAAGAAAAGGTGGTCGTTTCTCTGGAAACAAGTTTGATTAGTCATAATGTGTCATACTGGGCAGTTCTCAAAAGAACAGGCACCACTGCACTAATTTGGCTCTTGCACACATTCACATTCTCTTTATGATTCCACCACCACCTTCTTTTTTCCCCCAAAAGTAATGAAATAATAATGGTTGATGGCACCATCTAAAAGGTAGCATTATAGAAGTCATTCCCTGGGCTTCGGAGTCATTTCTAGATTAGAATTCTGGTACCATTACACAGCTGAGAACATTCATTTCATCAATGTTCTGCTTTCATATGCTCCTTTCATTTTTCAGAGTTACAGGTAGGCTGTAGTGAACTTAGAAAAAGGAAATACAAAGCAGCCTTTCCCCCTTCTGATCATATTCCTGCATTATCTAGTAGCCACTGGTAGTCTGGCCAGATGTCTAGCTGTAGTAAGCCTTGTTTCCTAGCACTCACGACCATAACTTACAACTTCCCTTGAAAGTGCTCTTGTAGTCTCAATGAAGCTGAAGCTAAACAATGGTGTTCCTCAGGGAGCTTTCATCTAACAAAGCCAACACTGTCCTCTCCATACACTTAGGGTTGTATTTGCTACTCAGTTTTTATATTAATCACTTTTCACATTCATTTATATGGAGTTCTCATAAAAATATTTAGGGAAAGAGGATTCTGTGTCATACTAAGTCCATCAAGATGTTAACATTGATAGTTCTTGCAGAATGTAGGTATTTACAGAATCTGAGGATATTATTAAGCTTTCATGGACCAAAGACTAACAAGAAATACTATAGTGGTACATTTAGTACCATCAAAGCCACTACCTTTTGAAACACAATTTAGATGAGAAATTAAGGCTTAAATTTTAAGGATGAATACCATACCTAAGGTAATTCATTGATTTCACAAGGCTCACTAGGAAAGACGGTCCATTTAAAGAAGATAAGTAAGGAGAGCTTAATTAAGATACTAATTAAAAGGGGGTGGACAGAGTTTAGGGAAGCCAAGTCAAGATGGTGAAGTACCTTCAGCAGTGTTTAGATCTTTCTGCAGTGAGGGAAATATTCTATATTTATATTGTCCAGTACCATAACCATTAGCCACATGTGGCTATTGAGCACTTAAAATGCAGTTAACGCAACTAGGCCACTGAATTCTTAGTTTTATTTAATTTCTGTTAAGTTTAAATAGCCACACAGCTAATGGCTATTATATTGAACAGTGCAGCTGAGGCCTAACAGAGAGTTAATACAACTCCTAGGCCTGAAAAGGTAGGGAGAAACAATTACTGGAACCTGGGGTGTTGCAGAATCAGAGCAGTACCTTATAGAAGAGGATTACATGACAGGAGCTGTGGCTTTTGATAGAATACAGACTTTGCCAACTTGTAGATCGGTAGGAGGAACACTGTGAATTACAACTCACTCTTCCAGCCCTACAGCTCCCTCTTGTGCCTCTGACTGGCTGAATTCACCACAAACTAGAGATAAGGAAAACTCCGTGATGTATTCCCTGAGTCAGCCTCCTCCGGTACAGGCCATAGTGAAGGGTGGAGAATAGATCTGAAGCAAAGCATTATACCATGCACATAATGAATTGAAGCATCAACTGTTTGGTTTATAAGCATTCATGAACCTAAATAAATATGGAACCAGTGGCAAAAATGGAACAAAGGCATATTTTTCAATAAAGTCCTACAATTATTGTTAAAGCTATCCCAGGTTCTCTGCTGCATAAAATGGGACAATGCTTTAATCAAACTGCAACTGGGTTCATTTTAGGTTTCATTCATGAAAAATGAGGTCAATGTGCCATGACCCTTGAACTATATTCAACCTTAGTTTCTTACCAAAAATCTGTGTGAAACCTTTTCCAAGGTACCATCTCAAATCACAGACTTGGAGTGGAAAATTTTTCACTTGACTTAGGTTAAAGGTTGTTATAACTCAATAAATGGATAAATATAGATTAGAGAATGGGAGGAAGACATGGGGATCCAAAGGCCCAATTCCTACTCTAGGACTGTATGACCACTCTCTTAAGACAGGCTTACTTACATTTTATTTTTGTACTATCTCTCTGGAGATGGTATGTGTTTTAACAACCTTTCAGACTTCCCTAGAGTAGTGCTAATAAAAAAAAATTTAAAAAGATGGGGCATAGAGGGTGTGGTTGGAGCTACAGCCAAAGTCAAATCCTACTTGTGGAAACCTTTATTGTCAATTATAATGGGTCCTGAATATATCAAAAGTCCAGTCCTTACTGCCCAGCACTCAAGGAAGAAAAATCTAATGTTACTGCATGAGGGTTGAAGTAGGTGCCAAAGGAAAAGCAGTTCCCGCCACCTCCAAGGAGCAGGAGTTGTTGCTCTTCAGAAAGGAGTATGCTGGTGTGGTTGTGTAACATTAATGGCCATGGCACACATGTTGTGTCAATCTGATACTCAGAGCTCAATCCTGTAGTCAAATTGATAACAGTCACCCCAGGAACTGAGGGGGAATGAATCCAGACCCCTCCAACCAGCAGAAGATTCCCATTAAGCACATGAGCTGTGTGGGAGTACCTTGGAGTAATGGGAGGCTGGATGTCTACTGATTCCCAAAGGAATCCACAAGTGATTGGTTTCAGGAAAAGTACAGAGCTCAATGGCTCCTCAGAAGCACCTAGACCTCCAGCAATAAGGGCTCCCCCTTGCCAGCTGCAGGCACTGTGAGAATGCCGACCTGCAGGTGTCTCCCCCTCCACTGGGATCCTGACCCAAGTCATTGTCACCACATGTAGAAAATGCCAGTCACTTAGTACATGTTCCACCACACTTCGACCCCCATACACAAACAAATATTTCTGATTCTTATAGGACACTTCTGTTGTTGAATGTCGCCAACATGACAAAGTAGAATCTTCTTCCGGGCCAGCCTTTGTTACTGTTACATTTAGATCCTCAGTACTATTATCCTCACTTTTAAAAAAATGAAGTTGGAGAATTCCCAAGGCTGGAGTTACTGGGGACAGTCTCCCTCCCAAAACCAGAACTTGAGTATCTGAAAGTTTTGTCATGGTGTGATAAAGGCGTCCATCCCAGTGAGTTCCAGTTCCCCAACTGCATATTTGTTTGCCTTTCCATTCGAAGTCACAGTATTTTGAGAGCAAGTGAAACTTGCTGATTCGGCAATGCCGCCCCTCCTGCTCTCCAAATCCACCTGCACTGAGAATAATGCCTGGGCTCAAAAGGACAGAGGCATGGCCATATCTTTTAAAGTCTGGACCCTGGCTGTCACTAGTGACTACACTGGCGGACAGGGTCCCTGAAGGGGAAGCAGGGTCTACCCGAGGAAACACCTTTGAGGATGGAAACACCAAAGTTTGGGAGAGAGTGTCTCCCTTAGAAGCGGCCAGAATGAAATAGTGGGCACACTTCAGATGCCACTCCTCAAACTCGTCAAAGGGTTCAAGATTTTCCATGCGCCAGCGTTCTTCTGAGGGTACAAAGCAGCGATAGAATTCATTCATGTCCATGGCACTGCAGGCAGTCCAGCCAGCCTGAAGGAAGCGGTGCTGCTGGGACTCCACATCGGGAAAACGGTCCAGGCCATGCAGAGGAGAATTTAGCTGCTGAAAATGCTGCTGCATGAACTGACCAAAGGCGTCATGTGGCCTCATCTGCTCGTAGACCACGAAGAGAGCATCAGGAAAACGCTGGGCTGCCCAGGATATGAGGGCCGCGGCATCATCCGGCTCCAGGTAGGTCAGCACAGCCTCAGCCAGAAGCAAAGTGGGTGCTGCCGCATCAAGGCCTGCGGCAGCCAGGGCCTGGTCCAATCGCTCGACCTGCCTCAGGTCCAAGCCAAGGATGCGGTAGTCCAAGCTCTCAAAGCACAACGCAGACGCTGGGTCCCCGCTCTGGATAGGCCCGGTCACCGCACACAATTCCGGCGTTGCTCGAATCTTCTCCGCTTTGCGCCGCGCCACGTCAGGAAAATCTACCTCCCAGACAGCAGCCCAGGACAGGCGGCCTTCAGTTTTAAGGCGAAAATAAAGCGAGTCTGAGCCGGCACCCAGCGACAGGATCTGGGTGCGAAGTCCACCAGAGATAGCGCCCGTCCGTTCCAGGAAGACCTGCACGCAGTGCTTTACTGCGCGTGCGCGGACGTAGTAGCCGCGGTGGATGAGCGGCGCGCGGCGCCCGGTTCCCGGAACTAGCAACGCAGCAAAGGTGTCTTGTACGTACCCGTACGCTGCCAGGGAACTTTTGCTGAGGGCGCTGCTATCGTTGGTGTGCTGCACTGCTCCAGCTCGACGCCCGCGACTCCTCGGGCCCATGGCCAGAAGACACAGAAGAGCCGCTGTCCCTCAAGGCGGTGAGGGGCTCTTCAGTTCTAGTTACGCACCTCGCGGACTTTTATTCGTAAAAACCACCCCTCCGCCGTGACTCCCTTTCCGGTGATTAGTATGCGTCACTTCCGGGAGGAGCGAGCCTCCCTAATCTGAATTGAGGGTGTAATTTATACTAAAATTTGTGGTTAACTATTTGATTCTCTGGGACTGCATTTTCGCAGGAAGACTGCTCGCTACGGCTTATTGTGGACAGGTTAACTGTGTCAGGGAAGCACGTGTTGTCAGTTTTCAACAAGCTTTTCCGTATGAAAGAAAAATTTTATCTAAGTTCTCATAATTGAATGAACTGTTGACAAATTTTTAAGAGGTGAGTCTGTGGGGGCTGACAGCCAGGACTTGGAGGGAAAGATCTATACCACCGACGTTGGTGGGCAAGTAGATGGGGTAGTTCCTCGGATACTAACTACTAGTGCTAATTTAATGCTTTAATTCAGGGGTGGCCAACCTTTTGGTGTCTCTGGCCCACACATTAAATACAAAGGCACTAATGAAAACTGATGAGCAAAAAAGGAGATTTAAGTAAATTCACAATTTTGTGTTGTGCCGCATTCATAGCCATCCTGGGCCAAGGGTTGGACACCCCTGCAATTGTTACCAAAGAGATCCCATTTGAGTCTGGAAACAAGTCTGTGAGGCCAGGTGCAAAATGAACAAACCTTTACAGAGGTTGTGATTCACCCAATACGTTTTTCCCCACAGATATGTACTATTTCCTGTATTCCTGGCTCTGTGCTAGGCTGACAGTAAGTAAACTACTCAGCCCATTTCTCTGCTATAAAATGACATCCCCCTCCCCTTTCAAAGTTCTGTGATTCTAGGGTAGTGAGGGAATCGTGGAAGAGAGATGATGATTCCCTCATATGGTTTGAATCTTTTGGGGGGGTTAAAATAACTGTCAAATTTCTGAATTGGGTGTTTGGGTGTCATCACCAGTAGAGAACTGCCTCCAGAGATGTTAAGGAAACTTATAATTTATTAATTAGGATTTGGAAACTGAGGGCTGAGATGGATAACTACAGCTGTGGCTACCTAGAAGCAGTAGAGCATAATGGTTAAAAGTATGAGTTTTGAAGTCCAGCCAGTTTGAATTTGAATACTGGAACTCAAAAGTTTGAGTCAGGGTAAAGTTTTGTTAGTTGAAAAGTTTCATTTAGGTTTAATGTTTAAGACCTATTAATAATCTTAGGGAGAGCAACTTCCATTAAGCAGTAAGGGCCAAAGCTGTGTTACAGTGAATGGGAGATAGGTAAATGGAGGCAGCCATTCTAAATTACACTTTCAAAGACCTTAGTTCAGAAGAAAAGGAGAGAAAGGGCAAGTAGTTAAAAGCATTGTGGAGTGAAAGAAAGTTTGGGTTATTTTTCTTTTAGGTGGAAGCAAATACTAACTATACTTGCATGTTAGTCCCCTGAGCAAAATAAGCCAGTGGAGAGAGAGGTTGGAGGAACAGAAAAATGAGATTTACTAGTGGAGTAATGAATTAGGATATATGGGAATGAATGGGGTTCTGGGCCCAAATTAGTCTGGGAGACAAGAGAATGAATCCTTTTTCTGTCTCCTGAGGGAAGAAGGGGTACAGATAAAGATAAGTGTAAGTGTGGGGGAGAGGAGAGAGAAATAGAGGGAATTCATGCCTGATGACTCCTGTTGTCTCTAAAGCTGGTGTCTGGGTTGTCACTTCAATGTGAAGCACTTGGGTGTAGGGGAAACCTTGAAGAGTTTGGAATTGCCTTTGAAGGGAATGGGAGAAGGACTCCCCTGAGCATGCTGAGCTGAGGGATCCTCATCTCTAAAATGAGGGGACTAAGTCTGCTTTGTGAGTTGCCTCAAGTTGACTGAGGACCAAAGAGGAGAAAAAAAGAGTTGTAGGATTTTGAAAAAAATATATAGCACTATAGAAATGATATTTTAATGATGTGAGTAAAATGTGTATGATATATGTATACGTTAGAAATATTTTCTGGTAAAGAGCAGAAGTCAAGAAAAGTGATTCAAAAAGAAAGAAGAGAGCAAAATTTATGATTTGGTTATCTTATGATGGTTTTCTGCTTATTTTTTAAATCTGTTTGTTCTTATGTAAAATGGGAGTAATACTTACCTTAGGGGTTGTTGTGAAGATTCAGAGAGACACTTAGCATAGTGCTTGTTTCATAGAAGTGTTTAATAAATACTAACAAATAATGTTTATTATTCTGAACCCCCTTTACCTACTGTCATGAAAAAAGTACTCTTGACACAGGAGACTTGGCTCTCATCCTTCTCCTACTTGATAAACTATTAGTACAAATGTAGAAAGATCTTATCTCAGTGTGTTGCTTATCAGTTCCTCAACTCTCACCACAGCTTCTTCTGGCCCACTCGAAATCCAGCCTAGGAAAGTTGGATTTGCCAAGGAGTGGTACTATAGTATCTTTGGCAAGGATCAGTGAAACAGCAATTATTTTAAAATGTGCAAAGACTGTGCTTGTTTTGGTGGCTTTCAAATTTCCATAGGTTAACATTGTAGCCAATGCTGGAAGAGGGTTTGAATCTGGCCCAAATTAAGGTCAGGATCCTAGAGTAAGATGTTACCAGCCTCTTAAGAGATCTTTAAAAAAAAAAATTTATTGCCCTGGCTGGTGTAGCTCAGTGGATTGAGCTTGGGCTGCAAACCAAAGCATCACAGGTTTGATTCCCAGTCAGGGCACATGCCTGGGTTGCAGGCCACGGCCCCCAGCAACTGCACATTAATGTTTCTCTCTCCCTCCCTTCCCTCTCTAAAAATAAGTAAATAAAATCTTTAAAAATTTATTAATTTTTGAGAGAGAAAGGAAGGAGAAGGGAGAGAGAAACATCGATTTGTTGTTCCACTTATTTGTGCATTCATTGGTGTATTCTTATGTGTCCTGACTGGGAATCAAGAACTCACAACCTTGTTGATAATCAGGACAATGCTCTAACCAACTGAGCTACCTTGCCAGGGCCTTAACTGGCTTTTTTAGGCTATCGTTCTATTGTCTAACCATAAAAGTTCTTTCCTCTTACAATTCATAATAATAAAGCTGTTTTGCAAGATTTTAAAGATTTTATAGACAATTACAATAAATGATTAATTTGTTAAATTATTAAAATTTAATTAAATTAAGTAAATTATCTAAATTTATTATTAAAATTTTTAATTTATTAAAACTATTTCAAAAGTAATCAGGTATTATATGCTTGTTGTTAAACCTTAAAATTGCACAAAACTATATGACATAAAGTAAAAATTCTCTCCCAACCTTTGCCATTTCCAACCCACATTCTAGTGGTAACAGTTTTCTATGTGCCCTTTCATAGGTGTTTTAGGACTAAAGATATAAATACATAAGACAGTGCATTTGTATGTATACATACATGCATGCTTTACTTATGTCATCTTTATGAATCATATATTTTGCAACTTACTTTTTGGAAGTAACATTATATTGTAGAAGTCTTTTCATATAGTCATTTGGGTGGATACATATAATTAATTTAGCCAGTACCCCACTAATGGGCATTTAGGTTGTTTCCAATTTTTTGCTATTATAAATAATACTACAAGAAATGTATTTGTACATGTCCTATAAAAGATAAATTCTTAACAGTAGAATTACTGGGTCAATAAATATGTGGGTTTGTGTATGTTGATAAATGTAGCCAAATTGCTTTCTAAAAAGACCATACCAAGTTCTGTTCATACCAAAACTTTTACTCAGATCTTCACCATTGTAGGTATTACTCTTCTGAGGTTCAGAATTTTTCTGGATAATTTTACAAGTTAAGTCTTTCATGAACTTTAAAAATCAATTTCTAAGTAATAATTTTGAGAGTATTTTGATTAACACTTACTTTGTAATTCAGTTTGACTTATGTAAGATAAAGTATGTTTTTGCATTTTAATGACATGTTTTATGTACTTCAGTAGAGATTAAATGTATTGATTAAACATTCCATATTTTTCATTCATTACTATTTACTAAGCACTTACAATGTGGTATTCCATTGAAATGCCACTTTTAACTTATACTGAGTTGGCCTTTCTGTGGATATCTCATGGTTCTGTCTAGTCCTTACAAACTATTTTCTTTATTGCCTATTTTAACATCTTGGTGAATTATTTAATCCCTCTCAGTGTAAATTTATTGCTTTATAATGTAATAAATGTAATATTTATTCTGTAAGGTTATCAGTGAGATTAAAGATTATTAAAAGTGCTTGTCACATATTCCATAGGCTCTGAATTGAAACTGCTATTATTATCAACATCATCATTAATATATGACAACCCAGAGAGTCAAGGTGACCACTTTGAAAAATCACTAAATTTCATTTGAAATTTTATCTTAATGTATAAGCCATCTTTTGAGGCAAAGGAAAAATTAGGATGTATTTATCATCTGTAATGTGCTAGGCACTGTGTTAGGTATTACACATGGTCCTTGTCCTCAGAAAGCTTATAGTCTGGTGAAGGAGAAAGACAAGTAAATCAGTGATTGAGAGACAATATGATAAAGCATTGAGTGAAAGGTAGTCACTGGATTATATGGGAGCATACAAGAGGGGAATTTAAATTACTGTACCAATCATCACAGCTACCGTGCATTTTTATCAATTTTTTACAAATAAGGAAACTGAAGCTGTGAGGTTAAGTGACAAAGGCCACATGGCTACTAACTGCAAGAATAGTAAAAGGACTAACAGGTCCACTGAAGCCAATGCTGCTGCTCTTCCTTTATATATTTTAAATAATTAAAAATGTAAACTTTTTTATAGGCCTTAGTTTTAGAAATAGTTTTCTAGAAAATGCTAATTAATGAGGACTACACCCAACATTTCAGATTGTAATCCACCTCTTATGTTTTATTTCTAGTTCAAATTATTAGCTAATTTAAATTAGCTTTGGAGGAGCTTTTGTCTTTTAAGGAATAAATTAGCAAAATCCTGTTTCTTTGCTTTTATGTCAACATCTGAAAATGTTCACATTTGTTTGAACAGGTGAAGCTGAGCCCAGAGCAACATTTACAGCTAATCTTATAAAAATATGTGGAAATAAAGCAATCTGAAGGAAATTCAAGACCAAAAAATTTGCTGGCTGAAATATATTGTATTGTTCATACCAATAATAAGAGTGTTTGGAGAAAGACCTTTTTATTCTGCTAAATCATGTTGGAGGCAGAAGACCAGCAGCAATGGAAGAGAACCTTTTACTCAGAATTACCTAAAGTGGTGAGAATTCAACCACAAAATTCTAGAGTGGTTGCCAGTTATAATGTCCTCTGTGTTGTTTCTTTTCATAAAAGAAAAGTAAATTTTATAGGTATACTTTGTAAACTTTAAAAGTTATGTAGCTAAATGTAATAGGCAACCTGCCTACTACAGACTGTAAACATCAAGTACCTGGTATAATACTATGAATCTAGTAGAATCTTGATATGTTGCACTGATTGTATTCTTTTGTTTTTAGGAACTTCATGCCCACTTGAATGGATCCATCAGTTCTAATACAATGAAGAAATTAATAGCTAAGAAACCAGGTCTTAAAATTCATGATCAGATGACTATGATTGATAAGGGAAAGAAAAGAACTTTAGAAGAGTGAGTTTGGGCAGATTCTGGACACACTTTTTTTCTCTATCATTGTAAATAGTATGTAAGAATTCAGATTTTAGTAATTAAAAGAATAGGGTATCCATCTAGTATGGAGAGTATAACTTGACATCATTTTTTCCAGTTGTCAAGCTGTTGACAATATTTTTAATGATTTATATTGTTTGTAAAGTTATACTGTATTGAAATATTCTTTAGACTTGAAAGTACAGGATTACTGATTTTTTCTTTATTTGTTCCTACCAGCAGAGGGTGGGGAGGGGGCTGATGTGGTAGAGAAAGGAAATTAGTATTTCCCACTTAAAAATATCAGTAATGTAGCCCTGGCTGGCGTAGCTCAGTGGATTGAGCGTAGGCTGCGAACCAAAGTGTCACAGGTTCGATTCCCAGTCAGGGCACATGCCTGGGTTGCAGGCCACAGCCCCCAGCAACCTCACATTGATGTTTCTCTCTCTCTCTCTTTCTCCCTCCCTTCCCTCTCTAAAAAAAAAAATAAATAAAATCTTTAAAATATATATATCAGTAATGTTTTATTTTTAGCCATTTATCTTTCCAGATCAATGTAATTTTCAAGAAGTTGTTCTGTAGTTCTTTTAAATAAATATATAATTACTACTAGCCTAAAATCTATTATAAATTTAATTACTTAATGAGTTCATCCTGAGCTTTTGATGACTAGAGTATTTTAAAGCTTTTCATTAATGTTATAGATGTTTCCAGATGTTTCAGATTATTCATCAGCTTACTACTAGCCCTGAAGATATTTTAATGGTAAGGAACAAAGCAATTTTTAAACAAGTTAAAAATTATTAAGTAATTTATGCTTTTCTCTTGTTGCATCAAGTCTGATAAAAATGTTTTCTACTTTTTTATGGCAACTCTTTTCAAAACTAATGTAAGACATTTGCATAAGAGCTAGTATCAAAACGCTATGTTCTTCATTTTAAAAGATATGAGGATAGAACTGGATGAGTATCTTCTGTTAGATGGAGGATAGTATGGAGGAGAAAATCTGGTCCTATTTTCCATAATAGTTAACCACAGATAGAAATGACTTTGATAAGGTTTTATCCCTATTGCTTGGAAGATTTTTCGCTGCCTAGGTGGATGTTATAGAGAGTGAGGAAGTTCAAGAAGTTCCTAGAAATTGAATTACTACTCTCTAGGGAAATAGTTCCTTTCTCTGAGAATGAAGGACTAAAAGACACCACTGTGTTCTCATATCTGAAGTTCCATGAGCCTACAGTCTCCATGGTATGGAAGATTGGCTTCTGTATCATTGATCTGACTTGGATGGCATTTTAAAATGTCCTCTTTATAAGTGAAGAAAAACAAAATCCTGAGAGTGTTCTTAATCATTAGAAAAATGCAAAGTAAGAAGTATAACTTGTTTTTCTAAAGAACTAACTTTCGACTGGTCAAGACAGAATTTTCCTCCTTGGCCAAGACTGAGCCTCACAATAAACAGTAAATCACCTTTTGGAGGAGAGTTGAGTCTAAAAGTTTAGTTCAGCAAAAGTTGACTGAGTGCCCATAGTATTCCAGTGCAAGAGGCTGGGGGATATAAAGATAGACTGATGGTCCCTGCACCTGAGTTTTTAGGCAGAGCTGAATTTGAGATACACAGATGTGGACCCCAAGGAAGTATTCTTGGACATGGGGTAAGGATCATTTCACAGGCCTCACTGTGGCCTAGGTAAATCGTCCATTGCTCTCATTCCATACTTGCCAGCAACCTTCTGTTACTCATTTGGTGTCACAGGTATCTTACCACCAAGATGAGGGGTGCCCAGAATAGTAGATATGATCACTGCAGTTACTGAGAAGAACAGCCACTTCATACCCTCCTTGTCAGTGCACATGTTAACAAATAGGCTTCTGCATTAGTCTCCTGCCAGCTGGGGTAGAATGATTTGGGGTCTCTGAAGCAATGACGAGATGCAAATTCCTCAACCTGCAGAAATGAGTCCCACAATCTGATGGTGGCAAAAGCAGCAGTGTAGAGTTCCTAGAGAAGCACTGCCGTTTGGTCTAGTATGTGGAAGGTGCAGGCTTATGTTCGGTGGTGGAGGAAGCAGTGGTATCTCTTGGTGCAGTGTTGTGTTGTTGTAAGGTGTGTGGTCTCTGAGGGTGATTCTCTACGTCTCCTGGTGAATCCGAGCCACCCATCATATTTATATTATTATAAATTCCTTTTTGCTTTTAATTAAAAAAAAAGATGAGACTCAGACCTTGGGTTGCAGCGAATCCACTAAGGTAGTACCACCCCATTAGGCACTGTGTGCACAACCAGCCAACCCCTTGTTCACTTACCTGCCAATGGGCATGAAGTCAAAGCCAGTTAAGGTTTGGAGTCCAACTGTAAGGACTAAATAGGGCATGTTGTCACAGTATCCCCAACCTGGTATTTTTTCTTTTAGATTTGATATTTTTTTAGGATTGATGTCAGAGAAGGAAAACATACCTTCAGCCTTTACATATAATTTACCCTGGTCATTACTAATTTTTGGATTGTTGAGATTTGTGCTAAACTACGTACAGTTTGACTTAAATTTATTACCTATTTTCTTTGCCTACGAGGAATTTTCCTAAGTACCTCTAAGGAAAATTTAACCCTGCCTAAAGAATTTGTTGAAAAATACAACTTATTTCTAAATAACTTGAGTAAGAACTTTAAGTCATGACTCTGAATGGTACATCAATAATGCCTAATATTAGGTGTTCATTTCCATATGTGCCTATGTAGTACTACACACTCATAGATGGTTTTAACTGGTTATAGTTTTGCCTCATTTCTGTTTTATCAATTTGTTATGAACACTAGGAAATAGAAAAATGGTTAAAAGGAGGGAAAAAACAAAAAGTGCAAATGATATGCAGATTTGAATTTAATGTAGAAATGATAGGGGGTGATGGAAGATACTGGAAATTTTGCATTTATGTTGTGATTTCTACCAGGAGTGTAACAAAGCAAATAATCTTAATTACAACTTGCAAGTCAAATTTAATGAATGAAATAAAGCTGTAGCATTTGGCATTTTCATTGGCACCCTTATACCTATATTATCAGTATTATGTGCATTGTTTTTATTTTTCAGGTCACAAAAGATGTCATTAAAGAATTTGCAGATGATGGCGTCAAGTACCTGGAACTAAGGAGCACGCCTAGAGTAGAAAATACTACAGGTAGAATATAATTTCTTCTCAGCCAATATATTCTTCTCTGTGTGCTCTGTCATTCATGTGTTGACAAGTTGAGAATACGAAGCACTTACTTTTACTCTATTGTAAAAATAGAATCAACTTTCCAAATCTTAAGATGTACACTTATGATGTACATTATTAATGAGCGAGTTATTCTGCCCTGACTGGTGTGGCTCAGTTGGGCATCGTCCTACAAAGGAAAAGGCTGTTGGTTTGATTCCTGGTCAGGGCACATGCCTGGGTTGCAGGTTCAATTCCCAGTTGGGATGTGTGCAAGAGGCAACTAATTTATGTTTCTTTCACATAGATGTTTCTCTCCCTCTTTCTCCCTCCCTTCCCCTCTCTCTAAAAATAAATAACATCTTTAAAAAGTATTTTTTAAAAATGAATAAGTTATTCTTTAAAACATTAAGTCAGGTATTATTTGTTTAAGGAAAATAAAAAGGCTTGCAAAATTTTCATTTGTTTTTGTTTGTTTTTTTTCACTATGAGAAAAGGACATTTATTCCTTATAGTTGCATTGTCTTAAACATAGGCTAACTCTTGCTCTCTGTATCAAGAGCACTTGCGAGACAATGCCACTGAGTAGATGTAGAATCATGTTTTATGACAGTCACTAAAATGAGGTTATTCAGTCACTTCTCAAGGACAAATAGTATCTTAGGCCAGAAGCAAACCATGATGTGGTGGAACCTGTCTGGATGGAGATAAGCAGATCTGGATGTGGTCTGGAGAAATTTCCTGGGACCCTCTTTCCATAAGGGTAGCATCAAGAGATATTATGTAGGATCTTCAGGTCCCTATTAGCACTTTGTGACCTGAAGAGATCCTGCCTGTCATCTTGCACCCTGACATATGTAGCCTGGTAACCATTCAGGGGGTACAATTTTTGCAACTTCATATAATAAAGTCAGTGTTTTACAACTGGGACAAGCAGAAGATTCTTTTTTATTTTTTAAAGATTTTCATTTATTCATTTCCAGAGGGAGGGGGAGGGAGAAAGAAAGAGGGAGAGAAACATCAATGTGTGGCAACCTCCCTCGAGCCCCCTACTGGGGACCTGTCCTGAAACCCAGGCATGTGCCCTGACCAGGAATGGAACCTGCAACCCTTTGGTTCATAGGTCAGCACTCAATCCAGTAAGCCACACCAGCCAGCGCAGCAGCAGATTTTTATCTCACATTTTTAAACTTCAGAATCAGTTCCAAGTTATGATGGTGAGCGTAGTGAAAGAGAAGGATGGAAAAAACCTGCCAATTATTAGAGCTCATTTGCTCTTTAAATAGAGATTCAAAAGGGAGGTGTTAACCTAAGTATGTAACAATAGGGGAACTGTTAAAGAGGTTAGTGGAATATTAGGCAACCATTAAAAATAGTTGCAGAAACACTCTAATGATATGGAGATATGCTCAGAAGATAGTGTTAAATGACTGGACAAAATACATGTATACCTAGTAGCATCCCACCTAGTAAAAAAATATGTATACATACACACATATATACCCAAAGAGAGTGGTTATCTTTGAGTGGTAGGATTATGTGTTATTTTAATTTTTCTTCTTTATAATTTCCTGAGCTTTACTAGAGACTTCCCACCAAAAGTAAGCATATGAGAGTATTTAGAGGAGGTTGTTCTGGAGAGTGCTCTTTCAGAGTCCCCCAGAAGAGAATTTAAGCACCCAAAATTTAAGAATGTCTCTAGTGGCCTAGATGAGAAATACTGAACCTGAGCAGAATTGAGGAGAAAGGAACTCAAGATTTTTTTCTGGGCCAGCAGGAAAACATTCTGCTAGTAGAGAAATATACTTTTTGTTTTTTTTGTTTTTTTAAGAACAGGCTTTAGAATAGCACTTGTTGTTTTGTTAGAACATTTAAAAATTTTCACAACAATTTGTGACAGTAATTTTATGTCTGTTGAATCTAAGAATAATTTTTATATGGGCTTGTATTTTGTATGTATTTTAAAAATTTTATGTAGTACTTCATTTTTTTCCAAACTTATTAAAGTTCAATTAGTATTTACTAAAATATATCAGTAAGGGCCATGATTTAATTTATCTTTTATTATGCTTTTGTCTCAACACAAAGTGAAAATGTAATTGTTCACATAGGGATGCTACTAATGTTGAAGGATGAAATAGTTGATGATTACAGTGGGAAGGGTTCACAGGAACAAACTTAAAGGACACATGGTCATAAACTAAGGGGAGGGTGGTAATGGGAGGGAAGTGGGGAGGGTAGGAGGGGGGACTGGATTGGGAGTAAAAAGGAGAAAACTGTATTTGAACAATGATTAAAAAAAGAAATAGTTGATGATCTCTTTACATGTTTTCTTTGTGTCCTTTTCAGGAATGACTAAAAAAACTTATGTGGAATCTGTACTTGAGGGTATAAAACAGTCTAAACAAGACGTAGACATTGATGTTAGGTAAGAAGCATTGTACTTTAGTGGTCACCATTTAAAAATCCAGAATGTGTGAAAATTTTATTACTTCGACTATGGGTATAATGGACTTTTATAAATCAACCAACTGATTTTTATCTTATAATACATAAAAACAGAGTCAAGAACCCTGTTCTTTAATGTTGAGAGTGCAGTTCTGAATTTATTCACATGGCAATAAAATTCTGAGTACTGCTGCCATAGTGAGCTATGATGGCTTTCCATTGCTCTTCAGCTAAAATCTAGACTTCTTACTGCAGCCTCCAAGGTCCCACATGATCTGACTGCCTCTCTTCAACAGCCTCATCTGGACCACTTGTCACTTGTTATGCACTGGTGTCTCTGTTCCCCAGATAGTCTGAGACTATCCCACCTCAGCACCTTTGTATTTCCTGTAATGTGCCTAGAACACACTTTCACCAGCCGTATCCTTGGATGGCTAGCATCTTCTCATTATTCAGGTCTCAATTCAATTGTCACTTCCTCAAGAGGGCCTTCCATTACCACTTTATCTAAAATGCCCTCCCCAGATCCTCTAGTCACCCACTTATTTCCTTTATGGAATTCTTTTTAACCAGATCAGAAACTATCTTGTTTTATTTGTGTATATATGCTCACCCACTAGGGTGTAAATTCAGTGAGGCCACAAACCTTGTCTTTTGATTCACCACTACACATCCAGTACTTAAAATAGAACTGGCAGGTCTCAATAGGTCCTCCAAGGAAGAATGCTAGCTGTAGCATTTCTGTCTATTAAATCTCTAAGAATTAATCTTAATTAGACTAATACCCCAATTTAAAAAACCACCCAAAAGACAAAAATTGAGAAAATAAGACATACAAATGGCTATTATAATCAGATAATTTAAAAAAGAAATATTATAGTAGCATTTCAACACCCTCCCCAACAAAAGAGGGTAATAACCAGTGTTTGTGAACTTATACTGTTGGTGATTATATATAATAAATAAAACCTCTCCAAAGAGCAATATGTATTAAGATCTATGAAAATATTTTTCCCCTCTGACCCAGTAATTATCTTCTAAACATATATCCTAAGGAAATAGATTGATTTCTGTGTAAGAGTCTTCATTGTAGTGTTATTTATAACAAAAGGTAGAAAGGATCCTAAAATGTCCAGCAATCAGAACACAATTACATTGTTATGTTCATATGATTTACATTGTTTTGTAACATTATTTAATGGCAGGAAAAATTGCTAAGTTAAAAAAAAAAAACATGGAATTGATATATAGTTGATCCAAATTCTGTAAATAAATAAATGGTGGAGAAATTTCTTTATTTTGTAAGTAAATAGATAATCTAATGAGTGCTGGAGGAAAATTATACAATATTAACAGGAGTTCTCTGAGTATTAGATTCCTTGTAGAATCCCAGCCAATATATGTATCAGCTATTGGATACATGTTAGAATATTACCAGTTTTGTCATCCTTATAAAATAATGGATCTAAGCCCCCTGATAAAAGAACACAATACCACCTATGAAATACTCTTGTCAAAAAATTTGATCTGATTAAGCCTCTAGATTAGATTCAATTTCCAGTTTATAGGAAATACAAGAGACAGGAGAACATGCTAGTAACACAGAGATTCAATCAGCAAAACCTAGACTGTGGGAAACTTTCTAGGAAAAATGACCTGGTTTCTTCAACAAATAAATTTAAGAAAAGGTGTGGGAAAGGTGGGTAAAGGGAATGGCTGTAGATTAAAAGACACTTGAAATGCATCGACTAACAGAACTGAATGAACTGTTAAATAATTGAACAAAAAATCATCAGACAGTTAGAAATTTGAACACTTAATTAGATATTTGGTGCTATTTAGGAATTTACATCTCATTCTTTCTAGCAAAGTAAGATATGTCAGTTAGGCTATGTATTTCCTATAGTAAGATGTATGTGTCATTGCTCTCTGGCCATACTCAAGAGCTGTATTTTTTATCATATTCATTTTCAACTGTTTCTTATATTAAAGATATTTGATATCAGTTGACAGAAGAGGTGGCCCTTCAGTAGCTAAGGAGACTGTTAAACTTGCTGAAGAATTCTTCCTTTCTACTGAAGATACAGTTCTTGGCCTTGACCTCAGTGGAGACCCTACAGTAAGTTATTCTTCCTGAATACATTTTATTTCTAAAAGGTCGGGTTAGTTTGTGGGATAAGGATTGACTTGAAGCGTCCTGCATTCTCCAGAGATCCAGTAGACTCTCGGATGACCAGAATGTCTACAGCAACTGTTCTCAACCAGGGTTATATGAGATTTAAGCCCCATAAAAAGGAAAAAAAAGATTTACATGACAATATTATGTTCTCCATTCTTTTAAAGATGGTATACAAGGTAGTTCTATTCTACATAGAAGTTAATTCATTATATAAAATGAATGTCTAAAGCTAGAGCTTATCTCGTAGAGTCCCCAGTTGAGAAAGGCTGGCCTAGAGTTTCTTGAATGTCAGATTCAAGGCAGGTATCTCACCTGTGGCACTATTGGCATTTTGGGCCAAATAATTCTGTTATGGGGACTATCCTGTGCATTGTAGGGTCTTTAGGAGCATTTCTGGCCTCTATCCACTAGATGCCAGTAGCACCTCCCAGTTGTGACACCTAATGTTTCTAGACATTGTCAGATGTCCTGGGGGGTGGGGAATTCTGTTTGTTAGTGCTAGGTAACCTTCCAGAAATAAAATTTGGTGACTGCTGTATTTAGCTTGGCTAATTGGCCTCAAGATCACTGTTACTTAAGATTCTTGAAGACAGGGACTGTATCTTTGCCAGCTTTGCATTCCCCACAGTGTCTAGCACATTGTAGATGCTTTATAAACAATATATACGAATGAATCATTGTGCCATTTTTTTCTGCCATTATTTTATTTGTTTCCTGGGACAGATTACTCAGGTTTTCAGTTTGCCCAAAGTTCTCATGCATCCTCATTTGATCTTTTATCTTTAAGGCAGGACAAGCAAAAGATTTCTTGGAACCTCTTTTAGAAGCAAAAAAAGCAGGTCTGAAGCTGGCATTGCATCTTTCAGAGGTAAATAATATTGTAAAATGAGGCAGGAGAGGGTAGATTATATAGAAAATAAGAGTCATCTTTAAATGGCTAAAAATATACCTGGCTTGGAAAAACATTTTTAGAAGGGGAAAATAGAATTTTTTTAACATAAATTATAATGATAAAGGCATGGCTTGCCTTGGTCCCTTGTGTTACTGTTTTTGTTTTTGTGGCTCCTGGGAGGATGGCTGTTGACTTCTGGTACAGCTATGTCTTGAAAAACAACCTAATGACATCTTGCTAGAGAAAATGCATGAATTTTCATCATCGATCTTGTCATTGGCAAGCTGACATTGAAAGAAGCACCAGTTCATCTCACTTATTCTCATAGGGGAAGGGACCTCAATGTATCTATCACATATACTAGCAAGAAAAGAAGTAGCTCATTATCATTTTATAAGGCTCAACAGGAAAGGCTCATCAGTCCCCAGGTCCTTGGCAGCATGAACAAGTGACATATAATGTACAGGTAATGGTTGGAGAACAGTCACTTTCTTAAGCACATCCCTGTGAGGCAACCAAGGGACTCTACTGCACTTTCCCCCATTTTACAGATGGTTTACCTTCTTCCTATTTTTTTCTTTAGACATACAAAAAACTGTACATAATATATACAATTAGATGAGTTTGGATTTGTTTCATAAATGCAGGAAATAGTACTTAGTCTACTTACCTCATAGGGTTATCTTGAGTATTAGATGGGGTAATATATGATGGCTGAATAGCATGATTTAAAGATTAAGGAGAAAATTGGAACTTCTTGTCATTGCTGGTGGTTTTCATGCCTACAAGCAAAGAATTGGTAATCTAGTGGCAGAACTTAAAATCTAGGTTCCATGTTTTCACTCTGGTCAAAAAGATCTTTGACTCAAGCTGATACCTGATTGAAAAAACTGGTCATATAATGAAACAGCCAACATGTGTCACTGTAACCAGTTATCTCTGGTCTGTGCACAGCATCAAAGCTCTTTACCTTAGTGAATGTTGCTTTTCTTGTTTAATCCTTGGTATTAAAACATTTCATTTCAGTATGTTACTGTAATTTGCCTCTTAGACTATTAGGAGATAAACAGCTCAGCTAGACATTTTCATGGTGGTTGTGATATGTATGTAGCTAGCCTCGTCAAAATAAAACATGAGTATACTGTGTGTGGAGTCTGGGCTGTGGAGTCAGATGGAGCCATATTTCACCATTCTGTCATTCACTAGCTCTATGACCTTGGACAACTTTTGTTTAAGATATTTTATATTTTTAACTACAACAACTATGTATCTGAAGAAAATACAAGTGTAGAGAACTATAATGTAGAAGGAAAAAAAATTAAAACATAAAAGGTCCCCTTCTCATTTCAGTTGTGCTTCCGAGTCAATCTTGTTAACAGTTTTGTGTTTATATTTTTCCAGACCTTTTTCTCATATATATGAACACACATACACAACACAAAATATATATACATATGGAGTTACGGGATTTGGGTTTTGAAAATTACTTTTTCTGAGCTATAATTTATTCATGTTACTACTTTGTAAGATTCTTGAGGTTTAAAGGAAAATTTATGTCAAAAGGCACAAAGTAGGTCCTTAATAACTGTTTATTATTATTATTGGCTATAGTTATTATTATTGAAATGAATCTAGAATATTGGGAAAGGAATGGGAAGATAAAATGCAAAGAGAGCTGGGAAGGTTTAAGTAGTTCAGCTTTCCAGAATGTCTGCATTACCTTCTTAGGGACGAACAATCTGGCTATAGAAAAAAGCACTTTTAAGAACCACTGAAACCCCTGGCTGGTGTGGCTCAGTTGGTCTGAGAATTGTCCTGTAAACTGAAAGGTCATGGGTTCGATTCCCCATCAGGGCACATACCTAGGTTGTGGGTTCAGTTCCCAGTTGGTGAACATATGAGGCAACCAATCGATGTTTCTCTCACATTGCTGTTTCTCTCCCTCTCTCTTTTTCCCTCTCTCCCAAACCAGTAAGCATGTCCTAGGTGTTGCATGAACAAATAAAGGTATTATTTTTTTAAAAAAAAAGAACCACTGAAAGAGGTTATTGATGCTCGCTCTCTCTTTTTTTGAGATTCCAAACCCCCAAAAGAAACACAAGTACTCCTGGATTTGCTTCCTGACAGAATTGGGCATGGAACATTTCTCAACAACTCTGAGGGCGGATCCCTGGATCTGGTGGACTTTGTAAGGCAACACCAGATACCTCTGGGTAAGGCTTAGGGCTTCAGGTCCTCCAGATAATCCTCTGTCCTTTCCACCGCCAGCCCCTAGATTGCAACCTGTATGTAGAGTTTTGTTCTAAATATATAAACATCATTTAGAAAATAAAAGATGCATGGTGTATATGCTTTCTGAGCATTCCTTTGGGTAACCAGAAGTTTTAGCTCCGATTAGACTATAAGCTCCATGAAAGCAGGGCCCTTATCTGTCTTGTTCACTGTTGGATCCCCCAGTTCCTGGAACTTAGTCTTATACTGAACTAATAAGGGGCATCTAGTATTTTGAAATGACTTTAACCAAATTCATGTGTTATAAAAATGTAACATTTATTTAAAAATTAAGAATTACGGAAAATTCAAAGTATATTTTTATATGTCCATTGACAACTACACACTTGTCTCCTGGAGTTGTTTTTGTCTAACAGCATATATTTATGAAGTGTCTGCTCTGTTCCAGTCAGTCTTCAAATTGCTGGGAATAGAGCAGTAAACAAAACAGACAAGCTTTCTCTCTCAAGGAACCTATTCTAGCATGGGTAAGAGTCAGTAAACAAATATATTAGAAAATATCATTGTTAAGTTCTTTGAACAAAATTAAACAGGTTGATACAATGATGAGATAACCACTTTTGGTTGGATGGTTGAGGAAGGCCTTTCTGGAGAGGGAAAGAAGCAATTGACTGAATGATAATTGAATTTACAAATTTACCAATTTGCAAGAACACTTATGTGGGTATGCTTTTTTTTAACCTTTTTATTGAATTTTTTTGGGTAACACTGGTTAATAAAATTGTCTAGGTTTCAGGAGTACAATCCTATAATACATCATCTATATCTGTTATATTATGTTCACCACCCCAAGTGAAGTCACCTTCCATCACCATTAAACTATTTAAAGAATTTTCAGTAATTCATAAAGGGTGAGGCTTTTTTTCTCTTTGTTGAGGAAATTTTTAAATCAACAAAACTAGAGAAAACAGAAACCATGGTGATAGAGATCTTACATGGTGATAGAGAGGTGTGATGGCTCACCTCTGCTCCCAGCGGAGTGAGGGGGCAGGTTGGGTTTGCCATTCCTCGGACTGAGTGGCCCTGTGTTAAGGCTGCCTTATCCAAGGGAGCAAATGCTGTCCATCAGGTTGGCGAAGTATTTTACTCTGCCTAGGGAGACTGGGACAGTGTTTCAAGGCAGGAATTTGCTAATGGAAGTCATTCTTAAGATGGACTTGCAGCAGGCAGTGATTGATGGTTGTCTGAGTGAAGGTTAGGGGTTTTCCTTGAAGCCATGGAAAAGGTCAATTTCCCCTACTGGCTTTTTATAATACTGTAACCCTCAAGCAGTGCTGCCTTTATCTTACCTTTATTTTAGTCTCCACTTTAAGACCAGGTAGAAGTGTAGCAACTCTCACAATCAATCCCCTGGCTTCTTCGTGTGACTGTCTTTTACACTCCTCTTTTTTCTCCATTTTGTAGAAGAAAGAGGGAAGCACATGACTATGAAGGGGATATTAATTCCCTGCCTGGCACAGTTGCTACCATAAGTTGCACATTTCCTGCACAACCACACTCATTGAATTATAAATTTTCACACATAAGAAAAGGTCAATTTTGTAAAATAATGAACTATTACCATAGTTTGGAAAGATTTCTTATGTATCTGCTTGATGAATGAGTCTACTAACCTGCTTTTAATAAAAGGCTTTTTCTCCCTTTTCATCTAGAATTCTGCTTGACCTCAAACATCAAAAGTCAGACAGTTCCATCTTACGACCAGCATCATTTTGGATTCTGGTACAGCATTGCCCATCCTTCTGTGATCTGTGTAAGGTGTTTTGTGTGAAGTATTTTGTTCTTTTTTAGTCCCTGAGTTGCATTAATTCAGACATTCAATACCTAGCTTTCTGCTTTGCATACCTGAGGGTAATAAGGCCCAAATAGAGTGAGAGGGGACTGGGGCATATGAAGCTGTAAAGAGCCAGGGTGACTCTGGTTTGGCTTTATTAAAAGCCAAACATTAAAAGGAAAATAGTGATGCCTGGCACCCATCCCTTGAGATTCTGCTATATATGATCTGGGGAGCATCCAGATGTATTTTAAAAGCTCCCTAGGTGATTTTAATACACAGCCATGATTAGAGCACTGCTTCAGAGAGAGACAGTGTGTGTGTGTTTTAAAGGTAAACAAACGTATTTAGTTTTAGAGACATGGATATATTTATAGGCCCCTGTTTAGACTCTTAAAAGAAGCATAGTGAATAGGAAAATACGTGGACTCTAAACAAAAGTTGTTTTTTTGTTTTTTGTTTTATTTTAATCATTGTTCATATACAGTTTTCTCCTTTTTACTCCCAATCCAGTCAAAAGTTGTTTTTTTAAAAAATCATTTCCTGGTTCATTTTGAAATTTTATTATATTGGCAGACCGATGATAAGGGTGTTTTTGCAACACACCTTTCCCAAGAGTACCAGCTGGCAGCTGAAAAATTTAATTTGACCCCGTCGCAGGTATGGAATCTGTCTTATGAATCCATCAACTACATCTTTGCTTCTGAGAGTACCAGGTCTGAACTGAAGAGCAAGTGGAATCACCTGAAGCCTAAAGTGTTACATTTTTAAGCTGTAATGAAGTTAATTACTTTTTAGTATGTGTTGCAACCAAGATCTTCTTGCCATATTCCTCTTAGTAAACTATTCACCCCTCCCTTTGAAGAATAGTAGCCAATCAGCATGGGCTCCGTCACCAGTACCGGTGCTCAGTAAATATGTTTTAAGTTGACTAACAGTCTCCAAGGTCTTACGTAGCTTATCTATATGCTGCTTACTAGAAGGGACATGAATGTTGCTGCTAACTAAATTCCCCATTCCACCATTGATTTTTACTTGCCCTTCTGCATTAGTGATCATAAAACTTGAGGAAATTCAAAGTAGTTTTTCATTAGGAAAAGTTTTGGAATTACTAGTTTAAATAAGATGAGGAAAGGGGGAAAACAGATTGCCTGTAAAACCTTCAGGCTTTCCAGCTTCTGACAACAGTTCTGTATTTTGTTGTGCTTACTGTAATCAGACTCTCTTAAGTATTCTCCAAAATTGTTGACTCAAGGCTAAACTGCATGCCATGGGCTTTTGTGAGTATCCAGTAGTCAGTGTTCATCTACTTTAGGAAACTTGAGTGACAGATACAGCTAGCTGCTGAGATCTGGCTTTCTCCTTCTTATGATTAATTCTTCTGGAATCAATTTTCCAGTTTTTAAAATGTTTCTACCTTATCTTTTCTATTCTCTTACTTTGACCGTATGGAGCTATGCTGGCCAGATGCTTCTTGAGCTCTAGGGTACTTTAGGCCTCTATTTCCAGCCTTGATTATTTTTTGTCGCCCCTTCCCTTGACCTCACTCTACCCCCACTCCCTATTTCCAGCCTTTAATCTGACTTCCAGTAGTTCCAAAGTTTTGTTTCTGAAAAAGCCCATGAGGGATGTAGAAGGAATTTAAACTAACTAAACTATCTCCATATAACATCTGTTATTTTAAGCACCATGATGTCAGAGAATGCTCAGTAACACTGTACATCAAAACTTTGAGATATGTATTTCACTTCATAGCTATTTGAGTATATATGAATAAAATTTTCATTTTATATTCTGATCCATCTTTATGTTCATATCTCATCTTCCCTACATGCTGCATAAAAACAGTTCTGTACAGAGTTCATAACATTCAGATTACAGTAAAAGGAAAATGACAGCAACATAGAAACTATTATGTTAAGTTCTATGGGTTTGGCCATAGAGCAGAAGCAGTAAAAGGAAGAAGGATGGCAAGGGGAAAATAAACAAAAAAGTAACAGCAGTAGGGAAATAACTGATGGAGATTAATACGAGTCTAGCTCCTACTAATACATTCTTATTCCCTTTGCTGCATGTGCCACCCAGTCTGTTCCTACAAAGGTCTTGTGGGTGTTAAAAGGATGGGGTATATAGATTCCCTCACTCCCCCAACAATGGGCTTGGTTGGCTTTTCTTTCTTAGAATGTTTGAAAACTATTATTTCTTACTTCTTCCATCCTTAGGAATGGCAGATTGGGTAACAGATAATGATTTGTGAGCAAGTTTGAGGTGAACTGGTTTTTCCCCCAGTAAGAAACTTTGTCTTTGCCCTATTCCTTCTGCACACTCTTCATCTGGAGGTTGGAGGGCTGGTCCTAGTCCTGGGTCTTTTAAAACTTACTGACTTACTTTAAAACATACTCTCCATGTTCAGTAATGATGGAGCCTAATGGATATGGATACAGATACCAAGGAAGGATTTTCATTTTAATTCCTCTTTTGCCATATTCTAATCTGTTTTTCAGCCCAGAACATAAAGGTTCAGACAAACATTCCTCTAGTAACCCCACACAGGGAGCCAAAAAAAGCAGGTGAAGATTTATCTTTTCCCACCAGCAACAAGTTAATCACTACTAGTTAAGCAGTAACTTCCACGTACATGTTTTAAAAAATATCTGATGAAACACTGGGCACTTTATAAATATAATTTTTATTAACATGGTATCCCTGAGAGGCAGATTAAGGTATAAATATTATTCTGCTTTACAGAAAGGGAATTGGAGGCAGGTTGACTTACACATAAGACATCTGGAACCACAATTCATATCTGTTGATATACCCCAACTACTGCTTTCCCACAAGACTATGCACAGACATACTAAAGGTAGAATCCTCTCATTTAAAAAAAAAGCAATAGTACACTTCCTAAACCATCTCGGATCCTGAAGCACTGCTTTAGACTGGTGTTTCCTATATTTTCCTGTCTGCTTAGGAAATATAATTGAAATACAATCTCTCTTTAATTACTAATAAATGTTAGAATCTTTGTACTAGGACCCCTCAACACCAGAACCCTAATTAATCCCTCATCTAAAACAGTAAACTGTGAATTACATAATATTCAATCTCCCCTCTCCTCTCTGAGATCTCATCCCAGCCATAGGACTGTGATTCAGTGTGAATGTGAAACAGCTACTTATCCTAGGCCTTGGCCATCTACTCATGTTCTTTCCTGACCTGCCCATCAAAGAAGTATCTTCTCAAGATACTGCAGTTTCTGCAGGAAAACCCTTGTTTTCCATAGGAGCTAATCTGCTATAACTGTTCATTCTTCTCCAGTAGCAGCCAGCTGTTTCCTTATTAATAAGTACAACATAGCACATGAATTACTATAGATAAGGGGAGTATCACCTCCTGATCTGCCTCTGGCACTCCATGTTTCAGCTAAGGTGATTCTTTCTCTGCCTCCAGCACAGCCCATATCACACTGTTCCTCAAATTTTGTGCTGCTCCAAGCTTTGTCTAACCTTATGGTTTCTCCTTTGCCCTCTGCTCCATCTGCACAAAACACCTTGCTCCCGAATATTCCCATTTCTCATCCACTCAGCACTCACATTTGGAATGTTCATCCCACCCTAATTTACCCAATAATCTTCTCTCCTTTGAACACTTCCTGCTTCACAAAGCCTTCCTGAATAAAGAGAAGAAAATACCTCCCAGATTTTTCCAAACTCTAATGCAATAGATCTTAATATTTATGCAGTGTTACTAGCTAGCTTTAAAACTGTTGCAGCTATACACATGTACTTATTATTTGTCCATGCCAGTGTCATTTTAGATTGTATAAGGACAAGGACTATTTAATTTGTGCTATATAGGGCTCATCATACTATGAACATATGGGTAATTAATGCAAAACTATTTGATTATAAAAGATCAGCATTACACTTAGGTGTGAAGACCTGCTTTTAAAAATAGATGGATACAGTTGAATATATGCACGTGCATGTATGCCACTGAACTGACCAAAGATAATCTGTCCTCCTTGCCATTAGGGTAAAGAGTTGTTGGATTGGTCTATTTTCCCATCCACAGGAATGTGGCAGTGGCTTCAGCTCATTGTACTGAACACCCACAGGGTATCTAACAGTATACTAGGTGTTTGGAGTGTGTGGAATATAGACAGTTCCCTGTCTATAACTGCTTTAACTGCTTTCCCAATCACCACATCCAGCTACCTTGCTCTTTGGGCTTCTGGACCACAAGGGACATATGAAATTCAAATGAGATGAAACAGAAAAAAATCAAACTAGAACTGTAAATGCAGTATGCTTCTATTCCAGATTTTCTAGGGCTTGGAAGAAACTAAGAAATCCAAGGTTTATACCTCAATATTTATAAAGGTTACATTATTTCCCCATGTAGAACACCTAGGTTCTTGATAAGATTCATAGGTCAAAACCAAGATGGACATTAAACTCTCCTTCTTCAAAGTAGATGAACAGTTCATGACAAGTACAGATGTTTCTCTACTTACTATGGGGTTATGTCCAGATAAGCCTGTCATAAGTGGAACATATGGTAAGTCAAAAATGCCTTTAAAGCCACCAAATATCATAGCCTAGATGGTTTCTACTGAATGCATAGTGCATTCTCACCATCACAAAGTCAAACTCCTGTAAGTTGGGGACCATCTGTATTTCATTCTGAGCATAGGCTTAAGTGAGCAGGAAGAGTCATTCTTTTTTGTATTTCCATTACTGTATAAAGAGCTAGACCTACTCAATAAGAAAAGTCTCACATCTTCTCCCTGAAATGCTGCTGTGGTGGGTTTTTCCACCTGAAATGCAGCTGATAAGCAGAATGAATAAAGGAAGGGTACATGTCAGACTCATAGGATCTACTACTATGACCTTTCTATTAAGGGAACACAGGAAAGATGTTACCTGTCAGTTCAGATGCAAGCGTGGAGAGGGATTGAAATCTTCATTTCATTCTTAAGATGACTGCCATGGGAATTTGATCCAGGAGAAACTGGAACAGTGAGGTAAATTCTAGAGTATTTCCTAAGCTAGTTGGGCACAGAATAGGAGATGGATCTCACTATTGAAAGACTTTTCCAAACAATTTCAATACATTTATTGAGGCTCTTTATTTTCTTCTAGATTCTCAGGGGCTTACTGCTTAGGCACTGACTGTGTCAGAAGTTTTTCTCGTGTATGGATTTCTCTGTGCTTATTCAGAGCAGAGCTTTTACTGAAGCACTTGCCACAATCATGACACCCATAGGGTTTTTCTCCTGTGTGGGTTCTGTGATGTGCCCGTAAGTCAGAACTCTTACTGAAACTCTTTCCACAATCAGGACACACATGGGGTCTCTCTCCTGTGTGTATCCTCCGATGTGCACTAAAATGAGAACTGTTATTGAAGCTTTTTCCACACTCTTCACATTGATAGGGCTTTTCTCCTGTGTGGGTTCTCTGGTGAATTATAAGGCTTGAGCTCTGATTGAAACGTTTTCCACACTCACTGCATTGATATGGTTTCTCTCCTGTGTGGATCCTCCTGTGGGTAATGAAATTTGAACTGTCACGGAAACTTTTCCCACAGTCAAGACATTTATATGGTTTCTCTCCAGTGTGGATTCTCCGGTGTCTAATGAGGCGTGCACTCCGACTGAAGCTTTTCCCACAGTCAACACATTTATATGGATTTTCCACTTGATGGGATATCTGATGCATGAGGTGGGAGTTTGGACCAAAGTTTTTGCCATATCTAAGATATTTATAGGGTCTCTCTCCTAAGTAAGGTCTCTGATGACTTAGAACTTTACTTAAACTTCTCTCTGGAAGTGTGGGTTTTCCTCTCCTTTCCCCTGGGGTACTTTCCCACTGTCTTCCTGATCTACATCCACTCTCACTGCCTTGTCCCGATTAAGATGCCGGACAATTTTCCTTTCAGACCTTGCAAGTAATGTCCTATGTAGTTGTACTTCCTCAGAAATATCCCGTTTCAGATTCTCTTCATTCTTAAATCCAGCCTCAAAACCTGATAAAAGAATAGAATTTTTAAAGTTATCCATTTCCTCAATTATGTGCTAAAGTAAAATAAGTATCACATTAGATGATTAAAGATAAAAATTAGTGAATTCTAGATCCCAAATAATTACCATGCATTAAAATTCCAGTGTTTTCCTCTTCTACTTGATAACCTATCACATGCTTCTCATCTACACAGGGCTAATCAGTATATTTTTTTAACTCTTCCTGGATTCCCAGGATCTTCAGAAAATCTCAGTATAACAAGAAAAACCTACTCGATTTAAAAGTATCAACATCTATATGCAGGAAAGACACTTGGTAATGTTGTATTTTTGTCTCATCTCAGGCCTACAATGGTATTCTAGTTTATTTTGTGCCAATAACTAAAGGGATTACAATGGAATGCCCTGGAAAACCTGTATATCCAAAAAGAGTTATATGAGCCCTCTTCTGCTCAAATTCCAATCATGCTGAGAATAAAAACAAGGTAGAAAAATACTTGGTGTCTTTCAAAGAACAAAAGGCTTTCTGAGAGAAGAACTTTGCTAGGAAGTACCTCACTAAAAACATTCTCCTTGCTTGTGGAAAGATAATCACTAAATGTTCCAAAAGCATTTATTCTAATGCCCAAGCTAAGTTTTTATTCTTCTAAGAACCAAATGCCAGGCTCCCCAAGCCTAGGCTAATGTGAATTTGCAGATACTTGCAGATTTTTAGTTTGAATTTATAGAATTTTCAGATATTTCAGGTAAACATTTGATCCCTAGTTTCCTGGACGAAATCTAAAAGCAAAAGAACACTGAGTGTCTTTTGCTTTTAGATTTAAAAGCAAAAGACAGCCTGTATATGTGCCCTCTAAAGCAGTATTTCTACTTAGAAAAGAGGCCCCATGAAGTAGAGGTTCATCAGGGTAAATGAAATCTCAGAAACTTAAATATGTATATATGTTTGTGATCCTTCTCGTGGAGTATTTAGCCATTTCCTAAATCCATTTTTTAGTAGAATGTATTATTACCTCCATGAAACTAATGATCTATAAAACACTCTTGAAAATATTCATCTAAAGAACTTTTGGAAGACTGCTATTTATTGAATACTTACTATGTGCCCAAGCATGGTACTAGATGCTTCACTGAGGAACCTCACTTCTATCAGCCTTTTGAGGTAGGTCTTCATAGATAAACTTACAGGGTTAAATAACTTGGTCTAAGTTTCTCAACTTATAAACAGCAGAATCCAGATTCACACACATACACAGGGGTGGACATATATAGGTTTATAGTTGTGAGTATGCCAAAACAGTTTATTCTTTTATCATTACTTACTAATTACTGTATTATTTGCCTTATTATTTCATAGGTTTACTTATGATTTATCTGTTAGGTAATGCTGGCTGGTAATTTAACCTACTTTTGCCCACCCTTGTACACGTATGACTCCAAAATCAGAATTATTCTTCCCTTAAGGAGGGAAACCATAGTGAAGTATTTTCTTCCTTATACAACAGCTAAGATTCAAAGAGTCCAATAACTCAGAAATCTCAGACTTTTGCAGAAGTATGTCTGAAGAAAGAGTTAACCAGGTTTTCAAATATGTGTATAAAGCAAACATACAGCTAGTGTATAAGCTAAAACTAGAAGAACAAACTAATGAGAATGAACTTTTAAAATCAACTTCATCCTATTATGGGTACATGGGAAATGTTAGCTTTCAGATTTCCTGGTAGGTAAACTGCCTAGAAACATAGGAACTCACACATAGATGATAGCAAATTCACAAAATTCGAAACCATTTTGGATTGATGCTATATGGAGGAGGGAAGTCAAGTGAGTAATTTATATCCCGTCACTGAACTGCTTTAATAGACAGGGAATGTGGGGAAAAGATAGGTGGTCACAAGAAGAATCCATGAGAGCTGGGTGTAGAGGTTTCAATCTGATTATTTTTTCCCTAAGTCCCACTGCCTCCCCTTTGTTACTTAGGCCTTAAGAAGTAAATATTCTTACCACTAGGACTCTGGAATAAGACTGGAGCACGTGTCACAACAGCCCCTGGAGGTAGCTCAGTATCGTCTTCATCATCAGAATCTTCTGTGGCCTCTTCTGCTTCACTGGTATCCTGGATGGGGAAAGAGGCTGTGTCTTCTTCCTGGCCATCACTGAGTGGGGCAGGAACCCGGGCACTCACCAAAGCATCCATCTCTTCAAAAAAGGGACAGGTCTCTGGTGCTTGGCCATTCTTGACTTTCCGATAGCTTGTTTGTAGACTTTTAAACTTGGTCCGACATTGCTCTGGTGTCCTAAGGAAGCCATATTCCCATAACCGCTCAGCCACGGCCCCATACAACTGGCTATTGCGGTGACAGTTCTGGAGGGCTTCATAAAACTGAGTCTCACTAAGAATTGCAAGGTAAGTCTTTGTCTCTTCATAGCCCCAGTGTACACCTGCCACCAGAAGAGAAATGTCAGCACCAGGTCTTTAAAGCCTCAATTCCTTAATCCTGTGATCTGTATCATGAAAGTTTCTCAAAGAATGACTCAGAAATCCAACAAACACTCTCTTTTAAAATCACACTGTTGCCTAATCCCTATTATGGCCCTTCTTCACTTGCCACAATCTCAGGGTGGGTAAAAGCCCAATAATAACAAAGACCTGAAAGGGTACAAGATAAAGGACCTCACAGTTATGCAATTTATCATTAGGAAGCAGAAAGGGGAAGGAAGCAGAGCAGATAGCATCTCCTGGCCTGGACACCTGCTAGTGCTGCAGGCCCTACTCAGGCAGTACTTCATCAGGACAATTACAGACTCTGTTCCCTGAAGGTAACCAAGGTAAAGGTAAGGGAGATTCAAAGAGTCTTCCTCCCACTTGAGAGCCTGCTCTCAATGTAATGGAGATTATATTGCTTCCATTATCTTCCACTCTCCATAAGTAAAGAAGGGGAAAGAATTGGAAGACAAAAAGCCATGGAGAAGGGTGAAAAGAATGAAAATTATAGCAGCCACCACATGTGCCACATTTGTGATTTATCTACATTTATTCCAGTGACAAAAAACGAAAAATAATAAAGAGAAAGGAAAAAGTAGAAGATAGGAATAATAGAACTAAAATAACATCACATTTAATTTAAAAATGGAAGCAAAAATCACTGTTCACAATGGAACTACAACTTTAGAGATGTTGTCCTTCTGCCATTCCCCATTTTACAGTTCAGGAAACAAACTGAAATGGTCAGATAACTGTCCAAGGGCACTCAGCAGATTAGTGGTAGGGATTAGAAACAAAGCCTCCTGACTGGTACTTTGGTGCCCTTTCCATAACAACATGGTTGTAGAAATTACGTCAAAGGTAATAAAAGATACTTGCAAAACTGTTCCACAGGCACATAATATTTCAACACAGAGTACTAAACAAGATTTCTCATTCCCCTTAAATGCCAGTGTGTGTTACAAATCTCATAGAAGAGACTCAGAAACTGTTTTCCCAACTTTAGGCAATCCTTCACTATGCTATTCTAAATAAAAAGGAACATATAATAAACTAATTTTTGAGATTTGAGGGAGTAAAAGATAAAACACCAATTCATAAAAGGTACTTGATAAATATTCTTAAAATAGTGCCAAGTTTTTTTCAGCCTTTAATGATTTTTAATCAAGGAAAAAAACATTTTAATAAAGAAATGGAAGCACTAATATTCCTTTTCAGGACTCTCTTGTATTTGCTGAGTGTATTTCTTTAAAATACCTAAAATTATTCCCTACTTCCTGTTATCTCACTGACTTTCCCACAGAATGAAATACATGTGAAACCAAAGTGCCTCTTTATTCTCTAAGTGACAAAGCTGGCAAGTGACATTAAGCTTCATGACTCCACATTCCAGTCTCATAACTCCTCAAGTCTAATCCCAAAACCCCAAGAAAAAAAGCTTACCACTTTGACTTCGGAAAAGAACAGGTGCAGTTGAGTTGTTGGCATCCTGGGGGTTGGCCTTCTGGCCCATTTCATCACTGTCAGACTCTTCAGCCATGGCCTCTTCTACTCCATCCTCATGCTGCCAACTCCCCGGCCCTGGCTCCTCAGTCTCAGCATCACTGCTTGCCAAGCCAGAGTGAGAGGCTGCTTCTTCCATGCCATTACTGGGCAGGGCAATGACCTGAGCACTCATCAGGGCTTCCATCTCTTCAAAGAAGGGGCAGGTCTCAGGTGGGTGGCCATTCTTGACTTTCCGATAGTTCTTCTGAAGACCTTTGAACTTGGTCCGACACTGTTCCAGGGTCCGGAGGAAGCCATACTCGCGAAGCCGCTCAGCCACAGCCCCATATACTTGGCTGTTTCGATGACAGTTTCGGAGGGCCTCATAAAATTCAGTCTGACTAAGAATTGCAAGGAGAGTTCTGGTCTCTTCATAGCCCCAATGCACACCTGCCACCTTCTCATCCTCAAAGCCCCAGTGATCCTGATCTACCCAGCGTCTTTTCTCTCTCCTGGATGGTAACATGTCAGCATGCATTTGTCTGTCTCCTGTGAGATTGCCTTTTGGGAGTTCCTTTTCCTTGGAGCCCAGATCTGGGATCCAAGGTTCTCCTTGCTCCAACTTGGAGACCACACCGGATTTAGGAAATGGAAATCCTGCTTGCAGGGAAGCAAACAAAGGATATCATAGTTTGGAATGATCATTAAAATGATAATAATCTCTGAGTTCAGACATGCCTTTTTTATAGAGGCTTATAAACAGTGTCTAAGAAAATTTTTTCAAAAAGTTCAATATGCTGAAGAAAATGGTGAAAATACATGAAACATCAAAAAGTGAGAAATACTGTATTGTCCAGAGCAGGGTGTGACAAGAGAGGAAAAGGTCTGTTGTAAGCTTAGAGCAGATAATCCTGTCCCAAATTGCTCCCTAGCCTCCCTGACCACTTGAAGGCAGATCATGGCACTGCTGGGAAGTCACCTCCTGTCTCTTAGAATTCTCCACTTGGGGCTAAAAAATTAAACTCAGATTTCAAGGGGGAAGGGAGCATAGGGGAAATCATCTTCAACTCCTCTGTTTCCTTCACACTCAGCCACCAAGTTCTAAAGGTTTTTTCCCTTAGTATGTACTCTGTTCCTACTGCCACCACCCAAGTCTAGACTCCTCACCTTCTCATGACCCAGATAACTGCAGCAGTCACTGTCCTACCTAGCTCCAGGCTCTTGCTTTCTCAGCTCACATGCTATACTGCTGGACCTTAACCTGAGTGCCTACTATGTACTGTCCATTCATATCAGACTCCTACCCTCCTGTCCACATTTAATCCATTCTTCAAGAAGAATATTTGCCAATGCCCCCCCCATCTTCCACTGCCAAACCCCTGCTGTACTTGTACAAATGAGTAATAAGTTGTTGTTTAGCATTGTCTCAGTACAGTTCAGTTCAGCATATCTTTATGTCTGCTATTATGTTCTCAATCATATTATAAGCTCTTTAAGGATAGGCATCTTTTCTTATTGCAGAATACCTTGCAAGGTGTTGAGTGCATGGTAGGTAGGTGTTGAAAAGCTGATTCATTCTACAAACCTGTGTGTGGCATTGAGAGAACAGAGACTATTACCAAACTGACTGAGAAGGCTAGACTCTTAGACAGTAAGATCAGATTTCAGAACAACCTCAATAAGTTAAAGAAATGATCAAAGAAAAAACATACAATATGGAGTTCAACAGAGCACAAAGTAGAAAAACAAGCTCTACAAAATCATGTATAAGAGTAAGCACTAGACACAAAGACAATGGGGAAGGCTATGAGAGTCCTGGGAATTACCAAGTGAACAATAATCATCAAGTAATTAGTTGAGCTATACTGAAAGAAAATGTGAAATTCTGAAGTAAAATTCTTACTCTGCCTCAACCTATCAGACCCTCACTGGTATAATATATACATATAACTTAGTTTTCCACAATTCACATATGTGGAGACTTAAAGTTTCCAAGGGACAGTAACAAAATCTTAGTACATCTGAGCCCTGGCTGGTGTGGCTCAGTGGGTTGGGCGTCGATGGGCAAACTGGAAGGTAACTGGTTTGATTCCAGGTCAGGGCAAATGCCTGGGTTGCAGACCAGTCCCCCTCCCCCACTGGAGGTGTGCAAGAGACAACCAATGCTAGAAGCAACCAATCGATGTTCCTCTCACACATTGATGCTCCTTTCCCTCTCTCCCTCTCTCTAAAAATAAATTAAAATCTTCTAAAAAAGTAAAACACTTAATACATTTGAATAATGGAGCTCCTGGAAGAAAGCACAAAGAAATAGTTCATTTCAAAGAAGGAAAATGACTAAAAGAAAGATGTACTTTCAAGTATAGAAAATAATTTTTATCTAGAAAATACTGACTTGGTATCATCATTACAAAGAGGAAATAAAATATCTCAAAATTCTGATAAAAACTAGGGAACCATCCTCTAGCAGACTTATCAAAAGAGGAAATATAAGAATTCTCACTGCAGCAGAGAGCTAAACTATATGCCTTCAGGAAGTCCCCAACAACCACATACTCTATAATTGTCACTCATTCTGAAATCCCTTTTCTACTCACTATTCCCAGCCCTACTTCCCACCTTAGAATGGAATCCTATCTTCCCATATGAATCTACTCCTCACCGCTCCTTTGAAAAGGTCTGAGCTTCTCCTTTGGATTCATCTGCTCCTGTGGTCCCAGGTCTGGGCTTCTTGCCCTCTCTTTCTTGGGTACACCCCTGGACTGGGGTTCCACTGACTCCTGCCGAACACTTAATAACTCTTGTGATGATTTCATGGGTGTCATCTTCTCCAAGCGCACTTCCTGCCCCTTCACAGAGACTGTGACCTAGAAACAACCCCCATCAATTGTCACTGCAAGGTTATAATGAGGAGCATTCCCAGAGGAGATTATTTAATACCCTCCAAAAAAACCACCATCCTTTTGGGATATGGCTAGTGGTGGTGGTGGTGGTAGTGGTAATAGCCAACAAGAGTCATTCTTATTCCATTACTGTTAGCTTAGAGCAGCTGGAACAGCAATAGGAAAAGATCAAAATAGTAAACCCAACTATAGGCTAAAAAATTAATCCCCTTTCTTCTTTACTAAATAAAAAACTATGAATCTATGAATAACTCATGACGACAAGGTAGCAAAGATACACCCAAGTAGCATCTCCAGATAAGCTATCTGAAAAAGTATCCAAAAAGTTCCCTGTTCCAGGACCAGTATAAGCATTACCAAGGAACACTGTACCCTTCTTTAAAAATGTCTGTACCTTCATTTGGCCCTTTGGCCTTGCCCCTGCCCAAACATTTCTGAATTCCCCCTCCCTTCTTACCGAACGTCCAGGTCTTCCAGGCTGTCTTTCTAAATCTTCCACCAGAGCCACAGCCTCCTCTCCATTTTCTGGACATTGTTCCTGTACCCACTTCTGGGTCTCTCCAGGTAAGATGGCCAGGAACTGCTCTAGCACCAACAACTCGACAATCTGCTCCTTGGTGTGCACCTCTGGCCTCAGCCACCGACAGCAAAGTTCCCAGAGTTGGCTGAAAGCCTCCCGGGGACCAGCTACCTCCTGGTAATGAAATTTCCTGAAGCGCTGTCGGAAGGTCTCAGAGTTAGTGCCATTCCCTCTCAGAGTAGGTTTGGCCATCATTCACAGCAGAAAGCAGCTTTCCTCCACTTAAGGGTCTATGTTCCAGAACTTACACCTATCTTCCCATGTCCTTGGAAAATCACTTGCAGATGAGTGTCTCTGTAAGAGTCTCCGCCTAGGGTAGAGAGAGATGGCACTATCAGAAAGAATATATTCATACGTCTAATGTCTTGCCATAGCTGGCCTGACTTCCCAAATATATGCTCCATGTGGCCAGCTGAGGTAGCACCAACTTCAGAATAGAAAGCCAAAACTGAGCATGGAGAGAAAAGTTTCAAAAACTGCATTTCTGGGCGATTTCCCAGGGCGGCCTGGAGAAACAGCAGAGAAAAGAAAGTAGTCTGCTCCTCTTCCCCCTCCCCCAAATCGGGTCCCATTTAGCTCTGACCAATGTTTCATAGTGGGTTCGAACTACCTGGGAGACCTGGAGCTCAGGATTTAATGGCAAGTCACCATCCTGCTCAAGGCAACAAAAAGCCTCTGTCCAGCGGGTCGCAGCTGATCTTCCCCAGTACCTCCGTAGTCCTTCCCCAGGCCTCTACGTCCTCCCTGCCCCCTCGGATTCCACACCTACCAAGTCCCACCCCAGGCAAAACTCAAAGACTGAAACTTTGTTTTTCCTCACAACAGAAGTAATCGCTCAACAAATATTCGGAAACTAGTGACGGGAAACCTCGCGACTGGGAGAAGTTGGTTTGGGCTCCTGAAGCGAGAACCGGGTGGGCTTGGGGAGAGTCGCACTGAGCTGGTTGAGAGAGAGAATCCGAGGGGGCAGTTGTAATGGGTCTCCTGAGGACGAGCTCAGGTGTTGGCCAGGAGGTCCGAGTGCTGTGGAATTCGCGGGCGCGGAACTCAGCTCAAGGAGCCGCGGGTGTGGGGTTCGGCCTCTTTGTCTTCGCTCCCTCCGGCCAGGTCACTCTCGGAGCCGTGGTGCAGTGCCCTCCAGACACCTCCGACCCGGCTAAGTGGTCTGAGAGCACCCTCCGGCCCACCGCTGGAAGTGTCTCTTTCTCGGGTTGTCCCTCAACCCACTTGCATTTCTGCCCACGGGCCAGCGTCAGCCACCCGGGTCGGCCCCAAGCCAGGCTCTCTAGCCCTGTCCAGCTCTCAAACCGGAAGTCCGAACGGGTGACTCCAACGCCAGGGCGCATGCGCAAAGTCAGCTGCCGCACTCTACAATCGGAGCTCGGTTTGCCGCCAGCGGGTGAGTCCAGTCAGCGCCGCTTACTTCCGGAACGCGGCTCTCCGATGCTTTCCCTGCTTCCCGTCTGCTCTTCCCGCAGCTATCGTCTCGGCGGGTACATTCCAGAACCGTCAGTTCCAGGGGCCTGTACGTGTGTTGGGAAGGGGACACTGGACTCTGTGGTCGCCTTGAAGGGCGCTGGAGGAAGGAGTGACGCATAGAGGGACTCGAGGTCCGCGGTGGGAATGATCCACGAACTGCTCTTGGCTCTGAGCGGGTACCCAGGGTCTATTTTCACCTGGAACAAGCGCAGTGGCCTTCAGGTATGGTCCGGCTCAGAGGGCGGGAACTAGCGAGCGCAGAATGGGTAGACCTGAGCCAGTGCTTGGGGGAGGAGTCTGAGGCACTCAGAGGGCAGGGCCTGCGGGGGCTTTGGGGGCGGGAGGCGTGTCCCTGGACCTGTGACTAGAGAGGCCTCCTGGAGACAAGCACACAGTGAGAGGGTTGGGCCTAGTCTGGGAAAAGGAGGGCAGACCCAGAGGGGCTCCGCCTTCGGGGAGGGAGAGGGAGACCCGGAACGGCTTACTTAAAGTTAAGCGACAGTTTTGGGGGAGCTAACTGAATGTAAAAGTGAGGAAGGCGCTTTCTCCCGTTTTCACACTTGCACTGTGTTTTAAATTGAGTTTTGAAAACTAGACCAACTACGTAGCGTTTAACATACAATAAGGGCTCAGCCAATTTTGGTGAATGAAAAAATGAATGAGTGTGTCTCTCTCATGACTCCTTTCTGAGGAAAATTCTGCACTAGGAGAATCTGAAGGGGGCCATCATGTAACCAGGAATGTATGAGGAGGAAGGGCTATGTACTATATGCATTATCTAATTTAGTCTTCATAACCACCTAATTCCATATCACAAGTTAACTCCCTGTGACTCGCAACTGGTAATTAGCAAGTTTAATCTTGAAGGTCTGTCTGGATCCACTATCTGAATTACTCTTTTCTACTTCTGTTTCCAGTAGTGTTATCTAATCATCTCAATAAGTTAGTAACTAGATATTGTTAGCTCCAGTTTACATACAAATGAGCAAACTGAAGTTCAGAGAATTTATGGTGGCTAGTCCTGGTAATAGCAAGATTTGCATATAGCTTTCTCTGGTGACAAGGCCATGCTTATTCCTATGAGAATTGGCAGTAGAGCCTGGGGAAGAGCAGAAAAATAACATTATTAGGCTATAAAACCTTTAAATCAAAGCAATTCCTCTTATTATTCCTTTTCCTCTATAAAACTAGCACAATGCCAGGCATATAGGAGAAAAATGTCCAGAAAGTATTTGTGGGTACTTTGTGACATGAAGTAAAAAGAGATAATAGTATAGGAAAGAGAGCTACCTTTCTTCCTTATAAAAAAAGTTCCAATCAGAGATTTTCTTGCTTAAGTTCCCAGCTTTAAAGCCACCTCCTCAGAAAAACTTTTTCTGACCATCTTTTTTAATGTATCCTCCCCTTATGCCATTATTTGCTATCCCAGAAACTTGTTTATTTCCCTTATAGGATTTAGCACAATTCACATTATTTATTGTTGTTACCTGTTTCTAGACTTCCTCTCTCACAGATTGCCCATAGGAGCAAAGATCACAGTAGTCTTCTTCATAGGTGTACCAGGAGCACCTGGCACAGTTTCTGCCAGAGTAGGTGTTCAGATACTTATGTAAAAAGAGGCCACCCAAACCAGAAAATATTGCATACCTTCTGCAGAGCAATAGTTTTCAGTCTTAAAAGAAATTCTGACAAATGCTACAACGTGAATGAAACTTTGAGCTACTACTAAGTGAAATAAGCCAGTCACAAAGCACAAATATTGTATGCTTCCACTTATTTGAGGTACTTTGGTCAAATTCATAAAGACAGGAAATAGATGGGTGGTTGTCAGGAGCTGTGGAGAGGGAGAACAGGGAGTCTTTGTACAATGGGTACAAAGTTTTGGTTTGGGAAGATGAAAACGATCTGGAGATGGATGAATGGTGGTGATGGCAGCACAACAATGTGAATGCACTTAATGCCAAGAACTGTACACTTAAAAATGGCTACTATGGTAGCTTATATGTATATTTTGCCACAGTTTTTCTGGAAAAGTCGGTTGAATGGATACATTCTCCCACTACTTTTTTCTACGTGAACTGCTGTGTAACTTTTATATAGCATACTAGGCTATCATTTGGCTATTATTTAAATTAAAAACACAAATAAAAATATGGACACTAAATGTATATGTCCAGTTATAAGGTGCTTTTATAAGTTACAGTATGCTACATTTATTTACATTTTTATTGAAATGAAAACAAGGTTTAAAATTTCATAGAGAAGTTATTTTAAGAATATGTTTGAGAAACTCCTGAAGTTTGCTGAAGACATTGCTAAAGACAACCTTTTTTCAACAGGTCAAAACCTCATATTTTTAAAGAACATCCCTGAAATGTTGCATAAGAAACAGGTAGGCCCTGGCTGGGTCGCTCAGTTGGTTAGAGCATTGTCATGATATGCCAAGGTTGAGGATTCAATCCCAGTCAAGGTACATGTAAGAATCAAGAATGAATGCATTTATAAATGGAACAACAAATCGATCTCTCTCTCTCATATCAATAAGTAAAATTTTAAAAATATATGTATTTTTTTAGCCCTGGCTGGTGTAGCTCAGTGGATTGAGCCCAGGCCTGTGAACCAAATGGTCACAGGTTTGATTCCCAGTCAGGGCACATGCCTGGGATCCAGGCCAGGTCCCCAATAGGCGGCATGTAAGACGCAATCATACATTAATGTTTCTTCCCCCCTTTCTCCCTTCCTTTCTCTCTCTCTAAAAATAAATAAATCTTAAAAAATATGTATGTATTTTTTTTTAAAAAAAAGAAACAGGTATAATAGCTGCCTCTGGGGGGAGGCTGACTTATTTTTTTTATTATTTTTTAAATTTATTGACTTTGGAGAGGGGGAGGGAGAGAAACATTGATCTATTTATTGGTTGATTCTTTAAAATTTTTTTTTAATTAGGCCCTGGCTGGCGTAGCTCAGTGGATTGAGCTCGGGCTGGGAACCAAAGTGTCCCAGGTTCGATTCCCAGCTAGGGTACATTCCTGGGTTGCAGGCCATAACCTCCAGCAACCGCACATTGATCTCTCTCTCTCTCTCTCTCTCTCTCTCTCTTTCTCCCTACCTCCCTTCCCTCTCTAAAAAATAAATAAATAAAATATTTAAAAAAAATTTTTTTTAATTGATATTAGGGAGGGAGGGATAGAGAAACATTGATTTGTTGTTCTACTTATTTATATATTCACTGGTTGCTTCTTGTATGTCCCAGGCTGGAGATTGAACCCACAGCCTTGGCATATCAGGACGACACTCTAAGTAACTGAGCTACCCAGCCAGGGTTCATTGGTTGATTCTTGTATGTGCCCTGACCTGGGATGGAAGTTGGAACCTCAGCATATGGGGATGATGCTCTAACCAACTGAACTACATGGCCAGGATGAGGTTGTACACCATTTTGTATTGTTTGAATGTTTTACCATGTGTTATCACTTATTTCAATAAAAAACTAATTAGGTCAGGGATGGGGAACAGCACCTTTGTAGTGGTTTGGAAATACTTTTGTTACCCAGAACTTACCAATCTTAAATTAAATGGGCATTTTGAAAAAGGAAATGATAAATAGTACAGAACATTTGAAGGACCTGAAAGACCAGCATGTAGTGAATCAGACACCAGTGTTTTCAGCCTGCTTCTTCTCCTGCAGGTGTCACAGGACTTTCCATTTCTCCATCCCAGTGAAACCAGTGTCCTCAATCGACTCTGCCGCCTGGGCACAGACTATATTCGCTTCACTGAGTTCATTGAACAGTACACAGGCCATGTGCAGCAGCAGGTAGGTTCCTGTTCTCAGGGAAGGTGCACCTCCAGAGGGCAGGAGCTATGTCAAGATTTTGGTGAATCTGCTGGTAATTCATGTGAAATAAGTCACAAGAAGTTACGAATTTCTCATCACTAGAATTACTCAAATGAAGGCCAGAGGTCTGTATCTCACATAAGGGGAAACTATATAGAGGGACTAATTTAGGCAGATTGGTGTGAGAGAAAATTTGTTTTGCCTGAGTTTTAGAGGGCCAGAATTAAATTATTTTGAACTGGACCATAGTTCCAATTCCAGAAGTGAAAACATAAAGCATTATTTCAGATTCCTTTGCCACTTTGCTTCTGACTATTTTAGTCACATTGAGGCAAGCAACTAGAATCTTTGGGTTTCATTTTTAAAATTTGTAAATAAAAGGGTTAAACCAGAGAAGGCACTTGGCACATAGTAAGCACTTGATAAATATTACCCATTATTATCAATTAATTGGAAGTCAGTATAGAGGTCAAGAATTTGTGTCCTGCTCCATCACTCACTGGCCATAGACTGCTTAGCAGTAACCTAATTCTCAGTAACTAGGGCTCAGTTTTGTTATCTATAAAATGGGGATAATAGATAGTACCTATTTCATAGGGTTTTAAAGATTGAACAAAGTAATTCATGTGAATGCCTGGTATATAGTAAGCACTCAAAATTTTTTAAAGAAATATTTTACAGTTCTCTTTATTTTTAACCATCTGTAATTCTTGTCAGTGGTAAGGAAAGACTGCTGAATTGTATGACTGATTCAGTGATGACTCTTTTCCAGTTGAAAGAATGATTCTGATTTAGGGAAAAGGTGAGGACTTCGATGCAGTCAATACCCTCTGGACCCAGAGGGTAAATTTGTTATCAGGCCTTTGGTGTATCGACTGATGGTTGTTTCAGCCAGTGCAATGACAAGAATCTCCAATTTGGGGTGCAGTAAAGAAGAACACTTCATTCAGTGCACAACAGCTCAATTGTCATACAGCACAGCTGTGAGAACAGCATGGCTGTAGAACAGATCTGAGGCCAGTCAGCCCTGGGGCCGGGCCTCTCTCCAGCTAGACTGCTGTATTCTGCTTCTTGATGATCTGCTTTGAACTACGCTGGTCTGCTCTACTGTGCTCTGGCAAGACATCTTCTATGTTTCAGCTGAGCCAGGGAGAAGCAGTCTGCAGTCTTCACTGGAAAGAGAAAAAGGTGATCTCTGAGCCAGAAATGAGCTGGCTTACGTGGACAGAAGCCCATGTCCCTGATCCCTGACGAGTCCATCCTCCTGTAGATGAAGACTTTGAATCCTCAAAATTTGATTGGCCCAAAAATCACTGCCCCGATTAGTCAGAATAGAGCCTCAATTCTATTGGGTAAAATAGGATTCCAGCAAATCTTTATAAGGGCTGGCTCAGATGGGAGAAATACATTACTGGAGGACAGTTCAGTACAGAGGCAGGCAGCGCAGTTCAGGCTTCTTTGAAGTTTAGTTTGCATAAGAGACCCCTGTGCAGAAACAACCACTACACTGTTTATTTTCATTTTTGTTTTAAATTTGAGCCCAGTTAGCCACCAGGAACCTTTCTTAGTAGGTGTCCTTTTTTTCTCAGGGTTCACAGGTGATAATCTGTGGGGCAAAGGAGTTGGAGGACAATGCCTTATGTTTTCATCTCTGGGACAGGGATTCTGGTTCACTTAAACTGATTATATTGCAGAGAAAATACATAAGCTAAACATGAGCTTAAAATCTAATCATTGTGGGGTGGGTAGGGCAGGAAAGAGTAATGGGGGAAAATGGGAACAACTGTAATTGAACAACAACAAAATACCTAATCAGTGCCAGTTTGCTATGAAATCATATTAAGAAAGAACACTTAATTATCAAAGTTGAAATCTACACATTATATTAATATAGATGAACTTTACACCTATATTAATACATTGTAAACATATTAATGTTATATATAATAGTATATCAGTATAATATAGATATAATTATTAATATTAATAATATTAATATTGATTTTGGTATATAACACCTAGAAGAAAAAAACCTCTACATTTGTATGACTATATGGGTTTTATCTTATATATGTGAATTCCTACTTTACCAATTTTAAAGATATCCATAGTACCTCTTTTTTTGGAAAAGTGAAAAGCATACTCATTTTCTTTTTTATTTTGTGATAAGTGAAGACATTCAGTTCTCTGAAATGACACAAGATCAAAACAGAATTGATTGTTTGTAAGCCGACCTGGTCTATTTCACCATATGCCCATGCTGTTCTTATTATACAAGGGGAGACCAAAAACCACCTGGAATTATCTTCTAGAACGCAGGCCCCTTGTAGTAGAGGCTTCCCCAGCTAATTGAGTGTTCTAGGAACCCATCTGTATCAGTGTACCAACTGGCATTTTGTGAGGTTGTGTTCCACTTCAGTGAATTTTTTTTAAACACTCTTTCAAAGCATTTGCCCACTTCATGATGGGTGATTTATAAGCACACCTGCCCATAGCTCGCTGAGTGTTCAGTCATTTTTGACCAAAAACAGCATGACCCCTGAGCCCCACCCTCCCTATTCACCCAATCTCACCTCAAGAGACATTTTGTTTCCCTGGGTGAAAAAAAGACCTCAAAGGGAAAACCTTTTTTGCCTATGTGGAAGAGGTACAACAAAAAATGTCAGAAGCACTAAAAGGCACCAAAATCGACAGGTTCAGAAACTCTTGAGCAGTGGGAAAAACATCTTGATAGGTGTATTGCATCAGATGGAGAGTACTATGAAGGCGACTGAGGTTTAAACATGTAAGAATAAATACATAATTTTTTATAAATAAATTCTGGGCTGTGGGGTCCCCTCTTGTAGCTGTGAACATTTATCTCCAGGAACTACTAGTATCCTTTGCAGTATCTGTGGCTACACTGTGCCTTATAAACCCTGAGCCCAAACTTCCTATCACAATTGTTGCTGAATTCTGCCATTGTATCTACCACTACCAGAGCCCCATCACCCAAATCAGTACACAGCCAGAGGCTAGTCATGGTGACCTCTCATTAACTGTTAACCACAGTTCTCTATATAAAGCTACAAGAAGCTCTTACAAAAAAATGTTAGGTTTCCTGAAAGACAAGCCATATTTGTAAATAGCCTCCTTAGTGAAAGTTTCATAAATCCCCACATTGTCAGATTTGTGTTCAGATGAATTGCCATGCCCAGCAGGAGAAGGGATGTTAGAATGAGGATTGAAGTCATTGTATTTATTCAATAAACACTTACCCACTGTTTAGAGAACTATGGTAGGGACTAAAATACAAAGATGAGTAAAATGTGGGACCTTGCTTCATGAAGCTTTGGATATCATGACTTAAGTACAGTTTTAGCACTAAATTGAGATGCAGTGAAAGCAGCTAAGGGGGAAGCTATTAATTCCCTGGGGAGAGTTAGGAAGGGCTTTGCAAAGAAGAGATGCTTGAGGTGGGTCCTACAGGGAGAGTAGGTATTTGTCACTAAGATGAATGTACAGTTATAAGCAGAACACATCCAAATTCATGGGCCTGAGAAATAGAACCAAGGCATGTTTGGTGACCTGTGGGTAGTTTGGAAGTGAGGATGTGAAGTTGGAATCAATAAAAGAATTTTGAAGAGAAGTAAGGGCCAGAATGCAGAAGTCATTGCATGCCTTGGAGGGGAGTTTAGATATTATCCTGGAGCAGGGGGAAGCCACCAAAAGAATTTAAACTAGAAGTTATAAGATGAAAATTGAGTTGCAGAAAAATCTCCACTGACAATATGGAGTACTACCTGGTTGTAACTTCTGAACCCCTTGGAAAATTAAAATATCTCATTTTAGCCCTGGCAGGATAGTTAAAGATTGTGGGTTTGATCCCTGGTAAGGGCACACACAAGATGCAACCAATGACTGCATAAATAAATAGAATAACAAATCAATATTTCCCTCCCTCCCTCCCCCTCTTCCCCTCTCCCTCTCTCCACCAACCTACATGCACCTTCTCTTCTTCCTCTAAAATCAACAAATACAAAATTTTTAAATATATTACATTTTAAAAGGTCAAAACTCACAATCTGTCTCTTCTGTTGGGTTTCCCTCTCACTGAAGCACTATTCTGATATGGAATTATTTAGCCAAAAACAATGCCACTAATAAAGGGTAACGTCTTCCTCGGGCTTTAGGGTCTGAACCAAGAGATGATTTCTCTGTTTGATTTCAGGATCACCATCCATCTCAGCAGGGCCAAGGTGGGTTATATGGAATCTATCTAAGGGCCTTCTGCACAGGACTGGACTCAATTTTGCAGCCTTATCGACAAGCACTGCTTGATTTGGAACAAGAGGTAAAGGGGGGGATATGGAAGCAACACCTCTGGGACAGCAGATTAGGGCACGTTTTTTAATTTGAAATGCCCTTTGATACAGTCAGGCAGTTAGGAATAAGCTATTTTCTGTGTGGCTGCAAGTACGGTTTACAATGTTTTCTCTGTGATTGTCCAAGCCATGGTCAAAGTGGTGTGCAGATTATGGCAAAGGTTCCTGAGTGAGTATATAAGAGCCCTACCTTTGATTTTATCAACTGAAAATCAGAATTAATAATCTTCCATAATCATAAATTCTTGATAGCCTAAAATTAACAACACTAAGCTCACTCTCATATTTCCTTCTAGTTTTAATAGATCAAGTAGATTCAAGATATTTTGTATGGAGCCCTAATCACAGCAATTTTTGTTGCAGTTCCTGGCTGACCCCCATCTCTCCATATCACATGTCAATTACTCCTTGGATCAGGTATGCTGCTCAAATAACAAAATGCCTTGGAATCTGCTGATACTGTTAGAATAATCTAACTTATAACATTTTTTTTAGAACTCTTTTCCTTCTGGATTCAGAGCCCAGCATTTTATATTTTATACGCTTTTCTAGATCAGAACTGTTTGAAAAGCTCCAAATTTAGTTAAAAATTAATGTCTGATGTTACTGCTTTAAATTGACCTTAATATTAATGATTATGCTAGCCTCAGAAATAAAAACTGCTTCTATCTGCCATTCTCTTTCTATCTGCCACCAACCCCATATCAAATTGCCTTAAGATATTGGATCTTGGCTGGTCTGTGGTATTGCTATCTTTATGTAAAGTGGGACTATTTTGAAATAAAAGCATTTCCTAAAGTAATTTTTTTCCTTGTATTTGATAGACCCTCCTAATTCTCTTCTTTGCAGTTTCAGCTCCTTTTCCCCTCTGTGATGGTTGTAGTAGAACAGATTAAAAGTCAGAAGGTGAGAACTGTCCTTTTTCATTTTGCTCTGATAAGCACCAAAGAAATATTTTAAATTAATTTTGCTTTACATTCTTTTTTGAAGACTCTAGATTTTAGTAGTTTTTACTAATTTATTTATTCAACAGTATCTGCTTGGTATTATGCTAAGTGTCAGGAATGCAAAAATAAATTGTGACCTTGCCTCTAAGCAACTTTTGGTCCAGAAGGTGAGGGAAATGTTGATAGATGCACCCAAAAAAGCTGTCAGGTAAGAGAAAAATGCTATGGATACTTGGAGATGACAGTTTTTTGCACTAAGGATTGGGAGTATTAGATAATGTATCTGAAGGAAAAGCTAAAAGTTAATCCTTAGAAAAAAAGAAGGTAATCGTTTTATGTTAGGGTGCTAGCAGTGTTCTGAGAATTATACCATTGTGTAAAACCTAGGTGTTTGTTAGTTAAATATGCCTATTCTCATCACAAGCTTTCATCAAATGGATTGAAAAATGGAGCCCCAAAATTTACATTTCTTATAAGTTCCCAGGCGATGCTGCTAGAAGTGGGGTTGGAGGGCTGGATGGAGAGGGGTAGGGAGGCTATAGAGTTCATACTTTGAGAATAACTATTGCAATATTGTGATTTATATTAATAAATATATTTTTGTCTTCATATTGTTTCTGGCACAGAGCTCCTAAAACCCTTGGGATTTCCTAAGTGTTAAGAGTGATAAAGGTGCCTTGATATTCATACGAAACCCCTGTCAACCACACTTGAGTTGTTAATGAGGTGACTTTTGGACTGCACTTAAGGATGGGAATGGTTGCCAGGGGGACCAACCTTATGATTGGAGGGTTGGATCTTTCAGTCCCACCCCCAACCTCTAGGGGTAGGGGAGGGCTGGAAATTGAGTTCAGCCACCAGTATCTAGTGATTTAATCAACTGTGTCTATGTAATGAAGCCTCCCAAAAACCCAAAATGACAAGGTATGGACAGCTTCCCGGTTGGTGAGCCAGAATGATTCCACATTTCTTCATCTGGCTATTGATTTGTAACATTTGATATCCTTGTTCAAAAAACCAAACAACCTGTAATTGAGTGAATAACTGTTTCCTGAGCTCTGTTAGCCACTCTAGAAAATTAATCAAACCCAAAGAGGGGATTGTGGGAACCCCTGAGATATAGCCAGTTAGTTAGAAGCACAGAAACAACCGGAGCTTGTGAATGGCATCTGAAATAGGGGATGGTCTTTTGGGACTAAGCCCTTAACCTATGGAATCTGATGCTATCTCAGGATACAGTCAGAATTAGGTCAAAATGTAGGACACCCCAGCTGGTGTCTGAGAATTGCTTGGTAGTGTGGGGAAATCCCATACACATTGGACTCATAGTCAGAATAGGAACTATATCTAGATCTTACAAGAAAGTTTATCCTCACTCTCTGCTGGATTTTGCCCTTTGGATTGAATATAGAATATGAGTTTGTGCTACATGTACTATTAAAATGGAATCCAGTTTGAAAATGCTGTGTTTTCCACAGATTCATGGGTGTCAAATCCTGGAAACAGTATACAAACACAGCCGTGGAGGTTTGCCTCCTGTTCGAAGTGCACTAGAAAAGTAAGTCATGGCTCAATTGGTGGTTAGGGGTGGAGGTGGGTGGCCAAGTGACTCGACCATGCACATGTTTTTTTTTTTCAGGTCATCTTAGGTTTCCCTCTGGGAAAGGATATAACCAGGATAGAAAAGATCCATGAGCAGAGGAGCCCATGTAATCCTTATGATGGCTCAGAAATTGCACAAAAAGGGTTATAAAGTGTTGAGTATCAAAGCTAGGATCTAATTGCCTAGATGCCTTTGAGGCGTCTTTTTTAATTTTTGGATCTCGTCAGCTTGGGAGAATTTCCATTACATGTGCCAGATATTGCCTAGCTAGGTCTAAACTTGTATATTTTGAGTCAATGGTATTTTCACATTGAGTTCCTTAAAAAGTTTTGTACTTTATAATCCCATAATGCCACTCTTAGGAATTTCACTGTAACAGAATGATTCAAAAGAAGAAAATAACCATATGTACAAATATTATTCATTGCACTGTTGTATAATATATCAAGAAATTAGAAAATTACCAGCAGCAGAAGAAAGTTGAATAAAGATATATTCACTTGATAGACTACAATGTCATTAACGTTGTAAATACTATAACAACATGTAAAAATATTTTTATAATACTAATTGAAAAAAGAATGCAAAATATGTCTTATGGTTACAACTATATTAAATGTATATAGAGTTTCATCAAAGACTGCTCATTTGATCTTCCTATTTCCCTGTTCCTCATTTTTTTAAGAAGGGTGTGAAAAAAAGAGGGTGTGACATTGATTTCAAAATTGGAATCAATGATTTCTGAGGCCCCTCACAACTCAACAATCTCAACTTTAATTACTGCACAAGTAAGTCCTCAGAAGAGCAGGACATTTTCCAGAATATGCTTTAGGGACTTAATTCTCTATTACTGTGCTTTTTTTTTTCTCATAGAAATGAATTTTGATTACAGAAAGTGAGGATATGCAAAGAGAAGAAATAGAAATCACCTGTAATCACAGCCTCTTGAGATATCCAATTCAACTTTTGGTGTATATCATCTACAGTTTCTCTCTACATAAACATACTCATAGTTATATGAGTATAATATAGGAGACTAGTATAGGAGACTAGTATAAAATCTTACGTAGATAATATGATATATACAGGGACCACAAATAAAAATTACATATTTTCAGGGACCACATTTTACAGACCACATATTGTAATATGCAAAATTTAACTGCCTTTCCATTTGATTTTTTAAAGAGCAATTCCATTCAATTAGCATACTACAAATAGCAGGCTCCATCTCTTCTAGTTTCTTTTTCTTTCCGAGTTATTTTGAAAAATTTTAAATCTCCAAAAATGTTGAAAGAATTATATAATAAATACCTGTATAGCCTTTAATTTCACCAGCTAACATTTTGCCACATTTGATTTATCTTTTTCTTTCTCATCTATATAAACTGTGAAATATATATGTAAATATATGTATAAACACACACACATGCATGCATACCACAGTTTTTGCTGAATGATTTGTAAGTGGTCACAGATATCAAAACACTTAACCCCTAACTATGTCAGTTTATATCTCTTTAGAAAAAGGGCATTCTCTCATATAACCTCAGTACCATATTATACCCACAAAACTTAATGTTAACTCAACGATATGATATCCAAAATATGTCTGAATTTTCTCAGTTTCCCTCCAGAAGTTCTTTATAGCTGTTTTTTTTTTTTTTTTTTTTGCAGTCCAGGATCCAATTAGTGTTCATAGGCTGCATTCGCTTGTCATGTCTATTTAGTCTCCTTTCATTTGGAATACTCTCCTTCATAGGCTTTTTAAAAAAAATCTTTGATGACTGACATTTTAAGAGTACTTGTCTTGAAGAATGTTCACAAACTAGATTTTTCTGATTATCTCCTCATGATAAGATTTGGGTTAAACATTTTTTGCAGTAATACTACATGAGTCATATTATTCCCTATTGCATCATTTTATAAAGCACAGAAAGTAAGTCTGTCCCATTACTGGTGTTATAAGTTTGCTCATTTGATTGAGGGACACTTTCCCGTTTGTAATTAATATGTTATCTGGGAGTGATCCTTTCAGACCATGTGAACATCCCATTCTCCAGCAACCGTTCTGTATTTTGTTGGATAATGACAGGCAGGTGTGTGTGCCTGTTATGTATTGACTCTACTCTCCCTATGTGATACCAACAAAAATAAAACAAATTTAATGCTCTGTTAGCCAAAGAGGGACTCCTATAAGTCTATTTAGTTTTAATAGGAAAATCAATGTTAAAACTTACTTTTCACAAAAAGAGGAAAGAAAATGTGCTTGTCCTAAAAGACTATCAGAACATTAACTGAACATTTCAGACTTCAGTATGTAGGCATCAAGTTTGGAAATTTAATCAGTCCAGCCACAAACATTTAAATTAAAACACCACAATTATTTTTGTCTTATAGTTGGTCATTTCCTTTCTGATTCATCAACCTCTCAGGTCTCTGTTTATCCTGTAGCAGTTTAAAGCATACCCTCTGTGCTATTGTGGGGGTTAGTGTTCTTTAAGTGGGCTTCTAAGGCTCTTGCCTTTTCTTCCCACTCAGAATCCTGGCTGTGTGTCATGGGGTCATGTATAAGCAGCTCTCAGCCTGGATGCTGCATGGACTCCTCTTGGACCAGCACGAAGAGTTCTTTATCAAACAGGGTCCATCTTCTGGGAATGTCAGTGCCCAGCCAGAAGAGGATGAGGAGGATCTGGGTATTGGAGGACTGACAGGAAAACAACTGAGAGAACTCCAGGACTTGGTGAGAGCGTAGCGAGAAGCCAACATACTCCTGTCAAGAAGCAGAAAAAACTATAGATGAGTGTCCTTTTGGTGATCCTCCCTCCCTGCTCCAAGTTCATCATAGCTGGGCACCTTCCATAAACTCTTTAGATATAAACACTTGTCTTTTATCTTAGCTTAATACTTAAACTAAATATCTAACTTAATGTGAGACTACAAAACAGAAAGTACATTTGTGAGATTCCGTTTGTTTCTCCTTTTCCTAATATAAGCTTTTAAGAGATTAATAATAAATCTTATTCCTTCAGGTAGTCTTATAGCTACCTTGCAGTATTTAAATGCAATATGGAGTTTTCATTAAACTTCCCAAAATCCTCTATTGTCCTTATTCATCATTCATCTGTCCTGCTACAACATTTTATCAAATGCCTGTTATGTACCAGGCACTGTTCTAGGTGCCACAGCTACATAGACATAATATATAGTAATCCTTGTCCTTAAATAGCTTATAGTTTAGTGGAAGATATAAGTAAACAATAACATTACAGTGTGCTAAGTGCTCTGGAAAGAGTATGTACAAGTGTTCTCAGAACTTGGTCTTAGAGTAACTAGAGAAGGCTTTTCAATGGAACATATGGCCAAATTGCGAAAAGTATGGGAGGAGAGGTCAAGAAATGTTCCAGGCACATGTGTAAGTGTTTCAGGGAAGGATGTGTGTGAAGTACAGAGCCCATGCTGGACATGGCTCATCTGGGGAACTATTAGTAATTCAACTGAAATGGTCAAGTAAAGACTGAAGTATCATGTAAGGGACAGTGGAGGGGCTTGGGGAAGTGGCAGTCAGTGCAACCATTGAGTTAAGCAGAGGTAAGATCACTAAAGCCCTTGTAAACAATGGGAAGGAATTCAGACTTGGATCTGAAAAGAGCTGGAAGCCAGTGAAGAATTTTAGGCAAGAGGTTAATACAATCAGGCATTATGATAGATCACTCTGGGTATGTGAGGAATCATTTATTTAAAAAAAAATCAAGATTCACTGTAGGTAGGTCAGTTAGGAGAATGCTGAGGACACTTAGGTGAAAAATAACAATGGCCTAAATCAAGAGTGTTAATAGTAAATGTGGAGTAGAGTCTTGAGAGAGATTTAGGAAGTGGAATAAGTAGGTCTTAGTGATTGATTGGATATGAGTCCAGAGGAAAGAATCAAGGATGGTACCTAAGTGTCTGTGTTCAGCAGCTAGGCAAATAGTGATGACAAGAAATGTGTATTGTTGGTATTGGAGGAAAGAAGATGGGTCTGATTTTGGACATGTTGAGTTTGAGGTACTTGCAGGAAATGTCCAGTGAGCTCAGGCTAGAGCTCATGAGAGCAGTCTAGCTTAAAGGTAAAGATTGAGGAGTCAACGGCATTAGATGTATTTAATCTGGAGTCCACGTGGGACTTCAGGAGGTTTTGCGAAATGTATATTTGTATGTGTGTCTGGAAGCTTTTATAATTGTGGAGAATTCTGTGGTGTAAAAAGACAAAATATCTGTTCTGGTGAGAAATTCAGCCACAGAATATGTTGTTATGGATGAAGAGGGTGGAGAGCAAAAGGATAATCGTTCAGAATAGTGCCTGGAGCCACCAGCTCCACCACCTCTGAAACCCAAAACAAAGAGGGCAAACAGCAGAGATCAAAGTCAGGATTGTGAAGTCTGTTGGAACTAGATAAGGGTCAAATTAAAAGCAAGTCAGGGGGTGGGGTGCTGAGTGATTAGGTGATGGGCATCTGTGGCTTTCTGGGCTAGATCAGTGGTTCTCAAACTTCAGTGTTCATCAGAATCACCTGGAGAGCTTGTTAAAACATGGATTGCTGGGCCTCATTGCCCAGTTTTTCTGTAGCTCTGGAGGAAGGGGCTTGAAAATTGCATTTCTAACGAGTTCCCAAGTGAAGCTACTGCTGCTGGTCCAGGAACCACACTTTGAGAACCACGGGGCTAGATGATTTAGGGCTGGTGTAAGAGCTGGGCAGAACAGACATGTACGCAAGATTATAAAATCATGGACATGTGGACTTGGAAAAAGTACAGACTGATTGTTTCATGGTACACATAAGGAAAGTGAGTTCCAGATCTACTGCACAAGTTTCTACAGTAGTAAAGCCAGAATATGGACAAAAACCCTAGTGTTAAACACTGTTATTTCCACCATGCCCTCCTGCTGCCTGAAAATGGAATACATCTCTAACACTAGTCACTTAAGAATTATGCAACTTCAGATTTAAAGTTCCTGCTTCTAGAAAATATAAATTGTGGGTTAGGATGTTTTCTTATTTTCCCTTTCTTCGTACATCATCTCTTATTCGGATTATTTCCTTGACCAGCGCCTGATCGAGGAAGAGAACATGCTGGCACCATCTCTAAAGCAGTTCTCCCTGCGAGTGGAGATTCTGCCATCCTACATTCCAGTGAGGGTTGCTGAAAAAATCCTGTTTGTTGGAGAATCTGTTCAGATGTTTGAGAATCAAAATGTCAACCTGACTAGAAAAGGTAGGAATCTCCTTGCACAATGTACCCCATCCTCAAAGACCCTTCTTCTTCTCCTTTTTTTTTAAAAGACTATTTTTTAGAGAGAGGGAGGAGGGAAAACCTATCTGTTGTCTCTTGCATGACCCCACTGAGGAACCTGGCCTGCAACCCAGGCATGTGCCCTGACCAGGAATCAGACCAGCAACCTTTTGGTTTGGGACGAAGCCCAACCCACTGAGCGACACCAGACAGGGCCTCACAGGCCCTTCTTGACGTTCTGTGACTCTGAAGTATGCCTGGTCAGAGTGAGTGGCTAGCAGTGTTTATGTGCTGACGTTTCAGCACAGCCATGATGTGTTTGCCTGAAGCAGGTGAAGGAGCTGCACCACCGTGGTTGGGAATCCTTGCCTGCCCCAGTTGCTCTCTGTCTTCCTGTAACAGTGCCCTCCTATTTTGCAGGATCCATTTTGAAAAACCAGGAGGACACTTTCGCTGCGGAGCTGCATCGTCTCAAGCAGCAGCCGCTCTTCAGCCTGGTGGATTTTGAGCAGGTGGTAGATCGTATTCGTAGCACTGTGGCTGAGGTTTGTCTTTCATAGCATATTTTCTTAGGAAGAAAGTGGACTAATTTCCTCAGAAATTTGACTTTTATTTCTCCTTAATGTAGTAAGAACTTAGCTTGAAAGGAAATGTTTGAGAGAGTTGAGGGACAAGACAAAAATGAAAGCATTCTCTCTGTTCTTGTAATAGAGGTAGAACTACTTTAGCATTGTCACACCTAACAGGAGTTTGCTAGTTAAGCAGTCAGTTGAATAAAGGGAGGTCTTGGTTTTATTTCAGATAGTTAGCATTTTGAGGTTGTCGATACACAGTAGTTGGCAATAACTCCAGGGGATCAATGGATTCTGACTAAATTTAGTGCCTTACTTATATTTTAGAATGGCTTTATTATTCTGTCATTTGTGGATATGATACTCCTGAGGAAGGCAAAACAAGTATAATTTTTCCATTCCTATAAATGAAAAAAAAAATACTCAGAAAGCTAACTTGTCTGGTGTTGCACAGTAAGTAACAAAGATGAGATCAGAAACAGGTCTTTTGGCTTCTACCTAGTCCAGTGTTCTTATATGAGTAGTGATCAGTAATTTTTCAAATGGGCATATGTTCTGTAGCTTATGATAAAATTTGGCTCACAGGGGTGTGATAACGTGAAATGACATCTTTAATTAGTCAACTGTGCTGTTAACTATGTTAGTAGTTTCCAACTCTGGCTGTAAAATCACCTGTGGAAATCTTAAAATGTACTTGCACCAAGTCCTTACCTCCACAGCTTCTGACTTGTAAGTCAGGAGGGAGTAGGTACTTGTCTGATTGCTTTGACTTTGTCCCACAAGTTTTTGGCCTAGGTAGTGTTTTCATTATCATTCTGTTCTAAGAAATTTTTAATTTTCTTTTTAACCCAAAGGATTTATTAAGTTTTAGTCTTATTACACTATAAGTCCTTTGGGATTTATTGAGGCTTTTTAATGGACTATTAGCAGGTCTGTTTTTTGTTTTTAATTGCTTTCCATGTGCCCAGAGAATGTATATTCTATGCTGAGCCTAGAGTTCTGTGCATGTTGTAATTCCTCATTTTCAGGTTATATGTTACATATGTACATATTTATTAGGAATATATATTTGTTTTGTTGTGTATATATAATGTCCTCTATCACATATATTTGTATATGTACATAGTATATTTTGACTTCAGTTCTATTTTATTAGTTATTAAGATCACTATCCATGTTTCTTTCAGGTCATGGTTATCTGGTATGTCTTCTTCCATCCTTTATTTTCAACTTTTCCATGGGCTTTAATCCCACCCTTTTCCCTCCCTCTCCCAAGCAATCACTGATCTGTCATCTATAGAACCTGTCACTTTAGATTAGTGGGCATTTTCTAGGTTTTATATAAATAAAGTCAAACAGTATGTACTCTTTTATGGTGAAAGGTGGGTCAGGCTTCTTTTACTCAGCATAATTATTTTGAGATTAATCCATGTTGCATGTATCAATAGTTTCTTCCTTTTTTTTCCCTAGCTTGCACAGGACACTCATATGAACATCACTAATACATGTTATTTCAAATACTTCTCTAAATATAGAAGAGCTATCACATCCATCCCCTGATATAGCACTCTTCTCAAAGTATGCTACTGTACTACACATGTCCTGGCCAGGTATCTCAGTTGGTTAGAGCATCGTCCCCATATTCCAAAGTTGCAATTTCAATTCCTGGTCAAGGCACGTAAAAGAATTAACCAATGAATGCATAAATAAGTGGAAAAAACAAATCGGTGTTTCTCTCTCTTGCTCCATTTCTCTGTCTCTAAAATCTATAAATTAAAAAAAAATGTTTTAAGTATCTTAAGCATACAATTCTTTTAAAAAATTTTTCAATTACAGTTGACATACAATATAATAGTTTCAGATATGCAATACAGTGATTAGACACTTATATAACTCACGAAGCGATCCCCCTGATAAATCTAGTACCCATCAGGCACCATGCAGTTATTACAATATTAACTATGTTCCCTATGGTACACTGGATTTTCTCATAACTGTTTTTATAATTGTCAATTAGTACATCTTAATCCCTTCCCTTTTTCACCCATCCCTTCAACTACCCTTCCATCTGGCAATCAGGAATTTGTCCTCTGTATCTATTAGTTTGTTTCTGTTTTGCTTGTTCATTTTTGTGTTTTAGATTCCACATATAAGTGAAGTCATCTTGTATTTGTCTTTCTCTGTCTGACTTATTTCACTTAGCATAATACCCTCAGACATGTTCTCATCCATGTTGTCACAATGGCAAGGTTTCATTCTTTTTTATGGCTGAGTAATATTCTGTTATCTGTCAGTGGGCACTTAGGTTGCTTCCCTATCTTGACTATTGTAAATAATGCTGTAATGAACACAGGGATGCATATATCTTTTTGAATTAGTGTTTTGGATCTCTTCAGATAAATACCTGGCAGTGGAATTGCTGGGTCACATAGTAGTTCCATTTTTTAATTTTTTTTAAAGATTTTATTTATTTTTAGAGAGGGAAGGGAGGGAGACAGAGAGAGAGAGAGAAACATCAATGTGCAGTTGCTGGTGTCATGGCCTGCAACCCAGGCATGTACCCTGACTGGGAATTGAACCTGCGACACTTTGGTTTGCAGCCCATGCTCAATCCACTGAGCTACACCAGCCAGGGCTTCATTTTTTAATTTTTTGAGGAACCTTTACTTCATACTATTATCCATAGTGGCTGAACTAACTTACATTCCCACCAACAGTATACAAAGGTTTTCTTTTCTCCAAATCCTCATCAACACATTATTTCTTCTTGATGATAGCCATTTTATTTTTTAATTCAAATTGTATTTTATTGTATATGCTATTCCAGTTGTCCTAATTATTCCTCCTTTTTCACCCTCCTCCCAAAACACCCCACTCCCTCAGGCAATCCCCACACCATTGTCCATGTGCCTGGGTCATGCATATATATTTTTTGGCTACTCTATTTCCTATGCTACTTTACATCCCCAAAACTATTCTGTAACAACCAATTTGTACTTCTTAATCCCTTCACTATTTTTGCCCATTCCCCCAACACCCCTCCCATCTGGCAACCTTCAAAATATTCTCTGTATCGATGATTCTGTTTGTTTCATTTATTTTGTTTTTTAGATTCAATTATTGATAGATATGTATTTGTTGCCATTTTATTGCTCATGTTTTTGATCTTCTTAAAGCAGACCCTTTAAACATTCATGTAATACTGGTGATGATGAACTCCTTTATCTTTTTCTTGTCTGGGAAGCACTTTATCTGTCCTTCGATTCTAAATAATAGCTTTGCTGGATAAAGTAATCTTGGTTGTAGGTTCCTTGCTTTTCATCACTTTGAATATTTCTTGCCAATCCCTCTGGCCTGCAAACTTTCTGAGAAATCAGCTGAGAATCTTATGGGAGCTCCCTTGTGGGTAACTAACTACCTTTCTCTTGCTGCTTTTAAGATTCTCTTTTATCTTTAATCTTTGGCATGTTAATTATGATGTGTCTTGGTGCAGGCCCCTTTAGGTTCATCTTGTTTGGGATGATGGCCATTTTAACAGGTGTGAGCTGATATCTCATTCTAGTTTTGATTTGCATTTTCCTGACGATTAGTGATGTTAAGCTATCTTTTCATGTTCCTGTTGCCCATTTGGATTTCGTCTTTGGAAAAATGTCTACTTAGTTCCTTTGCCCATTTGTTAATTGGATTGAGGCTATTTTGTTATTGAGTTATATGAGTTTTATTAATATATTTTGGATATTAACCCCTTATCAAATATATGGTTTGCATATATTTTCTCTCATTCAGCCTTTTCATTTTGTTATTTCTTTTTTTTATTGATTTTTAGAGAGAGGGAGAGAGAGAGAAACATGGATTTGTTGTTTCACTTATTTATTCAGTCACTGGTTGATTCTTGCGTGTTCCCTGATGAGGGATCAAACCCATAGCCTTGGTGTATCAGGATGATGTTCTAACCACCAGAGTTACCCAACCAGCGTGATTATTTCTTTTGCTGTGCAGAAGCTTTTCAGTTTGTGTAGTTCCATTTGTATTTTGCTTTGTTGTTTGTGATTATGGTGTCATATTTTAAAAAATCATTATCAAGACAAATGTCAAGGAATTTCTTCCCTACACTTTTTTCTAGGAATTTTATATAGTAGGTCTTATGCTTAAGTCTTTGATCCATTTTGAGTTAATTATTGTGTATGGTGTAAGATAGGAGTCCAATTTTATTTTTATGCATGTGTCTATCCAGTTTTCACAGCACCATTTATTGAAAAGACAATCCTTTCCTTTTTGGGTGTTCTTGGTTCTCTTGTCAAATATTAGTGACCATCTATGTGGACACTTAATTTTTTTAAAGAGATTTACTTATTTATTTATTTATTTTTAGCGAGATGGGAAGGGAGAGAGAAAGAGAGGGAGAGAAACATCAATTGGTTGCCTCTCCTACCCCAACTAGGGATCTGGCCTGCATGTGCCCTAACTGGAAGTTGAAGTGGCAGTCTTTCAGTTTTAGGCCAGCACTCAATCCACGGAGTCACACCAGCCAAGGCAGGGGAATTTAATTCTGAGCTTTCTGTTCTGTTCCATTGGTCTCTGTGTTTGTTTTTATGCCAGTACCATACTTTTTAAATTACTGTAGCTTTGTAATATAGTTTGACATTAAAACTGTATGCTGCCTATGGCTATGTTGTTCTTTATCAGAATTGCTTTGGCTATTAGGGGTCTTCTGTGGTTCCATACAAATTTTATAATAGTTTTTTCTATTTCTCTGAAGAATATCTTTGGTATTTTGATAGGGATTGCATTTAACCTATAGATGACTTTAGGTGGTATGGACATTTTGACTATTAATTCTTCTGATCCATGAATATGGAATGTCTTTCAGTTTGTGCCGTCTTTGATTTCTTTCAATGTCTTGTGGGTTTTGTTGTACATATCTTCCACTTCCATGGTTAAGTTTGTTCTTTTACTCAGTGTAATTGGTATTAATCCATTTTTCATCTATCAGTAGTTTATTCCTTTTTGTTGCTGAGTAGTACCCCATTGTTCATACCAATGTATTTTCTCTTCATATGTTGCTAAACATTTGGTTTGTTCCCTCATTGTAGTTTTAATTTTCATTCCCCTGATGACTAATGGTGTTTTTTTATATGCTTATTTGCCATCCATATATCTTCTTTGGCAAAGTGTCTGTTCAAATGTTCTGTCCATTTTTATTGTTTCTGTTTTGTTTTCTTACTGTTGGGTTTCAAGAATTCTGTATTCTAATTATAAGCCCTTTATATGGGACTTACAGATATTTTCTCCCAGTCTATGAAGACTTTTCATTTTCTTAAAACTGTATTTCAAAAGAAGTTAACTTTTATTAAATACAATTTATCAATTTTTATTCTTTTATGGTTCTTGCTTTTGGCATTGTACCTAAGAAACCATTGCAGTCCCAAAGATTTTCTCCTTTGTTTTCCTCTAAAAAGTATATAGTTTTCAGTTTTACTGTTAGGTTTGTGATTATTTTGATTTAATTTTTGTACGTGGTGTAAGGTATGAATCAACTTTTAATTTTTTCCATGTGGATATCCAATTGTTCTAGCAACTTGTTTTTTTTATTATCTTTTGTGTATTTATATTGCTACTATCCTTACCTCTTTAAGTTTGTTTATCAAAAATATTTAAAATTTTTTATCTTTTTCATGGGTCAGATTTCCCAGGAAACAGATTCTGAGACTAAAATTTGGTAGCAAGGAGTAAGGGAAATGGGATTGAGCAGAGAGAGAAGGTAAACTGTGATATAGTTGCAACAGAATCTTTGGCCAATCCTATGCTGAGTTCTGAAGCTAGAATGGCCCTTCCGAGGTGTCCTAAATTGAGGATCGAGTGCTATGCCATTGTACATCTGCATCAAATATTAGATGTGGACTCTCCTCAGGGAGAAGAACCATTGGTAAGGAAGCTCCCTTTAGCCAAAGGCAATTCCTGGAGGACCAACATCAGGCAATGCTCCCAATAACTGGGGTAATGAATACCTCAGTCTTACAGGGGAGATACGGGTAACACACTATGGATCCACTCTGTTGTAAAACTTCTACTTCACATGGTGTGTCTTACCTAGTCTGTTGTATTTCTTTTACTCTTCACACATCTGGTTATTTTGACCTGTGTGCTTATATTTCCCAGGAGATGTCAGCTACTATGTCTATTAGTGCGCATTAGAGAAGGGCCAACAGCCAGTTCTTAATCTATGTCAGTTCCAGTAAGAGAGAGAGGAGGGGATGAGTGCCAGGGTGGGGATCCCGCACACCCTGAATCAGTATTGATCACTTCACTGAACAAACTCTTGTCACGATTTTACCTTTGATACTGGTAATAGTTAGGCAGTTGATTTCTGTATATTAATCCTCAACACCGTGCTGAATTCTCTTACTAGTTTTAATAATCTGTGTATCAGTTCTCTTAGACTTTCTATGGAGATATCATCTGTTAATAAAAATAGTTTTATTTCTTCCTTTCCAGCAATACATATTTTTTCCTTATCTTACTGCATTGGCGAAGTATTTAGTATAATTTTGAGTGACTTTAAAAGAATTTCTTATGTTTCACCATAAAATAGGTTGTCTGCTGTGGGTTTCTGGTATATACCCATTCTAAGAATACATTTCCTCTATTTGTTTTTTTCTAAAATCATGAATGGATGTTGACTTTTTATCAGATGATTTTTCTGCATCTATTGAAGTGATCATATGGTTTTTCTTTTTTTGATCTTTATTAAATTACACTTATATTTAAATTTTTAATTTTTTAGATAAAATTCACATAACACCATTTGAGCCATTTAAAAATAGTATATGGTGATTTTTAGTATATTCACGATGTTGCATAATCATCACCACTATTTAATTTCAGAATATTTCCATCTCATATATGTTTACTTTAAACTACCCTTTCATGCCTGGGTTTAACCCAACTTGGTCATGGCTTATATTCTTTTTTTCAATACATTGCTGGATTTGTACAAAACAATTTTTACAGAAATTTTCATTGTAATGAAATTTTGTCTCTCTTTTGTTGGTTCTTTTCACAGCATCTCTGGAAACTGATGGTGGAAGAGTCAGATTTACTGGGTCAGCTGAAGGTAATCAAAATGACGCTGGTGGGCAATGACTTCATTCTCTAGCCTCTCCTAAAACAGGTTGCCTATACCCAGATTTCTAAGTACCTGGTATGTCCTCAGCCAACTGTGCCAACTCCACCTAATCCTACAGATTTACTACAGTATGAAACTTTAGGTGTTAACATTCTTCTGGCGTAATATAACTGTGTTTTCACTGAGTAAATGATAACAAAGACACACCAGACATCTTGCCGTGAGGGATTGCTAAGTTTGCCCCTTTGAAATGCCAAAAGCCTATTTCCTTTTGTAGGTTAGCTCAGACTGATGAGATTTGGAAATTATATGTATAATTCCAGTAAGACAGTGAGAAGCTCATAGCCCTGCTGGATTACCAAGTTGTAAATTGAAATTTTTTCTGCAGATCATTAAAGACTTTTACCTTCTGGGACGTGGAGAACTGTTTCAGGCCTTCATTGACACAGCTCAACACATGTTAAAAACACCACCCACTGCAGTAACGGAACATGGTAATTGCCTGTGAGCCTGAGAATTACCCGCTTACTGAAGGTGTAGGGTGTTTCTTGGCTGCTGCTGAACCACTTAGGCCTGCTCTACATCGTAGCAGGCTGGTGAGTTACAGCGCAGTGTTTCCAAAGAAGGAAAGCCTTTCGGGTCAGCTTCACACTGAGGTCACTGGGAGTGGCCTCTTGGCTAACCTTTCCTGGAAGAGTTGGTACAGGCCTTCAAACCAGGTATTTCATCTCATCAGATTATAGCCATAGAGTCTTTATGGGACATACTGGAATGTATTGCCACTTACTGTATTAAAATTCTTCAGGTTGTGATGATGGATGCCTCATCTGCACTAACCTGGATAGAAAAGGGAATATATTTGCTATTATATTTCTAACTCTAGGGGGATGGGGAATAGCTGGGCCTCAGAACAGCTGAGGTAGGGGCTTGAATTCTGCTAGGATTCTGTCTTACCATATCTCTTCTGTGTCTCTTGTATACTCTTTGATAGCCTTTCATTCCCATCTGGAAACATGGCCACTTGCTCCTAGGAACATGCCTCACAGTGTCTACTGGAGGAGCCATACCTGGTCTCCCTGGTAGCAAATTAAAAGATTTCAAGGAAAGGGTTTTGATTAGCCTAGTCCAGATCATCTACCTATCCTTGGATCAAAAAGGGAAGACAGTAAGGTGTGCCTGCTTCAATAAAGTGTTTACCTTTGGCCAATGGGAATGACCACCATTTCCACTGAGACTACGTGATGGGAGCTGGGTGAGGATGAGAGTAAAAAAAAAAAAGAAAGGAAATGGGGGGAGGGGAGTGAAGACAGCATTACTATTTTTCTGGCTCTATAAAACCAATAGATGTAATACTTCCCCAGCAGGGGAGATACTATGAACACGAAAACAACAGATATCTACTATACTTACATAGGACATTTTTGGTTACAAATATCAGAAAACCCATTTCAAACTCACTTAAACAAAGGGGAAAATAAGTTATTGATTCTTATAACTGAAAAGGTCAGCGTTTGATCCAGTGGCTCCCATGACACCTTCAGGACTTGGTGTCATTCCATCTTTACCACTGCCTTTCTTCCCAGGCCTGTTCCATACAGTGGCAAGATGGCCTCCAACAAAGTTCACATGCTATTTGCCAAGTCCCTGTTTATCCCTCTCTCACATACATACATAAAAAAGCTGTACTTTTTCAGTCTGAATAGAGCCTCTTAATTGGCCTGGCTTGGGTCATGTTCATAGCCCTAAACAAAATTCAGGGTAGAGTATTACGTTCCATTTGATCATGCCTGAGTCACCTGCCAACCTATAGGACCAGGTATTGTCAACTACATGGATTGTACTGGGCAGGGGAGATTCTCCAGGGAAAATGAAGGAGGAGCACATGCTAGTCAGATAAAAGCAACCAACATCGACTGCATCCTATTGTGTTAGGCAGGCTGGGGAGAGGTGGAAAGCAGGGTTTGTTATGTAGCTAAGCATTCTTGTCAACCTGTGTGTTCCCTCTTGCAGATGTGAATGTGGCCTTCCAACAGTCAGCACACAAGGTGTTGCTAGATGATGACAATCTTCTCCCTCTGTTGCACTTGACAATTGAGTACCATGGAAAGGAGCATAAAGGTTTGTCTTCTTTCTTGCATCTTTCTGCTCCTATTGGTCATCTTCTGTTCTCCTATTTCTGCTTCCATCCACCTCCACTGAAACCGTATCATTTTGGACCTTAGAAACCAGCTAGCCCAAATTTTATATGGAAGAAAAGGGAAGGAAGTCCAGAGAGGCTGAGTGAGGTGCCCAGGCTGTGGTTTTTGTTTTTGTCATGCCACTGGAATTGTCTGTTTATGTCAAGCCACTAGACTTTAAGGTTGAAAAAAAAATCTCTAGAAGGCCTCTTAAGAGAACTTCACACAGACATTTCCTTGCCTCTCTAAATCTCCTTTCAGTCCCTTTATGCTTCTGACACTGCAGGCTGAGTGAGTGTTCATTTCATGAATGCTATTCAATTGCTGAAGCTCGGGTTCTAGTTTAGCAAAGTCTAATCTAGACACCCTTCCTTCTCATCTTGACAGATGCTACTCAGGCCAGAGAATGTCCTTCCCGGGAAACTTCTCCTCGGGAAGCCCCTGCTTCAGGTTGGGCAGCCCTAGGTCTTTCTTACAAAGTGCAGTGGCCACTGCACATTCTCTTCACCCCTGCTGTCCTGGAAAAGTGAGTATTTCTGAGTCTTCCACAAGTAAATATGACCCACCTTACTTCCCAGCGAAGAAAACAGGAACAGAATTGGTGGGAAAACAACAGCCATCAGAATAGCTTTTCAACAGTCTGTAAATCAGAGGTTTGAAACTCAAATGCCTTCAGGAGCTGGACAGAAAACATTAATTAACAAGTGAAGCCACAGATGCGAGACAGTAGGGAGTGGCGGACACTGGAATAAATGAGAGGTTCAAACCCTTAAAAGCAGGAGAGGTTTTTTGTTTTGTTTTGTTTTGAAGGCAAAATAACAAGCAGTTTACAGGCTGCCAGTTTGTGACCCCTGGGGCATGCAGTCTCTGAACCACGTTGAGCCTGGCCTTTCATAGTTCTATCAGGCTGACAAGGTTTCTCCCTAACTTTTCTAATTTTCTTTATATATTTGGGAACACTTTCCAAGCTCAAATGTTTGTTGTGGACTTTAGCTGCTGGGGAGAAGATCACCTTCTTATCCCCAGGGAGAGGCAATGGGGGCAGCCAAGCTGGGTGGAGGGTGAAGTGAAGGAGCATTACACCAGTGTGCTGAGACTCTTGGATCAGCCTCGGTCTTTACCCTGGGAGCCTGCCAAGTGCTGTTGCTCAGCCCCATAGGGACCTAACAGCCCTAAACGGGAGGAAAACTAGAGCTCTAGAGAAAAGAGGCAGAAGTATACTTGGCTGCTAGTAGCCTCCGAAAGCCATCCCCAAGCCATTTCAGGAACGTCCCAAGTCCTTGTACAGGTGCTGGCACTGGCCCCCGGCCTGGCCCCCCCGGACGGGAGCTGTCACGCTCAGGCTAGAGGAATTGAGAAGAGGGAAACAAGTAAGCCAAAGGGCTCCTCTTAATCCTCTCTCTTCCTGTTCCAACCCCCTTTACTTTTCGGGGGAGAGAAGCTTAGGATATGAGAGACTAGGCATAAACTGGAGAAGACAAGGCTTGTTTCAGGGGGAAGATCCTGTGGCAGGTTCAGAGCCCACAGCCCTAACAGTCCACTCATCTCTTCACTTGATGTGCTGCTCTTAATACCCTTAAAGAAATCAAACTCAAGTATTTTTAAAACTTTCTATTATGAAAGTTTCCAAATATAAACAAAAGTATGGACTATAATGAATTTCCATGTATGTACTATCCTGTTTCAGTAACCTGTTTCAGTAACCATCAACATTACAGTACTGGCTTTATTACTTAATTAATTAATTAATCTATTTGTTAGAGCCTATAAAGCAACCCTAGACATGTCATTTCACTCCATCACTATGTCATTCAAAAAGGCTTTTTTTTTTTAACATAACTACAATGCCATCATTGTGCCCAATAAAATTAATAATTCCTTATTATCTGATATCCAGTCCATATTGAAATTTCCCTAGTTATCTGAAAGTCTTTTTTTTGCCCTGGCTGTGTAGCTCAGTTAGAATGTCATCCTAATACACCAAGGTTGCAGAATCGATACCCAGTCAGGGCACATACAAGAATCAACCAATGAATGTATAAATAAGTGGAGCAACAAATCACTGTTTCTCTCTCTCTCTCTAATCGAAATAAATAAACAAATAAATAGTTGGGTTTATTCAAGTCAGAATCCAAACAAGGTATACTATTTTCAGTATGTTGTTCCATTAATAATAATTTTTAGCCCTGACCTGTGAGGCTAAGTGGTTGGGCATCGTCCCACAAAGTGAAGGTTGTTGGTTCAATTCCCTGTCCAAGCACATGCCTGGGTTGTGGGCCAGTCCCCAGTTTGGGTGGATACAAGAGGCAACCAATTGCTGTTTCTCTCCCTCTCTTTCTCCCTCCCCTTCCCTTCTCTCTACAAATACATAAATAAAATCTTTTTTAAAAATAGGAAATTTTTAAAAAACACGCTGTACTACCAGGAATCAGCTGCACTTCCCATGTGCCTTTTCAGTACAGGGCTCAGCATTAGGCAACTGCCCCCTGAGCTTCCTGCAAGGGGATCTCAGCAAAAGGAGCCCTCGATTTTATTTTCTCTTTGGGCTTCATGGACACAAAATCAGATTAACAGAAATCCTTGGTTCCTAACAATTCTTCTTATGGGTCCTTGCAAGACTCTCCTTCTAAACACACACACACACACACACACACACACACACGTGTGCCATAACACCACTTCCCAGCACAAAAACTACAACAGTGACAATAATGTCCATCTACCTATGTGGTCCTTCCCAGTCCTGCCCCCTTGCCTCCCACATCCCAAAGGGACCACTCTCCTAAATTTCATATTTGTGTGTGTGTGTGTGTGTGTGTGTGTGTGTGTATCTCTATATATTCCCTCCATATATATTCCATATATGTATACATACACACATAAAGACTTTATTTTATTTCTAGAGACGGAAAGGGCAGGAGAAAGAGAGGGAGAGAAACATCAATGTGTGGTTGCCTATCACGTGCCCAACGCCACTGATGACCTGGGCCACAACCCAGCCATGTGCCCTGACTGGGAATCGAACCAGTGCCCCTTTACTTCCCAGTCTGGCACTCAATCCACTGAGCCACACCAATCAGGGCTATAGATAGATATTTTTATAACATCTGTCTATATATTCCCCTAAAGTATACTTTTTTCTGTTTAGTTGTTTTAAGCACTATAAGAAGGTTATGAGACTGTATGTAATCTTTTGAGGTTTATCTTTTTTATGCAAAATGATATTACTGGGAGTCGTTTGGTTGGGTTGTACAGCTGAAGTCAAATGGATAGCTATATAATAGTCCATCATATAAATAAACCAGTTTTATCTGTCTACATCTCTAGCCATTCTTACTAACTTCCTGCCTTTTTAAGGAGGGGCTAGTGGCACAAAGTCCTAGGATCTGTCAAGTGGATGGGAGCAGGGAGTGAAATTTTTATCTTGCATAGCCTGATGTTTCTGTCCCAGGTACAATGTTGTTTTCAAGTACTTACTGAGTGTGCGCCGCGTACAAGCCGAACTGCAGCACTGCTGGGCCCTCCAGATGCAACGCAAACACCTCAAGTCCAACCAGACAGACGCAGTCAAGTGGCGCCTAAGAAACCACATGGCATTCTTGGTGGATAATCTTCAGTACTATCTCCAGGTCTGTGCTGACAGATGAGTGGAAGGAAGGGGTATGAAGGAAAGTCGAGGACCCAGGCAGGAGTCATTGAAGAGGGCCTGCAATCCTGCATTTGGTGAAACACTGGGGGTTTGAGAAAATTCACAGATTATATCACTAGGCATGTTTCTTGGGGACATTTTAGAGGAGAGTGAAAATAAATAAAGGAGAATGAGGGGTTAGGGTCCTTATCAGCAGTACAGTATTTAATTATTGTTGACTTGACCCTTTTTAAAATAACTTTTTATTGACTGATTTTTAGAGAGAGAGGAAGAGAGAGAGGAATATCACTCTTGTTCCACTTGTACATTCACTGGTTGTTTCTTGTGTGTGCCATGACCTGAAATCAAACCTGCAACCTTGGCCTAATGGGACAATGCTCTAACCAACCTAGCTACCAGCTAGGGCTTTGACCCTCATTTTTATAGTTTGCTGTAGCTTCAGGAATCCTATAGGACTTAACTAAGTCAGTCAGTGGAGGGGATGTGGCATGAAGGGATTGACTTAGGGCAGGCAGTGGGATGTGGTATCTGCTAAGACATTGGAGGCTGTTAAGGATTAGGCAACTAACTTTCTACAGTGCTAGGTCTATAGCGGTATCTTTAGTGAGCCATAAAGTGGCTTGGATAGGAGGCAGAGAATTTCTACAATATGTCATCCTGTCGGGCATCTTATGTCCTTGAGTGCTCAGAATGTGCAAGGTGCTAAAATTATTTGTGTAATTGTCTATCAGGTAGATGTGCTGGAATCTCAGTTCTCACAGCTGCTTCATCAAATCAATTCTACCCGAGACTTTGAAAGCATACGATTGGCTCACGACCACTTCCTGAGCAATTTGCTGGCTCAGTCCTTTATCTTGTTGAAACCTGTAAGTAGGACTTGTTGGTTTCCTCAGACTGCTTCTAGCCTGTTCCCTTAGAGTTGCCAGGATATGGAACTATCATTAAGTAATTGTTCACTCTGTTTTGAGACATTTTTAACAACTTATGAAAACAAAAGGGAATATAAATGTTTTTGAATTTCTGAAATACATCATAGGATGTGGTGAGCAGCTAGCTATAGATGAAAGAATTATGTGCTTAACCCTCAGAAGGAAGGATTTCGAGAAATTTTAAAAACCTTTCTCACACCATAGAAAGACCAACAAAAAGCATGTGGAACTTACTTTCCTAGCAATGTTTTGAATAAGGCTCAACCAGTTGTTTGAAAGTTGGTCTTTCAATTTTCAACTAGGATAGTGTCTCCTCTCAACATGTGTGTGTGTGTATATATTACACATATGTATGTATGCGTATCTCCTTCAGGGAAGTTATTCTTAACTCTGGATCCACGTGGAAATCATCTGGGAGCTGTAAAAAATCTAGGACCCAGAGCACTTAAATGAGAGTCCCTGGAGTGGGACCCAGGTACCAGTATTTTTCCAAGCTCACAAGCTGATTCTAATTCCAGGATAAAAAAACGAGAAGATTAAAATGAGCCCTTGTAGTTTCTACTGGTACACTTCATCTGTGATGTGCAATGACTGTCATTCCGCAGCTGTGCACAGCACAAGTGCTACAAACTTCTCTTTTGTTCTGGCATTTGGGCTGTTATGTTTGCTGCACTAAGGAGAAGTGAGTTATATAAACGACACTCCAAAGGGTTCAGTGAATTGAAAACAACCAAGAGCCACTGTGATGGGGATGTTTGCCATGAATGAATGCATCCTTAGGGAAAAGCAGACTCTCAGAGCAGGTGGTCACCACTAAATATTTATTAGAGTGCTTACTGTATGCAAGGCACTGGGGATACAAAGAGGTATAAGTCATGGCTCTGCCCTTAAGGAGCTCACAATCTAGTTGGAGAAACAGGACATACATACATATACAGGTTAGTAACAACACAGGTGGGCTGAACAAATGCCGGGTGAATAGTATAGGTAATATATAGAGGAGAAACAATTAGGTCACTAAAGACTATGGTGGCACAAGGGAAGGGAACCTGGTATTAGGAGGAGAGTATCCCAGGCACAGGGAACAACACTGAAAGCAAAGCTCAAGGCAGGAGCGCACACAGTGGGTCCAAGAAACGGTGATCAGCGTAATACAGCTAGAGTGGAGATTTTGTGCAGGGGTGACTAAGCGTACAACAGCATCTCTGCCAGGAAGGGGAGGGCTTGTCTTATACATGTTGCATTTGGAGGGGTTGGCAAGACTTGCACATGGCATTGTCTCTCCTGAGGTCAGATGTGGGAGCACGAGAATAAGTTAGCTCTTATTTTCCCAAATCTTTAATTTCACAGATCTTTTTCCTAATGCCAGCTCTTATTTCCTGGGTAGGTGTTTCACTGCCTGAATGAAATTCTGGATCTCTGTCACAGCTTTTGCTCGTTGGTCAGTCAGAACCTCGGCCCACTGGATGAGCGTGGGGCCGCCCAGCTGAGCATCCTGGTGAAGGTGAGTCTGCCTGGCCAGCGGAAGTGTGCAGCCCTGCCCAAAGGGTAGAGGTGGTTTTCCCAGTGGGGAAACTGTATCTTTCCCTTTGAGGTAATAAAACATTTCCCCAGTATTTACACAGAAGTAACAAGATACAAACTTAAATATTGGTATCAGTTGATTTTGAAGCAGATAATTATGTGTTGCCTCAGTGTTCAAATATAGTTCAGCCTCGAATAGCTTATTCAACCCACCAAATATGAATTGGCTTTGCTCTCACTTTCGCATATCCAGCCTGCTTACTTCCTTAAACTAACCCTGTCTCACTGAGATTACAATTATCTCCTGTAACAAAAATGCACAGGCTCTCCCCAAACCCAGTACATGACAATGTATTAATTTGAAACCAGCTGCTAAATTCCTACTGAGAATGAGAGTACTTCACGTAGGAAGTCTTGCATTCTATGGACTCAGTACTAAGAAGTCATTTTAGGAGCCAGTAGAAATGGGAAAGTGGGAAGACCAGGTGGTGCTACAGAATTTTGAGCAAGGCTTTTCCAAGGAACACCCCCTTCCCAACGTCTCCATGTGGATAGTTGGTGAGTCAAGAGGAATGACAGCTCGAGTCCTTCTCTCTGCAGGGCTTTAGCCGCCAGTCTTCACTCCTATTCAAGATTCTCTCCAGTGTTCGGAATCATCAAATCAACTCAGATTTGGCTCAGCTACTGTTACGACTAGATTATAACAAATATTACACCCAGGCTGGTGGAACTCTGGGCAGGTAGGAACAACCCTTGGGAAACTCATTGGACTGTGTGTGTGGCTTTCATAAAATGAGCTGTAGAATTCCAAAGCTAGAAGCAGATTTCAGCCATTTAGTCCATATACCCTTATTTTATAAACAAGGAAACTAAGGCTCAGAGAGATAAAGGGCCATGTCTGATCGTCTTTAATAATTTTAATGGATTATTTTCCAGTAAAAGCCATCATCATAGTAAAATACGAAATTCCTGAGGCTGAGATGGGTTTTAGGTTCTCCCCTAGGTTGTTTTGCTGTGCAGGGAGGCAGCGTGGCTTCAGTTCCCAGTTCGGACCTTAACTAGCTATAGAGTCTTAGGCACCCTGCCTGGCAGGTCCACAGCTTGTGTGTCTGTGAAAGGAGGGGACAGCCCCTTCTAACTCTGAACTTTTTAAATCTAATACTGAGATTCAGTAGTTGGCTTCTCTCAGAGGTCTATCCCATTTTATAAAGCATGTCATTGTTTTCCTTTGTCCCTGATATGTCCTTGAGCAGATTTTTCTCAAGCAATTTTAGTATAACAGTCAAAGAAACATTGTTTTAAGATGACATTATTTAGATCACAGGTATCCCTGATTCATATTTTCTATGAAGAAAACCTTTGTTTGATGAAGTTCTTTTTTCCTTTTTTCTAGTTTTGGGATGTGAAAATTTCTGGTTCACAAACTGAAATAACAAGTCTATCCCACTGCATTCGCATCTTGAACAGAAGACTCAAAACCAACATCCCATTCCCTAGACACTCACCAAATGTCTGCAAACTACTGAGGCAGCTCTACTCTCATCCTAGAAGCAATTACTGAACATTCGTGGACACAAACCCTTCCCTTTGTTCGCACATGGAAGGGTCTGCCCCACCTGAGGGGAGATCAGAACTTGCCCACAAAGGACACGTGGCATCATTTCTGCCTGTGCTGACCCATCACACTGAGAACATTTGTCAGATAAGTTCATGTTTTGAGCACCTACTATGTACATAGTTACTGTTCAAGCTGCAAAAGACAGAGTAGTAAGTACTATGTAGCAGAAAGTTAAATATTTTGTGGCTTGTGTGAATAAGAAATTATGTTTATAAATAGGTCAACTGCTGGATGTTACCACTGAGCAAGAAGTGCACCAGGTAAGATAGGTTTCCCCCACCCCACAGACCCTCTGTCCTCCTTTTGAAAACTGAAATTGAGAATGTCCCATCCTTAAGGAGCTTCAAAACTGTGAATCTGAAGAATTTTACCAATAACTTCCAATTATTTCAGACTGGTAAAAGGGCAATTCTAGCTATTGACAATGCGTTTAAAAATATTTTTTTAACAAAGAAAAAATCTCCTTTAAAAAATTGAGGTCAAATTATGAGATTTAAAGTACTGAAAATCGCAGGTCTAATTTTCCCACTTTAGGAGAACCACAGGTTCTCTAAACTCTAGCCCAACCATCACTGGGAACCACTAATGCTCGTGTCAGTGTAAATGAAAATAAATGTTCATTGAATAATTTCCTTTAAACCAAAAAAGAATGCAGCATTATGGCTTCAGTTTGTAGCTGCTCGGTCTGGTCCTCACTGCTTCATCTTCCACTGCATACTCTATACCCTTGTTCTCTGCAACTGTCAGCTAAAGATGACCCCTTCCGTGGCTGCCCCTGAAGCAGGGGTTAGCAAACCATCGCCTGCCACCTGTGTTTATAAAGGCTCACTGGAACACAGTCACTCTCGTTCGTTTACCTGTTGTCTGTGGTTGCTTTCATGCCATCATGGTAAAGATGAGTAGTTGTGACATAGTAAGTGACCCACAAAGCCTAAATACTTACTACTTGGCAGAAAAATATTTCTGATCCCTGTTTTAGAGAATGAAAGGACAGCAACAGGGCTGATGCTAGGTGTTGGGAAGGAAGAACTACCTGCATCTGTGACAACAGTAATAAAATTTTGTGTCTGTGACTAGAGCTTCTAACATTTCCAAGTGTTATCACTTTCTCATGTTTATCCTTGCGGAACATCATCCCATCAAGTTTACAGTCACTACCCATTCACAGCAATCGGTCCTTTTAGCTCCGACAGCACAGTACCCACAGGTCAGTTTAGTGAGTTCAACTCTGTGGAGGGAGATTTACTTTTCAATTTTGACAGGAAACAGAGCTGTGCTGAATTTCACTCAGCTTTTGGCACAATTATTAATCTGGGCCCACTGTAAAATCAGGTTTTCAGGAAGTATTTTAGAGATCCCAGGATAACCTTTTGACAGTGACACCACAGAAAACTTTAAAAGTCACTCCTTGTTATTTTCCTAAGCTAGCTGTCCCCTTAGAGTGAACAAGGCTATTGAAAACCACAGAAAAGGTACTGTTTGTCTTACTACTTGTGCTATGATTAAGCTCAAAGAAGTGGATGAAGAAATCCCAGTTACTACAACCAAAGAGATTCAACATTTATTTTATCATAAAAGTCCAGCAAATAAAACTATATACAAGATCCATGCAAAGAATCCAATTACACACAAGACACATTTAAAACCTTGTTAAAACACAGTCTCCACAACAACAGGGAATAAAACTGGTAAGACCAAGTATCCTTAGTGAGAAATATAATCATGTTTATATTTTGGATGCTGCTTGAATCCAATTCTTTCCCCAACAATGAGGCACTGGATCACCCACTCTTGTGATACCACAGGCAGCTGCAATGCTTCAGCGCACTTCAGCACCGAGGCTGGGCATGAGGGGTCCGTCACCACCACGTCAAATATCCCTAAAGCAATATCTGCAGGAAGCAGGGGAAGGTAAACAAAGAAAGGAGACTCAATTTAGTCCTCCATTAAAAAGCCAGATGTGCCAATATATCCCACTCTGCCCAAACTAAAAACCCTTTATGTGAAGTTATCATCACTAAATGCTGACCTTATGAAATGTTTAGCAAATACACCACTGGACACCAACAGAAGCATAAACAGCCCATTGCTCCACTCATGTTGACTCACCTCTTGAAGATGGTACTTTTCTTCTCTTAGGTTAACCATATCTGTGTTTCTATCATCAGACTGAGACTTAAACCACAAGGCCTAACAGCTGTGGGTCTAGGGACATCCTTACAGCAATAACAACACACAAACTCTCCAGGTACCTTTGTTATGGGCACTTGAATGGTGCTGTTTCACGGAGGCTGCCCCCCCGGTCATAAGGATCTCAGACCAGAGCTCCAGGAAGTTCTGTTGTTGGTCTGATACCAAGAGTACCTTCAGATTCTGGAAAGGGTTTTCACGGGGTTGCCTATGAAGGAGTCAGAGACACAGTAGCTTGGAATTAGAAGGGACCTTAGCATGACAGATACTGTCCAATAACAGCTCTTCTACAAAGGGGCTAAGATACACAGGGATACTTTAAAAACCCCTGCATGCAGGCACCACCCCCACTTCCTCTTTCTGTGAATGATGTGTATTCTCTGGGATCATGGCCTTCTAATCACCCCTTCTGATTTCCATGTTTGTCCTGGGGCTAAAAATAAGTCCAATCATTTTTGACTTATCAAAAATCATTTTTGACTCAATCAAAAAAAATGAGTCTACATTTTTTTAAATGCCTTGCTTAAAACTTAGTCCCCTAACTTTACAGGTTGAGAATATTGAACCTACATAAAAATGCTCATACATTTTCAAAAGGTCCCTAACCAGTATACCCTAGCGAAATAAACTAGGTAAACTGCTAATAAGCTCAAATCTATTCAAATTTTGTAATTTATTATGTGATCACTCTTGTTTCTAGAAAGTTACTCTAGATTCTTCCCCTACAGAGGCTTGCTGTCTTCCTATCATTCTAGATGGGCTCTTAAATGCTCACCAATCCAGAATTCTTTGCTCCTCAAGGCTGTAACCAGCTGGCAGCAGGTAATTGCGGTAATTCTGTAGCTGGTTGGCATGGCAACTGTCATGGACCCAGACATGAGACACACAAGGAATCCCACTGGCAAGGCACAGGAAGTACTTCCGGGTTCGACAATGCTGATCCGCAATTAGGAGACACTGGTAAGCCGTGTTACACTGGAAGAAAAGGAGCAGAACTGGTGGGTCTGGTGATGTCTATGGAAAGTCCCTGAACAGCCCAAGTCATTGACAACAGTTTTGAATACTTCTAAAATGACCCTTGAACGACATGGGTTTGAACAGCACTGGTCTACTTTACAGATTTTTTCAATCCACCCACACAGTTCAAACCCATGTTCAAAGGGTCAGCTCCACTGCTAGGAATCCAGCATGGGAAGGGCCAACTGGTTATACATAAGTTTTGACTGTGCGAGAGGTCAGCCCCCTGTAACCCCCATGTTGTTCAGGGGTCAACTGTACTACCCAAAATGTGATTGAGCCTGTGCTTCTGCCCAAGGTCTCTTTTCTCACTGACAGACTCAGTGGCTTCCCTGCATCTCTCCTTGCCTCACCTGCAGCTTTCTGGGGGCCTAAATCTTCAAGGGACAACTGAATTCCATGTACCCAGCATTTTAGGCTAAGAATTAGAAACACTATAACAGGGATTTCTATTAAACAAAAATTTTAATCTGCTTTGTCTTAGCAAAAGACCCAAAGTCATTAACTAACCCAGATTCTAACTTCTCTTCCTTGTACACAGTAAAAACCCTATTTCACCCAACAACTTTTGGCAGTTTCCCAGTTCCTGGAATCTCTAGCTATTTGTCCTCGCAGGCCCCTTCTCACTATAGCAAGGGGACTCTTCATTACTGCCCTCCTGGGAGGCTACACAGAAACTCCTCACCTGAGCTTCATTGAAGTCTTCGAGAATATAGCCAGCTCCTGCTCGAAGCTGGGATTCTGTGTACTGCTTGTTGAAAGGAGGAATTTCTAAAAATTCTATATTAAAAGAAAAAAAACAGATAACCAAGATATCAGTTACTATTGGTTGGTTGCTTATTTGCTACTTTATGCCTGTTTTTTACGGCCCCTTTCCCCTCCCCAGCTACCTCCAGAGCACAATATCTCAAAGACAGCTCAAGGGCTTCCCCGTGGCTCAGAAAAAGGCCTATGAAGTGCTGCCAAAAGAAGGGACAACAATAGGTAGGGCAGGGAAGACAAGAAAAAGAGGTAGGCCCTAGACCTAAAAACATCAAACATTTCTGCACTAAGACTGAATCAATGAACTCTTCACAGGGGATGGACACAACCACTGCCCCTAGTAATTTATTCCAGCTTGAGTAACCCGTACCATCAAGTTCTTCCTCAGGTCCACCCTGAATCTGTCCTGCAAACTAAGCCCATTTCCTCTAATTCTGCCTTCTGTGGAGATGACAAATCTATTTAATACTTTCTATACGAGAGCCTTCAAGTTCTCCCTTTATCATTTTACCTCTGTGCACTAAAACTTTCATAAACCAAAACACTCAAAAGAAAGTAGGGGTTTTCAAATTTAATGGATTAAGTGAAAATTTGCCAGAAAATCCTGTTTCAACTTTTTTATTGAAAACTATCTACCTTTGATGACCTTGAAGTACCTCAGGACACTGAATATCAATAACTGCTCTACAGTCTTGAGGATGAAGAAGTTATGAGATGAAGCAGAAGCTGTAATGACCCTAGGCAATTAGAAATTGCTTCTTTTGACCAAATATCTAATTTGAGCTTGTTTTCTTGTTATCTGCTCCTCTTATATATAAATAACATTTTAAAAAGAGAAAAAAAGCAAGACATTAGCAATTTTAGTTATTAGGGGCTCTGTGAAATTAAGTGCTAATGAATTGATCACAAATAAAAAACCCAACCAAATGCATAAATGTTTACGCCAGGACCACTCCTCTTCCCTGTCACAGCCAGTGGTAAACCCTGGTACAGCAGACCCCTGCTGAGACAGCTCCGCACTTTGGTGCCCCTTCTGCTGCCTGCTGGAGCTGCTCAGGCAGTGCTGATGCCCCAGCTCTGACTGCCCAGCCTATTTACCTTGGTTGCCCTTTTCTTGATTCAGCATTCTACACATTTTTTCTCAAAATGAAAGCAAACTGGGAACTCAGAACATAGCAGGACTATTTTTCAGTTTTGTCACTACATCTTTTTGACCCATCTCAGTATATCATGTCACAATTGTCAGTGCCAGCAATCCACTGCCGAGTCTCTGCTGAGGTCCTTTATTTTTCTCAAGACTTCTATTTTATGTCTGCTTAATCCAGGACTGTTTCTAGTTCTGACCTACTTAGATTTTAATTGCCATTTACATTTCTTTGCATTTATGTAATCAAATATTGCCTAGGTCTAGGCAGTCCATTTCTCTAATTTTTCTCAATTAGTTTGGATTTAATGTAAATTACTTTTATCTTACGAGTGATTCTGCCCAACCAGAGGCTAAAATGAATGTTTTAAATCCCATCATTTAAACCAAGGATAAAGATACTAAATAAACCTAAATCAAAGATAAAAAGTACTTTAGTACAGGTACTAAATCCAGAGTCACTCCCTGTGGCTGATAGGTCCCTGATGGTGTGCTCCCTAACAAGACTGGGTGCAAAATTCTGAACTCATTAGTAAAAATATCTGAAGTTAAATTCAAGTATTTTACTGATCCCCTGACATCGAAGGAATTCCCATTTATCTGCAAAACATACCACATAGTTTCTTGAAAACTAATTCTGTAGAGGACTGTTTTAGTACAAATGTCTTCAGCCTTCTTGAGATTGAGGAACCTCTAAACATTCTCATGCTAAAAGTATCAAGGATTTTGGTTGTGCTGCGGTAACGTCCAAGGATGAAAGAGCAACATAAAGCAGATATCTTCACCATAACCACACTTTCCACAAGAAACCTAGAGATCCCTCTAAAAAACGATCCAAATCCCTCCTCATTTAGACAAGGCCTACCTCCTCTCACTCACATTTATAGGATGAGATTAAATACATTTACTGTATCAGCAAGGGAAAATGGAAGGAAGTTTTAAGTCAAGCTTTTAAGATCTCACACAGGCTCACAGATTTTCAAGGATTAGACAGTCTGCAGTTCATACCAGAGCTGCTTTTCTTGACCATGATATACCAACCAACAAATAAAACATCCACAAAGCTGCCCTGTGAAGCCCTTGTCTAGGGAAGAGTTAGGAGTGTGCTGGAGAACAAAGACTAGAGTCCAATAATACCATGAAAGCAAAACACAGCAAGACCATGAACACTGTTTTGATGCCATGACACACCTCTTCCCAGAATCCTCAAGGGACTCCCAATTACTTATGATCAGAGTAAAACTACATTCTTGGCTAGGAAATTCCTCACGTACTTTATGTCCCAATGCACCTACCTGAATTCTGTCTGATAAACCAGGCTTGGTGTACACTTAACCTTAAAACTCCTACACATGCCACACCTGTTCCCACACCCTAGGGCCTCTACACTGATGGCTCTGTTTAAGGACCTTCCAGAGAGCGTAACCCTTAACTGCCACTCCCTCACCACCCTTCCCATGCCCCTGCACAGATCCCCATATCACTGTAGTTGCTAAGAGATGCTTTCGGTTAATTAGAAAAGAGTCAACCACACACCTGAAATGCCAACCATCACAAGTCTGCAGTGGTGCTATTTATGATAACCACGTTCCCTAATTCAATGCCTTCTTGCAAGACTCAACATTAGCCAGAACTCAAACTTGTAGAAAATATCATTCCATTCGGACCTTTAGCATTTACAGACACATCTGGGATACTGCTGTCAGTCACTTATATAAGTGTATACACTTGTATCTGTCTACTTTCTCTCCTAGATCACACTTTAGACAGCTGAAATAATTTTACCGCTCTGCACCACAGCCTTCACTCAAATCCTAAGTAACGGATAACACAGAAATACAATGTATGGAGTTAGCTTAAGTTTAAAGAACAGTACAAGAGTTGAAAAGGCCTGGGAATATAGGGCCCTGGAAACCCCATATCCCCAGTCTCGTACACAGACCTCAAGTGAATGAACTTCACCCCATGTGGGTTTTCTCTGGCAGTTGCCCCTACAATACAGATGGGAATTCAGAAACTTAACTGATTTGGATGACTGTAGTAGGGTACAATCGACACTGGGTTCTAGTCCCAGTTCTACCATTACTGTGGACAAAGAGCAATTATTTAACCTTTTCAAGCTTGTTTCCTCATCCATAAAACAGATGGTAAGATCTACCTCCCATCTGCCTAACAGGATTGTCTTGAGGAACCACTTACTAAGAGGAATTTTGTGAAAATAGACCGTAAATTTTCCCTGACCAAGAAAGACCCAGTTGCTAACTGTCCTGCCTCCTCTACAGATGGCTGGGGGGGTGGGGGTGGGGGCGGTGTCGGGCTCATAAAGTGAACAGAAAGGAAGACATTGCACAGATGTCAAAACCCCCAGGGCTCCCTAGGGCCTTACCCTCCTCCTCCTCACTGCTTCCTGAAGGACCGTCTGGCAGTTTGGAACGGCTGGCCAACTTGTCACTTGTTGTGGCCATGGTAAGGAGAAAGGCATAGCCTAGAAACAAGGTCTTGTTGAGTGGCAAAGGGCCTCTCTGCTCGTCCAGGGTGGAGGGTTCACCCATGTTGTCTCCACTCTCACAGGGGCTCACAAACTCTCCTGCCCCCACCGCACCTGGAAGGACAGAGGCAGTCAGCAGAGGGATGCAGACCATGGCCTGGGCACAGCACGATGGGGAGGCAAGGTCCTGATGAACTTTCCCCCAAAGACCATTCCTATGGCCAACAACCTAGGATAAAACTAACAGTGCCAAGAAATTTCACATATTTACATTTTTCACTTCCAGGACAATGTATGCTTGTTTTCATAAATGAAAATCAACTAGTATTGCTCTTATACAGCCAAACCAAATACTTCTAAGGTCATCTGAGGAAAGAGGAAGTTCTAATACAAAGATTAGGTAATTGTGAAAATACTCTGATGTCTTCAGCCCGTTTCCCTGCCTGGTGCTCCGATTTTCCTCCAGGATATGTGTTATTTTGAAGCAGGCTTTAAAAAAAACACACAACGCTTTTTTATTACCAAGAAATGTTCCCAACAGACAAACCCTGACGTCACCAGAATGGTGTATAGAATACTTGGTAGTAAAAGTATTTTTGCATCTTATGGAGCCACATCACAACAGCCTGCTTCAACCGTCCTGGTCTCCACCACCGGCAGAGTAGGGAAGTGAACCAGCCAGCCCATGACTCCCAGAACACCCATGTTAGGAGTGCACCCAGTAAAGACCTTGAGAAGAAAAAAAAAATACCTGACTTGGAGAAGTGGAATCGTAGGCTCATTAGGAGGCTAAGAGGACAGGTCATGCCTCCCTAAAATAAAACCAGCTGCAAGAGAACAGTGTGACGTAGTATGCATAAGCCTGGACTTCAAAGTCAGACTGCCTGCATTTGAATTCTGATTACCTTGGGAAATTTAGCCAACTTTTCTGTGCTTCAGATTCTTTAACTGAAAGTAAATTCTAGCACCTACAGCTCATAGGGATTATATGACGTAGTATGTATGAAGCACAGAGTTCCATGACTCACATGCCCTAAAACATAGCAGAGGTGTTGGGCAGATACGGAGATGACACAACTCAAATCCACAGGAAGCAAAAGGAGCTCTGGTGCCAGGACAATGTAACCACCAATAAACTTCCCCAGTTTGCTAGGCTAAGGGAGCTCCCTCAGGGCAGGTACTGGGGACTTTACCCCTGCATCTCCACAACCCACAGCAACTGGGTTCAGCCACAGTAGAGACCAGTATACAACAGAAGGACTGAACTCCTCTGTTAATATGAAGCATGAGGGACTGGCAAGGCGTTGTTTGAGAGACAGTAGGGAAAGGGGAGCTGCAGGTCCTAAGTGCCAGAGGAGAGCAGAGCTTCCAGAGGTAGAAGATGATGCCAGGCAAAGGAAGAGATCTAAAACAAATTTCACCTGTTTTGAATCTGCTTAAAATTCAACACTTCTCCTTTCCTTCCTAGAACCTACACAGAAGTCAATGAATGTTTCCCATCAAGACCAGCCTATCTCCCCCCACTGCATTCTGCTGGGAAATGGGGAAGGGGGACTCAGAAAGCTGTCTGAGGACCTAGCACCTGTGGGCTCGTGAGGGCCTGCAACTTTGTAGCCAGGACAGAGCAGCCACTGCCTCATGCTCCATCTCTCTAGCAGCTGACCTTGCATCTGGTTTATCTGGCCACAGTCTGAGAGAGAATGAGGCAAAAGGGAACACTTACCAGGTTTCACAGTGGTGGACTTCCGGCCTCTCTTGGCAGGGGACCGTTCTTCTTCAGAAGTGGTAAGTTTTCTTTTGCCTGAGAGAACTCCCGTGGAGGCACGAGGGCTTTCTGTGACCTTCCGGGTGGGGGTTGTGCTGCTGCTGCTGGACACAGTGGGCGTGGCCGGGGAGCCGATGTTACTGCGCCGTTTCCGTTTCCCTTCCACCAAATTGTCTGTGACAGGGTAAGTCAAAGGTTGGTCAACTCCTATGACACAAGGCCCCAAACTCCAAAATGCTGGGCAGAGCCTGATTTAGACACCACTGTGGCCTTTCATCAGCCCCCACAGGGGCAGGAAGCCTCTTTGAAGGCTACCATGTTTTTCTATTTCAATCTCTGAACTGTATTTGTTCCCCTACAGAACTGGGGAGGCCAGAACAATCTGAGGACTTGGGCAGTGGCTCCAGAAAATGACACCTCATCACCATCTCGTGAACCACAGAGGACTAATAAGATTTAGGGAGGCATCCCTCCCACCACAGGGAGGGCAGGGGCCCACAGGAAGTTGTTCAAGAGGCAAAGGTCTTACCTAAGCTGATATCTGCTGCCTTGGTGAGGGGCGTTACTGCCTCATACGGGCCAAGGCCATACTGCTCTCTCAGTCTGTTGCCTTGCTCCAAGGACAGGATGACAGACATTCGCTTATACCACTTCCTTTGGCCTTCCTTTTCGATGCTGTAGTACAGCTCTCCGGACTCCTTCCTATGACCTTTCACCACTCCTGGGTGAAGAAAACATAAAAGCGGCTTGATGTTTCACTGCCCAGCATCCGCTCACAAAGCTTTGCAGAACAGGCTAGGTCAGAATTAGTTGATCCAACAGTGGGCTGAAGTTAGGATTTATCAAAATCCCAGCTGGTGATCCCAAACACCACCACCACTTAGGATATACATAGTTACTACCCTGACCTTAAGCCAGGGAAAGTTCCTCAACAGAAGAAACTATTATAAAATAAAGCTACCTAAAGCCAGGCTTTATGGATTGTAGGTGGTTCAAATCGTTCTTGAAGTGAAATGGTACGTGGTCTCTTAATGATCCCATTATTTTTTAAATTTTTATTTATTGATTTAAGAGAGAGAAAGAGAAACATTGATTTGTTCTTCCCTTTTTTGATGTGTTCTTTGTTTTTCATATGTGCCCTGACTGAGGATCAAACCCACAACCCTGCCTTATCAGGATGATGCTCTAACCAACTGAGCTACCCAGTCAGGGCTTAATGATCCCGTTATAACTTACTAATTCTTGTCTTTTTTGGAGGCTGAGTGGTAATTCTTGAGTTAAGCTGTAGGTGAAAGATGACAGCATTCTAAGAGAGAATGCGTTTGTCTGTGTGTTTATTTCTGTGTAGCAAAATAAAAGCTGAGATAGAGCAAAGAAAGGGAAAAAAATCCTGCCTCTCCTGCCTAATCTTCCCCCCTATTATCTACTCTCCTGTTCTTGCTCTGATTCGGAACTTAAAGATGGGCCTTTAGGTTAGAAAAAACAGAATGTGGGTATAAAGGACACTGGGCTAGAATTAGAAGACCTGTACATAGGCCTAATTCTACCGCCAGCAAGCTGCGGCCAGACCTGTTTCCAATCCTATGAAAAAGATGACACTCCTTCCCCTCTATCAAGCAATAAACAATGTACACACACACACACACACACACACACACACACCCCACATACATAAAACCAGGGCATTAATATAAACTTTTTCATTCCCATAAACAGAAGGGTCTACTTGTTCTCTCCCATTAGTCTAGGCTTGAATGAAGGGCTTAAAGAAAGCCAGAACATAAGCCACCAAGGGAAAAAAAAATACAAGGGAGAAAGCAGGCCAAAGTTCTCTCCTATGTACGCCACACAATCAATCAATCAATCAATCTCTCTCTCTCTCTCTCTCCTGTGTGTTCACCTCCTGGCCTAAATTTCCCATCACTAAAATAAATCACAAAGACCCTCAAAAGCAAAAAGAAGCCCAAGTCCAACAGTGCATGTCCCACTAACGAAGAGCCGCTAGAACCAGAAGTGGTCCAGCACTGACATTAGCGGACAGCCTCAATAAATGGGGACACAGAATCCCACTCTTGATGCCATAATTCACTCTGGATACAGAATTGTTTCTTTGTTTTAAGAGGGCCAAACATGGACCTCCAAGGGTGGCTTTACTCCTGAAGGAAGAACAAATGCATTTGATACGAACTATGCAAGTCACGGGTCATAAAAGACCTTGACCCATATCCTACTAACTGATGTCACACAGAGCTAAGTTTTAACCACAACTAGAAATGAAGTGGCCCATTTAACACTAAAACCAAGGGACAAACATCAACTACTCAGGAGTCCAAGTCATAAAGAGTCTGGAGAAACTTCAACAGGAAGGCATTTTTGCCCACTATGTCCTAATCCATGTTCAAAAAAATCCCCAGAAAGGATCATTTTAAATGACAAACTCAATACAAATATGCAGCGCACAAAAAAGGGGCAATATATTCAAAGAACTGGCACATGAAATAGGCATTGCAATCAGAAATCCCTCACCATCACAGTACAGGAAACTGGCCACTTAGGGGAAAAAAAACAAAACAGGTACCATTTTTTCAAACCAGAAAGTAAATGGCAGGTGTGTGGGCATACAAACACAGCACTAACAACTTCTTCCTCAGCAAAAATATCTCAGTATACCTGCCACACTCACCTACTAGGTTCCCATCAAGGCAGGCAGTAAGTTTAAAAGTTAGTGGTGAAAAAACAGAGATCGGAAAGGGAAAAACCCTAACTGCACAGGGGAGAAACCTGGCAAACACGGCCTTCACCTAGTGATGAAGGTTAACATCGCCAGCGCTGTCCTGTGGCTGTCACATACCCTCCTCCCCCATACTATGTGATGAGGACACTCCCCCTCTGCAGCGTTCTTTTCAAAAACCCATACTCCAGTCTAATCAGGAGAAAACATAAGATAAACCCAAACTGAAGGACATTCTACAAAATACCTGAACAGCACTCCCCAAAACTGTCAAGGTCATGAGAAACCAGGAAAGATTCAGAAACTGTCACCAATGAGAGGCAATCAAAGAACACCAGGGGATTAAATGCAATGTGGTGATCCTGCATTGGGTCCCCAACCAGAAGAGAGGCGTGGAGAAGCTGGTGAGATCCAACTAAAGTCCAGAATTTAGTTAATAGTAACAAACCAAAGTTGGTTTTTAATCCCTACCCAAGGATATTTGTTTTCATTGCTTTTAGAGAGAGAGAGAGAGGGGGAGGGAGAGAGAAACATTGATGAGAAAGAGAAGCACAGATTGGTTGCCTCCCATGTGTTCCCAAATGGGGGATCATACACACCCAGACCAGGGATCAGTCCCAAAACCTAGACACAAGGGGGCACCAAAAAAAACTGGAACAGATGGGGGAAGACAGGGGGATGTTTCCACTGCTCAGAGCAGTTTTTGAACTCATCGATTTTGATATCTTTTAGTGATTCTGCTGTTTTTTGTTTCACATCTTCCACATTGGCAAAATCATTTCCCTTTGAGAACTTTTTCATCCAGGAAAACAAAAGAAAGTCAATCGGGACGAGATCAGGTGAACAGGGAGGGTGGGGCATGGGGTTGTGCTGTTTTTGGTCAAAAACTGCTGAACACTCAGCACCGTGTGGACAGGTGAGCTTGTAAATCACCCATCATGAAATGGGCAAACATGCCGAGTCTTCAAAAAAAAAGCCACTGAAGCCAAACGCAGCCTCTCACACCAGCTGGTACACCGATACAGACGGGTTCCTACAACACTCACCGAGCAGGGGAAACTGGTTTTTTTGGGGTTCCCCTGCCCCATATGTGCTCTGACCAGGAACTGAACCCACAACCTCTCAGTTATGAAAAATCTCTCCAACCAACTGAGCTACACTGACCAGCACTGGTTCCTTAGTGCTGACAAATGCTAATGTAAGATGTTAACAATAGAAGAGCTGGAAAGCTGGGTGAGAAATATATGGAAATTCTCTTTACTATCAGTGCCCTGTAATTTGCATATTTTCTGTAAGTACAGAGTTTTTCCAAAATAACACATTTATCAGAAATAAGCAAAGGACGACAACAAAAAAGCCCATGGTGAGACTAAGCAGGGTGGTCGGAATAGGATTTCTGACAGAGAGGACTGCCCGGAGTGCAGTGAATCTCTGCTGACTGCTTTTCCCGTTACCTGCACTGAAATACTCGTCCTCCGAGAGAGCTGTCACTTCCGTATCCAGTGGGATGGGGTCACACAGCAGAATGTCTTTGCCCAACACATCACACTCGTACCCGTCATCAAAGAGTAATTTATACTTCCCAGCTCCGACGTCTTGTGTGATTTTCCCAGAGTAAAAATAGCCATTAGATGACCACTTGGCAACAACACGGAGCCCCACAAAGCTGTTCCCTGGAGAGGAAGCATCTAAGCCATCCGAAGACCCAGCAGCCGCCTGGAAAGGGATCTCTGGGGAGTTGCTTCGACACAAAGCACCAGCACCCATGTCTCCTCGTCTGGTGGAGTCTGGCATTCTCGGTGTGATGCGGGTGAAGGATTTATCGTCTGGTGACATGCTGGGTGAAATGTCCTCTATGCCCACTGGGCCAGGCACAGCTGTTTCTCTAAAGAGAGTAAGAGAGAGGAGAAAACAGTGAGAATGAAGAGAGAGAAACACCTAGCAATTTTCCCACTCCTCTGTCCATGGGTCTCTTCAGCCCATTTTTTGATGACCCCGTCACAGGCATAAGCCTGGTCTCTCGGTGGCCTCACACTGATCCCTGCCCACTCCCCAGTCAGTATGGGCCCCTCTTCTCCCTCCTGACACCCCACATACTCTCTAATCCCCTCTCTTCTTTCTATGCCCTTTTTTCCTAAACAAGTCATAAACTAAGTATATCTCACACTACCCGGGTACCTGTTTCCAGTGGTCCGAGAAGGCGGGCGGCCCCTTCGCCCGCGCCCACGAGGCGTGACTGGAGCCTTCCCTCCCTGTCTGATGCCAAGGCCTGCATCACCATCCTCCTCACACACTGGCGCCCCTGTCTGACTGACCCCTTTTCTAGGACTAGAGAATGAAGACAGGTTAGTCTGATAGCACCTACTACTGAATCCTTTCCCCAAAGTCTCCCCTTGGCCCTCAGACTACATGTCAGGCCAACATATGCTGGGCCTCCAGGGCAGCAGGAAGCTGGTCCACACACCCACCACCAACACGTCAGCTGGGAGTGGGAATGCAGGGTACCAAGGACATCCTCCTCTACGCAAGTCTATTCCCTCCTGACAAAGCTTCCTACTGCTGCCCTCAAAAACAGCACACGTTCTCTTCTACTTCAGGCTCTGGACATCTGCAGAGGATAACAAAGAGCTAGGGCATGTGTCACGTTGGGGTCACTTGCCAAACTTTCTGTATTTCCAACCAAAACACCTGTAGGCTGCAAAAAAAGGGGGTGGTAGGAACATGTGCCAGCACCATCAAAGTCCCCTCACCTGTTTTCCACATTTTCTAAGGAAGTCTAACTCCCACAGACGGCACCCTACCTCCTGAGCAAATCTCAAACAGAATAAGAACAAAAGGGGAGGAAAAGGACTTAGTTTCTCCTAGATGGAGGAAGGGGGGGGGATGTTCCCATTACTCCCCTTTTCCTGTGATATTTAAAATGTCAACAACCCTGCCCTTGCCGTGGCTCTCTCTCTGGAAACCCTGTCTGCACCTCGGTTTTCCTGTGCTTCCTCGGGAGCTTGGCAAGGCAAAATCTGCGGGTTCTGTCCCGCTGGTTTTCCCTTTGAGTGGTCCGGCTCCTCTCCCTGAGCTGCCACTGCTGTGAATGGCTGAGAGACTCGTTCCACTTGATGTGCGGTGTAAGCTGGATGCCTTGGAGGAAAAGGAGCTGATGTCGCCCAGGTCACCTGAGGAGCCCCCAGTCTTTGAAGGGGAAATTTCAGATTCACACTCCCGACATTCTACAACTGGCTCTTCAGTCTCCTGCAAGGAAGAAATAAATACAAAAGCTAAAAGAAACCACAATAACATAATGTTAATATGACTGTTGGAAAATCTAGAGATGGCATCCTCTGCTTGCCCAATGTGCAATGTTATTAATTAATAACCTGGGTGCCTTTGCTCACCAAGCCTTCTATACAGAATACCCTTTCCCCTTATCTCCCATATCTAAAACCTTCAAGTGTCCATCTCAAATCTAAGCACAAAACTCCCTTTCCCCCAAATTCTTTGATGGCTCTCCATCAAACAGAAGACAAAAATCTAAACTCTTTTCTATGGCACACAAAGCCTTTATGCTCTAGGCGCTTACCAACCTCAACAGCATCCTTTCTCATTGTTCTCCACTCTACCATTCTTATCATACTGAGTTTATAAATATTCATTAAGCATGCCATGCTATCTACATATTTACTCAACTTTTCATTCTGCCAGCCATGTCCTTCTCCCGCACCTCTCAATGTTATCTGCCACTCTTGGGCGCTATATATTCTGTGAGGCCTTTTAGCCACCTCCAGGCAGGCTAATAGGCTCCATCTCTTCTTCCTAATACATCTTTCCACACCTCCATTGCAGCAACCAACAAGTTGCATGTGAAGTATAAGCTCCTAAAAAACAGGGACACTGTCTTTTTTTTTTTTTAAGATTTTATTTATTTATTTTCCGAGAGAAGGGAAGTGAGGGAGGGAGGAAGAGAAACATCAACTGGTTACCTCTCTCACGCCCCCAACTGGGGACCTGGCCTGAAACCCAGGCATGTGCCCTAACTGGGAATCAAACCAGTGACCTTTCAGTTTACAGGCTGGTGCTCAATCCACTGAGACACACCAGCCAGGGCAGGACACTGTCTTTTTATCTTCACACTCCCAGTGCCTACCAACATGCTAGGATCATAGTAAAAAGAATCTGCTGGTTAACAAATGAATAAAATCTTTAAAAGATGCTAAACAAAGGCAGCAAGAGATGAGACAAGGAAAGCTCCCAGAGTCCTCTGACCTCAGCCTGTCCACCTTAACACCACTACCCATCTCTGTGTGCACAGCAACTAGAGCAGACTGTTCCCACCTGTGTTTTGTATACTTTCTGCTTCTGTGCTTTTGCTTTTTGGAAGCCTTCCATATGGAATACCCTTTCCCCTTATCTCCCAATATCTAAAACCTTCTGTGTCCAACTCAAATACTTCCTGGTCCATTCCAGAAAGATTTTATCTAAATTTCCCTTCAGATGAGTTTCTTCCTCCTCTAAACTACTATACACACTTTCCTCTTGGCACACATTACTTTCACTCTTAAAAGGCAGTGTAGTGCAGTGGTTAGGAATGTGGGCTCTAGAACTAGACTGTCGAGGTTGAATTCTATTTCCTCTATTTATAGCTATGTAGCCTTAAGCCAGTTAACTTGCTGTGCCTCAGCTTCTTCCTCTGCAAAATGGGAGAAACAGTACCTATATCAAAGCTTAACTATGAGGCTTAAATAAATTAAATCATTTAAAGTCCTTAGAATGGTACCTGGCATATAGTTAGTGCTCAATAAATGTTAGTTGCTATCATTCCTTTATTTAATTATGACAGTGCTTCCCAAACTATACTCCATCGGAGTATAAAGTAAATAATATAAAGTAAATATTACTTTAAAAAATATTTATGTCCATGGAAATTCATTTTCTCCTCAGAGTATCTAGCAGGCCTGCTGTTTCCAGAAAATATACTTTAGAAAACACCACAGAACATCATTAAGTAATATGTATAACACTTGACATAGTACCTGCCATAGAGTTCAATGTAGACTTAACAGTCACAAAAATGTTTCATGAAAGCAAACTGTTTCTATAAAGCTGCTAAGTTCACCTATTTTACAAAGTAGTAATAACACTGAAAAAATTACACAAACTTATAACTGAAGATGAATCAACATTTTACAAGAAACATTTCTGGGACTATTGTTATTTGGTGTGTAATAAATAAAGGATACAAATAATTTCTCACACTAGTGCCAAATGCATTAGTTTGACACTTTCTCACGCAAGGGCCACAATGGCCCATTAATAAATTACAGCATTAATATATTCCATTTAATAAAACTGCATACCAGAGTTTCATTATTCCTGAGTACAGCTTCCTACAGGACTAGCTGGCAGAATTAAAGTGAAGGCAGTAAAGTTTTCTGCCTGAGTGAAGGCAGAAAACAGCGGTGCCTCTTATCAATTAATACAATGTTTCCCAAATGTTAGCATATGTACCAAGAAAGGTGCCAGATCTTTAATCCAGAAAATCTGTCTAATTTCAGCCAGTATTAGATGTAAACAAAGCCAGCATATAACACTGTCCAGCATAACAGTCAATAAATGCCAATATTATGCTGACATTGGGAATGAGTCCTACTGATGAATAAAGGTGCACTGCTCACCAACAGGTCCATAACCACACAGGATGGAGACCGAGAAAGGACATGTGAACAAACATGAAGACACATGAGAATGAAAACTAATGAGAAAACATGCAGCCTATCAAGAAATTCTAAAATGCATTAGAATCTCCAAGGATTAAAAATGATGCATAAAGTCTTTATATTTATTCTCGTGTATGACAGAGATTTATCAATCTGTTCTTTATAAAAATGGAAAGCAGGATGGGACTGGTTAAATAAGTGGCCAGAGGTCAAACAGCAAACCCATGGTTGGAAAAGACACCAGGTTCAAGACTCCTCGTTTCTAAGCTGGTTCTCACATCTCCCTAACACAAAGATGGAGGAAAACGAAGTGCTAGTAGCCAGCGGCACAGGAAAGGGGGGAGAGGTGGCAGTGAAGTGCCAGGGTAATTTTTCTGAAATAAATTTGCCACATAGACCCAGGGTATATATTACCTCAGTAACTTTTCTTTCTACTTCCGTTCCATCCACATAATATACATCTGTGATGACACGAGTGACAAGCGTGCGAACCTCATGGATGGTTCTCATGTGCCGGTGCAAGACGTGGCCACGTGGGGGCTGAGGCATATCAAGCTCTTCTTCTCCCTGTGACAGAAAATACAGAACACAAGCATAGGTCTCACTGCTAATGGGCAGAATCACAAATCAACTTCTTCAGGGTGAACACTGTTCAGAGGTTCCATGAATCTAGTGTGATGAAATTTTCCAGCTGCTTTGCTCTGTATTCATTCACCTACAGATAAAAGCAGGGATGGATCAGCTCTATAGCCAGAGGCCAGGAAGAATTCGTATCAGTATCCCTGAAAATGACCTATTTCTGTCTAAATAAGTCATAACATCTAGCACTTATATCTAAGATATTTAAGTAAAACATTATTTCTAGATTGTGATCTTTCAAGTTTATACTTGAAACAGCTCTTCAGATAACAGGAATGCATTCTCTAGAACATTGTATAAAATCTGTTCATCTCCGTGCCGTTTGTTTTACCTGCATTAGTAGGGAAAACTATAGTTGATTTATATCTGGAACAAGATAGGTTGATTTATGCTAGAATTAAATATGAAATATTTAATATTCCAAATAGTAGGTTATAACTAAAGAACCGAACTAGTGTCCAGAAACAGGACACATTAGCAATTAGGATTTTGTGCCTGGTTATACCAAAAAGAATAATCAGTTAAATAGTTTAAATAAGACCTACATTTTTACGACAACTGTTACATACATGTTTCTCCCAGCACCTATATCACATTATCCACATTCACACCCTCCCCCACTGGCTCTGTGATTCTGAGGTGGAGGGAATGCACATGTTTTCTCCCCCCTTACTGCCCCTATAGTAGACCAATTTTACTTTCAGTAGTCAGTGTCAACATATCCAAGCCTTTCAAAGAATTGTATGTACCACTACAACAATGGAGAGTCTGCGTTTTTCATGACAATGTAATTGTGATTTACTTACAGCTTTCAATAATTTATCTGAATAATTCCTACTCCAACCCCATCTCAGAGGTAAAAGACATACTAAAATGGAGCTATATAAATTATGTAAATTATAAAAATGAAATAAAAAGCATGGAATGTTGCTCAACCAATTTTTAAAATATATTTTATTGATTATGCTATTACAGTTGTCCCATTTCCCCCCTTCTCTCCCCTCCACCCTGTAACCCCCTCCCACCCACATTTCCCCCTTTAGTTCATGTCCATGTGTCATACTTATGAGTTCTTTAGTTTCTACATTTCCCGTACTATTCTTGCTCTCCCCCTATCTATTTTCAACCTACATTCTATGCTACTTATTCTCTATACCTTTTCCCCCCTCTCCTCCTCCCACCCCCCTGCTGCTAACCCTCCATGTGCCCTCCATTTCTGTGGTTCTGTTCCTGTTCTAATTGTTTACTTAGTTTCTTTTGGTTTTGCTTTAGGTGTGGTTGTTAATATTTGTGAGTTTGCCGTCCTTTTACTATACATGTCTTTTCTTTATCTTCTTTCCTGAGATAAGTCCCTTCAGCATTTCATAAAATAAGGGCTTGGTGATGATGAACTCCTTTAACTTGACCTTATCTGAGAAGCACTTTATCTGCCCTTCCATTCTAAATGAGAGCTTTGCTGGATAGAGCAATCTGGGATGTAGGTCCTTGTCTTTCATGACTTGGAATATTTCTTTCCAGCCCCTTCTTGCCTGTAAGGTCTCTTTGGAGAAATCAGCTGACAGTCTGATGGGAACTCCTTTGTAGGTGACTGTCCCCTTACCTCTTGCTGCTTCTAGGATTCTCTCCTTCGTTTTTACCTTGGCTAATGTAATTATGATGTGCCTTGGTGTGTTTCTTCTTGGGTCCAACTTCTTTGGGGATCTCTGAGCTTCTTGGATTTCTTGGAAGACTGTTCCCTTTGCCAGATTGGGGAAGTTCTCCTTTATTATTTGTTCAAATACGTGCTCAATCTGTTGCTTTTCCCCTTCCGATTCTGGTACCCCTATAATTCGGATATTGGAACGTTTAAAGGTGTCTTGGATGCTCTTAATCTTTTCCTCAATTTTTTGGATTCTTATTTCATCATGCTTTCCTGCTTGGTTGATTCTATCTTCCTTCTGGTCCACTGTATTGTTTTGAGACTCATATTCCTTCCTTTCACTATTGGCTCTCCTCCGCGTGTCTTCCTGCATCTGTTTTATGGTAATCTTCATTCTTTCATCTAAATTTCGTCCAAAATCCACCAGTTCCGTGAGCTTTCTGATCACCAGTGTTTTGAACTGCGCATCTGATAGATTGGCTAATTCTTGGTCGCTCAAAAGGATGAGTCCTGGGGGACTGATCTGCTCTGTTGAAAACATTTTTTTTTTTCCCCGCCTCTCCTTTTTTTTTCCAGTCTGGTTGCTCTTGTTGCGGTGGGGGGCGGAGCCTTAGGTGCTCACCGGGGCTGGGCACCCCAGTCGCTAGATTGTGACGTTATATGTGGGGGCGGGGTGGGAGCGGGGCGGGAGAAAACAATGGCGGTAGTTCCATTCCCCTGGACTCAGACCCTTATCTGGGCTTCTGGGCCGCGAGTTCTGCCCTGGTCCACAATCGCTATACCTCTGGGTCTGCCAGCCGCAGCTCGCGTACTCAGGGATCACCGCTGCCTTCTTGCACGCCAGATGGCTTTTGCGCCGATTTCGCGCCAAACCTTCCCCCGACCTCCGCGCGCCGCCGACCCGAGCCAGCCCCGCGCCCGCCCAGCTGGTCTTCTCCTACCAGTCCGGATGAACGCGTCTACTTCAACTTCTTGGCTGCCCGACTTCCATTCATATAAATCCTCTGCCGGATCTGGGTGTTATTCTGACAGTAAATTATTGTTGTAAATTATTGGTTTTCTAAATCTTGGTTGTACAAGGAGGTACGGTGCGTCCACCTATTCCTCCATCTTGCCGGAAGTCCCGATTCTTTAAAATACTTCTACACAGACAACTCTAGGTAATGAATGGTCTGAGCACTGGCCTGTCACACCTGAATCATCAAGGTGCCCCGACAGCAGAGCCATGCCAGCCTGGACCTCTGGCCTGAACACACACATTGTTGGGCCCTGGATCAGAGAGGGCCAGAAGATTTTAGTGCTTTACTTAGTTCCAAAATGTGGTCAAGAACCCTCCCTGTAATTCTTCCATTACAACAGCCAGACAAATGGTCGTTTCAAGAGAGACACTTAAACATAGCTGATAAAATAAGAAAGGAAATGACAAAGGGCAGATAAAGAGATAGCTATGCTTACTCTTTCTTTAAATAGTCTTCTGAACAGTGATTTCTATAAAGATAAAATAACTTGAGAATCTGCCCTGGCTGGTGTAGCTCAGTGGATTGAGAGCGGGCTGTGAACCAAAGGGTCTCCAATTCGATTCCCAGTCAGGGCACATGCCTGGGTTGCAGGCCAGGTCCCCAGTAGGGGACACATGAGAGGCAACCACACATTGATGTTTCTCTCCTTTCTCTTTCCCTTCCCCTCTCTCTAAAAATAAATAAAATCTTTTAAAAAATGATAACTTGAGAATCTTGCCATTATTAGAGGAAGATAACAAAAGGAAAATGAATCCATACTTTCCCTTCATAGAAAACGTGGCTCCAAACCAACTCAAAAATTTAAAAAATGTCGAAGGTACACTGCCTACACTCTTCTTCAAGCACTGGCCTGAGTCCTACCCAGACTGCAGAGAATAAAAAAGCTCTTACATTTGGAAAACCTCATTTTCATTTACATTGTTGTGCAAACATCACCATATTCACTTCCAGAACTTTTTCATATTTCCCAACTGAAACTCTATCCATTCACCATCTATCTTTTTCTAGCATCTTTCTTTTCTTAGCTGGAACAACTAGGTCCTAAATGTGTTACATTACTCTGCAGGACATGGGAGTATTCTACTAGCAGTATCAGTGGTGGTTGTGGTAGTGACAGCAGCAATAATAGTATTTAAAATAATAATCATCAATAAGTAGTAGCAGCAGCCAACATTTATAGACTACTCGCTGTGCCCCAGGCTCAGTGCTGAGGGCTTTGCATGCCTTACCCCTTCTACCCTCACAATTCGCAGATGCAGTGCTCTGACTCCAAAGCCTGGGCCTTAACCACACCGCTCACTGGTTCCTATCATCACTCCTATCTCTGATGAGATAGGAGAAGGGATTATTTCCCTATTTTACAGAGGGAGAATATAAGGAAGAAAAGGAAAATATAAAATAGTGGCTCCCACATGATTACTATCTTAAGATCAAGTTTAACTTTTTATGAAGGCAGAGAAACCAAAATTATGTGGCAGAATGAAAACAGTTTAAATTAAGTGAAAATAAACAGACTTATAAAAGGATCTGATATGCTACTGCCCCTATATCCAAAAGGCTATTGCTATTTTGAATCTGTACGAACTGAAAAGGTCTTAGGTCTCACAGACTGTGTTACTATAAATTTTTGGAGAGGCATGGATAAACAGATCAAGACTACACAGGCCATGATTTAAAAACAGAAAAGTAACATAGCATAATGAAAAAAAAAATACCGATTCTGAAGTGGACATGCTGAGTTCAAATTCCAGTTCTGCCACCTACTGATGGCAAAATCTTGGGCAAGTTACTTAACCTCTCTTCAGCTTGGATTCTTTAACCTGTGAAATGGGAATAACAATACCGACCTCACGGGTTGTCTTGAGCACAATGCTGACACACTGTAGGTGTTCAATAACCAGGAACTAGTTCCCTACTCTATTCCTAAGAGCCTGTTCTTCCTCCAGCCTCACTTTAATCAGCACCTATCCTTTTCTCCCATTAAGCCTTTCTGCAGCCCCTGGTCCCAGGGAGGCTTTTCCCTGCCTCTCTCTATCCCTGTTACCATTCTTTGTTTCTAATCCTGCGACACACTACCCTTCATACTTCTACTCCTTCCTCTTTTACTGTCTACTCTCCCAGTTCCAAAGACCCATGGCAAAACAGACTCGGAAGAAAAGCAATTAATTCTCATAGTCATAAAGGAGGATGAAAGATGACAGCCAAGGGAAAAGACTGAACAACCGGAAAGAGTATAGGACCCAGCCCTGACTCGGTGGGCTGGGAGTCATCCACAACCTGAAGGGTTGCCTATTCAATTCCCAGTGAGGGCACATGCCTGGGTTGCAGGCCAGGTCCCCGGCTGGAGGAGCGTGAGAGGCAACTGATCAGTGGTCCCTCCCCCTTTCTTATTCTCTTCCCCTCTAAAAATAAATAAATAAAATCTTAAAATAAAAAAAAAAGAAAAAAGAGTATAGGACCCAGACTATCTTCCTGGCTTTCTTTTCTAGTCAAGACCTACTTGACAAACTCTAGCACCATTCCATTTTCCCTAAAAGACGATTTATTGGTTATAGCTACCTACCCATAATTTTCACTAACCTCTCTCTGCCCTGAAATGAAATTCAGTTGTTTTTGTCTCTTAATCACTGGTCTGTACAAAATTGTTAATAATTACCATTAGGTAAAAGTACCACAAATGAAATTCTCCAGGAATCCAGAAAGTTAAAATCAGGGCCCCTGGGGTACCCAGTAAGCTCTCTCACCTGGCTGTGGAGGGACTCTGTATCATCCCCAGGAGCACTGACTGGTTTCTCCCCAGTCCCCTTCTCAGTCTGAACTGTGGCATCTTGTTTTCCAGAGTTCTCGTCCACTGTGCTGGTCCCCTGTTCACACACATTCTTTACAGTCTGGGTTGCTGCTGAAACAGTTTCTGGGACCCGTAGGGAACACTCTATGGTCTGAATTCCTACATTATTTTGGCTGGGCCTTTCAATCAAGGCCTTACTAGGTTTTTCCTGGTTGGTATTCCACCCTTCTTTCTGGCCTTCCAGCACATCTGTCTCCATTGCTTCACCTTGAAGACTGGCTGGCCCCTGTATGGCCACCAGCTGGGAGGCAGACGAAGAGTCTTTGACAGGACTGCTGGGCTTTATCATTTGTTGATGCTGCCTGGTCCTTTGGTCACCTTCCAATTGTCCCTTCTCTGCTTCATCTTGAGTACTTGGAAAATGGAGTAAGTTCCCCCTAAGAATCAACCACATAAAAAAAACATGTCAAGTAAGCGCACATGCATATACGTGTTGGTTCACGTGTGTGTGTGTGTACTGGCAAGGGGGGAGAACCATAATTTGACAATATGAAAAATGTGAGAGAGAAAATAAAATGAACAAGAATATCACCTTATGAGGTTTCTCATCACAATTTCACTCCTGTAGAAAAACAATGGCACACAGGACTATTCCACCACGATGGTAAAATAGTCGTAACATTTCTTCCCATCACTAGCTATGAACTCTGACATAGGAAAATAAGTTGAACAAAAAGATATAAAGCCATTATTGAAGTCATAGACAATGAAGGCAGCTTAGGGATCTACTTCTAAAAAGATCAGTTAGATCAAGGGGACTCTTGACTTTATAAATGGTTCTAACATTCTTTAAATGACACCTAGCCCTGACCGGGTAGCTCAGTTGGTTGGAGCGTTGTCCCAATACACCAAGATTGCAGGTTTAAACCCATGGTCAGGGCACAAATGAGAAATAACCAATGAATGCACCAATAAGTCAAACAACAAATTGATATTTCTCTCTCTTCCTCTCTGTAAAATAACGTATTTTAAAAAATACCACCTAGCATTTTAGATATATTCAACCCTAAACAACAATTTCAGCAAAAGAAACCTGACCTGTAAAAGACAGAGTTGTAGATAAGATTCTAGCTTTGCCAGCTATACTGGTACATCTACAACTAACCACTTGAGAATGGCGCGGTGCCTCAGAGACAGTTCTCAAGATACAGCCCACAGTACTTCATTAGTCTTACTATCTGGCTATCAGTGACTTATTTACTTCACAAGCATTTGATGACTGTCTCCTGCAAACCAGATATCGTGAAGCAATGAGGGGCCTGGTGGCTTTCTCAAACGTCCTTAACAATACACCAGAATAAAAAGGCCCAAGTGAACAAGTTACACAGAAACTTAACATTGATGTCTTATTCAAGTTTATATCTAAAATACCTACAACCACAGGGATTAATATAAAGTTAAGTGCACAATAAATGTACTTTAAACAAAAGAATTCATGTTCTCTCAATTAACTGCAAGAATCCTCTCTGATTAAATAAGCTAACTGTATGAGCAAGTACACATAGAAAATGCCCATAACCCTGAATGTTTTAGTAAATTACAAGTTCAAATGAGTCCAGTATACTATAAACCACAACAAACTAATGCATTTTTAGGTTACGTTAAGTGCATAACAGCCAGAATAAAGATAAAAGGATCCATTCCAGCCTAAGAACATATCTGGAATCTCTTTCACTTTGTGATGTCGTATTTTACAAGGCATAAACCGATAAGCCCCCAGATTTAACATTCAGGATGATAAAGGGTCTAGAAACCATGTCATCTGTTGCTCTAAGCATTTAGCCAGAGAAAGATGGAGATGCTCATCTACTACACAGAAAAAGCTGTCTCCAACTTGGGAGGAGCTCTCACCCTTAGGGATTGCTCTGCTGTGGATCTTGAAGAAGAAAGAGAAATGGAGAGGTTTCTGAGGTTTCTATCTTATTTAGCTCAGCCTACCAAAACAGGAAGTCAACAAGGGACTTAGAATAGAGTTCTAGCCAAGAGCTGGTATACATTTCGTTGTTAGATCTTATGTCCTGTGTGTCAGGAACCTCAGCTGAGTGAAATATATGATCCAATGAGGAAGACATGAGAATAAGATCACCAGGAGACAGATGAGTAACACCTACCTCTGATGAAGTTTGTAAGAATGGTCTTATATAAAAATTTCTTAGCACGGTACTAGGTACACAGCAGATACTCAATCAGTATCAGTTGCATAAGAGAAAGCAATTGGGGAGATGCATTTCATTTTCTGCATAAACTGAATACTCATGTTTGAATCTTTAAGACATCTAACATACCACAGCTAAACAGCAATGACAGTGAGTCAAAAAACTATAAGGGACATGACTTGATTAACCATTTCAAGAATTCAATGACCATTGTTCCCCAAGCTTAAACAAGCCTACACATTTTTCTTCAGAAGCTATTTAGGGTAGAACTGCAGAATAGATTTTACCTTCTAAAACGAAGCTTTGTTTTCTTTGGGACCTTTTTATTCGTAATCAATAGATGTTAGATTGCTTTTTTCCCCCCAAAGAGTTCATCAGAACAATTCTTCTCTAAAGACAAAAGGTGTCTCATTGCAGTATAAGTAACGTTTAGCAAATTCCTATCAAATACCAGAATTTTGGTATTTATCATTCTCCTATTAGCATCAGTCAAATGAAATGATGTTAAAATCATAATCAGTTCCCACCCAGGATCATATGAAATACATATAGTTTTGGCTGGCAAGACTGCTGACTAAGGCCAACACAGAACAACGGACAGAAACCCAAAGCCTCACTGCAACACATACTGCAGAAAGTGCTGCCCACCCCTGCCAAGTTCATACATTTTTAGAAATAAAGCAACGAGAAACATCTACCACAGAGATGTATATGAGTATTAATGTCCCAAGAAACAACAAAGAAATCTTTAGCACCAGAACAAAGAGCATTAGAAGAGAAATCTGATATATTGTAAGAAGGACCACACCTCTCTTCATTAGTTCCAGCTACACAGTCCTACTCTGGTCACTCTATGCCAGGTTCGAAACTGATGCAGAGAAAGAAATTCCAGCATAAAAAGGCCTGGACAAATTAATCCTAAGTGAAACAAAGAAGAATAAATCTCCATATTTAACAAACTTCTAACCACTCTGTTCTTAGTGTAGATCTGTCTATGAAGTAAATGAGGCCAAATCCAGCTGGACGTGTACTGGCCCTTGTTCTGCCGAAGTTACACAAGATCACTGGCATGCTGGCCACCTCTAGTTTAAGATATTCTAATAAAATAGGAAAGCAATACAATGCCCCTGATAAATTTGGTAATTGCTAGACCACTACCATACCAATTTTGGAACCACACAAAGTGACATTTCACCCGACAAGTTTCTTGATATAGTAGAGGGACGTAAGTTGGGCTAGCGGATTCCCAAGAATACCAACAAGCTCACATTTAATCATCAGAACGCCCAATAAAAGCACCAATATGTTTCTCTTAAATATTTCTATTTCTGTATTCAATAAAGAATACAGAAAGTACGCTGTAAGTAACACTATTAAGATACCTGCAGACAAACGTTAGTTAGCACATGCTCTAATTACAAACTCACTAAATTCTAGAGATGACAGATGCCATCTCATAATAAAAATACAAGCTTATTTCCATTGTCATTACTTCCTTCCCTATACTAAAAATAATACTCATATATTCCAAACATTTTTTATTATTTAAATAGAAAAGGAATACTTTGTAACTCAAACAAAATGTTTTATGCTTCAAAGCTGTTCGAAGAGGTTATGGAGTAAAGAAATTATGATAAAATCTTAATTTCATCAGTTCTGACACTTTAAATTGGGGTGTTGAGCATCTATCTCAGTTTTGCCCTATGGGTGACTAAAGGGAAATAAAAGGTCTGTTAAACATTCCCAAAACTAGGAAAAAGGGAATAAATCTTAGAAATATAGAATGACAGTTTCATAAATTTATGAAGACAATCATTTCAAATTGACAGAACTGGCAGATAAGGACAAAACTTTGCATCTATAAAACATTTAATAAAACGTCTCATGACACCTCATCTTAATGCCATCTAGAATATGCCACCATTCCTCAGATAAAAAAGTAAGCTCAAGTTCACAAAATTATAGCACTATATTCTAGATTTTGGTAGCAACCATTTCATGAGTCAATATAACCCACAATATACTTCAAAAATAATGCTCGCCTGGTAGGTGCGGAGCAGGGATCCTGATTCCGAGCTTCATCCTCTTGCCGGGCTTCACAGACACAGCTAAGCAAAGACATGGCCGTCTGGGGACTAAGATAAAAAAGCAATATACTGTGTTAGTTTTGAAAGGAAACTCATACCTCTGAAGATTATCCTTTTAGGCACAGAGGGAATAAAATCATTTTTCTGCATCTAAAACTCCAAAGTGCCTTACACCAAAATGCAAATTCCTCCCTACAGTACTTATTTCAAATTAGCTTAATTAAAAACTCTCAAGAAAGAGTCACAGGAAATAAGGTAGACACACTGTACTAAATACCGTAAGAACACAACCGGCAAAGTCCAGAATGTAAAAAAAACTCTAAGACACAAAACCCAATTTCTTCAACAAATATATTGCTAGAAGGGGGAAAAAATAGAGGGAGGAGGCCCCTACAGATTAAGAGAGTTAAATTAAGAGACATTTCAATGAAACGTAATGTGACCTTGTTTAGATCTTGATTCAAACTGTAAAAAAAATACGTAAGGCAACCAGAAAATCTGAACACTGAACATTTTCCGACATTAGGAATCACTGCTAACTTTAAAAGCATGATAGTATTTAAAGTCAAAGAGAAATTCTTATCTTTTAGAGATAGCATTGAAATATTTACAGATAAAATTATATAAAGCTGGAATCAGCCTCAAAATAATCCAGTAGGGAGGAGAATACTGGATGTATTTATAAACAAATTAAGATTAGCTAAGAGTTGGTCATTTGTGATACTGGGTGATGAATACATGGTGGTTCATTATACTGTTTCTCTGCTCTTTATATGCTTGAAACCTTCAACAGTGAAATGACTGAGAGAGAAAGATGACAGCAAATAATCTGAACAGAGCTCAGTCAGTAACATGACACTTTGTTTAAAAACAGAGGTATGGCTTTACCTAGATGCAGAGGAAGCAATGAACATTTAAAATATTCTAACAGCCCTGGCTGGTGTGGATCGAGTGCCAGCCTGCAAACCAAAGGGTCACCAGTTCAATTCCTGGTCGAGGCATATGCCTGAGTTGCAGGCTAAGTCTCCAGTGGGGGGTGAGCGAGAGGCGACCACATGGTGTCTCGCCCTCTTTTTCTCCCGCCCTTTGCCTCTCTCTAAAAATAAATAGGCAAAGTATTTAAATAAATAAAATATCCTAACAGAGCTTACTTTAAATTAAAATCTAGATTCTCATATGCAAAATATGCTTTATAACAATACCAATGAATTTTATCTTATTCTATATATAATCCACCAATCCAACCCTCTGCTTCAAGTATTTCCTTTATTTTTCCAACCCTACATTCCACCCAAATGGCTTGGGAAGCTTCAGCAGCATCGTCTGTTCCCTCTTCATGGGCAATATACAGACTAATAACAAGTTATATATCTAATGTACAACTCTGTTAAAACCAAAAAGACCAAATATAAACTCCATTTTTCAAGTTGTAAGACTACATATTATTAGTCTTCAACTGACTAAGGACCCTAAGGTACTTATTTTTCAGATTAAATATGTAACAGTCCAGAGAACAACTAATATAAGATATAGTTAAGTACAGATCAAAGGATTTAGATAGAATCAGGGTTAGAAACTTGAAAATGAAGGTCAAATTTAGTCCAAAAAGTCCTTATTTGACCCACCAAGCATGAAATTTTATTTTTTAAAACCCAGATTTCTCCTTAAAAATTAGAGGTTTGGCAACCTATTTGCATTCTTGTATGTTAACAGTAGGCTGGAGTTGAACAGGGACTACCCACACCGCCTGTTCTTCAGAAGGCTGTCATCCTCAACACTTCCAGGGCTTGCGCTTAGCCTGCTTTACTTATTTATAGGACCTGCCTAGCCTCACTTAAACATTCTCACCTGTATTTCACCAGCTGCTGCTAGTATTTTCATGCTGGATGACTCATGCCAGAAACTAATAAAAGAATTCTACTCACATAGCCACCAGATGGCAAAGCTTACCACCAGAGCCTCAGATGGAGTCATACTCATCCTCAAGCATTCCAGCATTCATGACAAAGCAAAAATAATCGTTCAACACAGCAGTTAATTTGGCAAGCCAAGAGAAAATGGCCTGAGGCTGCAACTGAGTAGGGGATCAAGGTCTATGGAACAAGGTCTAAGGCTATCTATCGCTTGTTAAACCATCCATTTTTTCACCAAAGCAACAACAAGCTCAGTCTCACCAACAGAAAAAGGTAAAAAAGGGCACTCCCACGTGAATAAAAGGGAGAAAGGTAAACACCTTTACATATCTTAGTTCTTAAGAAAGCCTACGTTAGATTCAGTACATTGTTAAATTCTTTATGTTGGAATTATATTTTACGTTTTTTCCTCTCTTGATAAATCTTCCCCTCAGTACAGTGGCTTTGTATATTGAATTCCTCTAAATAGCAACCAGCTCTGGTTACCTGGCAACAGCCTCAGCAGCAGCAGTAGATCCATTTTTTATTTCACCAATTGCAGGCTCTGAATAAAAACAAAAGCAAGGAAGAAAAAGAGAAATACAATTCATTTGGTATCATGCCTAAAAACTTGTTCTAATAGCATTTCCAACAAATAAATGGGTAAGAATAATAAGTGAAAATAAAAAGATTTCTGATAATGATACAAGTTTCTCTCACTTCTGTCAATTTTTTTCAACCTTCCTACAGAAGACTAATCAGTTTGTCCAGAAATACAATGAAGCAGTAACATTTAAAAATAAAAATAAAACAACTTCTTAATCTCAACTCATATCTTCTCATAGAAGGATTTTAAATATATGTAGTAAAATATTTTTTTAAAAATAAAAAATTATTAAAGTTAAAAATCACAAATTCAAAACAAGAAACCTTTAATAAATTATGTAGGAAAATGACTTCAGTTGATGCACAAATTTTAAATAGTGTAAAGTTTTATGAGAACCCACACATAGAAGTATTCGAGTACTTCCCAATTAACAACAGATTACTGAAAAACAAAACACATTTTCAGAAATTAAGGGTGATACTGAAAAGAACCCCATATTTTCAAAGCAATGTCCTATGTCAAGGGATTAAAATTTATTCATTCACAATTTATTCCAGTCTCAGAAAAAAGTAACAAATATACTTAAATGTTTCTAAAAGTTCATGGCCCAGCATAACCTAAATAGTCCATCGAGGAGCCAGTGGAAGTTTAGTGGTTAGAGCCCTGCCTCTGAAACAGAAACCGGGCACAGGCCCTGGCCCTGCACTTAGTAGTCCGACCTGGGAGTACATGCCTTCACCTTCTGGCTCGGTTTTCTCTTCTGTAAGAGAGATACGAGAGGACCAATCTCATAGGTTTGTTGTGAGGATGAAATGAGTAAAATTTCGAGTATGGTGCCTGATCCTATGCTCCTATTATCAGAAAAGGTGTTAACATTTACCACCTTAACATTTCGCTCTATTTAAGATCTTTCCAATTGTAATTTCAAATCTGAAGATTTGAGGCTACCACATATTCTATCCATAAGCCCTATTTGATTTCAGAAAAGATAATAATAAGGAGGGAAACATGTAAATTTTAATTTCTACTGAGGTTCTAAAGTTTCAATCAGTAAGAAATGAGAAGCAGGATAGCACTGTAATTTGAAACTGGACTTCCAGTTCTTGGAACTACTTTGAATTCAGGCTACTGCATTTACCACCTGTATGCCTCAGTTTCCTCGTCGGTAAAATGAGGATAATAAGATCTTTACAAAGAGATAAAACTTCATAAGTTTGTTACGAGATTTAATGAGCTGTACATGTAAAAATGCTTGGTATATAGTAAGGACTCAAAATACATTAGCTAAAATGTCTTTTCTTTGTTCTCAGAGAATGACAAGTCCCTCTTATTCAAGTCCACCCACTCTATCTCTATTCTTTGAAAGTCTTCCCTCCCAACTTTCTCAGGGCCCTAATCCATCAACTATTTCCCATACTGTCTCATTTTTTTAATTTTTAAATATACTTTATTGATTACGCTAATATAGTTTTCCCATTTTTTTCTCCCCTTTGTACCTCTCCACCCTGCACCCACCATCCCTCCAGCATTCCCCCCACCCCTTAGTTCATGTCCATGGGTCGTACAGATAAGTTCTTTGGCTTCTGCATTTCCTATACTATTCTCAACCTCCCCCATCTATTTTGTGCCTACCAGTTATGCTTCTTATTCCCTGTACCCTTTCCCCCATTCTCTCCTCTCCCTCTCCCCACTGGTAACCCACCATGCGATCTCCATTTCTGTGATTCTGTTCCTGTTCTGGTTGTTTGCTTTGTTTTTGTTTTTGTTTTTTAGGTTCAGTTGTTGATAGTTGTGACTTTGTTGTCATTTTACCGTTCATAGTTTTGATCTTGTTCTTTTTTTTAGATAAGGCCCATTAACATTTCGTGTAATAAGGGCTTGGTAATGATGAACTCCTTTAACTTGACCTTATCTGGGAAGCACTTTTTCTGCCCTTCCATTCTAAATGACAGCTTTGCTGGATGGAGCAATCTTGGATGTAGGTCCTTGCCTTTCATGACTTGGAATACTTCTTGCATGCCCCTTCTTGCCTGCAAAGTTTCTTTTGAGCAATCAGCTGATAGTCTTGTGGGAACTCCCTTGTAGGTAACTCTCTCCTTTCCTCTTGCTGCTTTTAAGATTCTCTCCTTATCTTTAATCTTGGGTAATGTAATTATGCCTTGATGTGCCTTGGTGTGTGCTTCCTTGGGTCCAAATCCTTTGGGACTCTGAGCTTCCTGGACTTCCTGGAAGTCTATTTCCTTCACCAGATTGGGAAAGTTTCCTTCATTATGTTTTCAAATGAGTTTTCAAATATTTTGCTCTTCCTCTTCTCCTCCTGTCACCCCTGTGATTCAGATGTTGGAACGTTTAAAGCTGTCCTAGAGGTTCCTCAGCCTCTCCTCATTTTTTTGAATTCTTGTTTCTTCATTCTGTTTCAGTTGGGTGTTTAATTCTTCCTTCTGCTGCAAATTGTTGATTTGAGTCCCGGTTTCCTTCCCTTCACTGTTGGTTCCCTGTATATTTTCCTTTACTTCACTTTGCATGACCTTCATTTCTTCCTTTATTTTGCCAGCATACTCAATCGTTTCTGTGAGCATCCTGAGTACCAGTGTTTCGAACTCTGCATCTGATAGGTTGACCATCTCCTTGTTGCTTACTTCTTTTTCTGGAGCTTTGATCTGTTCTTTCATTTGGGCCCTATTTCTTTGTCTTGGTGCACCTGTCCCACTGTTTGGGGTGGAGCCTTAGGTGTTTGCTAGGGTGGGGCAACCCACTTTGCTGTGTTGTGGTGCTGCATGTGGGAGAGGCGTCAGAGAGAGAACGATGCCACTTGCTGGCTTACTCAGCTCTCACCCTGCTTTCAGTCACTTTCCTTGCTTCCCACAAATGTATTGGGCCCTTCTGGTGCCGATTCCTGGGTGTGTGGGCTTGTGCAGTTCTAGGATCCTGTGGGTCTCTCCAACCGACTCTCCTGTGAGACTGGGAGTTTCTCCCACCACCACAACCCCCACAGATTTTTACAGTCAGAAGTTTTGAGGCTTTATTTCCCCGTGCTCGAACCCTGGGTTGTGTGGGCTGTCTCTCTCCGCAGTTGTTCCTCTTGGCTTATCAGCCTGCCAATGTTGGACTGCCCAGTCTGCCAGCCATAGCCTTGTCGCTCGTCCTCTCTGCCTCGGCTTCCCATCTCCAACCGTCCTACCAGTCTGAATGAATGTTTCTTCTTTAACTCCTTGGTTGTCGGGACTTCCATACAGTTCGATTTTCTGTCAGTTCTGGTTGCTTTTGTTTTAAAATTGGTTGTTGTCTTTCTTTTGGTTGTGTGAGGAAGCCAAGCGTGTGTACGTATACCTCCATCTAGGCTAGGAACCATATTCCCTCATTTTTAATCCATCTCTCTTTTGAAGATTTCCTTTCAGTCTATAAACCTGTTTAGGCATCTCTAAACCTAAAAATGAAAAATCGCCTTTAATCCTGCATTTCCCTCTAACTCATCATACTGTTAACAAAAACTTTTCAAAAGTAGAATACATCTGCTGTCTCTTCTCCCCATTATTCCTGAATTACCTTCAGTATAGCTCCCACCCAAACCATTATACTTAAATAGTTCTTGCTAGAGTCACCAAATGGATCTTAATTGCCAAATCTAATGTACATTTTTAGAAATATCTTACTAGACCTCACCTCTGCATCTGACATTGTTTTCTTCTAGCAACTCTCCTCCCCATAACCTTCCATGCATGGCTTTATACTCTCCTAGTCCTCTTCTCTGACTGTTCTTTTACAATCTCTTTTAAGACTTGTTCCTCTTCTAACTCCATTAAACACTATTTACAAACTACTAAGTAAAAAAAGATTATAAGCTTTGGAATCAGATCTGATTCAAACTCCAGCTCTACTTTCTACCAATTACTGTGACAACAGATATACAACTTAGAAACCTCTCTTTGTCTGTTTTGTCATCAATAGAATGGAAATAAGGGTATCTACTTTGGAGTGTTATTATGACAATATAGATGTAGACTCATCCTGTATTTTTCCCTCCCCCTTTCTTTTATATTCACAAATGGTTCCAAGTTGTCCCTATTCTACTATTAATCTCTCAAATTCACCCCTCATCTCTATGCCCACCCCACTTCCAGTCTTTAACTAGGAAGTCTCAGTCTTAACTAGGAAGTTAAAGACTGAGTTAGCCAGGCAGAATAATAAGAAATGGGCAAGGCAAGGAATGATGCATAAAAATGTAACTTTTGAAACACTAGGCTGATCCTGTTAAAAAATCAAATCTAATCACACTACTCCCTTGACTACAATTTTACAGCTTTTAAGCATGATATAAAATGCCTTTCAGAATCTGGACTCTACTTTGAAGCAACTCCTTATATCTTCCCTTATTTTAGTCATATCAAACAACTTGGAATTAATGTGGGAAATAGTCAACATAAGCCTACAATGTGAATCCACAATCTTAAATTTTCTACCCTCTTCTGAACTGTTACTGAATATGGAAACCAATTACTTAATATCAACACAGTTTAAAATAGAGATACAACCAGAGCCATAAAGGTTATAAAATGAAGCATCTTCAGTAACACAACACGTGACAGGCCAAAAACAAAGAATTAAATCTGTGAGAGTAAGTTTTACAAATGTATTTATAATTATAAAGTATCAATCACTATAAGAAATATAATCATTACTTCTCAGATGATATGGAGCTACTAATTACCCAAGATTAACATAAAAATAAAACTTACTTTCTAGACTAAACTGCAAAGACTCTTCGCTTGCCTCAGTCTCAGGACTGACCAGTTTCATTCTTAGACACAATTTTTCATCCGTTTCTGGGACAGTCCCAGAACCTCCTTTTTCATTCCAGGTATAGGATCATTGGTCTCCACCATGCTTTCAGACATGACATCACTGTTTGCTGTGGTGCTTTCTGGATAGTTGCTAACATCTGGAAGGGAGGCAGGAGGAAGAAGAAAGAAAGAAAGAAAGAATACTAAAATACAAACAAAAAACAATAATTCAAGGTCATCAATTTGCCTGTTTGGCTCACAGCTCTGCAGGATTGAAGGGGGTTCCTAGGATAGACCCTGTCACATGTATCAACAACTACACACTAGTATTAACACCTGGTCTTAAGAGGAGCAACAGGATTCAGTTCCACTTCTGCATCTGGACAAAGGATGCTGCATGAGCCCTCAGCCAACCCACATCTGCCAGCATCAGGCATAGGTAGCAGGAGACTCCAGACGGCATGATTGTTACCTCCCAGCACTGACTAGAGAAAACAAATAGGTTAATGTAGAAGACTACTGGCTGCTTCAGAGAAGGAGGATCTACATTTTCTTACCCTGTCAAACAGTAAATTGACCATCCAGGGTACTAAATTAATAGTACTTTTACCCTACCTGCTGTCCCTTCCTTATATGACAACTCTATATCATTGCTTAGCACTCAGATTCTATCACCTTGCAAGTAACAGAATAAAATATTTATATATTTTTTTCTTTCTTCCTTCTACACTTTCTTTCCTTTCATCACTACTCAGTATCTCCTGGGAGTAAACATGAAATCAGATATCACAGGCTTATTCTTCCTAAGACAAAAATCAACCTTATGAGGAAGGTCCAACTCCTCAGATCTAAAAGAAATCCCTTGCATAAAAATAGTCTCTAAAAAATTCTGCTTTAAATGACACTACATTTTAGTCACTCACCAATAGGAGTACTGTGTCTCCTGGGCTCCAATTTTAGGTGCCCAATAAGAGGCGGAGTCGTGCCAGTCAATGGTGGGATAATATCACCTTCTTTAGGCAAAGTGAAATGAAATGGAGTTTCTAGAAGAGAAAGAATAAAGGTAAACAAGAAGGAAACCAAAACAGAAGCATAAAAAAGCAAAAGTGAGGAGAACTGCAAGAAATATTTAAATTATTATTTTCCCAAATTCTGCCTCATTCCCAAGCCCCCTTCACCAGGCCTCCCAACCAATTTCCTACTGTCCTCTCTGCTTTCCTTTCAGCCATCAACCAGACTGACAGAGAGCAGGCAAACCACAGGATGGGCAAACAAAGGAAGCCCAAAGTTTGGAGGCCCTGTGGAACATGGGGTCCAAGTGAACGTAGAAACATCTAAGCTCCAAGACAGTACATTTGGGAATACTCAGTGATACAAATTTGGAGAGTTCAAGTCTATACATTTTAATTTTGTGCAATGTTAATCCAAGAGGTTCGTTTATAAACTTTAGCAATCTGTAGGATCCCCCTGATTGAAGTCTGATGGTAATACTTATAATTTATAGTCTATTCGAAAAGGTGACAAAGGATCTCAAGGGCCAAAGTACTTTAAAATACTCCTTGGTTCTAACAAAAAATCTATAGGTTTCATGGTTCAGCAGTACTGACCAGCATTCACTCTAGATCACAGTACTAATACTCATATCTACATCTCTGCACAACTGCAAATCTCACGTATATGAGCATTCCAGTACACACATTTTTGTTTAGTCATTATAAAATTAGCATAAACATAAAACATTTGACAAGATACCAAAAAACTTTGACAAGAGACAAATTCTGAGATGCCCTAAATTAAATTACAACAGACTGCAGGGTGGGAGGAAGAGGTAAGTGGTTAACCAGTTAATTTAGCCTCAGACTAAAACCAACAAAACACTTCACATTCCAGATGTTAAAACTCTAAATCAACTTTCAAGTGGCTATCTAAAAAACAATCTGACCACCAAACACCACTGCATCCTGCTTATGTTTATGTTGCCCATAACTAGTTCAGAAGCAGTAAATATTTCTTTTTTATGGACTATGCCTCCATCCTATAACTGCCCCCCACTCTTACTGCCCTTTACCTTTTCCTGTCCTTATAATAGCCAATTCTTTCAAAATAACGTACCATCTTTCTTCCCTCACAGCGTGTCCCGGGACCTGATCCTTTTCCTGGCTAGTATATGGCTTAATAAACTCTTTCCTTCAGAAAAGCTCTCAACTGCAAAGGTTTTTGATTAACATTACTTTTTAATTAGGTCACAGTTCCAAATTTTTAATAAGCAAAATTAGCACATTGCCAAAATCACATTTTCTGATTTTCTACTTGTTCACCTCTTTTAATAAAATGACTAAGTTTGGGAGAAAAAAAGAATTGTGGCAGACTGTTCCTCTTAAACCTAACATATGAAAATTTGTACTTATCCCGGGTGGCTCAAAATAACTATGATCTGTCATACCAGTCACTACTTGTGAAAAGAGTTGGCTTATTACCTTTTCCAACACCACCAAGAAATTCTCACATTCTCAGGATATTGACGGGTATCCTAAAAATTTAACTCAATTCTGATACTCTACCTGGAGATAGCACCAAATCCCACAAGTTAAAGGCTCAGTCCCACAAGAATGCCCCCATATCAGATGCCAATCGCCAAGTCCAAGTTGTTACCTGTGCTATACCTTGTTACCAACTGGCTATATATTATAGATTCCATAACCTCCTCTTCAGGTTCAATTAATCTCCTAGTGGCACTCAGGGTACTCAGAGAAACATTTACTTACATTTACCAGTTTATTATAAAGACACAGATTAACAGCCACACACAGGGTGTATTGCTGTACACAGGGTGAGGTCCAGAGGGTTCTGATAGCAGAAGATTAGAACTAGGATGAGACACCATCCGGGATCATTTACTAACTAAGAAGCTTATCTTGTTCAAGAGCTTTTTAGAGCATTCATCCCCAGCCCTCCCCTCACAGGCAGCAATTGGTAGGGTTGAAAGTTCCAACCTTGGTCTTTCCGGAGAACAGCCCCATCCTGAGGCTATGTAGGAATATACCCTAAATCACCAATTAGCACAAACCCAGGTGTGACTAAAAAAGCAGATTCTGGATAACAAAAGATATTCCTTTCACCTGAAAAATTACAATGCTTTAGGAGCTCTATACAAGAAGCTGAAGGCAAATATATCTCTTAATATACCACATTTTCTTCTTCCATCTTTTCCCACTCGACTCACAGCCTTCATTACCTTCAATAAAGCACTTTATACTGTTTTTTTCCTTCAAAATCACAAAACAACAACAAAATATCTCTTACACCTACATGTAAGAGAAAAACAAATTAGTGATCTGAAGGGATGAAAAAAGAAAATGAAATGGACTTTAGAAAAAAAGGATGAAAAGTATACATGCTTGGCTAAAAGGAACTGTAAAGACTAGAACTGGAAATTTTCAACATCACATTTAAATAGCAAAGAATGCCACCGTAGCTATAGAGTAAGAGAAATAGGTCAGCAGACAAGCATTCATTCTCTGGCAACTTCTTAAAAAGCAAGTTCTGAGTTTTGTCAAAGATGGAGGTATACGTACACACGCTTGGCTTCCTCACACAACCAAAAGAAAGACAACAACCAATTTTAAAACAAAAGCAACCAGAACTGACAGAAAATCGAACTGTATGGAAGTCCGACAACCAAGGAGTTAAAGAAGAAACATTCATTCAGACTGGTAGGACGGTTGGAGATGGGAAGCCGAGGCAGAGAGGACGAGCGACAAGGCTATGGCTGGCAGACTGGGCAGTCCAACATTGGCAGGCTGATAAGCCAAGAGGAACAACTGCGGAGAGAGACAGCCCACACAACCCAGGGTTCGAGCACGGGGAAATAAAGCCTCAAAACTTCTGACTGTAAAAATCTGTGGGGGTTGTGGTGGTGGGAGAAACTCCCAGTCTCACAGGAGAGTCGGTTGGAGAGACCCACAGGATCCTAGAACTGCACAAGCCCACACACCCAGGAATCGGCACCAGAAGGGCCCAATACATTTGTGGGAAGCAAGGAAAGTGACTGAAAGCAGGGTGAGAGCTGAGTAAGCCAGCAAGTGGCATCGTTCTCTCTCTGACGCCTCTCCCACATGCAGCACCACAACACAGCAAAGTGGGTTGCCCCACCCTAGCAAACACCTAAGGCTCCACCCCAAACAGTGGGACAGGTGCACCAAGACAAAGAAATAGGGCCCAAATGAAAGAACAGATCAAAGCTCCAGAAAAAGAAGTAAGCAACAAGGAGATGGTCAACCTATCAGATGCAGAGTTCGAAACACTGGTACTCAGGATGCTCACAGAAACGATTGAGTATGCTGGCAAAATAAAGGAAGAAATGAAGGTCATGCAAAGTGAAGTAAAGGAAAATATACAGGGAACCAACAGTGAAGGGAAGGAAACCGGGACTCAAATCAACAATTTGCAGCAGAAGGAAGAATTAAACACCCAACTGAAACAGAATGAAGAAACAAGAATTCAAAAAAATGAGGAGAGGCTGAGGAACCTCTAGGACAGCTTTAAACGTTCCAACATCTGAATCACAGGGGTGACAGGAGGAGAAGAGGAAGAGCAAAATATTTGAAAACTCATTTGAAAACATAATGAAGGAAACTTTCCCAATCTGGTGAAGGAAATAGACTTCCAGGAAGTCCAGGAAGCTCAGAGTCCCAAAGGATTTGGACCCAAGGAAGCACACACCAAGGCACATCAAGGCATAATTACATTACCCAAGATTAAAGATAAGGAGAGAATCTTAAAAGCAGCAAGAGGAAAGGAGAGAGTTACCTACAAGGGAGTTCCCACAAGACTATCAGCTGATTGCTCAAAAGAAACTTTGCAGGCAAGAAGGGGCATGCAAGAAGTATTCCAAGTCATGAAAGGCAAGGACCTACATCCAAGATTGCTCCATCCAGCAAAGCTGTCATTTAGAATGGAAGGGCAGAAAAAGTGCTTCCCAGATAAGGTCAAGTTAAAGGAGTTCATCATTACCAAGCCCTTATTACACGAAATGTTAATGGGCCTTATCTAAAAAAAAGAACAAGATCAAAACTATGAACGGTAAATGACAACAAAGTCACAACTATCAACAACTGAACCTAAAAAACAAAAACAAAAACAAAGCAAACAACCAGAACAGGAACAGAATCACAGAAATGGAGATCGCATGGTGGGTTACAGTGGGGAGAGGGAGAGGAGAGAATGGGGGAAAGGGTACAGGGAATAAGAAGCATAACTGGTAGGCACAAAATAGATGGGGGAGGTTGAGAATAGTATAGGAAATGCAGAAGCCAAAGAACTTATCTGTACGACCCATGGACATGAACTAAGGGGTGGGGGGAATGCTGGAGGGATGGTGGGTGCAGGGTGGAGAGGTACAAAGGGGAGAAAAAAATGGGAAAAACTATATTAGTGTAATCAATAAAATATACTTAGAAAAAGACTGAAAATAAAAAGACACAAGTCCTTTAGGTTAATAAAGAAAAATTTAGAAGATAGAATCTAAAGAACATAAACATGATCCCAAAAAATCTCACAAAGCATCATACATTCCAAATATATATTTTAAAGATTTTTTCATTCCTGGAACAGTCATCTGCACTACACTGCTCTCTTGACAGGAACTATCCCTCACAGTATGATCTACTATACAGACTTTCTAAAATCTGTGTGATCTTTCAGTATTTCCTTCTATGCAACAAACCATAATATGAAAGTCTAATGTACAAGCATTAAAAATTATTTAAAATTATTTCCCTGTTTCTTTTGCATAGTACTACATAAAAACTTACTGGTATGAAAGTTATTTTAACACCATTGATACAACTGCATTACTACAGCCTAATGGAAAACTGAGTCTTTTACCAGGAGCACTAACACAACATTTACCTGGTCTTCAATGTCTAATTCCTGGATTATTACAGCAGCCTATCAATTATTTTCTCTGCCTTAAGACTCCCCCTCCCCCAACCCCCAATACTGTCTGCACACTTGACTTTGAACACATTAGCTCCTGGTCAAAACTGTGGTTGCTACTACCAGGTAATTCCTAATTCTTTAGCCATCATTCAATTAACTGGTAGCAGCTGATATTTCTAGTCTATATTTATCATTCATGTTCATAAAGCCTCTATTCAATGTCCTCCAAGTGCTTTCCCATTTCTCTGTTTTTGTTCACTCATCTGAAACACAATACTAATCTAATCAAATTAGCAATGAATCCTGCAAAATAATATTTTACCCCCTTAAATTTACAGAAACTTTAACCATATTCAATTCATTTTCTAAGATTTAGCATGCCAACATTATTTAAATTACCTAAGTCCCCTCTTGATTTCCCAGGTTATCATGGTTTATTCTAATGTATGCCAGCATGCCCACCCATTAAGAAAGATATGAATGAACAAAAGGAAATTTAATACCAATTGTTAAACCATCTAAGTGGGGAGTTTGTACTTATTACTGAAGACTTTAGATATTCATTAGTCCAAAGCAAAATTTAAAACCTTTAACGTCAGTAAGGTCTCTCTTACTTCTAACTTCCTGTTACAGCATAAAGCCCATCTTTTCTTTTGTTCTCAAGAGAAGACCTGGTCACCTTCCACAACTGATCTAGAGCCCTCTACATAAATATGTAAGAATTTCTATAACGAAGAAAAATACGAAAGATAGAATTTATATTTGGGTGACGCCATGCACAGTCTACGCTAAGAGTCTGTCTCTGGCAATAATGGCCAATGAGGATGATATTCGATAAAGTAGGCCAATAAGTGTTGGAGCTACAGCACAAGACATGTCTGGCTTCACTGATTATTATTAACTTACCACATACCACTACTTGTGGACTTCATTAAAGACTTATTAAACTTCGTGTGATTTTTCACATCATCAAACCGTCATAAATTTATTCTATAATGAATAAGGTTGGCCTTCCAAGTATCATCCTCTTAAATTTGTTTTGTTCCGAGGCTTCCAGCCAAGATGGAGGCGTAGGTAAACACACTGTGCCTCCTCGCACAACCAAAAGAAGGACAACAATTTAAAAACAAAAACCACCAGAACTGCCAGAAAATCGAACTGTATGGAAGTCCGACAACCAAGGAGTGAAAGTAGACACATTTCTCTAGACCAGGAGGAGGGGTGGAGGCGGGCAGAGAGGGGTCACTGCCAAAAAAAAAAAAAAAGCGGTGGCTGGCAGACCTCAAGCACGCAAGGCAGCAGCGGGTGGACCCAGCAAGGCGACGGATTATGGAGGTCCACTGCACACAAGGTGGCTGGAGGACCAGGCAGTCCCACATTTGCATGCAGATAAACTAGGTGAAACTGGGGAGTGAGACAGACCATGCAACCCAGGGTCCCAGCGCTGGGAAATAAACCCTCAAACCACTGATTGAAAACACCTGTGGGAGTTCAGGTGCTGGAAGAGACTCCCAGCCTCACGGGAGAGTCTGTTGGAGAGACCCACAGGGTCCTAAAACGTACACAAGCCCACCCACCTAGGAATCAGCACCAGAAAGGCCCAGTTTGCTTGAGGGAAGCGGTAGAAGTGAGTGAAATCCAGAAAAGAGCAGAGCAAGCACCATTGTTCCCTCTCAGACCCCTTCCCCACGTACAGCGTCACAACCCAGAGATGTGGGCTGCCCCACCCAGGGTGAATACCTAAGGCTCTGCTCTCACTACATAACAGGCGTGTAAAGACAAAAAATTAAGTTAAATTAAAAAACGGTACGAATCAAAGAACAGATCAAAGCTCCAGTAAAAATACAACTAAGGGACAAAGAGACAGCCAACCTATGAGATGCATAGTTCAAAGCACTGGTGATTAGGATGCTCACAGAATTGGTTGATGTTGGTCACAAATTAGATGAACAAATGAAGGCTACACTAAGTGAAATGAAGAAAAATGCACAGGGAACCAATAATTACAGGAAGGAAACTGGGATTCAAACCAATGGAGTGGACCAGAAGGAAGAAAAAAAACATACAATCAGAAAAGAATGAAGAAATAAGAATTCAAAAAAATGAGGAGAGACTTAGGAACCTCCAGGACATCTTTAAACATTCCAACATCCGAATTATAGGGGTACCAGAAGGAGAAGAGGAAGAGCAACAAGTGGAAAACTTATCTGAACAAATAATAAAGGAGAACTTCCCCAATCTGGCAAAGGAAATAGACTTCCAGGAAGTCCAGAGGCTCAGAGAGTCCCAAAGAAGTTGGGCCCAAGGAGGAACACACCAAGGCACATCATAATTACATTAGCCAAGGTTAAAATGAAGGAGAGAATCCTAGAAGCAGCAAGAGAAAAGGAGACAGTCACCTACAAAAGAGTTCCCATCAGACTATCAGCTGATTTCTCAAAAGAGACCTTGCAGGCAAGAAGGGGCTGGAAAGAAGTATTCCAAGTCATGAAAGGCAAGGACCTACATCCCAGATTGCTCTGTCCAGCAAAGCTATCCTTTAGAATGGAAGGGCAGATAAAGTGCTTCTCAGATAAGGTCAAGCTAAAGGAGTTTATCATCACCAAGCCCTTATTACATGAAATGTTAAAGGGACTTATTTAAGAAAAAGAAGATAAAAATATGATCAGTAAAAACACAGCAAACTTAGTTATTAACAACCACACCTAAAACAAAAGCAATCTAAGCAAATAACTAGAACAGGAACAGAACCACAGAAATGGAGACCACATGGAGGGATAGCAACGGGAGTGGGAGGAGAAGAGAAGGGGAAAAGGTACAGAGAATAAGTAGCATAGATGGTAGGTAGAAAATAGACTGAGGGAGGGTAAGAAGAATAGTATGAGAAATGTAGAAGCTAAAGAACTTATGACACATGGACATGAACTAAAGTGGGGGATGTAGGTGGGAGAGGGTGTGCAGGGTTGAGGGGAGTGAAGGGGGAAAATGGGACAACTGTAATAGCATGATCAATAAAATATATTTTTTAAAATTTGCTTTGTTCAAATTTCAGGAATAGGTCTTCAGAGACATATCTAAAGAGGTCTCCAATTATTAACAGTGACAAGTTATCTATAAATAGAAGCATTTAGAGTGATTCTCTCCTTTTCTCCCTCTACTGCCTTACACCCCCTATTCTCTCTGGCCACCCTCCTCTCTTTCCTCTATTAGTTGACCATTTTCCACAATTAAGCATGTTTCAATCAGTAAAGCTTTTAACCAAAAAAAAAAAAAAAGTACCCTTCTAACTTTAACATACAGAAATCTAATGAAAAAACCCTGGGACTCAACCAATTCATACCTTTCCAGAACCATTACCTTCTTAAGTTCCTCTCACTTAAATTAGTCTCTCTTGAGGTTTAGCAACTACACAACCACATTTTAAGTATAAAATCATATTATTTTGTTCTAGCAATGTTCTTCCCAATGATTTACTTTAATCCTCTAACAGTCAAACCACTGTCTTCACTGCTTTTAGTTGTTTGCTCAAGAATTAATTCTTGAAGTAAACAGAATATAACTTACTAGTATTTTCAATAATCTAATTTTTCTATCCTCACCCAAGGATATATTTACTGATTTTGAGAGAGGTAGGAAGTGTGTGCTGGGTGTGTGTGAGAAAGAGAAATGTCAACCAGCTGCCTCCCACCAGACCCCCTACAAGAGAGAGAACCGGCAACCTAGGTATGTGCCTTGACTAGCGATTGAACTCCACAAACTGATGGTGCCTGGGCAATGCTCCAACCAACAGAGCCACTTGGCCAGGACTCAATAATCTACATAAATATTAGTAAAATAAGTTTTACTTCGGCAATGTCAATTATAAAAAACAGCTGGCTCTTCCCATTAATAAATAGGATAACAAGAATTCATGAAGAAGAATACTATTAACATAATAGAACTAATAACCCACTGTTTTAGAAGCTTCTTTAGCATACAGTTGCTAAGATAATTAAAAAGTACTCCTAAGGAACCAAATTGAAACAATCTACATGCCCTGATACTTCCTTAGACTAGGTAGGTCAATAACAGTATTTAGATAGGATGAAACTGCAAAAATATTCAATAATACAAAATATTAGGTCATTCAGATAGTCCTTACTATAACTCATCAGAATCAGAGAAACCATACAGTGTCACAGGAGAAAAAGCACAGCACTGAGAATCAGGTGACTTAGAGTTTTCTCCCACTTCAATCGTTTATTAGCCACATGACTTTAGGAGAAGAGACTGAACCCAATAACCCCTAACCTCCTTTTCAGTTCTAACATTTCTCATCCTGAAGAGAAAAGAAAATCCTGAATATAAACCTAACAAATAGGGATAATTTTGAGGGTATAAATAAATAAACATTACTAATAATCACACCTACACAAGAGGTATATAAAGTGGGACTGTTACAGGAACACCAAAAGGTATAATCACTCACACTAATAGCTATGATGTGTCCAAATACTGTTTCTCCTTTCCATAACCCTAGAGGCTTATTTTCTTAAGTTTGTGTTTTGTTTTTATTTTTTTTTTAAGTTTGTTTTGTTTTTAAATTACACTAACTCTGGGCATTTAGAAAGTTTGAATTCTTTTCAGCCAACATCATATATTATACTCTACAAATATTTCAGAAAGTAATCTATATTCCCATCTGGACTTCATAAAATAGATAAAGGGCACATACTAGTATCTTTCCAGTTTAAGGTTTAAGATGTATATATGTTGAACCAAATTTAAAAACTTTAATAACCATAAAGAGGAAATAACCAATACAGGCGCAGTCTTTAATAGAGGTCTGAATATGACTTTACCGTAAGATCCTTGTACTTGAAGGCAACTGTCAAAACAGAAAAATTTGGACCAATACTGGGACCTTAGTAGAAATACCAGACTGGTATTAATTTCCACATATTTATAAAATTCATGTTGATTACTCCTAAGTTATGAAGCTAAAAAAAAATCAAATGATCTCTGATTTCATATATTACAGCTACAAAAGAATACAACCCAAATTTTTTAATTTCCCAATTATTAGTAGCTATTCATAAAAAAAAATCCAAGTTAATTTTCAGCCCTGACATAAGCATGCAGTTCTTCCTACCTTCCATTCCAAATTGTAATTTGGTTGGAGACACAGAATTTACAATCACACTCACCACTAGAGCTTTCACAGAAGCTTTGCGAGGTGTGGGCAGAGGCCTTCTCCAGCTTCTGAGCTTCTACACCTGAGCCAGCTTCTTTGTATTAGCCATTTTTGAGTCTTCTGTTAGTAAGTTATCTGCTTTCTTTTGAGGCTGGGTCTGCTGCACTTGCTGATCGGGTTTTGGAGGATCGTCTGCTCTTACTGAAGTCATGGGAGGTAAAGAGTCAGCCGCTACAGGTTCTTTTACTGTAGTCACTGATTTCAGATCTTCACATTCAGCACTCTTTTCTTCCTGGGTATCAACTCTATTCTCAGCACATGGTTCTATTTCTGGAGCATCATCTCCCACAACTGGGAATCTGAGCATTTCTCCACTCCCTCTAAAGGTTCAGAAGAAACATCAACTCTGGGAGATGGTTCCTTCACATCTACAATGACAACACTCGAGTCCTCTGAAGTAGCTTCTTCCCATGCTTCTTGATCCTTATGTTCCAATTCTTGGTCAAGTACTGGAAGCTTTTGGGGGGAATCAACACTGGTTTCAACTTCCATAGCTTCCTGACATTCTTGTTTTGAGATTTCCTTTGAAAGACGCAACGCTTGGATTGCGTTTCAGTCAGAGAAAGGTGTAATGAGACACTCTCCATATTTTCTTCTTTCAGCTCTTCTCCTTGACTTTCACAGGGAGTCTCAGGAATTTCTTCCACCTCAGAACTTGACGACCCTCCTCTGGATGATGTTCTTTAATTTCCATAGCTTCCTCCTGATCTACCATGCTAGAGAGTGCCTCAGATCGAGGTTGCTGGAGAAGGAACAGCCTGACTCCCTGACTCACAAGTGAGGTCATACACATGTCTTCTGCTACAGTCTCTTCTCTGCCTTTGCAATCAGTAGCTAAATGCTAACGTCATCTTGGTTTCTGTGTCATCCCCCTTTGTTTCATCAGCACTCTGATTCACTTCTACTTGGCCATCTTGTACTGGATTCATCAGGATACTATCATTTTCAGCAGAAACAAGTTTAGAATTGAGAACTGATGACACAGGTTCAGTATCCTCAATCTGTGTGTTTTCTCCATCTTCATCAATCCTGTGAGAACTCAAGCTCTCCATCTTTGGGGACTGACTATACTCACTTGTAGAAAGCATCAACTTACAAGAATCCCCTGTCAAAGATAGCCCAAGATCCTCACTGGAATTCTTTGGTTCAACCCCTGGAGTTTTAGAACACTCGACAATCAAAGATGAGCTATGCAAATCTCCACCTTTCTTCCCATCATTTGATCGTTCTTCCAAACTTGGAGATGGAAAGAAAATATCCTAAGGAAGATAAAAAAGAGACAAATCTTCATTTGTTCTTAATCATACTGCTTTTAAATCTAATCCCTGAATTCATCTAAAATTTCTAAAGTAATTATTCAAGAACTAAAGAACTCTATGACCATGTTCTCAGAAATACAAGGCTCAAAATCACCAGTCTTTCATCAACACAAGTCACTTTAATGCTTTTATGAGTTATTGACATAGAACAAGCATAATCTAAACAAAAACTTGAAGTATTAACTTACACTGTTTAAAAATGTTTTTTAAATTTATTTTTAGAGAGGGGAAGGCAAGGAGAAGGAGAGAAACATCAATGTGTGGTTGCCTCTCATGCGCTCCCTACCAGGGACCTAGCCTACAACCCAGGCTTGTGCCCCGACTGGGAATCAAACAGGCGACCTTTTGGCTCACAGGCCCACACTCAATTGACTGAGCTACACCAGCCAGGGCTTAACTTACACTCTTAAGGGTAGGAAGACACCTAAATTTAGCTGTATATCACCAAACTGTTAAAATCATGACATATGTATGATGGGCCCACAATTACACAGGGATCATTTGAACACATTACCACAAACACCACTTTGGTTCTCACAAAGCAGGAATATATACTTATTTCACTTCCCACTATTTCAAAATAATACTAGCATTCACTAAGCAGATGTTAAAATCCAAAAGTTATAATATCATTAGTCAACACATACTACTACATACCAACAAAGACAGCTGAAGTTAAAAAGACTACATCCTGTTGGTAAGGATGTGGAACAACTGCATCTCTCATACACTGCTGGCAGTAATGCAAAAGGTACAGCCACTTTCAAAAACGGTATGGCAGTATCTAACAAAGCTAAACACACATTACTATTAATGACCCAGAAATTCTACTTCTGGGTTTTTATGCAAGAGAAATAAAATCATATGTCCACACAAAGATGTACATGCAAATGTTCATGGCAGTATTATTCATGACAACCAAAAACTGGAAGCAACCCAAATACTCATCAACTGGTGAATATACTGTAGATGTCCATATTATGAAAGACTACTAACAATAAAAAGGAATAAAACATTGTAAGAATATGAATCTCAAAAATATGCTAAGCTAAAGAACTCAAGGAATTCAAATACATGGTGACAGAAGACTAGAGTTTTGGGTGGTAAGCAAACACAGTATACAGATGTCATATTATAAAGTTGTACATCTGATATTATATAATGTTATAAAACCAATGATTCCCAATACATTTAATTTTTTTCCATAAAAGTTTGATTTATTATCATTAGGTTATATATTTACTTACTTTAGTTTTTATTTTTTAATATATTTTGATTATGCTATTACAGTTGTCCCATTTTCCCCCTTCACTCCCCTCAACCCTGCACACCCCCTCCTACCCACATTCCTCCCTAATTCATGTCCATGTGTCATAAATTCTTTAGCTTCTACATTTCCCATACTATTCTCACCCTCCCTCTGTCTATTTTCTACCTACCATCTATGCTACTTATTCTCTGTACCTTTTCCCCTTCTCTTCTCCTCCCACTCCCGTTGCTATCCCTCCATGTGGTCTCCATTTCTGTGGTTCTGTTCCTGTTCTAGTTATTTGCTTAGATTGCTTTTGTTTTAGGTGTGGTTGTTAATAACTAAGTTTGCTGTGTTTTTACTGATCATATTTTTTATCTTCTTTTTCTTAAATAAGTCCCTTTAACATTTCATGTAATAAGGGCTTGGTGATGATGAACTCCTTTACCTTGACCTTATCTGAGAAGCACTTTATCTGCCCTTCCATTCTAAAGGATAGCTTTGCTGGACAGAGCAATCTGGGATGTAGGTCCTTGCCTTTCATGACTTGGAATACTTCTTTCCAGCCCCTTCTTGCCTGCAAGGTCTCTTTTGAGAAATCAGCTGATAGTCTGATGGGAACTCTTTTGTAGGTGACTGTCTCCTTTTCTCTTGCTGCTTCTAGGATTCTCTCCTTCATTTTAACCTTGGCTAATGTAATTATGATGTGCCTTGGTGTGTTCCTCCTTGGGCCCAACTTCTTTGGGACTCTCTGAGCCTCTGGACTTCCTGGAAGTCTATTTCCTTTGCCAGATTGGGGAAGTTCTCCTTTATTATTTGTTCAGATAAGTTTTCCACTTGTTGCTCTTCCTCTTCTCCTTCTGGTACCCCTATAATTCGGATGTTGGAATGTTTAAAGATGTCCTGGAGGTTCCTAAGTCTCTCCTCATTTTTTTGAATTCTTATTTCTTCATTCTTTTCTGATTGTATGTTTTTTTCTTCCTTCTGGTCCACTCCATTGGTTTGAGTTCCAGTTTCCTTCCTGTAATTATTGGTTCCCTGTGCATTTTTCTTCATTTCACTTAGTGTAGCCTTCATTTGTTCATCTAATTTGTGACCAACATCAACCAATTCTGTGAGCATCCTGATCACCAGTGCTTTGAACTATGCATCTCATAGGTTGGCTATTTCTTGGTTGCTTAAAAGTATTCGCTCTGACTCTTTGATGTGTTCTTCCATTTGAGCCTTTTTGTGTGTGTGTGTGTTGTGTGTGTGGGGCGGGGCGGTCTGGTCCTACCTCTTATGTAGTGAGGGGCAGAGCCTTAGGTGTTCACCTTGGGCGGGTCAATCCACATCTCTGGGTTGTGACACTGTTATGTGGGGAAGGGGTCAGGGAAGGAACAATGACACTTGATCCTCTCTCTGTGGGATTTTAGTCCCCTCTGCTGATTCCCACAAGCAAATTGGGCCCTTCTGGTGCCAGTTCCCAGGTGGGTGGGCTTGTGTGCATTCTAGGACCCTGTGGGTCTTTCCAATGAACTCTCCCATGAGGCTGGGAGTCTCTCCCGGCACCTCAACCTCCACAAGTGTTTTCAATCAGTGGTTTGAGGCTTTATTTCCCAGAGCTGGGACCCTGGTTGTGCACCTCCCTGGGTTTGCTCGTTGCCTGCCTGCGCCCGCGCCCAGGGTCTGCCACCGGGGTCTGCTAGCTTCCGCCTGCACCCTGCGTGCCCAGGTCTGCCAGCCACTGCTTTTTTCTGCCAGGACCCCTCTCTGCCAGCCGCGGACTCTGCCCCACTTGCTGGTCTGGATGAACAGTTGTTGGGACTTCCATACAGTTCAATTTTCTGTCTGTTCTGGGTTTTTTTGTTGTTGTTTCTAAATTTTTGTTGTTCTTAATTTTGGTTGTGCAAGAAGACACAATGTGTCCATTTACACCTCCATCTTGGCCGGAAGTCCTTCCAATAAATTTAATTTTTTAATTAACTTTTAAAAAAAGAATTCAAACAGAAAAGACCATACATACTTTATGATGGCAATTACATGAAATTCTCAAAAACACAAAACTAGATTGACAGAAGGCAGATGAATGGCTGTTTGGGATGACAGAGGGGATCAGGGGAGTGGGGAGAAGGATTCAACTGCAAAGGATTATGAAGAAACTTTGTAGGGTGAGGAAACTATTCTATGCTGTGATGCTGACTGTGGTAATGTATTTGCATACAATGTCCAAAATTCATCAGACTATACACTTAAAATGGCATTTTTATTTTATGATAATACTACCTGCATTTTTAAAAAGAAAATAACCCAAAGCTTAATGTGTTTTTATGTAAAAACTACATTTAGTGTGTTACTTTCCTGAAATAAATGCTATAAAACATGATTCTTAAGAGAATGAGGAAACAAGATAGGTTGCCAAACATTCTATATATTCCCTAACTTCTGGTATTTCAGTGTGTGGTTTTATTGTTTATCCTTTCAAATTATAAAAATAGTCATAAATTTGAGCCTACTCATTTATTCCCTCGCATGACTGAAATGTTGGTACAACATTTCTAAATGGCAATTTGGCAGTGCACGACAGCCTTGAAATTATATATCCCTAGCCCCAAAATTTCATTTTAAGGAAATTATTTGATGGAAGTACACTGAGATTTGGATACAATACTGTTCAGTGCTAAATTATTATTATTCAGAATAGGAAACAATATGAAATCTTCAATGTTTCATAGAAGATTCATTTAAAAACTATGATACCCCCCACATGATGAATATTTTGTATCTACATAAAATTGTTGACGAATATTAAAATATATAGAAAAATATTCAGACTATGAAATTAAATAGAAAAATTTTTATTTAAGTAAAAATGTATATGTATTTATTTTATCGCAGTCTTTTAATACATTTTATATAATTTTCATGTATTTTTGTTAATAAACATATACCATAAATAAAGAGTAGTTATTTCTGAGACAGGATAACTGATCTTATTTTCATTTTTCTGTACATTATACATGTTCTAAAACAAATATGCTTAATTTTTGTTTCAAAAAATAAGTCACTTTACGAAGGCTCATAAATAAAACATTGTTAATAAAATTATAAACACGTTTTTAGTGTGAAAATCACATAAAATGAAGTTAGCTGCTTTACAGTGAACAGTATTGTGCAGTCACCAACACCTCTACCTACCTCAAAACATTTTCATCACTCCAAAAGGTATTCCCACACTATATCCATTCAGGAGTTGCCCCCCATTATGAACACTTTTTTAGCATCTTCAAACTAAATATTGATGTGAATTTCTTTTTTTACAAAGTCTTTTTCAACATAGTATATAGAATATTAGTCAGAGTAAAATTTTAGGACTAATCAGACTATCAACAAGCTAGGTTTCTAAAGACTGACTAAAAAAATTATTTTTAAAAAAAGACTGCCTGGACATAGCCTCCAGAGGTCTGGCCCATAATAATCCACAGTGTTGTGGTTCCCCACATGTCTGGTTAGAATAGCAGAGCTACCAGTGCTAAGTGGATAAAACCTCCACAGACACCTGGCTGGTGTGGCTCAGTGGACTCAGCACCAACCTGAGAACCAAAAGGCTGCTATGTAAAGGTGCATACCTGAGCTGCAGGTTTGGTCCCCAATCAGGGCACATATGAGGCATCTATGTTTCTCTCCCTTCCCCTGTCTTCCTAAAATCAATAAGCTTGTTCTCAGATGAGGATTAAAAAAAAAAAGACCAACTGGAGAACTGTCAGGACTACACTCGATATGAGTCGACCTAAAGACATAAATCCATAGCTTCCAACCAGTCAAAAACTGGTTTCACCTATACAGAGTATAAGAGCCATTCATATAATCATCTATAATCTGACTTGTTTTCATCCCCAATGTTAATACATATGTTGAGAATGATAAAAGTGTTAAATATCAAACCATGTTCTACTAATCCTCACCCCATCCTTCATATCTTGGTGAAAGGTCAAAGAGGCTTTACAAGTAACAAATATAATACTTCCAGTCCAGATGGTGGGGTAGGTAAACGTTGTGTTCACCTCCTCCCATGATCACATCAGAATTACTTACAACTATACTACAGAAAAACATCATCACTGACAACCACCTGAAGACTGACTGAACAGATGGCCTACAGCTAAGGATATAAAGAAGCAGCCATCTCCAGACTGTAGGGAGGGCAAGACTCAAAACAGGCAGGTCCCACACCCGTGGTATGGCAATTAAGAATAGAGAGGACCCTGGCCAGGTGGCTCAGTTGGTTGGAGCATCGTCCATTCACCAAAAGACTCCAGATTCCATTCCCCCATCAGGGCACATACAAGAGGCAGCCAATTGATCTCTCTCGCACATTGATGTTTCTCTCGCTCTCTCCCTCCTCTTCTACTCTCTAAAATCAATAAACATATCATAGGATGAGGATTTAAAAAAAAGAATGGAAAAAGAATGGAGAGGGATCTCTCCACTACAGAGGTCTCCCCAAGGAGCAAGGGATCACAGCCTGGGGCCACCAGTGCTGGGAAGAGGAGTCTCCATAACATCTACCTGTGAAAGCTAGCAGGGATTGCCTCTGTCCAATGAGATGGAAGGGTGCTGGAGACCAAGGTGCTCCTTTTGAGGGGCTCATGCACAAACTGGCTCAAAAACTCACACACTCTAAGCCCCAGTTCAGGGGCAGAAGCTCCAAAAGCACCAGGGACATGCAGTGAGGAATTAAATTGACTAGCGTTGGGGCAAAAGCTGGAGGGGTAGCAGTCAGGGCAGCTCTCTCCTGCGAGGGAGGTGACAGCAAGTGCCATTGTTCCTTTGTTAAACTCAACTCCCGACCACCCTGCGAAGGCAGGTGGGCACAAAATCTGAGCTCTCCTTTTACCGGGCTAACGCTATGCACCCTGCCCTGGAGACTCCACGCCACACAACTCAGAGGCAGCTTCCAGCTTCTCCTCCACAGGAGGAGTTTGCCTCAACTTTTGATGCAGAGTTACCTAAAATCTCTCCAAGGCCCATAAACACTAAACAAGCAACAGCAGGCTTTGGTATGCCCTGTACCTCTAAGTGTCCTTCCCTTCCACAGAACAGAGTAACCAGTGCTGGCAAGTCTTGTCTTGGAACAAAGCTGTAACTAAGCAGCCTCGAGCCCAGCACAAGTGGTGGCTGACATCAGCTCACACTGTGGTGCACACCAAAGGCTCCCAAGTCCAGCACAAATGCAATCAGCCACAGATCAATCTGTAGCTCCTACCATGTATCCCAAGCCCAGTATAAGTGGCCACTGACTTTGGCCTCTACCAGAGTCCTTCCCAAAAGGCACCAGGACCAACAAACCAGGTGGCCAGCTTCATACCACACCACGGCACCACCCAAGGTGGTGTTTTTTTTAACTCCACAACGCACCCCAAGGACAGACTTGGCTGTCACCAGAGCTCCCTAAAGTGATCCCTGCTCTGAGGGATCATCCCCTACAAATAGCTCATCCACTGTAGTTAAAGACAGCCCTCACATCTGTTAGACTGAGAAAGAACGGCACCCACAGGCATGCCAATAGCAATGAAGGTTAAACTACAACACACAACCCACACAAGGGACACCCGTGGAGCATACAGCTCTAGGAACCAAGGTGACAGCACCACTGGGCCCCGCATGGAACCCACTACATAAGGCTACTCTGCCAAGCCAGGAAGACACAGCAGATGCACCTAATAGATAGAAACAAATACAGGGAGTCAGCCAAAATGAGAAGACAAAGAAACATGTCCTAAATGAAAGAACAAAACAAAACTTCAGGAAAAAAACTAAACAAAATAAAGACAGGCAATCTACCAGACACAGACTTCAAAACACTGGTTATAAACAATGAATGCGGGGGAAGAATAGAGGAACTTAAATAGAGACTTAGAAACATAAAAAAGAACCAGTCAGAAATGAAAAATACAATAACTGAAATGAAGACTATATTAGAAGTAATCAGCCTAAGAACCAAAAGGTCGCTGGTTCGATTCCCAGTCAGGGCACATGCCTAGATTGCTGGCAGGTCCCCAGTAGGGGGTACACGCAAGGCAACCACACATTGATGTTTCTCCCCCTCTCTTTCTCCCTCCCTTCCTCTCTCTCTAAACTAAATAAAATCTTAAAATTAAAAAAAAAGAAGAAGTAATCAACATGTGATTACATGAAGCAGAGGACTGAACCAGCAATCAGGAGGACAAGGGAGAGGAAAACACCCAATCAGAACAGCAAAAATAAAAGAATTTTAAACAAAAGGTTAGGATAAGGAGCTCTTACAACAACATCAAGCATACCAACATTTGCATCACAGGTGCACCAGAAGGAGGAGAGAGGAAACAAGAGAGCAATGAATTAAAAACCTATTTGAAGAAATGACTGAAAATTTTCATAACCTGAAGAAAAAGGACAGACTTACAAGTCCAAGAAGTGCAGCAAGTCATAAACAAGATGAACCTAATAGGACCACATCAAGACACAGAATTAAAGATCAAAGATAAAGATTAAAGACAAAGAGAGAATCTTAAAAAACAGCAACAGAAAAGCAGTTAAGTTACATACAGAAAAACTCCATTAGACTGTCAGGTGATTTCTCAGCAGAAACTTTGCATGTAAGAAGAGACCGGCACAAAATATTCAAAGTGATGAAAAGCAAAGACCTACAACAGAAATTACTCTACCCAGCAAGGCTACTACTCAGAATTAAAGGAAGACAGACTCTGAGACTGAAGAAGTTCACCACCACCAAACCAGTATTACAAGAAATGTCAAAGGGATTTCCTTAAATAGGAGGGGGGAAAAGAGCAACATAATATGAATAATAAAATGGCAATAACTACTTATCTATCAATAATCACTTTAAATGTAAATGCATTAAATGCTCCAATTAAAAAATACAGGGTATCTGAATGGACAAGAAAACAAAGGCTCATACATATGCTGTCTACAAGAAAACCACTTCAGATCCAAAGACACACATAGACTAAAAGTAAAGAAATGGAAAAAATATTTCATGCAAATGGAAATGTTTAAAACAAAGACTATAATAACAAAGACATTACGTGATAATGATAAAGGGATCATCCAACAAGAGGATATAACCCTTAAAAACATTTATGCACCCAACACAAGACCACTTAAATATGTAGAGGAAATAGTGATGAACATAAAGGGAGAGATCGACAGTAATACAGTCAATCACAGTAGAGGACTCTGACACCCAATTGACATCAATGGATAGATCTTCCAGACGAAAATCAACAAAGAATCATCAGGCTTAAATGACACACTAGACCAGATGGATTTAATTGACATTTTCAGAGCATTTCACACCAATGCAGCAGAGTACACATACTTTTCAAGTGCACATGAAACATTTTCCAGGATAGACTACATGTCAGGCCACAAAACAAATTTCAATAAATTTAATAAGATCGGTATTATATCAACCATCACCAACCACAAATGGTATGAAACTGGAATTCAATTACAAGAAGAAAACTGAAAAATACACAAATATGCTACTAAACAATGACTAGGTTGACAATAGATCAAGGAAGAAATTAAAAGATACTTTGAGACAAATAAAAATGAAAACACAATTACCCAAAATCTATAGGACACAGCAAAAGCAGTGTATTCATAACAATATAGGTCTACCTCAGGAAACAAGAAAAACCTAGTTCCTTACAACCTTAAGAAACTACAAAAAAGAACAACAAATAAAGACCAAAGTGAGTAAGAACAAAGAAACAATAAAGATCAGAGCAGAAAAAACAAAATAGAGTTTTAAAAAATGTAAAAGATTAATGAAAGCAAGAGCCAGTTCTTTGAAAAGGTAAGTAAGACTGATAAACCTTTAACCAGGCTCATAAAAAAAAAGAGAGGGGACCCAAGTAAATAAAATCAGAAATGTAGGAGAAGTGACTACTGACACCACAGAAATACAAGGATTATAAGAAAATATTATGAACAATTATGTCATCAAACTGGACAATCTGGAAGAAAGGATAAACTCCTAGATACACAATGTCTTCCAAGATTAAATCAAAAACAGAAAGTTAAAGCAGACTAATCACTACCAACAAAATTGAATCAGTAATCATAAAACTCACAACAAAGAAAAGTCCTGAACAAATGGTTTCACAGGTGAATTTTATGAAACATTCGAAGAATTAACACCTATCCTTCTCAAACTACTACAAAGAACTGAAAAGGAGGGAAAGCTCCCAAGCTTATTTTATGAGGCAAGCATTACTATGATTCCAAAAGCAGGCAAAGACATTAAAAATATATATTTTTTGTATATGTCTTCCTGGGCAAGAAAAACAAAGAAAAAATAAAATGGGAGACTACATCAAATTAAGAAGTTTTTGCACAGTAAAGGAATCTGTCAACAAAACAAAAGACAATCTCCTAAGCAGGAGAATTGCCAATGATATATTTGATAATGGATTAATATCCAAAATACATAAGAAACCCATAGAACTTAACATCAAAAGGCAAAAAACAGCCCTGGCTGGTGTAGCTCAGTGGATGGAACGCAGGTCTGCGAACCAAAGGGTCACAGGTTCAATCTCAGTCAGGGCACGCCCCTGGGTTGTAGGCCAGGTCCCCAGTGGAGGATGCATAAAAGGCAACCACACATTGATGTTTCTCTCCCTCTTTCTCTTTCCATTCTCCTCTGTCTAAAAATAAATAAATAAAATCTTTAAAAATACAATCTTTAAAAAAAAAAACAATCCAATTAAAAAGTGGACGGAGAACCTGAATACACACTTCTCCAAAGAAGACATACAAATCGCCAATAGATACATGAAGATGTTAAATATCACTAGTTATCAGAGAGATGCAAATTAAAACCACAATGAGATATCATCTCACACCTGTCAGAATGGCTATCATCAAGAAATCAATAAACAAGAGTTGGTGAGGATGTGGAGAAAGGGGAACCCTCATGTACTGCTGATGGGATTGTAAATTGATCCAATTATTATGGAAAACAGTACTGAGATTCCTCAAAAAATTTTTTTGGAATATTTTATTTATTCATTTTTAGAGAGAGGGAAAGGGAGGAAGAAAGACAGGGAGAGAAATATCGACTGGTTCCTTGTCATACGTGCCCCCACAGGGACCAAACTCACAAGTCAGGCAAGTGCCCTGACTAGGGATCAAACAGGTGACACTATACTTTGCAGGACGATGCCCAACCAAGCCACACTTGTCAGAACATCCTAAAAAAATTTTTTAAAAAGCCTTGGCCAGAGTAGCTCAGTTGGTTAGAGCGTCATCCCTATATGCCAAGTTTGTGGGTTTGACTCCCGGTCAGGGCACATACAAGAATGAACCAATGAATGCATAAATAAATGGGACAACAAATCAATCTCTCTCTCTAAAATCAATCAATCAAAATTTTTTTCATTTTTTTAAAAAAGAACTATCACACAATGCAGCAATTTCACTTCTAGATATTTATCCAATGAAATCCAAAACCAATTCAAAAATATATATGCACCCCTATGTTCACTGAAGCATTATTTACAATAGCCAAGATAAGGAAGCAACCAGGGTCCATCAATAGACAAATGGATAAAGATGTGGTATCTATATACAATGGAATATTACTCAGCCATAAAAAATGAAATTTTCCCACTTGTGACAATATGGATAACACTAGAGGATATTATACTAAGTAAAATATGTCAGAAAAGCAAAAACCACATGATTTCACTCATATGGGGAATCTAAAGAACAAACAAGATAGTAAACTCATAGACACAGAGAGCAAATTGATGGTCACCAGATGGGATGGGACATGGGAGGATGAGTCACAAGGTAAAGAGATTAGGAAGTACAAATTGACAGTTATGAAAATAGTCATGGCCCTGGCTGGTGTGGCTCAGTGGACTGAGTGGCAGCCTGTGAGTCAAAGGGTCGCCAGTTCAATTCCCAGTCAGGGCACATGCCTGGGTTGCAAGTCAGGTCCCCAGTAGGGGGCACAAGAGAGGCAACCAGATATCTATGTTTTTCTCCCTCCCTTGCCCTCTCTCTAAATATTAAAAATAAAAATAGTCATGGGAATGTGAAGTACAGCATAGGGAATATAGTCAATAATATTGTAATAACTATTTCAGATGGGTATTGGACTTACTGGCATGATCACCTCAGAAGTTATATAACTATCTAATCACTATGCTGTATACCTGAAACTAATGTAATATATGTCAACTGTACTTGAAAATAAAAATTTTAATGTAAATTAAAATGAACATACACATTAGGAAAGATTAGCTGTATCCCAATTTTCTCTTGATTAGTGATTATCTCATTATAAATATTTAGATCTGCCCTGGCTAGTATGGTTCAGTGGGTTGGGCATCATCCCACAAATCAAAAGATCTCTCATTTGATTCCTAGTCAGGGAATGTGCCTGGGTTGCAGGCCAGGTTCCCAGTTGGGGACCTAACTGACTGATGTTTCTCCTGCACATCAATATTTCTCCCCCTGTCTTTCTCCCTCCCTTCCCCGCTTGCTAAAAACAAACAAAATCTTTTTAAAAATAAATAAATACATAAATATTTACATCAAAATTATGTAAATTTGGACTCCAGTAATCAAGGTAAAGGAGAAATAACAGATGTGCAAAGGTTAGCTATTAAGAACATATAAAGCTCTGGCTGGTGTGGCTCAATGGATTGAGTGCCAGCCTGAAAAGCAAAAGATCACTGGTTCAATTCCCAGTCAGGGCACATGCCTGGGTTGCAGGCCAGGCTCCCAGTAGGGGGCGCATGACAGGAAACCACACATTGATACTTCTCTCCCTTTCTCCCCCTCTAAAAATGAATAAATAAAGTCTTAAAAAATAACATGTAAGAAGTTTGAGACATAATGAAAAAAAGTATGGAACGTAAATGATGGATTTAACACACACATTTATTGAAACTCTTTTCCAAATCTCTACTAAGCAATTGTAAAGGAGTGTTTTTAAAGCATGAATTTTTTAAGAAAAAGAGAACAGAAGAAAAAAACAACAGCAACAAAATTCTGGAAGAGGATTCATCTATTTAGCAGACTAGTAAAAGCTGAATTCCTAGGTCAGCAGTAGAAAAAGCCAGGAAGTAACCAGAATCACACCATAGAACCACCAAGTCCAAATAAAGATTCAGGACTTGGCAGCAGCACCAGGTAACTCTGGAAGCAGCACTAGGTAACTCTGGAAGAGTAAAGCTAAAAACAGGAGGTCTGGTTGGAAATTCATTTAAGAAGTAGTTCAATTCCCCAATCCTCTCTCCCTGATCCACCTCCACCCTAGAGAGAGTAAAATAAAGCGTCCCTGAAATGGGAGGACAAGAGGCACAGTTATCAGAAAGTACCACACTGAAAACAGACTAAATGAAAATTTATGTATTAAATGGAAGCTGTACCTGCCTCCCAACACCCCAGTCCTCTTCCATCAACAGACTTCTAGAACAATGACAGCCAACAGACAGGAGATTAAACATTTTTCTGGGGGACCTAACCAAACTGAGACAAATTAAGATACTGACACTAGGAGACGCCCAAAATGGCCTGGCAGATCACACTACAGTGAATCCCAGAAACAACAAGAACCAAGTATCAGGTCAGAATTTCTAATCAGTTTTCTGGTATTTCATTCTTAAGCGGACAATCAAGGATTAGCAGATACTTGAAGAAAGCCTCTAAGGTAGAAATCAAACATCAAAATTTATTTGAAGAAATAGTAACTATTCCACGGAAGAGAAAAAAACTATTTTTTCAAAAAACCTGTTTATTACTATCTTAGAGAGAAATGAATATGAATATAACCATAAAATGGACAAAATGCTATTTTAAAGAGAGAGAGAAAGGAAATTCAGAGAAAAAGTTTTGAAATTAAAAACCTAAGAGTAAAAAGTAGAAACTGAGAGAAAGGTTAAGAGATTGCTGAACCCAGCAAATCACACTCCCTAGGTATATATAAGAAAAATAAAAACATATGTCAACACAAAAACTTGTGCACAAATGTGCATAGCAGAATTATTCACAATAGCCAAAAAGGGGAAACCCAAATGTCCAGCAACGGTTAAATGGATGAATAAGACTTGGTATATACATAGTGTAGTAATTCAGAATAAAAGAAATGAGGTTTTAACATACCACAACATGAATGAACCATGAAAAAATTATGCTAAATGAAATATACTAATGACAGAAGACTATGTATTGTATAAGTCCTCTTATACAAAATGTCCAAAATAAGCAAATCCATAGAAACACAAAGTAGATTAGTAGTTAGTTGACTAGGGGTGGGAGAAATGAGAGTGGCTGCTATGGCCATGGGGGTCTCTTGTGGGGAGAGAGGGGAGGGAAGACTGAAAATGAATTAACTGCACAACTTTGTGAATGTACTAAAAGCCACTGGATTGTATTTTAAAGGGGTGAAAAATGTAATACATGTATTATATCTTAATAAAGCTGTTTAAAAATAAAATGGTAGTTAAGGAAATCACCCAGAAAGTTGAACAAAAAAAAAAAAGAGAGATAAAAAGAGACAAAATAAGGGGAAGAAATAATGAATTAAACGTTTGACCCTGAGTCTCTGAACTGAAGAACCTGAGTTTCTACACTGACAGAGCTTACCATTTCCCCAATACAATGAATGAAAATAGTTATATGCCAAGAGTCTGGAAATTTCAGAACACTATGGACAAAGAGATAATCCTACAATATACCAGTAAGGAAAAAAGATCTCATACATTAAAGATAAGAATTGAACTAGCTGCTCACTTCTCAACAGCAACACTGGAAATCTGAAAATAGTGGAGCAATTCTTTCAAAAAGTTTAAAGGAAAATTTTCTTCAACCAACAATTCTAATACTCCTAAAAACTATGAATACACACACGACAGTAGAGAGCATGCTACTAAGAATGTCCTCCACCCAAATGAGGGAAAAGCCATGCAAGACACAGAGCCCAAGAGGAATCCAATATAAAGACAGGTAAGGACAACAGTGGAGGGGAGATGACAGTTATGCATCAATCACAGAAGGCAATAATACAGATTAGAAATCAGAAGGCTCCAAAAGAGGTTTCTGGAAAACGACAAAGTTTGAGGCTCTGAACAGCCTGAAAGGAGATTTTGATAATTAGCAGAAAGCCTAGGGTTAATTTAGTGAGAAGCAGATAGAAGTGCAAACAAATAAAAAAAGATAATCGTCAATTTCAGAGAAAAGAAATTATGCAAACATGGAAAAATAATCACAATATTCCACAGGCACTGCTGTGAATAGTCTATAAAACAGTATTAATAATGATTTAAACAATATTATAACATTCTGGAGACAAGGGGAAGTAGTTTTTAAAAACTCTAAATATATGGAAATATATAATCAAGAAATATAGAATTATACACATAAATAACAAGAAAAAGCTAAATAATTGAAAGTGGTTGTCTCTAAGCAGGGTGGGAAGACAGCTTGTTTAAACTATCTGACTCCTTTTTGGCTTTTTTACAAATGCTTACTGTAAAATCAAACCCTGAACATTAAAACTATGTTGTAAAGGTACCCTTCAGAGATTTTTTTAAAGGAACAAAAGAATCTTAAAGAAATCTGACAAGAGTTATCTTAAGTTCCAGGGACCTCTGAATATGTTTAGCATCACTTCATTTGTCTCAAATTTTCATTGCTGGTTTTATATCTGCCTCTGAAGGTCTTTGGTAAATGTTGAAGATGGGGCAATTTCTTCAATAGCGTCTTATTCTTCAAAAAAGTCAGTTTTCCCTTTGTGGCCAGGAATCACTTCTGTAGGTAGTGATACCGCAGCTAAGACCTTCATTTCCTTAAAAGCTCTGTTTGGTTACTGATAAATATCAGTAACCAAATATCAGCTGGTAACTGATCTCTAATATTAGCTACCTTTTCTGAAAAATTCTCCATGCCATGCATCATTGCCTATAGCTCATCCCTAAATCCTAATGACTCTTTCAAACTATGTATGATCGTGTACAACAGTAATAGAAAAACAAAAGGTAAAGAAAACAGTATTTGATGATTGACCATTCCCTTCATCATTAGGTAACCTTATCTTTACCCTTTCACTGCCAGCAATGACTAACCCTTATGGAGTATTTTCCACATGCAAGACACTATTCTGGATACCTTATATATTAAAGTATATTACATCATTTAACCTTCACAAGTACCTTGTTAGGTAATATTAATATCCCCATTTGATCTGATAAGGAAAATGAAGCTGTTTCATTGGGTCACAAAGATAGTACTGGCAGAGCCAGGAGTAAGCCCAGCGAGTTCTGACTCTAGAGTCCTGTTCTTAACCACTCCACCAAATCACTTCTAATGACTTTCATAAAACAGAATTTTCAGCAAAATGAACATTTTAAAACTCTAGATGGCAATTCAATTTCTTTCTTCCTACTGTCTCTTCCTCACCAAATTTATGGTGAATCACTATTCATTTTAAAAATAAACTTTCATAACAACACCTGTAAACTGAAAGGCATGAAAGTTCTTCCAATACTAAAATAATTCCCCCACTTAAGATCTTATAATAACGGGCATTTACTCTGAATATATAATATAGCCACTTAGATTTAGTTAAAGACCTTTAATTCACTATAAATAAAACTTAAACTTCACTTTTTAAATATTTAAATTTAAAATAATACAAATGACCGGTGTGGCTCAATGGGTTGGGTGTCATCCTGAGAACTGAAAGGTTGGCAGTCATGATGCCCAATCACGGCACATGTCTAGGTGGTGAGCCAAGTCTCTGGCTGGGGAGCATGCAAGAGGCAACCAATCAATGATTCTCTTGCATATAGATATTTCTCTCCCTCTCTATCTCCCTCCTTTCCCCTCTCTCTAAAAATAAATAAAATCTTTTTGAAAATAAGTAGAAATAAAATTACACAAATGAGACTTCAGTTTTTCCTTGCTTTTAGAAGAAAACTAACTTCTCCTTTGAAATCTAAAAACCATCCTGGTAACCTCAGCACAGGAACAATTAAATTATGGTACATCCACTCAAAGAAATATTAGGCAAGCTTTAGAAGGATAATATGAAAATGACATAACGTTTAAAAATCAATATGACACAATGTTAACTAGAAAAAATGAGTTATATGTTCATTACAGACAACTTCATTTTTATAAAATGTAAGCATGTAGAAAGATAAAAATGACAAGCAGTTGTATTAAGGTATAAAAATGATTAATGCCCCCTTTTAACTTTTCAGTAACATTTCCAAAAATTTTAAAGACATAGTACATGATTTAAACATTAAAAAGAACACCAAGCTGTCCAGTGACTCTGGAAATGTTCTAAGACTAGATTGTGCTGTCTTAGTTATACAACTCTGTAAATTTACTAAAACATCACTAAACTATACACTTAAAATGGGCCAGTTTTATGGTTTATAAATTATACCTCAATAAGGTTAGTCTTTCAAAAATATTAGGAGGAAAAAATCTTTCTCCAACACTCACATGAGAGAACTCCGGCTGGGATGGGATAGGAAGTGACCCAGGAGTGAAGACTGGCGTGCTCTGGGACACTGGTGTTGAGGCTTGTGGTGACATCACGGGCTCAGGGGGCACAGGGAGGTTTTCTGTCTCCACTGATTCATCACCTTTGAGTTTCTTCTGAAGAGATTCTCTTCCTCCTTCAGATAACACTGACATGTCCATTGGTTCATCTGATTTAAAGTATTAAGAACAAATTTAGAAGTAAGCGCTCATCAACATTACTCATGTTCCAATACCACTAATAAAAGTTACATTACAGAAACTTCCATTCCTAAAAAACACTAACTTAATTTTCAGAAAAGTTGACAGATTAATCGACTAGGCCCTACAAATCTAGTAATACTTACTTTCTTCCGCAGACTCCCAAAAGTCAGTTACAGATTAAAATGGAATTCATCTGGGGATAACCACCCATCCACAAGAAATGTTAACACTTAGCTCCTCTGAGACTCTTTCCTGATTATAATTCAGTTTTTCACATTCTGCATAGGAAAGCCCAAATTAATGGTACCTGATTTAACCATCACATATTCTGCCACAGACCAGTGAACTTGTTCACCACTCTACATAAGTATCTATACATTTATGAAATCACTATATTTGCACTAACAATGGCTAAGTACAGAGAGATGGGTGCCAGGAAAAAAAGCAGAAGAAAAAAAAATATACCAATACCACTCAGCACTGATTTACCAAAACACTAAGTACAAGACCCTAACCTTGAGACATTGCTTAGGAGGGAAACATGCACGAAACCTGTTTTCCCACAGTATATTACCCACCTGAAGGCCATCGGCATCTTCCTCAGAGCCAGCCTGGCTAACTAGGTATTTGATTCATCAACCCTTTTCCCCCTGTCTTACAACTTGACCCCAAACAGGCTTCCTCTAGACCAGTGATTTTCAACAGGTATGTCACAAGAATTTTTCAAACATGCGATACCTGGCTATTCAGTCAGGGGCACTGACCTCTTTTCCCTTAGACTGCCAAGTAAAAAGATGACAACAGCCAATACAACAATAGCCATCAGTGTGAATGCCCTGTCTTGAACCATAAATGTATCAGTCATATATTCGAGTTGCATTTTATTGGTCATGCTGCATAATAAGGTTACACCTGATCAGTTAATTCATGGAAACAGAAATCCTTATACACAAATGGAGGCACCTGTTATTTTAGAAAGTCACTTTGGAGCAAAAAGGGTAGGTAATTTAATCAAAATTATACCTATTTTGCCCTGGCTGGCGTAGCTCAGTGGATTGAGCACTGGCCTGTGAGCCAAAGAGTCCCCAATTCAATTTCCAATCAGGGCACATGCCTGGGTTGCAGGCCCAATTGTCAGTAGGGGGGTGAGAGAGAGACAACCACACACTGATGTTTCTCTCCTTCTCTTTCTCCCTCCCTTCCCCTCTGTCTAAAAATAAATAATATCTTAAAAAAAAAAAAAGAAATACTCTGAAAGGAAATATATCCAAATATTAATTATAGTTGTATCTGGAATGCAGTATCACAAGTGATTTTTATTTTCTTCTCCTTCCTCTCCTATCTGCTTTCCAAACTTTCCGCAGTGAGTACAGGCACACTTCCTTTTATTGCACTTTGCTTCATTGTGCTTCACAGAGGTTTCAATTTTACAAATTGAAGGCACACCCCGCACGAACAGAAAGACTACAACTTGCTTTATTACGATACTTTACTGCAATATTCACTTTACTACAGTGGGCTGGAAGTGAACCTGTCATATCTCTGAGGTATGCCTGTTTTAATTACATTTACTGTCAGGGAGAAAGCACTTTAATATAGTTGTTTTTGTATGTTCACACTACAGATAGAAGACATGGTTCTAAATATAAATCAAATGTAACTTACACTAACAGGAGTTTTTGTAGAAGAGATGCACTTTTATTATTTTAGTGACGATATCACTAATCATGTTATGCTTAGAATATTAGTCCATTTGAAAACCTACAACTGATTTTAAGAGAAAACAACCAGATACAAAGTTTATGGCAGAAGAAAGTCTAAGATTAAATTCTGCCATGGGTAAATTACATCTGAAAAAGAGTTAAATATGTTTCTATATTTGTATCACTTAAGAGCAGAGACAGGAGAATATCATAGGAGGTATATACCTGACAGCTGTGGAGGCAGCTGCCTGAGTTCAAATCCTGCCTTTATTACTTACTAGTTGTGAAATCTCTCTGTGCCACCATTTCCTCATCTATAAAATGAGAATGAAAGTAACACCTACCTCTTAAAATTGCTGCAAAGATTTCATGATAAAAACCAAAAAGCAGCGCCTAGAACCAAAAAAGGTCATAGAACAGTGCCTAGCATACACTAAGTATTCAATAAATATTAGCTATTGTACCACTATTAGTATGAAAGAGAGAAAATCATGGAATTTATTGGAAAGGCTTTATAGGAATTTAGAAATATCTTTAACCACTGGATAGGAGACTAGAACTGAGCAAGAGGTTGAGATAATGACATAAGTAAAAAGAAAAACTTTCTTACGAACAAACTAGGTCCTCGAAGTGAATGAAGTCAAAATTTCTACCACCTGCTCCTAGACACTCTTTCACAAAAATTTCTTTGATAATAGCAAAAATAAGCTATAAAAAACAAAAGAAACAATTTTTGGTTCCCTCTCACCAATAACACGTGAACGTGTTGCTGGAAACTACTAGCCATTAGTAATATACCCAATTCTTCACTATACTAAGTCATTTGAGTTTAAGTTTAAAAACCTAAAAATTTTCCCTTAAATATCTTTTTACAGGGACTTCCGGCAAGATGGAGGAATAGGTGGACGCACCGTACCTCCTCGCACAACCAAGGTTAGAACAACAACAATTTACAGCCAGAATAACACTCAGAACTAACAGAGGATTTATCTGAATGGAAGTCGGACAGCCAAGAAGTTGAAGTAGACCCGTACATCCAGACTGGTAGAAGAGGACGAGCCGGGCAGGCGCAGGTCAGCGGTGCGCGGAGGTCAGGGAAAACTTGGAGCGAAATCAGCCTGAAAGCCATCCAGCACGCAGGAACGCAACAGTGGTCCCTGAGTACACAAGCTGCGGCTGGCGGACCCAGTGAGGCAGCGATTGTGGACCAGGGCAGAGCTCGCAGCCCAGGATCCCAGAGAAGGGACTGAGATCCCGGGAGAGCGGAACTGCCGCCATTGTTCCCTCCCGTCCCCACTCCCACCCCCGCCCCCACCCACACATATAACGTCACAATCTAGCGACTGGGGTGCCCAGCCCCGGTGAACACCTAAGGCTCCGACCCTCACCGTAACAAGTGCAACCAGACCGAGGAAAAAAAAGAGAGAGCGATGGCTCAAATAGAAGAACAAATCAGTGCCCCAGAACTCATCCTTTTGAGCCACCAAGAAATAGCCAATCTATCAGATGCACAGTTCAAAACACTGGTGATCAGAAAGCTCACGGAACTGGTTGATTTTGGGCGCAAATTAGATGAAAAGATGCAGGTTACCATAAAAGAGATGCAGGAAGATACGTGGAGAAGAGCCAATAGTGAAAGGAAGGAATCTGAGTCTCAAAACAATACAGTGGACCAGAAGGAAGATAGAATCAACCAAGTAGGAGAGCACGATGAAATAAGAATTCAAAAAAACGAGGAGAAACTTAAGAGCATCCAGGACATCTTTAAACGTTCCAACATCCGAATTATAGGGGTACCAGAAGGGGAAGGGGAAAAGCAACAAATTGAGCACGTATTTGAACAAATAATAAAGGAGAACTTCCCCAATCTGGCAAAAGAAATAGTCTTCCAAGAAATCCAGGAAGCTCAGAGAGCCCCAAAGAAGTTGGACCCAAGAAGAAACACACCAAGGCACATCATCATTACATTAGCCAAGGTAAAAACGAAGGAGAGAATCCTAGAAGCAGCAAGAGATAAGGGGACAGTAACCTACAAAGGAGTTCCCATCAGACTGTCAGCTGATTTCTCCAAAGAGACCTTACAGGCAAGAAGGGGCTGGAAAGAAATATTCCAAGTCATGAAAGACAAGGACCTACATCCCAGATTGCTCTATCCAGCAAAGCTCTCATTTAGAATGGAAGGGCAGATAAAGTGCTTCTCAGATTAGGTCAAGTTAAAGGAGTTCATCATCACCAAGCCCTTATTTTATGAAATGCTGAAGGGACTTATCTCAGGAAAGAAGATAAAGAAAAGACATGTATAGTAAAAGGACAGCAAACTCACAATTATTAACAACCACACCTAAAGCAAAACCAAAAGAAACTAAGTAAACAACTAGAACAGGAACAGAACCACAGAAATGGAGGGCACATGGAGGGTTAGCAGCAGGGGGGTGGGAGGAGGAGAGAGGGGGAAAAGGTATAGAGAATAAGTAGCATAGAATGTAGGTTGAAAATAGACGGAGGGCAAGAATAGTACGGGAAATGTAGAAGCTAAAGAACTCATAAGTATGACACATGGACATGAAGTAAAGGGGGGGGGAATGTGGGTGGGAGAGGGAATACAGGGTGGAGGGTAGAGAGAAGGGGGGAAATGGGACAACTATATAGCATAATCAATAAAATATATTTAAAAAAAAAGATCTTTTTACAGAGCCAGCAGTACAGAAAGCTCAAAAGAGTCAGTGCAAGAAGAGCTAAGAACTGAGGAGAGCACTTTACACTAGGCCATATCCCTAAAAGTAAAACAGACATGAGTCTTACGGAACAGTTTAGGTCACAGTATAGTAACATATAAAGGAAACAGAAAATTATGCAAGGCAGAAGTGCTGCTCTTCTTCTAATCGAAGATCAACAGAGAGATCAAGAGAACTCACCTTTCCTTACTTCTTGCTCTGTGGGACTGCTAGGAACAATAAATGGGGTAGATCGGAAAGCATCAGGGGAAGGAGCAACAAGATCTGAAGAATTCCTTTATATAAAGAGAAAATCACATGTTATTTTACCACAGCTACAGTTTTGCATTTATTTACATTTTAATGACAAAAATATCTAAGCCATTCAGACAAATATTTACTAGCATTTCTCTCAAAAAAACTACCTGAGGCAGGTGGAAAAGCCATGAATAATATGGTAATAACTATTTCTCACAGGAGACATATCCAAAATTAGGCCATATAAGAGAAAGTAAATGATCAGACACAAGGATATGATGGAAAAGCAGATGAGAAAGTACTATAAAAATAACTCATCTAGATTTGAGACAAAAAATATTTACTATGTTTTTATCTATTACAAAGATTGTGTACATTTTTATTTAAAAAAACAAATCTCTTTGCCCTAATAGAGATAAAAAAAATCCAACTACTGTCAACTCTAGTATAACCCATTCTCCACCCCTGTTAAATGGGAAGAACTGCTAGTCAAACAAGAGCAGGATACTTGTTTTAGATGCCTAGCAATCTCTATGTACCCGGGCAGTTTCTTCCCTAGTGAAACCTTTGGCCTACTGTTATAAAATCTCATAATGGGAAAGCAGACCTATCTACCTTCAATAGTTCCGCTAAGTTCTTACCCCCCAAATTCTAAAACCCAGAGTTTACCTTTTGGTTTCAAAAAGAATGCTGGATTAGTGGACAATTTTAGCTCTTTCAGCCCTAGCCTAAGACCCGCAGGCAAATTTCCCTGGCAGAGCTAATTCAGGCTTACGTACGAGGACAGGCTCTCCTGAACAAGGGACCTCTGACCAGAGAGGTGCAGGAGATGCAGAGTGGTGGCAGGTGTGGAAGCCAGAGAACAGCCACCTTCTTCCTTTGAAGGAGTAGAGCAATCATCAGAAGCTGTTGAAAAAAAAAATCTAGTTGCACTTATTTCTCAGATTGACATTACTGAGCTGTCAAAAAAAAACAACAAGAAAACAAAAAATACTCTGTACTGCAAAAAAAGTAACAGGCATTTTTCCAACAATGTTCCAAGAGGGCAGAAACTGTTTTCGAACTGTAGCACAATTAATGGAATGCCATGCTGACACAAATCATGAGGGGTCATTAAATCTCCCCCTCCCTACTAAGCTATGGGTTTCTATAATAACAAACTGACAAAAAGAATTCCTTGGTCCTTTCTGTCACGATTGAAGCTTGAAAAGGCCAGAATCCTGATACCTCTGCTTGGCTACTCTTCTTTCTGGTGAAGCTTCTATTACAGAACAGCAAGTGAGACTTTTATTTCAAGGTCTGCCTAAGGTGAAGTAAGCTCATGGCATAATATAGAAATGGGGGAAGTCAAATCAATGCATATGACAGCTGATCACATGAATGCAGCAATCTTCATGATTAGAACCTGAGCCTCTTAAAAAGGAGACAAAAAATACTAACACATTAGTAAAAGGATGTATGAACAGCCAATACTGATTTATATTATGAAGAGTTTTCTGTTGGTCCCTACTTAGCAATAGTTGGAGGATCAGCTGTATTAATCCCAAGTATGAAGGGATTTCTTAAATATCTTATAGTTTCAGTGAGGACCAAAAAAGATTTCTTAGTGACCCTTTGAATGTCTTACACACAATCACACCTTAGTAAAGGAACAGAACCCTCTCTTCCCCCCTCCTTACAACCAACATATTAGAGCAGGTCCTCCAATAATACCATTTCATTCAACATTATTTCATTACTACAATGCTGAGATGTCCTATGAACTTAGCTCTTGTTTATATCAACTAGCCTATGCTAAAATTGGTTTTGTTATACATTGTTTCACTTAAAATCATAGAACCTATCAACATTGAAGACTTAATGTATATTTTCACTAGTTATTACTGAAGCTTTCTGACTGTAAGGTGACAGAATGGGGGACTGTGAGGGTTAACAATATGTGAAAAAAATACCACTCTAGTCTTCTAAGTTTTACCTTTCTTTCTGCTAAACCACAACTTCCTATTTGTGATAGATGAACTAACAAACAGATGAGTAAGTTCACTGTAAGCCAGGTGAATATGAAAAACTTACACCTGGTTATATTAAAGATTTGGAGAACTATGATGGCAGAAATAGCTAGTCCGTCCAAAATTATTAAATTTACTATATTAGCTATTATTCCTCAGTATCTCCATTTCCAAAAGAGAGAGAAAATTATGTTAAAATATTAAATAGCAATCATTCCCAAAAAGCCCTTCTCATGAATCAACTAGAAACATACTTTCCTTCTATACCCCAAACAAGTCTGCATACCAGCCCCAGTCCAGATGGCTCAACTAGTTGGAGCATCGTTGCATACACCAAAAGGTTGCAGGTTCAATGCCTAGTTAAGACACATTACCTAGGTTGCTGGTTCAATCCCCTGTTGGGGTGCACACAGGAAGCAACCAATCAATGTTTCTCTCGCATCGATGTCTCTCTCTCACATCGATGTCTCTCTCTCTCTCAAATCAGTGAATATATCCTCAGGTGAGAATTAAAAAAACAAAGTCTGCATACCATAAATTGTTTTCTAACTTAAACAGTAGTCTCAAAACAGAAATAAAAAGTTTATAACTTTGAAGAAGAGCTATACAGCAACTAATTACTCTTTATTTTTTGTGTGTTTTTTTTTATTTGAGAGAGAGAAGAAGGGAGGGAGAGACAGAGAAAGAAACATCAATTTGTTGCTCCACTTACTTGGATTAATACATAATCCACATAAATATATGTATTAATTGGCTGATTCTTGTATGTGCCCTGACCAGGGATAAACCTGAAACCTTGGCATATAGGGACGACACTCTACGCAAGTGAGTACCCATCCAAGGCCACAACCAATTACTCTTTATACCTGTTTTATTGCTCTGGTCAAACAAATCTTCCTGAGTCGACAAAGCCTCAGGCTCTGGTGACTTCTGAATCTGCAGTCCATCTTTCAGAAGTTCTGGAGCAGATGTTTGTTCTTTTGTTTCCACTGCAGTAACAGATACTTTGGGGCTAAGAGGCAAGTCCTCTGACCTAGGAGAGTCATATCACCAGAAGAAGTTGCTATGTTAAATATTTTCATCTTTGAGCTGAGAAACTTTCCCTGTTTTAATAATTTCAAAAATTTCAGTAGCTCTAGTCCATATAACTACTTATTGAACATGAAATAAGATACTAGATAAAGATACAAAGCCTCCGCCCATTTCAAAACCTGTCTCAGTCTCTTACACAGCAATACCTCTTTTCTACCCTGCACACTGCTGTGCTGCACAAGATTACTGATGAGTGATTTAGGGATTTGTGTTACATATGCTATTATCTATTCGTGCATGAAGAATTCTGATCCAGACCACAACAATGCCAGTTCTACCAATAACTTTCCAAGTAAAGGACCTGCGTGTAAATTAACCTCCATACTAGTGCCACACACGTTATCTTCTGCTGGCCTTTTTCCATTCCATCTACTCAATCAAAGCCCAAACCAAGACTCCACACCCATACTATTCATACATGGAAGACACTCAATGCTGACTTGCTTTCCAAAGATTTATGAAGTTCATCTACCCTACCACCCCTGGGAACAAACAGGATAGCAAAACTAGCTAGTGTGCAACTTCCTAAAGAAAAGCCTAAAAAGCCAGCCCCAGTTAAGTTGAATATTTTGCATTAGAAAGAGAACTTCTCTTGATATTCCACTTTATTCAGGACCCCAGGGCCACATTCCCTACTGTTTCTATAAAAGGAAGTAGCAAATAATACTGAATGCTTAGTCATCCTGCTCCAAATTGGAAGCATCTCACTTTTCCTCTGCCATATCCAAACTTCAGCTGTCAACCAGAGGCAATGCTCTTTTGGAGACAACAATCACGACAGGCAGAACAGAGATATACTGCCCAATTCCTATCAAGCTTAGAGCCTAAAAGATTTGGGAAAATAATACCTCCCTACATTTGTAACATAAACTACCAAATGCAGGACACCTGAAGGCCCAATGTGGGCACTCCTCAAGTACAGAAAGAGTCAACTTTCAAATATAATACCCATGTGACTCCTTACAACATGAGAGAGACTACAATACCTCACACAGCGAGACAGTACCTCTGTAGACAAAGATCAGAGAGGAGGAGGAGCAATCAAAGATGAAGGAGTCATGCTTATAGTTACAGCAGCAATGAAATGGCTTTGTAATGTGCCTAAAGGTGAGCACGAAGAGAATTCATGAATAATCAATGTTCCTACTGGACCATAAATATGCTCAGAATGGCATGGGAGTGGGAAGTTCGAAATCAACAATTTTTTTTAAATGTTTCCTCCTGGCCAAGTGAAATGAGTATAACCCTACAGCAGAAACCTAAAAATACTTTCTAGAAGGAACATGGGATGGGTTACCTTGCCACTGGTGGATTTTGCTCTTCGACCATATGTATGTCCTTATTGGGCTGTGCCACCGTAGGGGATTCCTCGCTGGGCTGTTCTGCCATGGAGCTATCTTCATTGGATTGTTCTTCATGCTTAATTGCTTTAAGTTTTAGAAGGAGACAGAAGATACTTAATTTTCCAAAGTAGTAGAAGCTTTTGTAAAGGTAAAGATTTTCATAGAAAGAAGTCCAATTTGAAAAAATACATATTTTCAAAAAAAGGAAAACAACCAATAACCCACTTACAAAAAAACCTTAATTTGCAAGCCATCAACTAACAAGTATTTGCCAGACAACTATGCAACCTTCCTATATCAATGTAGATTATATTAACTATAAAATATTATCGAGGGAAAAATAGGTCTAGCATGGAAGGAAAACAACTCCTAAAGCCAGGAAACATGTTTCATACCAATATTAGCATCCACACCAGATAGCCTAGGATAGCTGGGGTTGGTGATTGCTGACTGTAGAGGCTCTCTGTCTACTTCATATGGCACAGTGTGTTCCTCAACATCCTGGCTCTGGGAGAGTTCCAGAACCCCAAAGCCCAACTGTGATGAGGCAGGATCTAGGAACAAAACCAAAGAAATTAAGTATCATCCTACAATATCATGCACTAGGCAAGGTGCTGTTTTAGCAAAACAAGCTCAGGTTAAGTGCTTCACATCAAAGCCCTGTCCCCCAAAACTTTTCGAAATAGAATTAGGAATAAAGCACTAAAAGGGAAGGTAAAAATGTGTAATGAAGCAAAAATTGCCTATTGTAAAACCTCACAAGCACTGAATATGGTAGACTGTGTCTACTTTCTGAAGGTGTACATAAACCATACCCGCACACTCAACAATTCAATGTACTTCCAACCCCACAAAGCATATATCCCAAAAAATATCTGATTACAAAAGGAGGAAGAGAAGATATGCATGTGCACAAACAAGTGATTAGGAGGAAAAGTCAATATGATCTACTAATTTCTGAACACTAAATTAGGTAAGATATCTTAGACTACTAGCACATTTCTTAATGAGTATGCTCAATTTAATGACAAATCTATAACCTGATAAAAAGAAGAAATGTACTATCTGTATGCTCACATTAAAGGGACTTAGAACAATCTACTATTCTGAAAAAGGCATAGAGCTACCTTCAGCACCAAGGGAGTGTGTGGCATTATCTGGAGTATCTTCTTCCTTTTCTCCTTTCTCCTTCTCTTCTACCTCTTCTTTATTCTCTTCCCCCTCAGGAGGAGCAGGCACAAATGACAGTCCCAAAACTCTACATAGCAGAAAGACACAATCATGTGTTCCCAGATAGGTTGGGACACTTTGTTCAAAACACTCTGAATTTTATTGTGACTCCCCACACACCAACCACCTTTTAAGCAAATCTGACTAAGTAAAAAACCTCACCCCAATAGTGCTTCTTTTCTACAGACAAGCACCAAAAAGGTTAACAACTCAAAAACAGTGTACAACATTTAGGTAATACAATTAACCAGAGAAAAAGAACAAAACACTTGAATTTTGTCTTTCTCTGAAAAGATATGAGAAGGGCTAGAAAAATCTTGCACTCAAGAGAATTACTGACAAGTGACAAGAAGGTGTGCATTAGATGTGCAGGGCAGGGGTTCAAAAATACATCTATTAAAGCAAACACAGTTCACAAAAATACTATAGCAAAAAATCTTAGAACAGAAACACTGAACCAGAGTATCTGAATAAAATACAGGTAAGAGGCCTATGTATTTTTTAAAAGATCATGTCACAGGTCAAAAAACATAATAAACAAAAGTAAGGTCCTATACATAAGAGTAACTCAGTAAGTTGGAGCCTCATCCCTATATGCCACAGTTGCAGGTTCAATCCTTGATCAGGGCACATACAAAGGTCAACCAATGAATGCATAAATAAATGGAACAACAAACCGATGTTCCTCTCTCTGTTTCTTCCTCTCTCTCTAAAATCAGTAAGTAGCTCTGACTGGTGTGGCTCAGTGAATCAGGTGTCACCTCACGAACCGAGAGATCACCTGTTTGATTCCAGTGAGGACACGTCTGGGTCGTGGGCCAGGTCCTCGGTTAGAGGCAGATGAGAGGCAACTCTGATGGATGTTTCTCTCCCTCCTTCTCCCTCCCTCCCCCTCTCTCTAACAAATAAATTCTTAAAATAAAAAATAAAATAGTGTAGAAACATATATAGAGTTAGCCCTTTGCATCCATGGATCGCCAATCATGGATCAAAAATACTATTTTCCACCTGCAGTTGGTTGAATCCGCACATGTGAAACCGAAGGATAGGAAAAACTGACTATATTTACTGGAAAAAAAAAACCTCTGCATATAAGTGGACATACACACACATTTCAAACCCGTGTTGTTCAAGAGCCAAGTATAGAACATTACCTATATAACTAGGAGGACCAGATGCATGCATGACCCTGGGAAATATAGGAAAAGAAACTACAAGAGTAAATATGACAAAAAAATAGAAGAACGATGAAAGACAGCACAAATCACACATCTTGGGTCTTCACCAGTCTCTTTTGGTGGTTTTTCTTCATGTCCCTGACCTCTAAATGCTAACACCCAGTGAGTCTTTGGACCTCTCTGCTCCATCTACACTCACCTCCTTAATGATCGTATTCAGATTCATGGCTCTGGATATTATCCATATGCTTATGACTCTGCAATTTAAATCTCCAGCTTAAACCTTCCCCCTGAGCTCCAGACTTGTATATCGCCAACTGCCTCCAACTGGCAATTGAAAAGGCAACTTGCCCTGGCCAGTGTGGACGAGTAGGTTGGAGTGTCATCCCATACACTGAAAAGTTGCAGATTCAATTCCCAGTCAGGGCACATGCCTAGCTAAGTTATGGGTTTAATCCCTGGTCAGGGACCCTACAAGAGGCAACAGATCAATGTTTCTCTGTTACAACGATGTTTCTCTCTCCCTCTCTCTCTAAAATCAATGAAAAAAAAATGTCCTCAATTTGAGGAAGGAAGGAAGGAAGGGAAGGAGGAAGGAAGAGAGAGAGGGAGGGAGAGAGGGAGGGAGGGAGAGAGGGAGGGAGGGAGAGAGCAAGGGAGGGAGAGACAGAGGGGCAGCTCAACTTTATTTTAAAGCTGACCTCCTCCTGCAGTCCATCTCAATTAACAACTCCATTCTCCAACTCCTCAAACCAAAAACACAGGATCACTGTTACTCCTTTACTCTCATATTCAATGTCTTTAAATCCTGCTTTCAAAAACCTAGAATTTCACTGTCCCATCAATTCTGTCTCACTACTGTCACATTTTGACTAAATCATTTCAATAGTCTCCTAGTTGGTCTTCCTGCTTCTGCCTTTGCTCCCCCTTCAGTCTATTTTTTATTACTATTATTCTATTTAAATAGCTTCTTTTATTTTATTTTCATTTTCCCAGCTTTACTGAGGTATAATCAACAAAAAAAATTTGTATACCTTTCAGACTATTCTTGATCCAGCAGCCAGAGTGATCCTATTAAAATCCAACTCAGATCACGTCAATCCTCTGCTCAAAATCCTCATATGCCTCCTATCTCACTAAGAGTAACAGCCAAATTTCTCACAGTGCCCATAAGACTTTACATATTCTAGTTGCCTTTACCTCAGACTCCTCCCACTCCTCTTTGCCACTGCTCAAAAATATCAAGGACACTCATGCCTTAGGGCCTTTCCACTTGCTGTTTTCTATGCATGAATTGCACTTATCCCAAAAAACAACAGAGATCAATTACTCACTTAAGATTTTTAATCAAATGTCAGGACAGTGAAGCATTCCCTAAGTCACGCTATCTAAACTTGTAACTCATGTGACATTTCCTATCCTCTTTTGTTTTATTTTTCTCTTCAGTCCTATGAATGTCTAACATACTGTATCTTTTACTTATCATGTGTTGCTATATCCCATAACAAGAATGTAAACTACATTTTAATGTAGTTTAGGATTTTTATCTCTTCTGATCACTTTATATCCCCAAAATTCAATAGTGCTTGACATATAGGAAATACTCAATAACTATTTGTAGAACAATTGGGTAAATCAAAAGAGGCTTTATCTTGAAAAAATTTTTAAACCTAAAGTTATTCCATAATAAAATACTTATTACAAATTTAAAAAGGATCCAAAGAGGCTTGATTATAGACAAAAAATAGTACTGATGTTAAACTTTTCTCCACTGTCTAAAGTTGATGGAAGAAAAAAAAAGGTTTAAATATATTATATGACGTACAAAAGTAGCCAATAAAAGAATTAAAATAATTATCACAAAAATTGGGGAATACTATTGTGAGTAAATCCTCATCTTTGATTACGGAACTCAATTGTCTTAATCTGATAAAACAAGAAATGACAGTATAATGGTATTACTTAGCTTTACAATAGTATTAAGAGACAGAAAGATAACTTCCCAAAGAAGTAAAAACACAAACACTTAAATAGGGTTGCCTCTGTGAAAGATGACCAAGAATAGAAAAGTACTCTTTTACCTTTCAGTATAAGCTCTTTTTAAAATAAATTATGTATTTGTATTATTCTGTTAAAAATACTTAACAGATCTCATCAAAATTAAAAATTTGTTCTGTGAGCGCTGGCCAGGTAGCTCAGTTGGTTAGAGCCAGTCCCAATATGACAAGGCTGCAGGTTCAATCTCTGGTCAGGGCACATACAAGAAGCAACCAATAAATGCATAAAGAAGTGAGGCAACAAATCACTGTCGATGTCTCTGTCTCTCTCTCACCTTCTTTCTCTCTCAAATCAATAAATTTTTTAAAAAAAAAACCTGCTCTGTGGAAAACCCTCTGAAAATGATGAAAAGACAAGCTGCAGAAGTGGAAGAAAAATATTTGCAAATTACATATCCTACAAAGGACTACCTAGAATATATAAAAAAACTCTCAAAACACAATAAACATCCAATCTAGTGCCTACACAGAAAATAAATTCAATAAATGGACAATGATAAGACAAAGTAAAAACTGAGTACTGCTTAGGGTATGAATTAAACATTATGGGACTAAAACTAGTGAAGTATTTTGGTTGGTGGAAAGCATGCCTACCAGTTTTGACTGGTACTTTGACTGATACACCTAATACTGTTTGATATTTTTTCCCACTAATAAATCACATCTATGCTAAGAATGAGGAATGCTTATGTTGTTTCACATGCACAAAGATCACAGTTTGAATAATGTAGGTGTAGAAAATGTTATTACTGGCACAAAAGATATTCTAGCTACCCATACTAATACAAACTTCAAATCTCACTCCCTAATTCAAAAAATTAAGATTAATCCCTTATCCTTGGGATGAGGCAAAGGTAGAAGCAAAGGAACTGATCCATTTATAAGTTTAAATAAAGTCCTTCAAATATTAGTTTACCTGCTTGTCCTGTTTGGCTGAGGTAACTGTTCAATGACCTGACTGATGGAACCACATGTATCCAGGTGAGAAGAATCCATAGGGTCTGAAAAATACAATGGATATTAGCACAAAAGGCATTTTACTAAACTTTAATACAAATTCAGGAATGCAGACTATGCAAACCTAATCAGATACATTACAGAAAATCAACCTTTTCAGTGCCTACTATGTACCAGATACTGTGATAGACTTCCTTACACACATTCACAACCACACGTTTAAATCCATCCGTCTCTAACAAGTGCACACTTGAGGAAAAGGCTTGATAGCTTTAAACAGCTCACCTGCAGCTTTGCTTTCTTTCAGATGTTCATTGAACCCACTATTACTGTCTCCTTGTTCTCCAGTTGGTTGTTCAGGATTGGACACAACATCCTAGAAAATACACATACATAATATCCCTACTATATATGAAATAATTCAGAATGAGACATATGTGTTTGTGAACACAGTTGATTTCATTTTCCCAACTAACTGTATCCAACAGGCAGTGACCTCCTAAGTACTTATGTTGGCTGGTTGGTCTAGATTAGGAAAAAAACAAAAAAATTTGTTCAATCATTTCCAAATAAGATATCACTCACCAACACGGGGTTCTCTTTGTGTGTCTGTAAATTAGGGAGGTGTCGAGAGAGCATACTGAAGTGAGAACCAGAATCATCTTCTAGAACCTGGCTTTCAGGCTGAGAATCTTCAATTATCAGGCAAGGAGTGTCTTGCTGAGAGAAATCCGAATCCAACTGACTTCCAGTAGGGTCCATCTGCTCCCCTAGAATGGAATAACAAAAGATCAGTTCTGTGTAACCTACTAGGCTTCCTCACGCAGTTTGAGCTTAAATAATGGGGCGGGAAGTACAGGAACTGGAGAAATAGGACCACTCTAGTGCTCTTTCAATTAGAACATTACTATATTTATGATCTTGCAAAGCACTTTCCTACCATACCTCCCAAGACGGGATCCCTCAATATTTACAATCAGCCTGCCTATCCTTCTCTCCCCTTCCTTTTCCATCACCTTCCCGTTGACACCCTTTCCCCTCCTTCCTAACCTCTTCTCTTCCCGCCCCTTTTCCAACCCCCCCCAACTCTCGTCCTTCTGGTGACTCCACCACCCCAAAAGGCTGCTTTGCAATCTCTGTTTGCCAAAACCCCCACAGCACTTCACGCTTTCTCACGACCACTCAGCCTTCCTAGCTAATGCTTCCCCACCCCCTCCTCAGGGCCCTCCAACCCTTTCCCAGTTACCGCCGCCATGCTTGCCACCCCGCCCCCTCCGGTCAGCCATTCCTTCAGACCCAAACCCCAAGCCTTCAGAGCTGACCGCGCCCCCATTTTTCTCCAAATTGTACCAGGCATCCCGGTGGGAGGTCCCTCGCGCTTGAGTTAGAGATCTCTGCACGCTCCCCAGGTCCCTCCAGCTCTATCCCCAGATGGACACTGTCGCCACCGCCGCCACCGGCCTCGAACTCCTCCTGTTCCCGCGCGTCACGCAGTATTGGCTCGCCCATTCGCTGCTGCTGCCTGCTACTCAAAATATCCTGTAGATAATTGGTGTATGGGCACAGTGCCCCGCCCCACGTAAGAAAAAGGAACACGGCGGCGTGTTTCCATGACAGCATGGACGTTGCCGGCCCTCCCCCTTGTAGAGCCCTAGAATGACAGTATCCTTGACCAAGGGACCTTGAGAGGGAGTGAAATATATTCCCTAGCCTCCAGGACAATTGCTTGCCCCACTACTCAGATAAGGAAAAAGGCTTGTTTTTTAATCATTCATGCACTTAATGCCCTTTCTCTCACCCTCTTCAGTGGAAAAGAAGAGGATTTCCCAGCTTTCTAATAAAAGGGCAAAGAGGAGGATCCGGGGAGGTGAGGATTTTAGAGCTGATGCAACTGGAGAGAGAAGACTCTTGGGGGTTTACCTGTGTCACTGAGGATCACTTTTTTGGGCCTCTACCTGAATTCAAGAACCTCACATTACATCTCTGCCAGTTCTTCCTCCCCCACCCCCCACCCCATCCTTTACATTGTCTGAGGACCCCAGTAACCTTTTTTTTTTTTCCATTGCCCTTTTTTTGTCTGGAACTTAGTTCAAGCTTCACATTTGTTTATCATTGCCCTATCTTTTATAGGATTGTAGCCTACGGAGACTATAGCCCCAGACATTTTTTGCACCTTCCGTCGAGAGAATTGAGCATAGTGACTCTCAAGACACTGGTGAAGAGAACAGCTGCTGCCCCTTTAACTAGATGACCTCAAAGATCCCTCCAAGTCCTGAGAGTCTATTATCCTAATTATGGTGCCAGGGTCTTACAGAAGGTGTGGCAGCTGTGACTTGTATTAATGAACTAGGCCCCATGAGGAATATGGGGGGTTTTTTGTTGGTTTTGGGTTGTTTTTTTTTTTTAAGTGGTTGGATCTGGTATGGATTTCTAGCCAGAGCAGTTGTCAATAAGAAAAGCATCTAGCACACAGCTAAGCATATACGTAGTATGCATTCAATAGGCAGTAGTTTTCTCTCTCTACCCCAGGCCCAGAATGAGTTAGGCACAGCACATGCAACCAGGATTTTCCCATCCTATAAAGTCCAATTCAGCATTCAAAATAAGCTAAGCTAAAGTAGAACTTCCTACCAACCAATCTTCTCCCTGCTGTTATAAATTAGTGATCATATTTGCCAAACCAAAAATCAAAGGATGCCACCTGAATGTTATAGTTATTCATTTCAAAAGACAGACTCTTTGAAATAAAACTTTCCTGAAAAACCTAGAATATATTTGTAGAATAACTAGAATATATTTAGGGTCCCTGGAATGTTTTATTAGTGGAGCAAAAATGGAATGGAACACACAGAGACTCATGCCACTTCCTCATCTTGAAATTTATAATTTATAATTGACACTTCTTCCTCCACTCTTAATGCTGCATAAGATAAGTGACCAAATAAGTCTAATCCTAAAAGTACCAGATCTGGGTACTATTAACTAACTTTTCTAGGCAGACAAAGTGAATTCATCTGCTCAATTTGAGAGGGCACAAACAACTGGCTTCTGTTTTGGGGCAAATCTTGACCTTGATTATGGGCCTCCCCCTTTATGGGAATAAAAAACCCTCAAAAGTCATTATATTTTTGCTCTCCTCTGTCCCACTATTACATTTCCCCTCCCCAAACAAAGCATAAATAAATAGGCCTTCCTAATTAATTGACAAAAAACTGTGTTTGTCAAAACTTGTAAACAATACACTAAAAACGATAAATTAAACCTCAATAAACAAAAATAAATAGATGAATAAAGAAATGAGCCTGAGCCATTCCCCATTACCGAATAAAACAAGAGCCTTAAAAAACTGTGAAGAAAAATTGTGAATTGCTTATTAGGTAGTATGACAATTTAATTAATCATTAAATTACCCATACAGATCAGAAAATGCAGCCAGATGGTTGCCCATTGAGTTGCAACTGATTGCAGTTACATGAGCTAATGGACTCGATTGACTCTTAAGGCTACAAAGAACCATCAGCACATCTACCTATGTATATAGGTGCATCTTTATCTAAGACCCCAGACAAAGAAATCTAATCTACCTCTGAAGTACTCCCAGACAAGAAAATGCCATCAGACCCTGTGTTAACCCATTCTAAAGTTTAAAAAACCTCATTGCCAGAAATTTGTCTTCTAATCAGCTAACTTAAAACCTTTATTCTAGAGCTTAAAGCCATTTTCTCTCACATTGTCTTTAATTCCCATAAGGTTAGGATTATCGCATCTGGTCAAAATACTATAATGTAGTTCAACCAATCAAACAATAAACATATATACTGTATAATTATTCATTTTCTGAGGTCTCCTCACAGACTTCTCTAAGCAAACAGTTTAATTCTACCTCACAGAAACTATTCATCAACATTTAAATTTGCTTCATGGTTTTCCTCTGGAAACTGGTAATTTAGGAACTTAGTGGCAGAGAACGTTACTGAGGATATGACAAGCACTAAATTTAATAATAAGCTATTATATATCCTTTTTAAAATATTACATACTGACTTATATTTAACATACAATTGATTCTGACCTCTTGCACTTGAAACTATACAATCATGTCCAGTCATACACCAATGATATAATTAAAGACATGTATTAAAGTTTTGTTATAGGCATCGTGCTCTGCTTTAGTTTTTTTTATTGTCAGTCTATTACAGTTGTCCGAATTTTTCCCCCATTGCTCTGCACTGCCTTGCCCACCCTGCCACCACTCCAACAGTCAGTCCCCACCCTGTTGTCCACATGCATGGGTCATTTATACATGTTCCTTCACAAGACCCTTCCCCATATTCCCCCCCTTATCCCCCTCCCCCGCTCTGGTCACTGTCAGTCTGTTCCTTATTTCCATTCCTCTGGTTCATTTTTGCTCTTTTGTTTATTTTGTTTATTATGTCCCTCTTATAGGTGAGATCATATGGTATTTGTCTTTCATTGCCTAGTTTATTTAACTTAGCATAATACTCTCCAGTTCAATCCATGCTGTCGCCAAAGGTAGGAGTCCATTCTTTCTGTTGCATAGTATTCCATTGTATAAATGCACCACAGTTTTTTGATCCACTCATTTACTGATGGGCACTTAGGCTGTTTCCAGCACTTGGCTATTGTAAATAACACTGCTAGGAACATAGGGGTGCATATGTTCTTCTGAATTAGTGATTCAGGATTCTTAGGGAATAATCCCAACATTGGAATCGCTGGATCAAAAGGCAGTTTCATTTTTAGTTTTCTGAGGAAACGCCATACTCTTTTCCACAGTGGCTGCATCAGTCTGCATTCCCACTAATAGTGTGTTGAGGTCCACCCTGCCTGGTCTTAGGAATCTGTAAGATGGCTGAGTAAGAGGCCTCTGTACCAGGAGACCCTAAGGAGACAAAAAACTTATTTCCCTGGCATGAACGCTGCCTGTTCTAATGTCTGGCTCCCTTTGCATGATCAGCAGTCAATGACGGGTAACAATTCTCTAGGAAAGAGAATGAATCTAAGACAGACTCGATCACGTGGGAATGCCCTAAGGGAAGAGACTCGGGGGTGTTTTAAAAATGATGGGACGATCGACGTCGACCCCTGCCCCCTCAGCTTTGCCAAAGCCTGAGTCCTTGAGAAATCCAAGTCTCCCAGCTGCCTTTGTCTCCTCTGCCTGACTCAGACCTATGGAAATAACAGGGACGGTGCAGTCCAGACCAGTCCAGTCCCCCAGGGTAATCAGGCCTGAGACATAGAATATGAAAGACCCTGTGAGATCTGCTTGCTGGAGGATGCTCTTTAATTAAAATATGAAGGCACAGGGAGGAAACAAAACTAAGTTTTTAAGTCCTGTAGTCTTTTTAAATGGTAAAACCCAAAAATCTCTGGCTGAGGATCCCAGCAGGAGATCTGCCAGCACCTTTCAAAGCTAACTACTTGTAATTTGCAAATGGTATTTATATTCAAGAATAAAAGCCTGCTTGGGTGAAAAGACGAGGCACTCTCCACTAGAGAGAGTGGCCGTTTTCATCTCTATTTCCCCACAGGACCTGGTTGTCTCTGTGTATGTTTTTCTTATGTTTCGGCGAGGCATCCACAGCAGGGATGGATACTGCTGGCCTGTATCCGCCACAACAGTGCACTAGGGTTCCCTTCTCTCCACATCCTTGCCAGAACTTGCTGTTTGTTGATTTATGTTATGATGGCCATTCTGACCAGTGTGAGGTAGTATCTCATTGTGGTTTTAATTTGCATCTCTCTGATGGCTAGTGATGTTGAACATCCTTTCATATGTCTATGGGCCCTCTCTGTATGTCCTCCTTGGAGAAGTGTCTGTTCAGGTCCTTTGCCCATTTTTTAAGTGGATTGTTTGTCTTCCTGGTGTTGAGTCAAATGAGTTCTTTATATATTTTGGAGCTCAAACCCTTGTCCAAGGTATCATTGGCAGGAACCAACCCATACAGTTAGTTCCCCTTTCATTTTGATGATGTTTTCTTTAGCCATGCAGAAGCTTTTTCATTTGATATAGTTCAAGTTGCTTATGCTTTCCTTTATTTCCCTTCCGCTAGGAGATATATCAGTAAAAATGTTGCTATTTGGGATATCTGAAATTTTACTGCCCATATTTTCCTTTAGGACTTTCATGGTGTCTAAGCTTATATTTAAGTCTTTTATCCATCTTGAGTTAATTCTGGTGTATGGTATTTAGTTGGTGTCCTAGTTTCATTTATTTTTTTGCATGTACCTGTCCAGACCTCCCAATACCATTTATCAAAGAGGTTATTTTTACTCCATTTTATGCTCCCGCCCCCTTTGTCAAATATTAATTGACCACAGAGACATGGGTTTATTTCTGGGTTCTCTATTCTGTTCCATTGATCTATGTGTCTGCTCTCATGCCAGTACCAGACTGTTGTGATTATAGTGGCCTTATAATATACAGGGTCTGGCAGAAGTAATGCCTGCTTGAGTGTGGTTGGTAGGGTACATGAATCTTGCACAAGATGGACAGCGATTTGAACATTTTACCTAAAAAGTCATATGGTGTGCTTGAGTGTGATATTGTTATGTTACAGAATTGCATGCTTATGATTTTTGTGATACAGTATTTTGTAATAAAAAAGGGTTGTTCCCTGGCTGGTGTGGCTCAATGGATTGAGCATCAGCCTGTAAACCAAAGGGTTGTGGTTTGATTCCCAGTCAAGGCACATGCCTGGGTTGCAGGCCAGGTCTCCAGTAGGGGGCATGCAAAAGGCAACTACACGCTGATGTTTCTCTCCCTCTCTTTCTTCCTCCCTTCCCTCTCTAAAAATAAATACAAAAAATCTTTTTTTTAAAAAAAGAAGGGTGTTATTTGTGCTGGACTCTGTCGTTTGATATCAGGTATTGTGATCCCTCCTACTTTGTTCTTCTTTCTCAAGTTTACTGAGCCTAACCGAGGTCATTTTTGTTCCATATAAATTTTTAAAATATTTGTTCTAAATCTGTGAAATATGTCATTGGTATTTTAATAGGGATTGCATTGAATCTATAGATTGCTTTGGGTAGCAAGGACATTTTAACGATGTTAATTCTTCCAATCCATGAATATGGTATATGCTTCCATTTATTTGTATCTTCCTTAATTTCTCTTTTCAGTGTTCTGTAATTTTCCAAGTACAGGTCCTTTACCTCCTTGGTTAAGTTTATTCCTAGGTACTTTATTTTTCTTGTTGCTATAGTTGCTTGTTGCTTGTTAATGAGATTTTTTTCTAGTTTCTGTTTCAGATATTTCATTGTTGTATACAGAAACACCTTCGATTTCTGAATGCTGACTTTGTATCCTGCTGTTTTGCCTAATTTGTTATTAGGATGAATAGTTTTTTGGTGGAGCCTATAGGATTTTCTATGTTTACTATCACATCATCCTCAAATAATGACAATTTTACTTCCTCTTTTCCAATTTGGATGTCTTTTATTTCTTTTCCTTGTCTGATCACTGTGGCTAGAACTTCCAATACTATTTTGAATAATAGGCTGAAAGGACACACTTGTGTTGTTCCTGATCTTAGGAGGAAACCTTTCAGTTTTGCCCATTGAGTATGATGTTGGTAGTAGGTTTCTCATATATGGCATTTGGTATTGTGCTCTGTTGTACATTCATAACTCATGAAAAAGCCTCATTAACACTTTAAGGGTTACAGATGTGGACACTAAGGTTTAGAGCAGTGATTTTCAACCACTGTGCTGCGGCAGACACACTGTTGCACCACAAGAATGTTTTCAAACATGCAATATCTGATTATTTAGTCAGGGACACTGACCTCTTTTTACTTAGATTGTCAAATAAAAATATGACAGCCAATGCAACAATAGCCATCTGTTATGAGTAAGTCAAAACTGTATACCTTTTTTTTTTTTTGGCAGACTGGCAAAAACTGTATTTCATGGTGGGCCACACAATTTCAGTAATTACTTTATGTGTGTCATGCGATGAAAATGTTGAAAATTGTTGGTTTACAGAGATCAAGTAATTTTTACAAAGCCTCAGAGCTGGCAGGGAAGAGAGTCAGAATCTGAATCCAGTCTAACTGCAGAGGTTCTATAAACTCATAATTGGGGAGGAGCAATGACAAAGAAATGGCAAAGCAGTTGATACAAACATTTTTTTTTTTGTTTAGGATGTATTTTTATTTGAATATTGACTATGGGTGTCCCTAATGATCTAAGAATCCATAATAATTAAAATAAATATGAAGAAAACAGGATAAACTGCACAGCTGTTAACTCCACCTCCTTATGAACATGTTAAGTCAACAAAGAGGTGATGACATAATTAAAATGTTAAGAAAATTACTGAAGGTACCAGGGACCTGGCCCACAACCCAGGCATGTGCCCTGACTGGGAAATGAACTGGGACTTTTTGGTCCATGGGCCAGTGCTCAACCGACTGAGCTACACCAGCCAAGTCCAAGTCTGAACTCTTGATCTTCAGTCAGGACACATACAGGAAGCAACCAATGAATGCGTAAGTGGAGCAAATCAATGTTTCTCTCTCTCTCTCTCTCTCTCTCTCTCTCTCTCTCTCTCTCCCCCCTTCTCTCTCTCTCTCACTCTCTCCCTGAATAAATTTTAAAAATTAGGAAAATAGTATAGTGATCTTTAATAGACTCTTTCACCTATCCCCACACATTAACATTTTACATTGTTCCTATTAATTGTTGTATGCATGGTAAAATATACATAACATAAAATATTACACTTTAATCATTTTTAAGTGTAGACTTTACCAGCATTAAATATGTTCACATTGTTTTACAACCATCACCATCACCCATTTCCAGAACTTTTCATCTTCCCCAACCAAAACTCTGTTCCCATTCTATAATGACTCCCCATTCCTTTCTCCCTCCAGCCCCTAGTAACCACCATTCTACCTTCCGTCTAGGTAACTCATATAAATGGAAGCATACAATATTAGTTATTTTGTATCTGGCTTATTATACTTAGAAGAATGTCCTCAATGTGCTTCCATGTTATAATTTTTTAAAATATATTTTATTGATTATGCTATTACAGTTGTCCCATTTCCCCCCTTCTCTCTACCCTCCACCCTGTATACCCTCTCCCACCCACGTTCCCCCCCCCCTTTACTTCATGTCCATGTGTCATACTTATGAGTTCTTTAGCTTCTACATTTCCCGTACTATTCTTGCCCTCCCTCTGTCTATTTTCAACCTACATTCTATGCTACTTATTCTCTATACCTTTTCCCCACTCTCTCCTCCTCCCACCCCCCTGCTGCTAACCCTCCATGTGCCCTCCATTTCTGTGGTTCTGTTCCTGTTCTAGTTGTTTACTTAGTTTCTTTTGGTTTTGCTTTAGGTGTGGTTGTTAATAATTGTGAGTTTGCTGTCCTTTCACTATACATGTCTTTTCTTTATCTTCTTTCCTTAGATAAGTCCCTTCAGCATTTCATAAAATAAGGGCTTGGTGATGATGAACTCCTTTAACTTGACCTAATCTGAGAAGCACTTTATCTGCCCTTCCATTCTAAATGAGAGCTTTGCTGGATAGAGCAATCTGGGATGTAGGTCCTTGTCTTTCATGACTTGGAATATTTCTTTCCAGCCCCTTCTTGCCTGTAAGGTCTCTTTTGAGAAATCAGCTGACAGTCTGATGGGAACTCCTTTGTAGGTTACTGTCCCCTTATCTCTTGCTGCTTCTAGGATTCTCTCCTTCGTTTTTACCTTGGCTAATGTAATTATGATGTGCCTTGGTGTGTTTCTTCTTGGGTCCAACTTCTTTGGGGCTCTCTGAGCTTCCTGGATTTCTTGGAAGACTATTTCTTTTGCCAGATTGGGGAAGTTCTCCTTTATTATTTGTTCAAATACGTGCTCAATTTGTTGCTTTTCCCCTTCCCCTTCTGGTACCCCTATAATTCGGATGTTGGAACGTTTAAAGGTGTCCTGGATGCTCTTAAGCTTCTCCTCGTTTTTTTGAATTCTTATTTCATCGTGCTCTCCTACTTGGTTGATTCTATCTTCCTTCTGGTCCACTGTATTGTTTTGAGACTCAGATTCCTTCCTTTCACTATTGGCTCTTCTCCACGTATCTTCCTGCATCTCTTTTATGGTAACCTGCATCTTTTCATCTAATTTGCGCCCAAAATCAACCAATTCCATGAGCTTTCTGATCACCAGTGTTTTGAACTGTGCATCTGATAGATTGGCTATTTCTTGGTGGCTCAAAAGGATGAGTCCTGGGGGACTGATCTGTTCTGTTGGAAACATATCTTTCCCTGTCTCTCCTTTTTTTCTCCTCGGTCTGGTCGCTCTTGTTACGGTGCGGGGTGGAGCCTTAGGTGTTCACCAGGGCTGGGCACCCCAGTCACTAGATTGTGACGTTATATGTGGGGGCGGGGGTGGGAGCGGGGACCGGAGGGAACAATGGCGGTAGTTCCGTTCTCCTGGGCTCGGACCCTTCTCTGGGATCCTGGGCTGCGAGCTCTGCCCTGCTCCACAATCGCTGCCTCACTGGGTCCGCCAGCCACAGCTTGCGTACTCAGGGATCACCGCTGCGTTCTTGCGCCCCAGATGGCTGTCGCGCCGATTTCACACCAAATTTTCCCCGACCTCCGCGTGCGGCCAACCGGCGCCAGCCCCGCGCCCGCCCAGCTTGTCTTCTCCTACCAGTCTGGATGTATGGGTCTACTTCAACTTCTTGACTGTCTGACTTCCATTCAGATAAATCCTCTGTCAGTTCTGGGTGTTATTCTATCTGTAAATTATTGTTGTTCTAATCTTGGTTGTGCAAGGAGGTATGGTGCGTCCACCTATTCCTCCATCTTGCCGGAAGTGGCATGTTATAATTTTAATAGCATTTGTCTCAATTTCCTTCCCCTTTAAGGCTGAAGAATATTCCGTTGCATGTATATATTCCATGTCGTGCATATATTCCAATATCATGAATAAGGATGATATTCCTCATCCTTATTCATTCTAACCCAATATTCATTTACAGAGCTCCATGACTTTGCCACACCCAAATATATATAAGGCCCCAGAAGCAAGGTAGCATAACCCCACCAAGGGAGCTACCCCTTCCAGATAGCTTAATTTTTCCAGCCAGCCAATCAGCTGTAGGCCCTCTTCTCAACCTGGGTCTCTCTCAAACACAAAATTTCTTGACAAACTTGAGTTCATTTTTTAATTTCAATTCACTTATGTGCGAGGCACCATTCTGGCTGCATGGTGGTGGACAGAGGAACTAGGTATAAAAATGGTTAAGACCTAGTTCTTATCATCAGGGAACCGAACAATTTATAGAGGAAACGAAACATGTACACAACGAACTATAATTCAAGATATAGTAAAAGTGCTGTAGAAGTTCAAAAGAGAAAGAAATCAAAAGAATTTTAGTCATGTGGTTATAATGACTATTTATTGAGCACTATGTTCTAAGCTGTTTACTCTTGCTCCCTCCTTGATCTCATCCAGTCTCATTGCTATAACTACCATAAATATGCTAATGACTCCCAACTTTGTATCTCCAGGCGCAATCTCTCTATCAAATCCCAAACTTTTATGTCTAACTGCCTATTTATTATCTGCAAACACTTGGATGTCCAGTTGAAATCTCAGATACAACATACCGAAAATTGAACTCATCTTTTCTACCAAACCTGCTCCATTTGGAGCCATCTCAGCCGAAGGCAATTGTATCCTTCCTGTTGCTTATAATCAAAGGTTGAAGAAATTCTTTTTCAAAAAGTAGAAAAATAGCCCATCTAATTCTCATCCAATTTCAACAATTATCAACACATGCCCAATCTTGTTTCATCCACATTCCCAACCACTTCCCTTCAACTGATTATTTCTAAGCAAATCCCAAACATCATATAATTTCCCCTATAAATAGTTGTATTTGTTTCTAAAATACAGAGAATTTTTAAAACTTAACATCAAGCCCTGGCTGGCATAGCTCAGTGGATTGAGCACGGGCTGCGAGCCAAAGTGTCGCAGATTCAATTCCCAGTCAGGGCACATGCCTGGGTTGCAGACCATGGCCCCCAGCAACCACACATTGATGTTTCTCTCTCTCTCTCTTTCTCCCTCCCTTCCCTCTCTAAAAATAAGTAAATTAAAATTTTAAAAAATTATCATTAAAAAAAACATAACATCATTAACACACCCAAAGAAAATTAACAGTAATTTCTTAATGGTATCAAATACATAGTGTTCAAATTACTCCAATCATCTCATTATTTTTCTTGTTTAGAATTCCAAACAAGCTTTACACATTACATTTGGATGATACTTATCTCAGGTCTCCTTAAATATGTACATTTTTCCTCTTTTTAATATCCTGCAATTTATTTATTTGTTGATGAAACCAGGTCATTGGTTCTGTGAAATTTCCAACATTATGGATTTTTCTATTGCATCCTGTCTTGTCATTTACTGTATTTCTCTGTCCTTTTTATTTCCTATAAATGGGCAGTCAGATTTATGTTCCTTTTTTCTTTTTTGGGAGGAACACATCATAAAGGATATTGTATACTGCCTATTGCAGCTCATTGGGAGACATACAACATCTGGTTGAATATGTATTTTTCTTTTATTACAATTGATTGTTATAATTTGTTCTGTTGTAATTGTCACAATTAATTTTTACTTAGTTTACTTAGTTTACTTAGTTTACTTAGTTACTTGAAAGTTTAGCAATCATTGGTAATCATTACCTAGCTGCATTATTTCACTACAGGCTGCAAAATGTTGATATTCTAATTTTAACAAAGTTTTCATTAATAAGCTGGAATTCTCCTATAAATAAGAACTTTCCCTTCATCAAACAGTTGATCACCTAAGGAAAGGCAGGGTAAATGCTTGATCCTTTCCCTCTGATTTAACCAGTTTTCAAAATAATGAGTTGAGGTTCTCTACATAATAGAGAATAGTTCTCTAAATAATGAGGTTCTCTAGCATACTGCAAAAATAACTAATGAGGTCTTTTGTTTTTAGTATCTGTATGGACCCACAAATTTTAACATATCTGGTGTGCTTCAGTCCATTGCAGTTACTGATAATTTTGAAATACACATTTTCCCATCTTTGGACTATGGAAGTCCCTTCAGATTAGCTTGCAAGTGCTTTTGACATGATTCCAGTAGTCCTTGATAGTTCCTTGCTTTCTAGTGTAACATGTTCCAGGTTCATCTTGTTTATTTCTTGCTCCAGATTTGGAATCTGATGTTTCTTCTCTAAGAAGTCTTGGTTCATTTTAATAGTAAATGAAATTTAGAGACCACAGTTTGAATGGTTAGAATTTTGGAATGCTTATTGCTGCTGGATTGGTCATTGTTTAGCTTCTTCCAATTAAATTTTAGGATTTCAGAGATTTTATCCAACTTTTTTCCTTTTATATTTGTATCTTTCTTATAATCAACATCTTGGTTTCTGATAACAATGATTTATTTGTTTTATTCTGTCATATATGTAAAATGTTATTACTAATAAAATAATGACTAATTAAAACAATTTAATATTTCTTTGCAATTGACTTTTTTTCTTTAGGGTATATCCCATTACAAATGTGCAGTGAGGACATATGCTACATCACTGATAAATCCTGAGGACATTATGGTAAGTGAAATAAGCCAGTCACAAAAAAAAAATACTGTCTGATTCTACTTATATGAGGTACTTAGAGTAGTCAAACCACAGAAACAGAAAGTAAGTAGAATGGCAGTTACCAGAGGCTGGGGAGTGGGTTGGGGAGAAAATCTGGAGTTACTATTTAATAGTATAGAGTTTCAATTTTACAAGATAAAAAGAAGTATGCAAATAGATGGTGGTAATGGCTGTATAACATTATGAATGTATTTAATACCACTGAATTACACATTTAAAGTGGAATAATATAGTATGTGCTCTTTATTTTTTAAAGATTTGATTTATTTATTTTTAGAAAGAGGGGAAAGGAGATAGAAAGAGAGGGAAAGAAACATCAATGTGTGGTTGCCTTTCACACATGCCCTACTGGGGATGTGACCACAACTCAGGCATGTTCCCTGACTGGGAATTGAACTGGCAACACTGATTCACAGGCTGGCACTCAACCACTGAGCCACACCAACCAGGGCTAGTATGTATTCTTTTGTGTCTACATAACCTTTTTGAGATTTATTCATGTTATTGCATGCATCAGTAATTCATTCTTTTTTTATTGCCCACTAGTATTTTATTGAATACACGTTCCACAATTTGTTTTGTGGATGGTAAGTGATACTACACTGTGGTTTTAATTTGCATTTCCCTAGACTAATGATATTGAACACTTTTTCATATACTTATTGGCCATATTTTCTTATTAAAATCCATTCAAATTGGTCACTTTATAATTGGATTCTTTTTTTTATTGGTCTGTAGATTTTAAAAATATGTTATAGATCAAGTTATTTGTTAGATTTGTCATTTTAATTTTGTTTTATACTTATATAAAACATTTATATGATTCCAAAGTCAAATTTACAAAATAAGATACATTGCAAAAAATCCACATTCCATTCCTGGCTGCCTTACAATTTGTTTTTTCTCTCTTCCTACAGGTAACTTTCTTTTTCCTTTTGAGTTTTTTGTTTATCATTGGGATCATTATTTAGTCTCTTTCTCTCTCATTCTTCACTTGGTGAAGCAGATAACCAGGTTGGCTCTACTTCTAAAATACCGTATGCCTAGAGTCCCACTGATTCTCAGTATCTCCACTGACATCACTCTGGTCTGAGCTACATCACTGCTCACCCAGATTACTGCAGATTCCCTGACTGGCTTCCTACTTCAATCCTTACAACCTCTGCAGTATAGTCTCAATGTAGCAGCCAAAGTGACCCTGTAAAATCTAAGTCAAACCATACCACTCCTCTGTTCAAAAGCCTGAGTATGTTTCCCATTTCACTCAGAGTAAAGACCAAAGTCCTAACAATGCCTTCAAGACCCTGTGTGATCTGGGCCCTATTATTTCTCTGATCTCATCTCTTATTCCTCTTCATCTCACTCCTCTGTTCCAGGCCTAAGGGGCTCCAACTATGCCTCAAATGTACCAGGCATACTGCTACCTTCGGGACTTTATACTGGCTATCCTCTCTGCCTATAAAACTCCTCTGCAAATATTCAAATGGCTAATTTCCTTACTTCCTTCAAATCAGCTCAAGTCTCACTTCTCATTAAGGCCCTGACCAGCCCATTTAAAACTGAAACTTTTCCTGCTCCTTCCCCATTCTCCACCATCATGACACCTCCCATTAGCATTCTCAGTCACTCTTGTCCTATTTTTTTGCCACTACGCACTAATCACTTTTTGAAATATTATATAATTTACCTATTTATTATCTTTTGTGTGTTCCATTTGCTGATACACAATAAGTGCTCCATAAATATTGAATGAATAACTAAATAAATGACTTCTAGGCAGTTCTAAGCATAGTTAAAGATTATCGAACTTAATTCTCAAAATAACCCTATAACGTGCTATCATTATAATTTTACAGGTGAGGAAACTAAAGCACAGGAAGGATAAGCAACTTGCCCAAGTTCACACAGTTGGCAAGTGTGAAGTCAGTTTCAGAGAAGCAGCTGTGTTTGAGTTAGTTCATACTCCTTAAATCCTTTGTGGAATAAGATGGAATTTCATTGCACAAATGAAGTAAGTCATAAAGGTAAAGGAAGTAAATTCTTAGATGAGAATTAAGGGGAAGAAAGCATTCAAAGAAAAAAATACAACCTGAACAAAAAGTACAAGAATGACTAAGGGACAGGCAATCGGCTCAAGTTGATTGAATGAAAGGGTTAATGCAAGGTATGGGCAGGAGGTGAGGTTGTAAAGGGAAGTTATGGCATGTTTTGAAGGATTCTGAAGAAAGAACTGACCAGAAGGAGGAGAAAGAGTATTTGTGATTTAGTGATATTGTAAAGGGAACTTTTGTAAAGTGATACCTCTTCAATCCAAGCATTCGTGGAAGGAAAATAACTGTATTCTATGAATACCTGGAAAAAAATGCAAAATTTAATTCACACACAGATATGGCCTCAAAACTGTTATACACTTAGATTTAGATTCTCTTCAGCAGCAGCATCTTCTTCATGAGAAAATCCTTCATGATTCCTGCAGTGAGGGGTAGCTCTGTTCAGAATAAAGGAGAAGATGGAAACAGAGGCCACAGCCAAACACTAATTTCCACCTCACAGGAAAATGGAATGGACAAGGGAAAATGATATCCATAAATGCTTTTCACTTTTGGTAATCAGTTTCTTAAAAAGAAGACTGTGGGAGGGAAGAAGGATAAAAAGGGAAATTTCCTTTGCAATGCTCTGCAGGGGGAGAATAAATCCAGTGCCTTTGCTCTTCCCATTACTTACTGTGAACAAATAATTAGGAAAATTACCCAACAAATATTTACTGTGGGCCTCCTCTGTGTGCCAGACATAGTAATATATGCAGACTTCTCCCCCATCTCAATCTTTTTGGAGATTATTTTACTCAGTGCCTTTTTAGAGGTTATTTTACTCTGTGTCTTTGCAAATAAACCAGCTGTTCCTGCTAAAGGTGACCCTATGGCTGCTGGTATACATTATGATCATAGTATTTTGCCCAAAAGCCAAGGATAAGCCTCTGACACAGCAATCCTGTAATTCAATACTCCTCTCTCTGTGTAAAGAATGCTTTATAAGCAGAACTGAGTACAGGGTGGGAACCTGAGCTGCATGCAGCTCTTTGGGATATTTTGATTGATAAGATGATGCAATCCAGCAGAGCAGGCTGGAATTCTACCAAACAAGCTCAGATCCCTGGAAAAACTAAAGGCATTCATTGGTCTAGAAGTATGGGAGGAGCCAATATATTTCTTGATGAATTATCAGAGCTGGTTTAAGTCCTATGGAGACCCTAAGCATTGAACGATTATGGTGCCCTCCTCTCCCCCACATACATAATTCCAAGATGAGTTCAATTAATTTCAATAAAGTTCTGATTTTCTCATGGAACCACTTCAATAATTCAATTTAAATGCCAAACATGAGCCAAAATTGTTTCCAGAAAAAATTTAGAGATGCCCCTCATATTTTGATATGTCATTATATGAGTTTCACATGTACAACATAGCAATTCTATATTTACATACACAACAAAGTGACCGCTGCACCACATCTAGTTACCATCCATCACTATACAATTCTCATCACCCATTTTGCTTCCCTCTCCCAACTCCTTTTCCCTTTGATAATCATCAGTCTATTCTCTGCATCTATGAATTTGTTTTGTTTGTTCATTTATTTTTTAGATTCCATATGTAAGTGAAATCATACAGTGCTAGTCTTTCTCTGACTTATTTTACTTAGCATAATACCCCCTAGGTCCATCCATGTTGTCACAAATGGTAAGATTTCTTTTTTTCGTAAGATTTTATTTATTTTTTACAGAGAGGGGAAGGGAAGGAGAAAGAGAGAGAAACGTGGATGTGCGAGAGATACATCAATAGGTTGCTTTTCACACACTCCCAACTGGGGACCCAGCCCACAACCCAGATGTGTGCCCTTTGGTTCACAGGCCAGCACTCAATATGCTGAGCCACACCATCCAGGGCTCTTTTTTTTTTTATTGCTGAGTAATATTCCATTGTACGTACAGCATACTCACAACTATAAACCCACTTTTGCCACACCCTGTATATACATCTTCTTTATCCATTCATCTATCAAATGGACTCTTAGGTTGTTTCCCCCATCTTAGCTATTATAAATAATGTTGCAATGAACATAGCAATGCACATTATCTTTTCAAATTGGTGTTCTTTGGATAAATATCCAGAAGTGTAATGACTGGATCATATAGTAGTTCTATTTTTAATTTTTGAGGAACCGTCATACTGTTTTCCATAGTGGCTGCACCAACTCACATTCGCACCAATTCACATTCCCACCAACAGTGTACCAGCATTCTCTTTTCTCTGCATCCACATGTTATTAGCTCTCCTACTTTGTTAAGATGTGCGTAATTTACCTACTAGGTAATTTGTCACTGTATATTATGAACCAATACAGGTCTGGGGGGGCAAGAATCATCTAACTAGCTTAAACTTAGCTATAACTACAATTACCTTTCATACCATTTAAGATTTATACTATCTTCTTCCCTGTGCCCACTCCATGGCACACCCGAGACAAGCTGTGATAGTGCCTTCCTTGTGTACCTCGTCTAGCCTCTTATACTGGTGGATCCTTAGAGAACCCTTCCACAATTCAAGGATCCTTCTTCACAAATAGTTTGAAAAGCATTGGTTATAACCACTATTATCTGCCAATGCTGTATGACAAGAGTATAAAAAAATATAGAATAGGAGCATTCCCAAAAGGTCAAACCTGAGCTGTCCAGGGGTCAACAGTTAAATGAAACACTACAGTGGGCTCTATGACCGCTACCCAACTATTGCACGTGCTTCACAGAATGCATATCACAAATCCCCACTAACCCCCTTGTGTGAGCCCTTGAATGACATCCTTTTGCTAGTAGGTTCCTGCCATGGCACACTATTCCTAAACAAAAATAAGTTTTCACATACTTTGTAATTCATATGTAAATGTACTTCTTTAATGTTTTTACTCAGCTTTCTATGCCTTATATACATGTACATGAGTATTTTCTGTCTTCAGTTGTAAAATTTTGGAGCATAGAGGCTAGCACTCCATAGTTTTCTTTATAGAGCACTTTATTCAGTGCTTGGTGCTATTTGACACTTGAAAATATACATTTTTTAATTTTAAAATTGATTTTACAGAGAGAGAGGAAGGGGGAGAGAAAAAAACCATTAATTTGTTGTTCCACTTATTTATGCATTCATTGGTTGATTCTTGCATGTGCCCTGACCAGAGATCAAACCCACTACTTTGATGTGTCAGGATGATGCTCTAACCAACTCAACCATGAGGTCAGAGAGAAAATATTTTCTGATAATATGATGATGATACTGGCATCATCACCCAGTAGTGGAGATACTGTTAACCAGGAAAGAGTGGGGCTAATTAATAAATACCTATAGCCAACCTTTCCATGACACTGTCTGCCTTTGGCACAAAGAGCCTGCTGAATACTCATCCAGCATATGTATGCAGTTTTGGTACCATCATAGTCTAAATTTGCAGCTCTAATTAATAAAACCCAGTTCTACCAGGGCCTGAGATTATAAGCCTGAATTTCTGCCCCTGCCATCTGATCAGTGTGTTGTCCTTGCCTATATCATTCAGGTCTATTGTCTAACCTTTTTGTCAGACTTAATGAAAGCAGAGCTTGTGGTTACCTGCTGCTGACCCTTATACTGAGGCCTGGTGCTAGTTAAAGGTCTCAGCTCTACAGTTGCTATGGAAACTGTCCCCTTCATCTCCCTATACCTATTCTGGCATTCTTTTCTGATTGCAGAAGAGAAGGCCTACACCTCTCACCATATTCTTTGCCAGACTGGAATCTTCAAATGATGAGGCAAAGGTGTCACAAAACATTGTCTCCTGTGCTGTATAGGGTGAGGCACCCCCACCATCTGATATTCTATCAGTACTTTTTACTTATCCCTCTCTGCTACAAAAAGGATTGTCAAAGCCATGTCCAATTTTTTTTTGAGATGTAATTAACATATAATATGTCAGTCTCATGTAGGACCATGTCCAAATTGATTGAAGAATGTTCTGGCTATTTTGCTACAACACATGCTCCATGATAGGGCAGAGGATTGCTGTGAGGTACTTAACATGCAGACAGTGGTCAATCCTCCTCAGGACCTCCAGAGAGAAAATGGATCAGAACAAACATGCTCTCAGGCAGCCTTTGCTGGACCGGGTAATGTGCTGCTTTCCACCGGATACCATCTCCCAAATGTAAGGCAAATGAGATCCAAAAAAGTGCTGCCAGAGTCCTAGGGTGAAAGGAAGGCTCTCTGTCTGATACTTACATCTACAGAATGATTAATGTCCTGGGTAAAAGAGCTAAAGTGCAGAATAGGTGGTGGGGACATGTTGAGGAATGGGTGAGGGTAGACTTACAACACACACCATTTTTATAAGGATGTTCCAGTCAGACATAAAATAGTGGCAGCCTCCTTAGTCCTTTTCCCCAAATCCTGGTTCTTTGGTTTTAGAAGACTCAACCCTTTCCTTGGTTCAAATATTGCCCCTTCAGTCTTAAAAATTCCCTGCGGGGAAGTAATAATATCACTGTCTCCAAAGGTTACACAAGTCACTGTGTCACACACATTGCCTGTAGTTGGGAAAGTCTTTCCTGGGTTTTACTCCTATCCCCCTTGCTGCAGTCTGAGTTCACTGCACGCCAGTCCTGCACTCAGCATAGATGGAGTCCAGCCAACCACTATCTTTGGAATAACAACTCACCAGGGACTCAGGGCCGGAAGGTCATTCTGTCCCTCCAATACTGCGCAGCCTTCCAGAGCAATCCCAGGGGCTAGGGCAATGAGGACACGAAAACCGAGGAAGGAGTCTAAGACCCTGGCAGGCAGAGACAAAAAAAAAAAAAAATGCGCCAGACAGACAAAGATAACACAGACACAATGACACAGGTGGAGACAACAACACAAAACTGAGATAGACAGGGACAAGATGGCTCCCTCAGTTCGGGCGAGGCTGCGGAATTGCAGGATTGCCAGATAGTACTTAGAGGGGAAACATCCTAACTACAAGGTTGCTTCGTTGCCCAGGGAATCGACTCGCCCCTCCATCCGGCCCCTCAAAATCCCCACCCCTGCCAGAGGCGGAGTGGGAGCTCCGGAGGGAGAACCAGTCGGTGAGGAAGAGGGCGGTCCCCTCAAGCCCCTGGCAGCTGGAGACTGCAGAGCCTAGCGTCCCCTCCGCAGCCCGGCCCCTGCGGCGCCAGTGCTCCGCCTCCTACCAGGCAACAGCCAATGAGTGGCTCCTGCCGCCGGCCTTTAAGAGCCGCGCGCACTCTCCCTGCAGCGGACGCAGCCGGCCTAGCATGCCAACGGAGTTTCCATGGAGACCGAGGCTGGGCCCTGGTGGCCACGCGGCGTTACCATGGAGACAAGTCTCGGGCTGGGGCTCCCAAGCCTGGGCTCTCCGCTGTCTCAAAACCCCACGGAGCCGCTGTGCGATGTCAGAGCCGCGGTGGCGGCGGCACGCTGGGACCCGCGGAAACATTCTTTGCTCATCGTGATCGGCGATATCGGTACTGAGAGTCAACTGAGGGCCGTGCGGGCCCACCTTGAACAAGGTGAGCCGCTGTCCTGGCTGTGCTCGGGACATCCTCCATCCCGAGCTTCTCCGCCATCTGCATTTACCTCCCAGAGCGTACGTCTGCATCCTCCATCCCTACTGGGCACTTCCTGAAATCCGGGCGCCCTGTTAACCTGATTCACCAGCCCCTGTCACCTGCATCTTCCACGTCAAGCGTCCGTGTCCTCCCGAGCTGCCAACAAACATCTCGCTTCCCCATCCTTCCCGCACACCCCATGGCATTCCGCAGTCTCCCTGAGGCGGGGTAGCTCTGTGCAGCCCCGGGGTCCGCTCTGGCCACACCCTCTTTCCCCGCACTGTCTCGGTCCAGATGTCCTGAAAGTCCTCACCTTCCCCTGAAGAAAGAGTCTATGTCCCTACCTTAGTTTCTTCTTTAGGATCCCTGCACAGGCACAGGGTGCATTCTGAACGCTGCGGACAAATCTCAAATCTCCCAATGTGGACAGCCAACCTGAGAGAGTGACCTTTGTGGCCACAAGCTCCTCAGTCCTCACCTCCCTCCCCAGTTGCCAGCCAGTGTCGCAGTGCTGCGGAGCCACCTGCGGGTGGAAGTAAGCCTCGAAGGGGTGGAGGCAAGGAGGGGGACATAGAAGGAGAGTCTAGAATCCTACTTAGCTGTAAAAACAGTGAAGGCATCCCCCAGTATCTGGAAATAGGCCCTTAGGTGTCACTTCTAGCAGAATTGGGCAACTCTGCAAGAAAATTCCTACATACAAACTCACTAGTAATTACCAAATTTAGCCTAAACTCTGTCCCTCTCCCTCTGGCTCAGGCAAGGCCCAAGAAAAGCACAGGATGTGAGACAGACCTAGGCACTAACCACCTTTCTTAAAGACATCAATGAGACTGATAATGGCGGCTGTCCTTATCCTGTTCCTCTCCTTGCCCCTCTTGTGAGCTTGGAAGTGCTCCCTGAAGTACAACCTCTCCTACCTTATCTAGAGCCCTCTTTGTTTCTTTTTCTCTCACAGGGATTCTCTCCTGGAACATTGACTTATCATCCTTTGATTTGAACGAACAATTGAGACTCTTCATTACCCGGCACCTAGCTCACTTCTCTTCAGAGGTCAAAGGTTAGGATTAGTGTCATTTGTCTCAGTCCTTTGGGTGAGGGTTGGTCACAGAAGAGCAGAGGTCCACTCTCCCTGGCAGAATTGGCCTTGTGGGAGATTTGGGTAGTGGAGATGGGAGGGACTCCTCACAGGAAAGTTGTAAAGCTCCATAGCTATCCCTATATACCAGTACATTTCAAAGAAAGATGGTATGATGGTGGAAGGAGCCTGGAGAATGTAATTTTGCCTGAGAAGAAGGTGGTTTGTGGACAGCTGTTGACTGTTGCACTAAGGAAACAAGGTACTTCTCATGACCAATCAATTATCTCTCATGCACAATTCACACTCTTTTCTGTTCCCCTTTCTGTGAACCCCAGCCTCCTTGCTTCCCTTCACAGAGACCCTTGAATCCCCCACTTTACTTTCCCAGATCCTTGCTTAGAACTTTCCCTCAGCCTCCACAGCATACTTTCCAGGTTTCAGGGTTTCTGGTTCCTTCTTTGGCTCAGCCATCAGGTGTCCAGAGCAGAGCAGAAATCTGGAACAAAAGGCGATGAGTACCATCCAATCCAGGGTGGAAGCAGGGTCTCCTGGAATTGCTGCTACAAGAGCTAGTTACACTTTGAGGTTTGACTCTGAGATGAAAGTTTACAGGGTGCAGTTCCCCATTCTGCTGAGTGGAAGAAATGCCTCATATATTTGAGAAAATAATATTTTAAGAGCTATTGTTCCATGACAGTATCTGTGGGGAGACTGCAGAAAGTCCTACATCCCATTATAAAAGTGTTGGGCATTTTGGTTATGTTTTCAGTAAATGACACACCAATCCATGTGCCAGTGACTGTACGGAATATAAAATCCATCCAACTCAACAGCTACTGCATCAAGTGACTGACTCATATCTTATATAGACGTTTCTCAATTATTCAATATAGTAAATAGTGACACACACGCACCCTCTTTTCCCATTCTTCTTGCTAACTGCCACATCTTTGGTCATTTCCCCAATCACTGACTCCTCTGGAGATGCTCCTGGAGAGAGAAGACAAGGTGAATATGACTAATGCTTTATTATCCTAGGAATATGCACAGCATTTTAAAAATGTGAGGCTGGCATCCTCTTGATGTGACTGGCTTCCTGTGAGGCTAGCCACCCACTGTTTTGAGACTGCCTTCTGTTTAGAACTACTCTCACGTCATGGCTTCCTCCATTAGCACTGATGATTGAAAATCTATAGTTGTACCACTTATTACTCCATGGAGCTTTAGTGCAAGATTGGATAAGGGGATGATAGCAGATGAAATTAATGACTGAACTGAAGATTCGGAAGTATCTGCTGATGTTAATAATTTATACTGAATTCTCTAATTTTTCCTTTTGGCCACAGAGACTTTAAGATTAGTCTGCTTTCTGGAATGATGTATAAATGTACAGAATTTAAACCAAAATACTTAGCTATTTTTAAATTAAGATTCGGGGATGCTTGGGAAGGTGCTTTACTGGGAGATACATAGGTACTCTCAGGGACCTCTCTGAAACAAGCACTGATATATAAACACCTACTAGATCTTTTTGATCTAACAGTTATGCCTTGATGTCCTCAAGGGGCTTAGGGTCATACACCCAAGATCGGGGCTTACTTTAGCCTACTGAATTTTTTTAGGTTTTGACATTTTTTTGGTGGCCTGTGTCCCTGGAGAATAGTGGAGAATTTCCTGGAAAAACCCACATGGTGCTCCAGACAGCCACAGCCCCACCCCTGCTGGCTCCTTTTTCAGCTGTCCCCACAAACAACAAACAGTCAGCCTAGAGCAGCTGCAGATACTGCCCCTCCCTTCAGCCTCCCTTTTATAGGGAGGCAAAGGGAGCCAGATGGCTAGAATGGGCTCCAGGGGATATGCTAGTACCTTATGACTTTGTTTGGCCACCCCACAGGCTGGGCTACCATCCCTCTCACCTCTCCTTAAGCCCTCAACTGAAATGCTTAGAAAGGGGACAAAAATGTACCTTACAATGACAAGGAGAGTGCAATCATTCCTAGCCACCTCCCTCCACACGGTCACACACTAGGAAAAGCAGGGACCTTCCAATGGAGAGTCAGTGGTCCAGCTCCTCCTAGTGGTCAAATCTGGTAATGGCTTTCCCAGGTGAAATTTGCACCAGGTAGACAGTCTCTAATGGTGACTTGCAGACTTCCTTTCTAACCCCTGCAAAAAGCTGGAGCTCCTAAGCATTATAAAACAAACCCAGAAACAATTAGGACCATGGAAAACTGAGTGTAAATGACACCCTGATACTACTATTATTGGGCACCTATAGGAAAGGGAGAGGGCTTCATAATTTATAATCCATGATTGGTATTCTAGGATTCTAAAACACATAGGCTGAAGGGCCAGTTTGGAGGTCTTCTGTATGACTCTCTAATACCACTGATGTGCTCAGGAAATGCGAGTTCTGTTACCTTCAAACAAGAAAACCATTCTGAATGAGCAATGAGAGAGCAGCTCACTGGCCTCTACAACTGGGGTTTGCGTTGCTGTCTAAAATGAGAAAGCAGGGACACGAATAGTACTTGAAGTCCTTTCCTGTGGGCACTTCCAGTTCTGGGTTTACCTGAGAGCTGAGGGTACTCTAGAGTTGGTCTTGTTTGAGATTGTGATTTAGGATTTTCCTTATCACTTACATGAGCTCTCACAAATCTGCTACAAAAGGGAGACAGATATCCAGTGGCATTTGTACATTGCAGGTTTAGGATTCTAGGAATGAAGCATTTTTTCATCTTTTATGCCATTCACTCCTCACAGCATTACTGGAAAATGGTACTAATATCATACTCGTTTTATAGTTCAGAAAGCAAGCTTTCAGAGAGGTTAAGTGAGTCGTTTAATTGCATGATTAGTGAAATGGTAGAGTCAGGTCTCAAATCCAGGACTTTGAATCTCACTTTGTGTCTGGTCTCAGGCCTCATTCTCATCTTTGGTATGTCTATTTGATTGCAGCGGAGCCTAGGAACACAGCAGGTGAAGGATTGGTTGTGGTGGGTGGCGGTCCAGAGGGTGAGAGCTGAAGAAAAACTCCACTATGAGTTGGAAATATGCCCAGGGTGTGGCCCTTAGGGGTAGCAGCTGAGAATAAGGATGGGCTCTGCATTGGGGTGGGAAATGTTATTTTGTTCTCAAGCCAATGTCTACTCAATTTCCCTCTTAGCACGCCTCAGAGAGACCTAGAAAGCAGAGAGGAGATAGAAAGAAATAAAAAGTATGAAGTTGCAGAAGGAAAGGTGTTTCCTTTTTGTGATGCTCGGAACTCAGCCTGGTTTGTGTTGTGTAACTCTGCAGATGGCTTCATATATCCAAACGGGGCTGTTGCCATGTTGCTGCTTTGCATCCCTGGATCTGAGCAAGGATTCCTCCCCCTCTACACCCCCTTCTCCCCAGTACTGGTGACTCAGCTCTCCTCTACTCTGGTGGCAGTTTGGGGGGGGGGGGGGCGGGGAGGGATGCTGAGAGCAGAGACTATTTTGGCTTCTCTGACCTTCAAAAACAATTCTTGGCTGCCTGGGGCAAGGGTGGGGTTGGTGCGGGGGTGTGAGTGTGTGGATGTCAATGTGTGGAAGGCTTTAGGAGTTGGTCAGGCCTGGGAAGGTTGACGGAAAGGAAGAGGGCCGGAAGGGTTTTGTGGGAGCATGAGCATCATCAGGTTGGAACTCAGTGCTAGAGCTCTCCAGATCCTCCTAGATCCTAGATCCTTTTGAATGCTAGAGCGTGTAACTGAATCCGAGACAGAGGTAGAGAGTAAGGGGAGCAGGGCCAGTATTAGAAGGATTAAGACAGTATAAGACAGCCCTGGCCCATGTGGCTCAATCGGTTGGAACATCATCCTGTGATTGAAAACTGAGTTGAGGGTTTGAGATGTTTCTCTCACATGATGTTTCTCTCTCTCTCTCTCTCTCCCTCTCTCTCTTCCTGTCTCTAAAAGCAAAGAAAAAAGTGTCCTCTGGTGAGGATTTAAAAAAAAAAGGATAGTATGAGACAGAGACATCAAAGAGACATAGAAAATTGCAGAGATAAGGAGAGAACAGGGACCCAACACTCTACAAAGTCATTATAAGATTTTTTAAAATCCAAAATTACTTTATGTTGCATTTAATAAATGGCCTATAGTAAGAAACCTTGCTTAGGCTGGGGCCCTGGTGATCCTCTTTGGTCCCTGTTAACTATTTCACTGAAAGGCAGGAAGCACCCTGCCTCTTCATACCGATGACCCAAGAATTCCTGGCATCACGGCCTGTGTGGTTACTGTGCTGTGCTGTATTGGCATAGAACCACATGCTCCCAGTGTTCCTGTGCCCCACCCCGGGTTGTCGAGGACCATGTGTCCACTCCAGAATTTCAAACTACCCTCCAACCTAAAATGAGACTTATTCTGCTTTCCCTGGGTTTCTGCAGCTATGGCCCAAGAGCCGGCAGAACTCAGCGCAAGTCCCGTCCCCAGCCTTCATCTCAAGCACTCCCCTCACTCCTACTCCTAGCTTTCAGGCCCCCAGCCCCTTTGTCTCCTGTCCCTCCAGGGATTGAAGGTCACTCCGGGGTCTGAGGGGAGAGGCAGCAGATGGTTCCTGCCAGGAGGGGGAGGCCCAGGCAGCCCTCACCTCCTGTGTCCCCCACAGCGTGCCACAGCACAGGGCTTTGGTCTTTGGCTGATGCTAGAAGAGTATCTCTTGATGAAGCAAGGTTGGGGGAGAAGGGTTCTGTGGGCCTTTTCCCCAGGCTTTTTGCGCTGCTAGACAACTCCTCAGACCCCCCAGAGACCAGGAGAGACACTGGAGCGCTGACATTGTGAAGGCAAAGAAACAGTTAAGTCTCCAGTGCATCGTCATGGACTAGCCTCTCTTCCCCGCCCCGGCGCCGCCCTCACCATCAAGCGCCCCCGCCCCCCCCCAACTCCCACCCTAAGTGCTGCAGACTCTTCCCTGAAGCTGCCGGCTCAGGCCGGAGCTTCAGCCTCCATGAGGGGCTCCATCCCACACCCAGGGTAAGAACCATATCGGACCCGAAGGGCTTGGCATGGGGAGTGGGGGGGTACTGTGATCTGGAGGTGGGATGGGGGTAATGAGAAGGGGGTTGATACCTAATTGGTGTGTCTGAAACTGGACCAGTGGGGTGGGCAGGGTGAGGGAACTGAGAAGGACAAACATTACTGGCTTTGGGGCCACCCTGGATCCAGAACCAGGCAGGGGCCAGTGAGGCCAGGACAGTGACAGTCCACCTCTCAGGCTGCGCTGGGCTGGGAGACATCAGCTCAGGGGCAGCAGCAGAGGGTGGTGTCACTGGCTCTGCCTGGCAACCTGGGTGCTGAAAGAGTTTGGGGCTGTGTCTTTGGGCAGAGGCAGAAGAATCTGAGGGAAAGGCGGATGTTATGGGGATGTACCTAATGGGAGGGTCCCTGGGTGTCAGCTGCTCGATTGCTCAGCTGCTCCTATGCTGGGGGTGAGCGGGACAGTGAGTTTTTGCCAAGTAAGGGAAGGTGGGGACGCTGTGGAAAAGAAGGGAGGAAAGGGTCATTGAGACGTGGCACGCACCTCTTCACAGACTGACCTATTTGCATTGGGCTCCAGCATTCCCTGAGACTAGCCTGAGACTGGGACGCGAAGTGCCCCCCAGACCTTTCCGGCTCCCTCTGGAGATAGAGAGGCCACTCTGGAGATTAAAGCACTGCTTCCCGAGCAGCTGCCCTGCATTCCCAGTCTTGTCAACCCCACACTGGTTCCCAGCCTCAGCCCCACCCCCACCTCATCTCTGCTTCTCTTCCCAAGATGGGGGCTCTTGAATAGAGGAGCCAGTTTCTTCTCCCTCTTTGCGTTCCCCCCTCCCTAACCTCCCCATGCATAGGCAGCCAAGAAAATGACTTGTCATGCTGGGGTGGGGGCGGAGCTGGAGCCTGAGCTCAGTGCGCACACTCACACACACTCACACACTGCGGCAAACTGCAGCTGCCGGAGCGGGCCCCCCCTCCCCTCTGCCTCACTGCGGAGACACCTGCCCTCCTGCCGACTCAGCCTCAGCACCCGCAGCCCACCCCCACCCCATCACTGGCCAAGGGAAGTGACGGTGACTCACAAGAAGTCCTCTCCAAAGAAAAAGGAAAAACAGTCCATTCCTTGTGGTGGGATTGCTGGGCGAGTAGAAGAGAGAAACAGTGCTTTCTCCCAGGCCTGAAGAGGAGGGGCACAGGGTATAAATCATGTAGTTGCCAGTCAGCACTGGAGAGCACTTGGGTGAGGGAGAGGGTGCGCCACCAAGACAGGACACGGGTCAGAGAAGTCTGGTGTTTATAAACAGGGGACTGCAGGGACTAAGGGATTGGGGGAGGCGGGGATAAGAAACAAATCAGTCTGTACCACAGGTATTTCTCTTCCTGAGTCTTCTAGCTCAAATGTGCAACTTTGTGGTGTGTATGGAGATGGGGGGTAGCAATTGCCCTTCTAAATGCAAACTACTTAGAGCTAGCCTAGAGCTAGCTGTTCCCTCACCTGCCCCAGCCCAGCTCCTGCCTTCCTCTGAACTGACCTCAAAGTTTCCCTCAATCCCCAAGTGAATAGAAGAGACCCCTTGAAGTCCTCGTGGGCACCACCCACCCTACGTGGGGTTTGCTTCTCTGACACCCTCCATAGTTAACCTCCCCTGCAGTTACAACTGCAGCCCCTTGCTGCCAGATCTGCCCGATCCTGGCACTAAAGCTTTTCCACTTAACAAAGGCCCTGGCCCCAGGCTCCTCTTGCCAGAGCCCCAGAAAGAGGAGAGAGCTGGGTCACAGTAGAGGGTCTTGTGGAAGGTTATAAACCCTCCCACCAATATCCTCCAGATTGCCCACTCCATGGGCCACCTGTTCACCTGTTTGTAAGGTAGCTTCACTGTGTGCTGCAGTTGGGAAGGGCAGGAGCAGGACATGACAGCATCCTTCTTTAGTATCTTCTGTCTTAACTTTCTTGGCTGTGTTGCTTGGCGTTTCATGTGAGAGTGGGGAATGGCCTGGGGAGCACTCAATCTTTCCTTCCTTATTTTTCTTTTCTTTTTTAGAGAGAGGATGGGGGGAGAGAAAGAGAAACATCAATTTGTTGTTCCACTTATTTGTGTATTCATTGGTTGATTCTTTTTTTCTTTTTAAGGAATTAGAAGCACAGGGGAGGGACATGTAGACTTTTTAAATTCTCACCGGATGATATGTTTATTGATTTTAGAGAGAGAGGAAGGGGGAGAGAAACAGAGAGAAACATCAATCTGTTGCCTCCCGTGAGTGGGGATTGAACCCATAACCTTTTCGTGCATGAGATCATGCTCCAACCAGCTGAGCCACCTGCTCAGGGCCACTGGTTCGTTCTTGTATTATCCTTATTTGTTTCCTGTTTTGAACTGCTAACACCCCTTTCCATGGCAGAAGGCCCACCGGAGACGGGCAAGGATGGAAGGAGAAATTGTTCATAAGGGATGGGCGGTTGGGTCATGGACCGGGCCTCTGTGGCACCTAGGGACATGATGGTGAGGTGGGAGGGGGAGCTGTGAAACCTTTGGCGGTGGGAACAATATGACGGGGTACACTTGTGATTGCAGGCTTGGACTCTCAGGAGCCAGCGAACAGAACAAGAAGTTATAGTCCTACTTCTACTCTTTGAATTATAAAGCCCCAAGAGTTTAGGTAGTGCAGACTTCTCTTAGTCTTTTGGAATGGGAATTCTGGTCTTGGATGGGGTCGGAAAGGAGGATGGGGAGTCTGAAAACACTGCACAGAAATGCCCATCTCTTAACTTCCAGGCACTCTGCTGGCATGAAAGCCCAAGGCAGACATAGGCTAGGGAGGAGAGAGCTGAGTGTGGATCATGTCCCAAGAGCCCTCCCTGCAGCTGAGCCCCCTATCCCCAGGCAGCACCAGGAGCTTAGTGCTCTAGAGGGACAAAGCTTCTTGTCAACTAGGCAGTCTGAGGCGGGAGTTCCAGGCAGAGGGTGTGGCAGTTGAAGGGGGGAGAAGATGGACTGTGTGGAAGAGGAAAAGAGGAAGCCCAGAAAGGCAAGGGCTAGAGGAGCCTGTGCCTTGACCTTCGTCAGCAGTATCCAAAGTGGCAGGATCTAAGAATAGCCAGGCTTCTCTTTCTGTTAAGCCCCACTTTCTGGTAGTGCATTGTTTTCCCTCCTGCCCTGCACAATGCCTCTCTATTTTAGTCTGTACCCACTGTCTTCAGTATAAACCCCTGCGTCTCTCCCTCAGGCCAGAGGACCCTCTGCCACCAGAGTGAGATCCTAGAAACCATCATCCTGGTAAACCCCAGTGCCGACAGCATCAGCTCTGAGGTAAGGCCAGGCCTTGCCACAAGGGCTGGTTTGAAAGCGTTGTAACTCACCCTTTCAGTACTACTACTGTAATGCCAAGAATTTCTGGACTTGCGTTTCAACCATTCTTTCTCTGTCATCTAAGCTGCCTTACAGTCTCCAGCCCCACTCTGGAGCGTTGTGGGCATATCAGTGGGGAGCATGTCCTTGCAGAACTGAGAGGAAAACAGGAACATTTCATGCCGTTCCCTGGGTTTCCTACATCTGTGACCACACCGCTCCTTCCATTCTAGGTTCACCATCTCCTTAGCAGCCCATCAGCTCACAAACTACTGATATTGAGTGGGCAAAATTTAGAGCCAGGGGGAGACCTCATCCTGCAGAGTGGTACCTACTCCTATCAAAACTTTGTCCAGGTTCTTCACAACCCAGAGGTAAGTTCCATGTCTGTATGTCTGGGAGGAACAGAATATGGGATAAAACTAGAGCTGTGGGGAGGCATCCAAGGAAGGGGAAATCTCATATTGCTTGACCATCCGGGGTTCTGGCAGAAAGGTCAGAGATTACCTTGGTAAGTGGTGGAGATTAGCAGAGTGAATCTGAATCAGATTAAGACAACCCCAATGACCTGATCAGCCTTCTATCTCCCATTACTCTAGATTTCCCAATTGCTCAGCAATAGAGACCCTGGGATCCAGGCCTTCCTCACCGTGTCCTGCTTAGGGGAGGGTGATTGGAGCCATCTGGGACTATCCAGTTCCCAAGAGACCCTGCATCTCCGACTAAACCCTGAGTCCACGTTGCCGACCATGGATGGTGTGGCTGAGTTCTCCGAGTATGTCTCTGAGACCGTGGATGTGCCATCCCCCTTTGATCTGCTAGAGCCCCCTACCTCAGGGGGCTTCCTCAAGCTCTCCAAGCCTTGCTGCTACATCTTCCCTGGCGGCCGAGGGGACTCTGCCCTTTTTGCTGTTAATGGTTTCAACATCCTAGTGGATGGTGGCTCTGATCGCAAGTCCTGCTTCTGGAAGCTGGTGCGGCACCTGGACCGCATTGACTCGGTGCTGCTCACACACATTGGGGCGGACAACCTGCCAGGCATCAATGGACTCCTGCAGCGCAAGGTGGCAGAACTAGAGGAGGAGCAGTCCCAGGGCTCCAGCAGCTACAGCGACTGGGTGAAGAACCTCATCTCCCCTGAGCTTGGAGTTGTCTTCTTCAATGTGCCTGATAAACTGCGGCTGCCTGATGCCTCCCGGAAGGCCAAGCGCAGCATTGAGGAGGCCTGCCTCACTCTGCAGCACCTAAACCGCCTGGGCATCCAGGCCGAGCCTCTGTACCGTGTGGTCAGCAACACCATTGAGCCACTGACCCTCTTTCATAAGATGGGTGTGGGCCGGCTGGACATGTATGTCCTCAACCCTGTCAAGGACAGCAAGGAGATGCAGTTCCTCATGCAGAAGTGGGCAGGCAATAGCAAAGCTAAGACAGGCATTGTGCTGGCTAATGGAAAAGAGGCTGAGATCTCGGTGCCCTACCTGACCTCTATCACTGCTCTGGTGGTCTGGCTGCCAGCCAACCCCGCTGAGAAGATTGTGCGTGTGCTTTTTCCAGGGAATGCTCCCCAGAACAAGATCTTGGAGGGCCTGGAAAAGCTTCGGCACCTGGACTTTCTACGCTACCCTGTAGCCACACAAAAGGACCTGTCTGCTGGGGCTGTGCCTGCCAACCTCAAACCCAGCAAAATAAAACAGCGGGCTGACAGCAAGGAGAGCCTCAAGGCCACTACTAAGACAGCTGTGAGCAAACTGGCCAAACGTGAGGAAGTGGCCGAAGAGGGAGCCAAGGAAGCCCGCTCAGAACTGGCCAAGGAGTTAGCCAAGACAGAGAAGAAGGTAAAGGAATTGTCTGAGAAGCCCACAGAGAAGCCTGCCAAGCCTGAAAGGGTGAGGACAGAGTCGAGTGAGGCATTAAGGGCTGAAAAGCGAAAGCTGATCAAAGACAAGGTGGGGAAGAAGCACCTGAAAGAAAGATATCGAAGCTGGAAGAGAAAAAAGACAAGGAGAAAAAGGAGATCAAGAAGGAGAGGAAGGATCTCAAGAAAGATGAAGGTAGGAAGGAGGAGAAGAAGGATGCCAAGAAGGAGGAGAAGAGGAAAGATATTAAACCTGAGGTCAAGAAGATTTCCAAGCCAGACCTGAAGCCCTTTACCCCTGAGGTACGTAAGACCCTGTACAAAGCCAAGGCCCCTGGAAGAGTCAAGGTGGATAAGAGCCGGGCTGCTCGTGGGGAGAAGGAGCTGTCTTCTGAGCCCCGGACACCCCCCGCCCAGAAGGGGGCTGTACCCCTTCCAACAGTCAGTGGGCACAGGGAGCTGGTCCTGTCTTCCCCAGAGGACCTCACACAGGACTTTGAGGAGATGAAGCGTGAGGAGAGGAGGTTGCTGACTGAACAGAGGGACGTAGGACTAGGACAGAAACCTCTCCCTGCGGACACTGCAGGGCAGGGACTCCCAAGCACAGCTGGCCAAGGGATACCACCCTCTGTTCCAGGGCTGGAACAAGAAAATACCGTGGTAAAGGAGAAAGAGGTTGTCCCAGACAGCCCTGACGAACAAGGCAGCAAGGATAGAGGCCCAAACTCTGGGACTGAAACAGAGGAAGAGAAAGAAACCTGGGAGGAAAAGAAGCAGAAGGAAGCAGAGAGGCTTCCTGATAGAATAGAAGCCAGAGAGGAAAGTGAACCTGAGGTAAAGGAAGATGTGATAGAGAAGGCTGAGTTAGAAGAAATGGAGGAGTTGCACCCTTCAGAGGAAGAGGAAGAGGAAGAGACAAAGGCTGAAGGTTTTTACCAAAAACATATGCAGGAAGCCTTGAAGGTAACTCCAAGGAGCACGGGGACTCTCAGGGCCCGGGAACTGGGATTCCAGGGAAAGGCCCCTGAGAAGGAGACCTCATCATTCCTAAGCAGCCTGGCTACACCTGCAGGAGCTACTGAGCACATCTCTTATATCCAGGATGAGACAATCCCTGGTTACTCAGAGACAGAGCAGACCATCTCAGATGAGGAGATCCATGATGAGCCAGAGGAGCGCCCAGCTCCACCTAGATTCCCTACAAGTGCATATGACCTCCCTGGGCCTGTAGATCCTGCCCGCTTTGAGGCCAGTCAGCCTGCAGACAGTGTTGTTCCTGTCACCTCCAGCAAAGGCTACGGAGCACCAGAGACCGAACTCACCTACCCTCCCAACATGGTGGCTGCCCCTTTGGCTGAAGAGGAACATGTGTCCTCGGCTACCTCAATCACTGAGTGCGACAAGCTTTCCTCCTTCGCCACATCTGTGGCTGAGGACCAGTCTGTGGCTTCACTCACAGCTCCTCAGACAGAGGAGACAGGCAAGAGTTCCCTGCTGCTTGACACAGTCACAAGCATCCCGTCATCCCGCACTGAAGCTACTCAGGGCTTGGACTATGTGCCATCAGCTGGTACCATCTCACCCACCTCCTCACTAGAAGAAGACAAGGGCTTCAAATCACCACCTTGTGAGGAGTTCTCTGTGACTGGAGAGTCAGAGAAGAGAGAAGAGACTGTAGGGAGGGGCTTGCCTGGAGAAAAGAGCTGTGGAAGAGAAAGTGGAGACTGCAAAGGTAGAGATATCCGAGAAACTTCACAGTCAATATGGAACCCCAATGTTTGGTGCTCCTGGGCACACCCTTTATCCAGGGGAACCAGCCCTTGGAGAATTGGAGGAGCGCTGCCTCAGCCCAGATGACAGCACAGTGAAGATGGCCTCTCCTCCACCATCAGGTCCACCCAGTGCCACCCATACACCCTTTCATCAGTCCCCAGTGGAAGAAAAGTCTGAGCCCCAAGACTTTCAGGAAGCAGGCTCCTGGGGAGACACTAGGCGTACACCAGGTGTGGGCAAGGAAGATGCTGCAGGGGAGACAGTCAAGCCAGGACCTGAAGAGGACACACTAGAGGAGGGGGAGAAGATGCCTCCTCCCAGAAGCCCCAGGCTCAGGAGGCAGCCATCAGTATTGCTGGGGGACATACAGGCTACACCATCCAACTGTTGCCAGAACAGGATAAAGCAATAGTCTTTGAGACTGTGGAGGCACGAGAGCCCATGGGCCCAATTCTAGGAATGGAAACCCTTCCAAGAGATTTGAGGACATCACTCCAAGAAACTGGTGAACCTCAGAAAACTGAGGTACTCCAATTTCCTGACCAAAGCCTCTCCTCTGATGATGCAGAGTCCCTCTCTGTCCTCAGTGTGGTCTCCCCAGACATTGCCAACCAGGAAGCCATCCCCAGGTCACCCTGTGGCCTGACAGAACAGCATCTACACAAAGACCTTTGGCCACAGGTATCTCCAGAAGACACCCGGTCACTTTCTCTCTCAGAAGAGAGTCCCAGCAAGGAGACCTCTCTGGATATTTCTTCGAAGCAGCTCTCTCCAGAAAGCCTTGGCACTCTCCAGTTTGGGCAACTAAACCTTGGAAAGGAAGAAAAGGAGCCCCTGTTGCAGGCTGAGGACACTTCTCAGCACCTAGCCCCCATGTCTATTCCAGAACCCCTGCAGCCGCAGTGTCTCCCCCCACAGATGGGAATGCTGGATACTCTGCACAGATGGACATCACAGATGAGAGCCCTGATGGAAAATTACCTGCCAGCTCCTTCTCTCACTCGACACTGTTGGGAGATGGGAAGCACTCACCTGAAGTGACCACGAGCCCTGGTGAACACATTCTGACGCCTGATAGCTCCCTCACCAAGAGTCTTGAGTCTTTGCCAAGCCCTGCCATGGAAGACATTGCCATGAAGTGGGAAGGTAAAGTTCCAGAGTTGCAAAGCAGAACCCCAGAACCAAAGGATGAAGTCCTGCAGCAGGACAGAATTCTGGAGCAGAAGGATATTGTTATAGAGCAGAAGGGTACAGCCATCCATCAGAAAGGTGAGGCTCTGGAAGAAAAGAACAAGGCTGTGGAACAGGAGGATAAGACCTTAGAACAAAAAAACAGAGGTGTAGGACAAAGGGACACAGTCCTGGAAAAGAAGGACAAGCCCCTGGAACCAAAAGACTTAGAACAAAAAGAGAGAGACTTAGAACCAAAAGACAAGGCCCAGGAACAGGAGTGTGTGGTCCCCAAAGAGAAAGATGAAACCATAGAACAAAAGGTCAGAGAATTTGGACATAAAGACAAGGTTTCAGAGGACAAGGTCTCTGAACTGAAGGCCAAGACCTTAGAACAGACAGACCAGGTCCCTGAACAGAGGGACAACACCCAGGAACAGAAGGACAAGGTCTTGGAAAAGAAGGATCAGGCCTTAGAACAAAATTACTGGGCCTTAGGACAGAAGGATGAAGCCCTGGAACAAAACAATAAGGCTCTTAAGCTGAAAGACAAGGCTCTGGAGGAGATGGACAAAACTCAGGGGCAGGAGAGCACAGTGCAGGAGAAAACCATGAAACCAATGAAGATCCAAGAGGAAAAATCTTCAGAAAAAGTTGAGGTTGTAGAACAGAAGGAAGAAGCTCTGCTGGAAAAGACCAAAGCTCTGGGGTTGGAAGATAGCCCAGTGCAGGAGGACAAGGCCTGGGAGCAGGAAAAGAAATACTGCAAGGAGCAGGATGTAGTCCAGGAGTGGCAAGAAACATCTCCAAATGGAGGGGAGCCAGTTGGAGAACAGAAGGAGCCCACCCGGACATGGGAGGACACAGCTCCTGAGCAGGAGGACAGGTACTGGAGGGGCAGAGAGGATGTGTCCCTGGAACAGGACACATACTGGGGGGAACTGAGCTGTGAACGGAAGGTCTGGTTTCCTCATGAGCTGGATGGCCAGGGTGCACGGCCACGGTACACAGAGGAACGAGAGAGCACTTTCCTCGATGAGGGGCCAGATGATGAGCAAGAAGTACCCCCCTTGGAACACGTGCCCCAGAGCCCCTGGGCCTCAGACTTCAAAGGTTTCCAGAAGTCCTCATCACAGAAGGGGCTGGAGGTGGAACGGTGGCTTGCTGAATCGCCAGTTGGGCTGCCACCAGAGGAAGAAGACAAGCTTACCCGTTCCCCTTTTGAGATCATCTCTCCTCCAGCTTCCCCACCTGAGATGGGTGGACAGAGGGTTCCTCCGACTCCAGGACAAGAGAGCCCTGTCCCAGAGCCTAAGCCCATGCCACCCATGAGGAACGAACCTTCCACCCCCTCATGGCTGGCTGACATCCCACCATGGGTGCCCAAAGACAGACCCCTGCCCCCTGCACCCCTGTCCCCAGCTCCAGCTCCCCCAACCCCTGCCCCTGAGCCACACACTCCTGCATCCTTCTCTTGGGGCACAGCTGAGTATGACAGTGTGGTGGCTGCAGTGCAGGAGGGGGCAGCTGAGTTGGAAGGTGGACCATACTCTCCTCTTGGGAAGGACTACCGCAAAGCTGAAGGGAAAAGGGAAGAAGAAGGTCAGTCTGGGGCTCCTGACAGCAGCCCCCACAGCTCAAAGATCCCAGAGGCCAGTGAGAGCCATGCCACCAAGGAGCCTGAGCAGACGGAGCCAGAGCAGAGAGAGCCCACACCCTATCCTGATGAGAGAAGCTTTCAGTACGCTGACATCTATGAGCAGATGATGCTTACTGGGCTTGGCCCTGCATGCCCCACTAGGGAACCTCCTCTTGGAGCATCTAGGGATTGGCCCACGCACATCTCAACCAAGGAGGAGGCTGCTGGTCGAAACACATCTGCAGAGAAGGAGCTTTCATCTCCTGTCTCTCCCAAGAGCCTCCAATTTGACACCCCACCCTTCAGCTATGCCGCCCTGGTGGGACCCACTGTACCACCTAGGCAGGAGCCTGATCCAGGGCCAGGTGTGGAGCCCAGCCTCATCCCCCCTGCAATACCCCCCCGTGCCCCTATCCCTCTGAGTAAAGGCCCAAGCCCCCATCTTAATGGTAATACCCTGAGCTGTAGCCCAGATAGAAAAACCCCATCCCCCAAGGAATCAGGCCGGAATCACTGGGATGACAGTATTAGTGACTCAGAGCTAGAGAAGGGGGCTCTGGAGCAGCCAGAGAAAGAGGCCCTGTCTCCAAGCCCCCCTCACCCCATCTCTGAGGAGCTCCCTAAACTGTGGCCTGAAGGTGAGGCACATAGCAGCCCTTCCTCAGACTCACACCTGGGTCCTGCCCGACCAAGCCTGGACTTCCCTGCTTCAGCCTTGGCTTCTCCTCAATGCAGCCAGTTCCCCCACAGCTTCCCTCCCCCGCTGAACCCCGCTCAGCACCCTGTGGCTCCCTTGCCTTCTCTGGGGACCGAGCTCTGGCTCTGGCTCCAGGGCCCCCCACCAGGGCCCAGCATGATGAGTACCTAGAAGTGACCAAGGCCCCCAGCCTGGACTCCTCACTGCCCCAGCTCCCATCACCCAGCTCTCCTGGGGCCCCTCTCCTCTATAATCTGCCACGACCTGCCTCACCAGCCCTGTCTGAAGGCTCCTCCTCCGAGGCCACCACACCAGTGGTTTCGAGTGTGGCTGAGCGCTTCCCTCCCAGTCTGGAGACTGCAGAACAGGGGTCTGTAGAACTGGTTCCAAGAATGGAAGCAGCTGCCCACAGCCTTTGGGACCTCACTCCTCAGAGTCCAGCACCTCCAGCTTCATTGGACTTGGCCTCTGCTCCGCCTCCAAGCTCGCCTAGAGACATGTTTGATGGTTCCCTATCCTGCCACCTGGAGTGCTCAGTGGCAGCCACCAAGAAGCCAAGCTCCTTCCAAGGTCCCTCTGGGGATAGTGCCACCAATGGTCCAACTGAAACCAGCCCCAATCCCCCAGACCTTGCCTCAACCAAGGCCGAGAAAAAAAGAGGCTGAAGGCTACCCTGCCTGGGAACGTGGGGCCTGGACTGAGGGAGCTGAAAGCAGCTCCCAGCCAGACATGCTGCTCTCCCCTGAGCAGCCACTGTGTCCTGGAGGGACCTCTGTTGGCCAGCCCAGAAGTGTCTCCCCCCAGATGGAGGCCGGGCCCCAGGGATGTGCCTCTGAGCCCCTGCCCCACCGTGGGGAGCTCTCCCCATCCTTCCTGAACCCACCTCTGCCCCAGTCCACAAATGACAGTGACCCCTCAACTGAGGAAGCTCAGCTGGTAGGGAGAGTGGGAAGGCGCCGGGGTGGGGGGCCCTGGAGCCACAGGGGGCCCATGTCCTGTGGCAGATGAGACACCCCCAACGTCAGCCAGTGATTCGGGCTCCTCACAATCAGATTCTGACGTTCCACCAGAAACTGAGGAGTGTCCATCCATCACAGCTGAGGCGGCCCTCGACTCAGATGAAGATGGAGACTTCCTGCCTGTGGACAAAGCTGGGGGGGTCAGTGGAACTCACCATCCCAGGCCTGGCCATGACCCACCCCCTATCCCCCAGGCTGACCCCCGTCCATCCCCTCCCCGCCCTGATGTGTGCATGGCTGATCCCGAGGGGCTCAGCTCAGAGTCTGGAAGGGTAGAGAGGCTACGGGAAAAGGAGAAGGCACAAGGGAGATTAGGGCGCAGAGCCCCAGGCAGAGCCAAACCAGCATCTCCTGCACGGCGTCTGGATCTTCGGGGGAAAACGTTCACCCACCCCTGGTAAAGGGCCTACAGATCGAACATCCCGGGTCCCACCCCGGCCACGTAGCACTCCAAGCCAGGCCACCCCAGCAGAGGAAAAGGATGGACACAGCCCCATGTCCAAAGGCCTAATCAACGGACTCAAGGCAGGACCGAGTAAGTATGATGTGAAAAGTAGGAGAGATTGTGGGTTGGGGCTGGGTGTGGCTGGTCTAAGACTCCGGGAAGGGGAGGAAGGGAAGGAGGGAGAAGGTTGCCACAAGCAGTCTACTTTCCCTCTACAATGAGTCCTGGCTTGTCCCTACAGCAGCCTTGGGTTCCAAGGGCGGCTCTGGCCCCCCTGTATATGTGGATCTCGCCTATATCCCGAATCACTGCAGTGGCAAGACTGCTGACCTTGACTTCTTCCGACGAGTACGTGCATCCTACTATGTGGTCAGTGGGAATGACCCCACCAATGGCGAGCCGAGCAGGGCTGTACTGGATGCCCTGCTGGAGGGCAAGGCCCAATGGGGGGAGAATCTTCAGGTGAGTGGCAACAGATGTCAAGGAGGTAATCTGGTCCAAGCTTACTCAGAGGCAGTAGTGGAACATAGTCTTTATTCATAAAAGCACTGAGTTATTTATTTATTTATTTATCAAATGACCTTTAATTGAAATATTTTCATTTGTAGTTCTTAACTAGCCAGGCATCCCCCTGCACCACACTGTTGATGTCATGTATGATGTCACGAGGGTGGCGGCCATCAACATTGCAGCCCACAGAGTGGGCCGTCCCCAGGATCTCTTTAATGGTTCCAGAGAGTTCTCTAGCTGAAAATCAGTGCCACATCTGTCAGGCAATGTTGACAATCTCACCAAAAGTGATAGTTCCACTGTGCTTAATGTTTTGTTTTGTTTTTTTTCTTCTTTCTGTCTTATGGTGATTCTTTGAGGGCTCTGATGATCAGAGCAGAGGCAGAAGGCACTGCCTCAATCTGGGCCTGTCTGTTCTGTGTGGTCAGTTTCACTGTAATCCTCAGACCTTTCCAATGACAGGTTGCTTTGGCGATGTCATCACCAACCTTTTTTGGAGACATGCCCAGGGGGCTGATCTTGGGGGCCAGGGCAGATGTGGCACCGACTTCCCTGCTGGTGCACCTCAGACATATGACTTTGATCTCCTTGGGGTTGAACTTTGGTGGCATGGTGGAGGCAGCTAGTGTCGGATTTGGGACAATGAAAGAAAGTTTCACCTTTGCCTCCTCCAAGCAAAAATCAGGGACTGAGCCCTTTCTGTGGGCAGTGGGACTGCCTCCTTGACCATCAGGTGTTCCTTCTCCTCACTTCCCTTCCCTTCCTAGTCTCACATCAGACATGTCTTGTCTCCCTCCTAGGTGACTCTGATCCCTACTCATGATACAGAGGTAACTCGTGAGTGGTACCAGCAGACTCACGAGCAGCAGCAACAACTGAATGTCCTCGTCCTGGCTAGCAGCAGCACCGTGGTCATGCAGGATGAGTCCTTCCCAGCCTGCAAGATTGAATTCTGAAAGAACCCCTCTCCTTCCCAAGGATCTGTTCCCCAAATCCCTTAGAGAATGGCTACTGCTGAGTCCTTTGGGTTGGGGGACATGGGAACTGGGGAAGGAGAGGGCGGGGGACAGGATGTCTTGTGGGGACTTGGGCTGGACTAAATGGGAAGGATTGTCCCTTCCCCTCATCCATACCTGAGAGAAGTCTCAAAACCAAAGGTAACAGATAGGATAGGGGGGAGGGCACAAAATTAGGACAGGAGGTCATTTTATGCCTGAGAACCCTGGAGTGACACCCTCGTCTAGCACAGCCAAATGCTGGGATTGGGTGGGGAGTTAGTATGGGTCATCTCAGAGCACAACCTCCTCCCTCGTGGAGGGAGATCATATCACACCCCTAGGGACCTCTTATTTATTTAGCATCCCAAGGAAGGATATCTAGTATTAACTTACATGACCTGGGGGCAGAATACTGTCAGTGAGGTGCCCAGAGCTGCACCCTTCCACCTCCCATCCACTTACCCACCAGGGTTGGGTTCCAGCAAGGGTCCAGGGTACACCGCTGCTACACTGTCCCACTGCTTCCCTCCATATCTGAATGTCTCAGTCCAAAACTTGAAGCTCTTTTGACCAACAGACTGGTGAGAGAATGAGCTCATCCTCCCAGTCCTTGCTTCACCACACACATCCCAGAGCTGTGACCAGACCAGGCCTCCTGGGCAGCACAAAGGGGCAAGGAGAGCCCAGCCCCAAACCCAGAATTTTCCAAGCTCCCTAACCTATTAAAGTTTTCACCTACCCATTCCAATTATCCTGATCCCCTTCTCATCCCTGCTTGGCTTCTCTGCATGTGGTCATCTACTGTGGCCGGGTGTGTAATGGGTTAAAAATAAGCCACTGCTTGACATCCCAACATTGACACCCCAGCAATGTGTGAGTCCCCCAACATTCCACTGAACCATCCTGCAGCTGAAATGGGAACGCTGGCTGCCTTTCTAGCCCTAAACTCTTGGATAGAGAGGATCTGGGAGGTGGAGGCCATGCCAGAGGACTTGGGGAAAATGAGAGGGAGGAAGGATGGGGAGAGGAAGCTGAGCTAAAGCTTAACTCCTACTGAATAAGAGGAAAACAGGCTGAAAATACCATCTCAGGAGAGGACCTCACCCCAAGCAAGCCAATGAGCAGTCCTGCCAGACTACTGCTGGACTGAGAAATCCAGACGCTCATCAGGGCTCGGCTTCTCTGCCAAATGACTGTGGGAATCAAAATGAGCCCGCCTGTGTTCTTCCTAGCTCCCACCCTCCCCGTGCTGCTGTGTTCTGCTCCTCCCCACACTTCCCTGCTCTAGTTCCCAGCTGCTGTAATGGAGCTGCCTTCAACTCTAACAATAAATCAAGTTCATTAGAGATGCTGCAGTGCTGCTTAGGCTTTTTCTGACTCCACATGTTGCTTAGTTGCTGGGCCTTGGTTTCCTCTCTTCTTCTCCAAGCCTAGTCAATTTATCTCAATGTCTGATAACTGGAAGCAATTCCAGGACCCAGAGAAGCCCAAGAACATAGGGTGGGTGAAGCGAAAAAGGATATGAGGAGCCAGCATAACTTCTGAAAATGGGTGAGAATACCTGAACCAAGCGTGGGGACATACATTTGGTTTAGGTGAGGGAAGAAGGGCAGGGGGTCTCCATGGGGTCAAGAGCTGAGGATTGAATGACTAGCATCAGACACTTCGGAGAGGGGAACAAGGAAAAAATAAGGAGTGTAGGGGCCATAAGGAGTCCAGAGCCTACTGAGGTTGTAAATACCTCTTACTTGTGCAGTCAGGACTTTCATGGAGTAAAATGTTGGTTTTTCCCCCTGGAGTGAAACCCTGCATAGTCCTGGGTATGTCAGGAGAGGCCTCCTTGTGCATGTGAATATATGGGCAGGAGGACTTCCAGCCCTCCTAGTGTTCTGGGCTCTCCCAATGTAAAGATGTCAAGGGGGTAGAGAAAGAGCATAACCCCTTTATATCAACACTTCCTGACACTCCAAAGCATCAGAGAAAAAAATAAGGGGGTGATTCCAAGGAGCTGGTAAAAAAGTATTGTGTACCCTCTGGGGTTTCACAGAGATAGACCCTCTCCTACAACACTACTCATGGAGACCTTTTAGGGTAGTGGACTGATTGCCATAGTAACCTCCTGGGATGCCAGATCTCTGTATTTGTACAGCCCATCCCCACTCAACTACAAAGGCTTCTGACTGGTTCAGATTAATTCAGTAACAGATATGATTGACTTATAGTCACATTCATTCTTGAGTTCACAAGGACATCATCGCCACCACTACCTTTCTCATTATTTCATATTTATTGAGCACTCATAATGTTCCGGCCCCCCACTCCAATGATGGCATTATCCCTTTTACCCACCCCCCATTCCCATCCCCAAATCTTTGGGAAAAGCTTCATAATCACAACTGGCCCTAAAGATGCAATGATATAAGGACAAACCTCTTGGGGACACTGGAGTGTTTGTTCTTTGGCCAGTCTGTCCCTGGCACTACTACAGAAATATATATATATATATGTGTATATATATAATCTTTGCTCATGTCTGTGCAATATTTATCTCTGCTGATTGCTTAAAATAGAACCTGATTTTCTCTACTGCAGTATCTCCTAAGCCAAACAGCCCCACAACAAAAGGAGGCCCAGCTTCATAGATTGGCCAAGAACTCCCAGAGCATTTTAAATAGTTTCTCTGAAATTTTCACAGCAATCCAACACCTATTTTCCCAGAGAGCTACTGCCCAGAGGAATGGAACTTGGGGCACCTGGGGATGATATGGATATACCCATAAGCCCGGTCTAAAGGTTAGTGGCCATGATGGATGTTTGTTTGGGAAGGGGACTCTTCTTTCCCAGGCATTTCAGACAGCCGTCCTGGGCCCATCTGAGGAGTGCTAGCAAAGACAAGAGTCTCCCTGAATGCACATATGGTCTAAGGGTACCTTGAGAAGTTGTGAATGTTTCTTCAGAAAAGTGAAGACCTTGGAATCCCTTTTGCACTTGTCCCCGGATGGTGTCTTCAGCAGTTAAGAGGCATTTCCTTTAACAATTGGGGATTTTCTGGGTTGCTCAGAGGTGGCTGGGTAATAAGAGACCAGCTCACCCCTTGAAGGAAATCCTATTCAAGTCTAATGGCTTGGTGAGGAGTCAATGGCTGCTTTGAACATGAAATTGGCCCCTCACCAAGCTCAGCTCCAGCACCCGTATGCTTCAAGCCAAGAGGACTGCTTCCTCAGACACCTCTGGTAAGGTCCAAGGCCTCATGCTGGCAGATAATTTAGCCAACAGAAAAAGCTGCTAGCTCAAATGGCTGGTACAGTGTAACACCATTAATGAGAAAATGATTAATCACATGTTGCTGGTGGAAGGGGTGAGTTTTGATCACGGGCTAGAGACTGGCTCTGAGGGTTTGGATCACTACATGGATACTGGGCTTGGGGAACATCCTCCCCAGGCAGCTGCTCAGTCACATCATGGACCACCCAGGACTGCTCGTTAACCTTCTCAGAGACTTCCTGGATCTGTAGGTCACTCTCCTCAGGGAACTCTTGGGATAGTGTATCAACCTCAGGGATATCCTGAGACAACAGATTGGTGGCAGAAGCCTCTTGGGCCAGTCTGCCAACCTCCAAAGAGAACTCCTGGCATGGTTGGCTGAGCTCCTCAGGGATCTCTTGGGCTGCTTTGACAACTTCCACAAGGCATTTCTGGACCAGGCCACCAACCCCTTCAGGAAGCCCATGGACCAGCCTGCCAACCTCCACAGGGACCCCCTGACATGGCTGGTTGACCTTCTCAGGGTTCTGCTGGCAAAGTTGGCAAGTTTCCTCAGAGACTTTCTGACACAGTTGGCTGATCTGAGGGACCTCCTGGCATGTCTGGTTGACATCGTCATGGATCTCCTTGCATGGCTGGCTGTTGTCAGGGACCTGCTGGCAAGGCTGGCTGTCCTTCTCGTCAACTTCCTCACATGTCTGGCTGGTTTCCACGGGTAGTTCCTGTAGGGACTGGCTTGGTACAAAAGGCTCTTGCTCCCCTTCTATGGGGAGCTCTTGTGCTCCATCCCCCGGGATCTTCTGGTGCAGCCCAGGGCCTTGACATTCTTCAGTCACACGTGAACTTAGAGAGGGTTGACCACTGAAGCCAAAATGGCAGTTACCATCCACTGCAGTAGGGGAGGAAGGACCAGCACTGGACACGGTGCTAGAAGGGCCACTGCTGTCTGTAAAGCAAATTCAGAAGACCAAGTCAGGCAAGCTGGAAGAGTAGGTTCTACTCTACATATGTAGTTCAAGTGCCAGAAGAGATAGCCTATTTTACTCTGTCTTAGGGAAATAAGGCCTGAGTACTTCTAAGTCATGCAAAGACTCCCAAGTTAGCCCAGCCCAGAAACTGTTGCTCCAGCCTAACGTGCACTACAGGAGTAGCACCAAGGTGCATCTAAGGCTTCAGGAGACAGTGTTGAGGCCTCCTTCATCCAGTTCTTTCACCAATGTATCCCTATCCCAATTCCAAATTCTCACGATCCCTCATTCACATCTGGAAGCATATGAATGAACACTTTATCCCAGTGGCTCATAATTAGGGTTACATAGATTCTAATCAATTCCAGAGATTCTAATTTGTAGGTTTAGGGTAAAGGTATGCAGTGGAGAGGGATATAAGGGTAATATATTTTGTTGAAACACTCCCAATTACATCTTTGGTTAAGAATCTTTCTTTAAAGCAATCAATATATTTCTGAGGCAGGGGTAATCATTGTTTATAGCCCAAGATACAAGTAAGCAGAAGTATGGAGAAAAACCTTGTGAACCAGAATGGTAGAAAGGAAAATGATTTATCTAAAGATGGAAGAATATCATAGAATCTATGGCAGCAGTTCTTAACTAAACTTTCTGGGGCTCACTGACGCCTTTGAAACTCTAATGAAAGTCATGGACTACCTTCCCAGAGAAATGTACATATGAATAATCACACTAATCTTTACATATAATTCCTGTGGTTCATAAACTTTACCCTGAAATCCATCCATGGATCCAAAGTTAAGACCCTATAAGTGTTGGGACATACAATGTTACAGGTTTGTGGATATTAAATACACATAAAATATAAAATCTAATTTCCCAGATCCTGACAGTAATAAAATGAAGGCTGTAGGGTCTTCATTTACACTGTGGGACAATTCCTACCCCAACCTCTACTTCTTCATTGACCTCTGGCTGGGGACTAATCTACTTTTCCTTTTGTAAATATATTTATTGATGGCATTATAACTTTATATTTAAAGCACTCTGATATAAATAATTATAGATTTTGGAAATAGGGGCCACCTGAATATCTTTTAATCAAAGAGAACCTGGGAAAGTTGGCAAACCCAAGCCTACAAAGGTTCTATCAATCATTCAGTTTAAGGTATGCTGACAACCTCTTTTTGTGAAGGATCAGAGGAGGCATGCTTCAAGCAAAAATAAATAAATAAATAAATAAATAAATAAATGTTTTAAAAAAAAGAGGAACATGGTTTTAAGCCAACAAGGCTTATTTAGAGCAAAGAGACAGGCCCCCAAAATACTTACCAATGAGGTTATACACCTGATACTAAGATTACAAACAAGAAAAAAAAAAAAGCTGTAAGCTGAATTCACTCAAACATAGAATTAGCCTTAATATTTGGCTAGTGGTTTGATTCAGGCAAATCAAAGAGGTCAGACAGAAACATAAGTGGGAGAAGGGGAGAAGGGCTAGAGGGGCTCAGAACCATAAACACTACAGGAGAGAGGTAAAAGGGGCAATGGCAAAGTGAGTGTAGGATAATCTGAATTTCAGGGGGAGAATTCTTAGTGTTAGGAAGGAAAGTTTCTTCAGCATTCAGGGTGCCACAGAAAGGCAAAATTCAATAAGTATTTAGTACCCCAATACTGAAGTATGCATCTACTTAAGTCCTATCCAAGTAAAATAGTGAAAGGTGTGTTTGATTTTAGTTATTCCCTGGAGACAGGATGAATAAGGAAAGGATTTTCCATCAGTGGTGTCTCCAGCCCTTACCTCCCTTCTGATTACTACTGATATCTCCCTCCCCTTATAATTACCCTAAAAATCCTTGTGGCCCCCATTGTTCATAGGATAATTAGTGATAGGCTAAAGATAATGAAGAACAGGTGGGGAAAAGCAGCACCTCAACTTGTACTAAGAACAGACAACTTGAGAGAAAGGACATCTAGAGAGTAGTAGCAGATTCTGGTTTCCTCCTCCCAACTTTTCTATACATTCAAGTTTCCTCCCAAGTCATCTTCACTTGAGGATGCTGTAGAGACCAAATGAGGATCTGAGGAGATTGAAGTCTTCATCTTTTCTTCCCCGAAGGACTCTCTGGACCACTCTCTTTGGAGCCTCCCCAATGAGATAGAAGGGGCGTGGAGGGCAGAGGTGACAGACACAGCACACATATCCTCCCTTCACCTTAGAAGAGGCAGATGTGACTGCTTCCCTGACTCGTTATTCCTGGTCTTTCAACCCTCATTTTCACTTCCCTCCAGGGAGAGGTCTCTCACTCACCAATTCCCCCACCCCTCTTGGCCTTTGTCTAGGTAGTTCCAAAAGGATTACTTACACCAAGGGGGCTTCTCAGAGCGTTGCTGAAGTTGTATGGTAGGTGAATGAAGAGTACGGGGTGGGGAAAATGGGCTATCTGAGGCCTGGTTGCTGTGCATAGACTCAAAGAGGGCTGGATAGGTGGGGGAGAGAAAGGGAAGGAAAAAAAAGTACATGAAGAAGAATCCAAGACCCACAGTTCTCAACATAAGTCAACCAGCTTATATTTCCTCAGGCTGGAAAGAAACATCCTTCACATAATTTTTAATATTTTAAACTTTATATTACGAATATTTTCAAGTATATTTTTTAAAAGTCATTGAAAAACTAGTACAATCAATACTGATACACTCATCTCCTATATTTAACACATTAGCTCATGTCAACACATTGCCATAGTTGTTTCATCTATTTCTTCATGCTGAAGTTCTCTAAAATAAATGACAGACATCATGAAACATTTCACCTCTAAATACTTTAACATGCATTTCTAAAATATAAGGAATTTCTCCTATATAGACATATACTACTAATAAACCTAACAAAATTAAAAATAATACCTGAATATCATGTAACACCTAATTCATATTCAAATTTCCCCCAATTATTTGAAAAATGTCTTTTTATAAAGCCTGAGAATATAGCAAATGTTCTTTTTCACTCATGACCAAAAAAAAAAAAAATACCATTTAAAACAGACACTGGTTTCAGGGTCTTCTGGACGATTATCTTGCCAAGAAATTTCAGTTTACAGGTAAAAACATGGATAACTTACGTGCTTTTGTTTTAAAGTCTTTGAATAATTTTTTAGTAGTTAACATTTAAGATTTTATTTATTTATTTTTAGAGAGGTAAGGGAAGGAGAAAGAGAGAGAGAGAGACATCAATGTGCAGTTGCTGGGGGCTGTGGCCTGCAACCCAGGCATGTGCCCTGACTGGGAATCGAACCTGCGATGCTTTGGTTCGCAGCCTGCGCTCAATCCACTGAGTTATGCCAGCCAGGGCTTGAATAATTTTTTCAATTATATTGGTCTGCAAAAAAAGGACTCAAAAGAGGGGGACATAAAATGAATCTGAAGCCACTGTTCAAAATATTAGGTATTTTTAAAATTTAAAGTCAGCTTATAAATACAAAGTATCATATGCAAAGAATGTGTGGTGAACTTAGACATACTTCCCTCTCCATCAAAGTCTGATACAAATGAAAGAAAAATAGTGTATTAGTTTCAGAGTTAACACAGGGAAATGTTAATATTTGAGTTATCTGATGAGACTGTTGGTACTAGTTGGGAAGTATTCTGCTTTAAAGTGTTATGTATTAAAACATTTTAAGAATAGTATGTGTTAAATGATAAATGTAAAATATTTTACTTTTGAAATGGTTCTCAGTAAATTATTACTTTAGTCTCTGGGCACTTAAACTTGTGGTACAAACAAAGGAAATACCTACTTAATAAAGTACGGTAGATGTTATGTTTAAAAAAAATCCTCATTATTCACCTCAAGTGTCTACATTTGACTTTTTGTTCTTTAAGGAACCACAGTACTTTTCTTTTAAAGTCTTGAGTTTCTTTGAATATGTTTTTCATTGTTCTGAAAATTTTGTAATTAAGCAGCCAGGAACATACAACGCTTTAACTGCAGATTGTGAACAGCTCCTTGTGTAAAACTACTTAATAAATTAGATTTTTAAAAAATGTCTTTTCTACTAAGATCTAAACATGAACCATGCATTGTATTTGGTTATGTCTCCAAAATCTCTTGTAATTTAGGACAGTGCCCTCCTCCCCATTAATTTTTTTCATAGTGGCTTTTTGAAAAGAACGGTCAGTCATTTCACACAATGGCATTTCTCACATTCTGAATTCATCTGATTGCTTCTTCATAAAATCATTTAACTTGTATCACTATCCATTTTATCTCCTATAAACTGGAAATTAGCTATAAGAGGCTACATTAGATTATTCAGTTAAATAACTTTGGCAAGAATACCTGAAGAAGTGATCCTGTGTACTTTATATTATATTATATTGGAGGCACATAATGTCTCATTGTCCCACTGAGTAATGCTAAATTTATCAACTGGCCTAAAGTGTTGCCCATAAAATCCCCCATTGTAAAGTTTTCCCTTTCTAATGAGAGGTGATCCTTTGACACCATGCAAGCCCACCAACATTTCAACTAACTGTGTTAGTATCCATTGATGATCTGTAATTATTTTATTAGGGGCGTCAAGTGATGATTTTCTAATTCTATCAATTTATTAGCTTTTTTTTTCTATACAGAAATTTTATTAGCTGGCATAGTATCTTTAAAGAAGGGCTTTTCCTCTTTTTTAATAAAAAAATATTGTATTTATTCATTTTTAGAGAGAGGGAAAGGGAGGGAGAAAGAGAGGGAAAGAAACATTGATTGTTGTCTCTTGTACCCCAATTGGGGACTGAACCTACAACCCAGGCATATGCTCTGACAAGGAATTGAACCAGTAACCTTTCAGGTTGCAGGACAATGCCTAACCAAGTGAGCCACTCCAGCCAGAGCAAAGCTTTCACTCTTCAACTGGGGCTATTTAGTTACACTGAACTGTAGTTGTTACTAAAAAGGATGTGCTTATTTCCCTTTAATTAGTTTTTAAAGAAAAGAGTTGTTGAACAGTGTTCTCCAATAGTGACAGATAATAATTATTTTATTTTGTTTTTGTAAGATTCATTATGAATTTGCAGATTTTTATATATTCAGTGCACTTTAACTAATTACAATAAATTGTTCTTTTTAATGCTAAAATATTCCAGTTCTCGTCAGTGGGAGCTTCCTCAGGATTGATTGCTTCCGTGCTTTTGTTACATGTCCCAGAATCCCTTGTGCCTTCGTTGCCCTAGACCATGCATTCTCAACAAAATTAATTATTGGTGAGGGTGAAAAAATTCTTAGATATGCAATTGGTTTGTATCCATCATATGGCCACAATACATAAATAAATATACAGTATATCTATGGTATTAAAATTTTGTGCAGTGGGGGGTGATTAGGGAAAAAATGCCTATAGAGGCTCAGGGTTGGGGAGTGTGTGATTTCTTTTATTAAAGGTGAAAAAATATGCACTAGACCAAGAATCAGTCATTTTCCCATGGAATCCTGGTAGTAGGGAATGGTATGTAGAGGCCAAAATCTATGTGCTAAGGGAGCTCATTGCTACTACTGCTAATGCCTAATGTTAGAAACAGCACTTTTAAAAAAACTGAATTCATATTGCTAGTTTCTGTTCAAATTTAAAATCACAGCATTTTTAGGCCCAGGCCAGGTAGCTCAATTGGTGAGAGCATTGTTCCAAAAGGCCAAAGTTGTGGGTTTGATTCCCATTCAGGGCACATACAAGAATCAACCAAGGAATGCATAAATACATGGAACAACAAATCAGTGTTCTCTCTCTCTCTCCCTCCTCACCCCAAAATCAATAAATTAAAAAAATAAGAATAAAATAAAATTACAGTATTTTAAAAATCTTTTGAATTTATACTCATATCTATCTTACTTTGAAAACCCTGGTTCCCAATAGAAACATAGTCACTTATCTTATTTGCATTACTTATTTGTTTACATAAAAAGATGCAATGCTGCCATTTGCAACAACATGGATGGGTCATGAGAATATCATGCTAAGTGAAATAAGTCAGAGACAAAAGTCAAGAACCATATAATTTCACTCATATGTGGGACATAAAACTGAAAGCAACAAATGAACAAACAAGAAAACCAACCAACCAAAAACTCGTACACAGAGACAACAGTATGGTGGTTACCAGAGGGAAGGGGAGCTGTGGGAGTAGTTAAAGGTAAAGGGGGGTCAAATATACAATGATAAAAAAAAAAGATTTCACTTTGGGTGGTAAACACACAATGAAATATATAGATAATGTATTATAGAATTGTACACTTGAAACCTATATAATTTTATTAACCAATGTCACCCCAATAAATCAGTTAAAAAAAGAATCTGTATTCTACTGTTAGATGGAATGCTCTATGTCTGTTAGGTTTACTTGGCTTATGGTGTTGTTCAAGTTCTCTGTTTCCATACTAATCTCTGTCTAGCTGTTTATCTATTACTGAGAGTGGAGTATTGAAGTCTCCAACTATTCACTATTGTAGAACTGTCTATTTCTCCCTTCAGTTCTGTCATTGTTTGCTTCAAATATTTTGTGGCTCTGTTGTTTGGTGAGTATATGTTTATAATCATTCTATTTTCTTGATGAATTGACTTTTATCAATATATAATGACCTTCTCTGTCTCTTGAAAAAAGTTTGACTTAAAGACTATTTAATCTGACATTAGTAAACTCCAGCTCTCATTGGTTCTTGTTTGCATGGACTAGATCCTTTTACTTTCAACCTATTTGTGTCTTTGGTTTTAAAGTGAGTCTCTTGTAACATATAGTTGGGTAATTAAAAAAAAAATCTATTCTGGCCCTGGCTGGCGTAGCTCAGTGGATTGAGCGCGGGCTGTGAACCAAAGTGTCTCAGGTTCGATTCCCAGCCAGGCTACATGCTTGGGTTGCAGGCCATAACCCCCAGCAACCGCACATTGATGTTTCTTTCTCTTCTCTTCTCTTCTCTTCTCTCCTCTCCTCTCCTCTCCTCTCCTCTCCTCTCCTCTCCTCTCCTCTCCTCTCCTCTCCTCTCCTCTCCTCTCCTCTCCTCTCCTCTCCTCCCCTCCCCTCCCCTCCTCTCCCTCTCCCCCTTTCTCTCCCCCCCCCCTCTCCCCTTCCCTCTCTAAAAGTGAATAAATTAAAAAAAACTCTATTCTGCTAATCTCTGCCTTTTGCTTGGAGAGTTTTATTCATTTACATTTAAAACAACTACTGATGAGAAAGGGCTTATTTCTGCCATTTTCCTATGTTCTCTGTATGTCATACAACACAGGTGGCAAACACAAGGCCCGCAGGCCGAATCCAGCCCTCCACCTTGTTTTCTCCTGCGCAGCACCTTGTTTCTACCCGGTGGCAGTGCCGAGCTCTCACTTAACTGTTAAGTAGTTACATTTATACGACCCTAACATTACATTCAGCCCTTTGAAGGCAATCTCAAGGCTGATGTGGCCCCCGGTGAAAATGAGTTTGACACCCCTGCCATACAACGTTTTCATTCCTCATTTCCTTCATTACTACCACCTGTTGTGTTTAACTGATTTTTTTTTTTTGTAGTGAACCATTTGGATTCCCTCCTCATCTGTTTCTGTATATGTTTTAGGTATTTCCCCATTGGTTACCATGGGGATTACACTTAACATCATAAATTTATATTAATCTTATTTGAATCAATAGCAATCTAGCTTTAATAACATACAAAAACTCTGCTCCTATTAGGCTCAGTCCTCTCCTTATGTTGTTATTGTCTCAAATTATATCTTTATACATTATATGCTAATTGACACAGACAGTGATTGTTTTGTTGATTTGTGTATTAATTCATACATGAAACAAAAAGAAGAGCTGCAAATAAAAAAATACTATAATGCTGGCTTTTATATTCACCAATGTAATTAACTTTATCAGAGTTCTTTATTTTTTGGTGTGGCTTCAAGTTACTGTCTAGTGTTCTTTCATTTCAACCTAAAAGCCTCCTTTTAGGGCAGGTCAACCAGTGACAAACTCTCTCAATTTCTGTTTATCTGGGAATTCCTTAATTTATCCTTCATTTTTGAAGAGCTTTGCCAATTCTTGGTTGATAGGTTTTTTTTTCTTTTGGCACTTTAATACATCATCCCATTGCTCTCTGGACTCTACAGTTTCTGATGAGAAATGTGTTGTAAATCTTATGAAAGATCACTTCTATGTGGCAAGTTACTTTTCTTTTGCTACTTTCAACATTTTCTCTGTCTTTGTATTTTGACAATTTGAGTGTAATGTGTCCCAGTGTAGATCTCTTTGCACTTATCTTTCAACTATTTGGTTGTAAAGATTTATGTCTTTACCAAATTTGAGAATTTTTCAGCCATTATTTCTTCAATTATATTTTTTACCTCTTTCCCTCTCTCTTCTCCTCCTAGGGTTCTCATTATGCATATGTTGGCATGTTAATGATGTCTGACAAATCTCTTTGGCTTTATTCATTTTTCCTCATTCTTTTTTTATTTCTCCTCTTCAGACTGGATATTTTTCAAAGGACCCAGCTTTAAGTTTGCTAATTCTTTCTTCTGCCTGCAAATCTTCTAAGAAATCCTCTGGTAAATTTTTCATTTCTGTTATATTTTCAGCCCCAGGTTTTGTTTGGTTTCTTTTTTATTTTTTCTGTCTCTTTAATGGTATCCCCTGTTTGTTGAGACATCGTTCTTCTGATATTTTTTAGTTCTTTGTCTCTGGTTTCTTTTCCTCATTTAAAATATTTGTCTCGCCCTGGCTGGCATAGCTCAGTGGATTGAACGTGGGCTGCGAACCAAAGCATCGCAGGTTCAATTCCCAGTCAGGGCACATGCCTGGGTTGCAGGCCACGGCCCCCAGCAACCACACATTGATGTCTGTCTGTCTGTCTCCGCGCTCTCTCTCTTTCTCCCTCCCTTCCCTCTCTAAAAATAAATAAATAAAATCTTAAAAAAATATTTTTCTAGTAAGTCTAATGTCTGTGTTTCCTTAAGGACCATTTCTGTTAATTTCTTCTGTGAATGGACCACATTGTCTTCTTTGCATATTTTAATAATTTTTTGGTTGAAAATTGGACATTTTGAGTATTTTAATGTATTAACTCTGAAAATCAGACTAGCCTGTCTTCCTCAAGGTTTGTCTTTGTTGTTTGCTATGGCCTGTAGCTGTTTGTTTAGTGATTTTCCTAAACTATTTTTGTAAATTTTGTCTTCTTTATCATGTGTGGTCTGTGAAGTCTTATTCCTTTAGTTTATGTTCAGCAAGTGTTTTCTTTGAATGTGCCAGGCACCAAAAAGGGGAGAAGGAGGGAAGGGAGCAGAAAGAAGGGGAAGGGAGAGGAACTCTTACAGTCTTTGCCAATTGGTCTATGTTCAGGTACTCCTTCAACACTTAGGCAGGCTGTTTACAACACCACCTTATCCTTCACTCCTTGCTTGTGCCCAGTCTAGAATTCAGCCAGAGGTAAAAGCTTTGTGTCTTCTCATGTCTTTTCGTGCTCATGTGTCCTTCCCTAGGCATGCACATAGCTTTTTAAATTTCCCAGTATATGTGGGTGGGCTTGAATGCCTAACTTCCTAAAGAAACTCTCTGCCTAAGTTTTCCTCCCAGGCTTTCAGGATGCCTATTGTTTGCCTTAACTATATATATTTTTCCCCAGACAGCATATTGTTCATTTATCTTACAATGTTTTCAAGAAATACCCTCTGCATAGCTACATTTATACACTGGGTGAGTTCCAAGTTAGATGAAACAAAGGTAAGCACCCTGTGTCAGTCTTTCAGGCAGCCCCCACATAAATTAGAACAAACACAGTTCTTTGAGATAAGGTCTGTTCTGTTCTCTCTGGAACCAGGGTCCCACGCTGACAATATAGAGTTGCCATCTTCAAGACTGCTGCCAAGGTGGGGAGATGGGTGGGAAGTCAAGTAAAAATACTAGAAAGCTTCCTGCTACTTTTAGGTTACTTCCTTTTTGATCCAGTATTTTCCTGGGTGTTACAAACCTTTTACTATTTTCCAGAGTTCTGACAAAGTTGATTCTGTCAGGTTTTTCTGGATTTTTTGGCATTCCTTCAAAAAGACAAGCCCTTGGAGCTACCTACTGTATGGTTTAATTTTTACATTCAGCTCTCTGATCTACATGGAGTTTATATTGGCATATTGCATGAAGTATGGATTCAGTGTTAATTTTTGTTAAATAACTATTTAGTTGTCCCAACTCCATTTATTAAAAAATCTGTCTTATGGGAGGGAATTGGGGAGGGTTGGGGGGGTGGGTTGGATTGGGAGTAAAAGGGAGAAAACTGTACTTGAACAATGATAAAAAAATAAATACATAAAAGTGCAAAATTAAAAGAAAAAAGAAAAGCAAAAATAACATCAGAGTAACCTTATATTACCACATTTAGATTTCCTAGCACCTTTCCTATTAGGATAGAGGGTTGCCTTGCCCCCAGTGTGCAGGATAGTTTAGAATGTCATATTAGTAAATCTGATATTTATAAAATGATTTTAAAAATACAAATTGGTAAATAAGCAAATAAAATCTCTTTATCAGGAAAAAAAACAAACAAAAAGAAAGCCATCAATATGTTGATTGGGATAACACTAAATTTATAAATTTACTTGGGAAAGAGTGATATTTCTATGATTTGAGTTGGCTTATGCAATTAAACATTTTTTCAAGTCTACTTTTATATATTATTGGAATACCTATCTTTTTAATTGGTTATTCATGTTCTAGGAAGCACGGGAGTGAGGCAGAGATAGGAGTACAAGACAAGAGTATTCTCCATACCTGCAGGCGCCTGTGCTTGGGATTCAGTGTGGCGCTGGCAGACTCTACTCAAGAATTCACTCACTTGACGCAGGGAGAGGGCATTATGCAGTGTTTCTAGGGGGTAGACGGTAGGCACCATGGAGCACCCTTCAAATCCTGTTAGAAAAGAGATGGGCAAAGTCAATATTACTCCTGCCAGATACTGGCCAAGGAAGCATGGAGAGTCCCTGAGAGCCACCGGGAGAGTCCGTGGCTTATGGAGTGTGGGGTATCCAAGATTCTTAGGAAAGGGAACTCTTTAGAGCCCCCAAAGAAATCTATTTCTGTCACCTCCAGACTTCCTAAAAAGTCTACCTGCCAAGGCCTCCAGGTGAATCAAATCACCTCTCATCCTACCTATGGAGAGCCTGCAATGTCCCATGGAAAATTCAACAGAATCCCAATAGGGTAAGCACCTACATTGCTGTTGCATTTTCTGGAGGAATAAACCAAAGGTCCATAGGTAAGGGGTGAAACTGTAGGTGTAAATGAGGTTAGGGAGGTCATATGGAGCTGGGAAGAAACAGCAGATTTCAAGGATCATGTATAAGAGAACCAGATTAAGGAGGAGAGCATGTAATCTGAGAAGGGGTTCGTGCAGATATAGGATATGGGTAGAAAGGCTAGAATATTTGGAAGCAAGCTGGAGGGCATGCAATACATATGGAGCTCAGCCCAGGAAAATCACATGCATGAACAGGCTGGGGGATGGAAGTTCTTTCTTGGTTATTTCCATCACATCAAATGTCCTCCCTTCTGCCCTCAATGGAAGACCCCAGACTTGCTAGGATTTCCTTATTCCATCAGGAAAACAGGCAAACACCCTAGAAGAAACAATAAACACTGATTCTCTGCTCTGAACCCAATAATTCCAATGTGGTCCACCGCTAGGGTAAAAGGTTAAACTAAATGTGTAACCCTAATCCTAGGACCTATTGAAAAGAAAGAAAGAAAAAAACTTCCTGTTGGAGAATCAAGAAGCACACATCCCAACCACTTTTTCAGTCTCCAATCTTTCCTATGCCTCCCCTACATCTCCTTCAGGGGACTAAGGGTAGGCAGGACAGCAATATCTATGCAAGACATAGCCTCCTATTCACCAAGGACTAAAAATTCCAAAGAATTATACCTCATCGTTGTCTAACTTCTGGCCCTTGTTTGCTTCAAGGATTCATTTGAGACCTCTGTGCTTCAATTTCTCCATGTACTCTAGTGGCAGGAGAGCAAGAGAGGTACAGTCTCTAGCTCCTCAGAGTAGATAGAAAAATGCCTGAATTTGAAGATGGTGGTAGCATAAGGTTATAGAGATAAAAATATATTCCAGGGCAAGAGACTACTCTTGTACTTAATAGAACTGGGAATGCGTAGCATTAGGAGGCAGTGAGGAAGGAGGAGCAGCCAATGCTACAGCTACCAGGCACTCTGGCACCAATCCCATCCAAGCAACTAAGTGCAAATCACATAACCTCAGGGTAAATAGGAGAAAGGAACAGGTGGGCTCTCCTGCCAAAAGTGCAATAAGCAAAGCAGTCAGTCCCAGCCAGGGTAGTGGCAGCAGCCAGCTTGGTGGTAAGGGGTTACCGTAGAGGCACTCGGGGTCATCCTGGCCTGAGCGCAGCCAGTTCCGGAAGAGGCGCAGGTGGTAGGAGCACTGGTGCAGGTGATGCGCCAGCGTGGCATCCAAGGAGACTGGCCGGCCCCCTGGGCAGTCAGAGGAAAAACGGCGCAGCAACCGGACCACAGGGTGCTGGTCATCCAGCAGCTCTGGAGGGGTTGGGGGGTACCACAGCAGGGAGCACAAGATAAAGAAAGAGAAGAGGGAGAGACAATGAGGGGCGCACTGACTGGCACAAGCATTACTGGGAAATGTAGCCACTCAGCTCCAAGGTGAGCTAAGAGAGAAGCAGAGATGGTCAGAGCCCCTGGGCATCTCTTGCAGGAAAGAAGAGTGTTGGCATCACACAGTGAGTCTAAAAGAAGGGGGTAGTGAGACTTCATCATACAGCAAGACCCTCCCCTTTCTCAGTGAGCATAATTCAGTCAGTGTTTACAGACAGAAGTCACATCATTCTGCATGGGGGGTAAGCAGGCTTGGGAGTTCTGTGGGAGGCTTGAGGTGAGATCTGGTACCCCTGATTGTTCTTGGGCAAACTCTGGGTAGGGCCTACTTCTCAGTCTAATGTATTTATGAGATTGGACTAGAGATAAAAAGATTCAAAGTCTCTCAGAGAAGAAGGTCAAGAATGGTATAGGATATCAAGGTAAAGTCTGAAGTTAAAAAGGCTGATAAAGGTTCAGGCCAGGCCCTCTAGACCAGACTCTAAGATAACTACAGACAGGGCTGGTGTTAGCTGGCATGGGAGATCAGAAGGAAACCAGGTGTAAAACAGAGCATATAAAAAAATGGAATCAATATGTGAAAATGCCATTATTGGTTAATCATCCTTTACCTGTGTTCAAATACACAGATTCAAAAAAATGTTTACATAAATCTCAGGACTTGGGAGACTGTATCCCTTCAAGAAGCCAAAAGTTACATAATTTTATATTTTCTTCCTGATGCCGGTGAGTCTAACTGCACTTTGTTCAGCTGGTCGGTGGAAAAGCTTCAATCCTGAACCACTTATTATTGTTTTAAAAAAGATTTTCTTTATTTTTAGAGAGAGGGAAAGGAGGGCGAAAGAGAGGGAAAGAGACTTCAATTGGTTGCCTCTCGCACACCCCCAGCTGGGGACCTGGCTCACAACCCAGGCACGTGCCCTGACAGGAAATTCAACCAGCAGCAACCTTTCGGTTCTCAGGCCAGTGCTCAATCCACTGAGCCAAACCAGCCAGGGAATGAACCACTTATTATTTTAAATGCTTGGCAAATTTTCTGGATATGTGCAATTCAGCTACAAAAGATCGAAGATAGTGAAAGGCATGTGGAAGGGTGTGTAAAAGGAACAGTAGGGAAAAGATCCTGGGGAAAAGATATGGGGTCTTAAGATCTTATGACAGAATGTTGGTACAGAGAAGGTAGGATCAAGGTAGCTGAGAACGAGTAATCGGAACTCTCAGACCAGAACTGGTTGCATGGGGTGATCCCATCAGACTACAGTTTCCAGAGACCTTAGTTGAATGTCAGGAGAGGTTTCTGCTACACCCAGACACTACCTATACCAATGGTGAGACAGTTGTGAGGGTCCCTAGGAAATAAAGGGCTTGCCAAATCCAACGCGCACACTTTGACTTTCTGGATAAGGGTGAGCCGCAGTCTCTTTTCCACTAGATTAGTTTACTTTAGTGAGTTCATTGTGCGGTTTAGTAATGGGCCATATTTGTATACTTGACAGAGTCATAGGATGTGACCAAAGCTTATCAGAAATAGAGGCAATGATGGGCTGAGAGATGTTTTCCCATCAAAGCAAGGAGATAGCATAGCCTTGACTCCTTTCTAAAGTCAGGTCCAGTTTAACCAGCTGCTGTTTCAAAGCCAGACATCATGGCAAAGAGATGGCGATGATAGGGCAATAGGCTGGCACATGTTGTGAATAATTTGCCACAAGCAATTCAGGAAGCATATCCTATCTGCAATTGCTAGGTCAGTCAAGCAAGATCTGGCCATGGAGTAGAGTGCTCATATTATCCTGATGGTCAAATTAAATCTAGATAATCTTCAGCAGGAGACATAATAGGTCCAAATTTCTCTGACTGCTAACAGGTAGATCCAGATTCTGGTTCTTAAGGACTATAGCCCCCAAACTCAAGTACAAGAAGAACAAAAGCCAGAAGACCCCTGAGGAGGTCTGCAGGGTGTTGGAAGAGACCTTGAATTTGCTCTCCTGCACTATTCCTGAATTTTCCAGGTCTTTCTTCCTCTCTGCCTTTTAGTAGAATTAATTCTTTTTTTTTCTTCAACTGATGAGGCTGCTAACCAAGGCTTCAGGGAACTAAAGATATATAGGTTTGAGGATCTGCTTTATGAATTTGTATCTTTTCTCCTAGAGCCTAAGAACTAGGAGATCTATGATTTGGCTCTGATTTTAGAGGCCCAAGTTCCTGGTACTGTATTCCATAGCCTAAGTAACATGTCTCCTAAGTCCAGGTCCCAGGCAGTGGCACTGCGGTTGGTACATGAGGCTCCACTCTGGAGATGACTGTGACACCTGAAGGCCAGAAGAGCTTGAAGCCAAATGTGAAGGTACAGCCATGCCAGTCTGAACAGAGAGATCCTGTCATGGGCATAAGTGGAAGCTGGGGTGGGGGTATAAACTGAACAAGTATAAGCTAGTCAAGCTCAGAAGATTTCAGCAGTGCCTAGAGGAGGTGTATGGCCCAACAAGGCTAAAATCTAGCAGTTGCCACTGGCTGAGAAGCAGGGGATCAGCACCTGGAGGTTTTCTAACCAGAAAGCCTTACTAATTTTACCTCCCTCACAGAATCTTAGCTCTTGGATGGAAGAAAACTATATAAAACAGAACTAGATTTATCTTGAAGACAAGAGACAATGCAGAAAGAAACTAAAGCTAAAAAGTATAAAACAGGAGGTTAAGTCCTAGGTTCCCCTGCCATACCCTACAAAGAGACTGCGGCCCTTCAATTTTTGGATCCCACATTCAGTTTTTGGTCTGCCACCTTAGTGTGGGAAGACTCACTTCTTCAATATCCCTGAAGTATTTTTTATCCCTAAGCCCCCTTAGAATCTTAGTAAACATCTCTTCAAGTTTCTCTGAGACAGCAGTGCCATAGGTAGGCTGGGGCTACATGAAAACCACATGTAAAAAAAACTCAAGGTACAATTCTTTTTCCTCTACCTCCTACCTCCTACTCCCTTCTTTCTCTTTTTTCCCAGGTCAGTCTGGGCTCCTGTTTTCTATGCCCAGGCCCTAGGTTAGTAGTAACACAAAGCAGATGTCAGGAGCACAGGAACCACACCAAGTACACATAATGGTAAGAGATATGAATATGGAGATGGGAAACTATATACTTAAGACCAATGTCTTTTGGGGTATGCTTGGGAGCTGGGAACTGCAGCATTGCTCCTAAGGAAAACAAACTAGTTATCCACTCCAACAAAAGAGTTGGAGGAAAAACAAGAAGATCAAAATTACATAAGCTGAGTTGGGGGTGGGGAGATGAAATGAAGATAATATAGGAAATACCAGTCTCTTCCTAAGACGGGGAACCAGTATCATATTTATACAAAGCCCAGCAGTCATGTGATGGGAAAGGGAGAGTTTTAATTAATGTTTTGGTGATGATGTTGAAAAAAAGTGACACGATGGTAATGATGGTGACCATGGAAGTAAGACCCTGAGTTGCCACAGGGATAGGGCAGCCAGGCTGCAGCCAAGGCTAAGGTTTGTCACACAAGGGACATGTCCCAAGAGGGACACTTAGTGAGTTTCATTCATAGACAGCAGGGTGTCAACACAGTGGAAGGAGAGGCAAAGTCAGTGTCAGAACTCAGAGGTTAAGTGTCTGGAAGTGACATGGTGAGGATGAATGACGTTGGGTCAGAAGCAAACGTACCGTTAGTCGGATGCTTTGCAAACGACACAGAAAATCGTTTTACGGCCGGGACAAACAAGAACTCTGGGGAGAAAAGACATCATGGGGATTATACCCACACCTGTCCCCACTCCCTGCTCTGGAATTTGCCAGCAATCTACTCTGTTCTTTGCAGTTAGTATATGACATGCTCCCACCCCCACCCTTAGATTCCTGACTACCACATTTCAATTTTTCCTTTGGTATAATCTCTTCTTAGGAATCCATGTGTCATCTCTGCCACCTTACAGCCCCACAAACAACCTGAATTTGACCACCACATCCTCTTTCTCATCTAGAAAGATGATCTTTGTAGAAACTTTCATCCCATCCCCCAGTCTCTTTCCATATCATCTTTCCTGCCTTGGCTAAGCAACTTCCCCATCCCTGATTTCCTAAATTTTAACTCAAGGCTCCACTGCATTCTTCCTGACCTTGGATCATCCTTCTTGGTCCTTTTCCCTATAGACCAGCATCCAGGAAAGAATACAAAGGTGAAATAAATTGATGTAGCAGGGCTGTATGTAGGAGTTTATGAAGGGATAAGCATAAATAACTAATACTTGTATGGTGAGAGGGAATGCAAATGGAGGTGGATGGGGTCTTGGTTCCTTCTCCCCTCTACAACTGATGAAGAAAACTTGTTAAAAGGCCAGTGTCAGTGCCCTCTTAAGCATAAATAGTTCTTGAACTATGTCCTTGCTGGAGGACAAATGAAGAAAAGAGTTACCCCCAAACCCACCCACATACCATCTCGATGCTTCATACTGGCAGGTGGTAGCTTTTTGCCATGGCTGCGAGCGTAGTCCTGAAGATTCGGGGCGCTGGAGGAGCCACCCAGCACCGTGGTGCTGAACAGCCCTGTGCACTGTGAGCCTGCAAGGCCGGGAGTGCATTAGTAGCCACGCAAAGCTGTAATTACCACACAGAAGTACACACAACATCACATGACAACATCAAGACACACACACACTGCCATTCAGAGCCACCATCAGGTGGCTACTACACATAGCCACAAGGAGCTTTCACTACTTTCACAGCTACACTGGGCAAGCAAAGTAGGGGTTCTCCTAAAGATCTACACGGCAGATACAAGGGGCCACTACAAATGCAGAGTTAGTGATATTAGGGGACTCGAAGCTACTGAAAGGGATAGACTATGCTTTCCATGGGTTCTCAGGAATACTAAAAGCATAGGCAATCTTTCTAGATAGCCCTAAATTTGATTCAGTATTCCTTACCCTGGATATGGGGTTCGAAAAACCCAGATCTAGTCCATTACGGGTTTAAAAGGAAAGAACTTTGATTGAAACTAGAGACTAGGTTTTAAACACTCCTCTCAAATCTCAAGTTCTCCTATGTTTCAATTCCTCCTTAGTTTGTCATCCCACATTCCCTCCCTTCTCTCTCCCACTAGGCCTTTTTACTTTTCCCAAGAAAGAAAGTACAAGACTCACTGAATGTTTAAACCTGAAAAAGGCTAAAAAATTATCTAGTTCAACCTTCTGATTTCAGAGATGAAGATACTGAGATGCAAAAGGGATCTCATTTGCATAAGGTCAGACAATTTGTTAGGAGCTAAGCTGGACTAGAATCCAGGCCTCTTGACTCTGAGATCAACTGTGTTTGACTAGAAAAAAAAGTGTTTTTTTCATCAAGAAGATACAGATTGTTTCCGAAGTGAAGAGGGACACAAATTGAAAGACATGAGAAGAGTCAGGTGATTCTATGTAGAGCATGCCTACTATGTGCTGAGCACCATACTAAAAAGGACTTAGTAAACAGGAAACAACCAAAAACAATGATCTTTTTCTACTCTCAAAAGTTTGTCTTGTAAGCCCTATGCTCAAAGTCAGATGTCCACACATATAAATTCAAAGAAATCAAAGAGAACTCTATTGTCAATCAGAGGAGTAAATAAAACTTGAAAAATCTCTGAAGCAAATAAATCAAGCCAGTTACTGATCCAAATATCTGATTAAGAATAAGGTTGGGACTCATAGTTCCCTCTCATATTATAGCCCACGAGGACAGAATGGGAATGAGGAGATAAGATGGACAACCTCGTTTGTGGGATTTGCCCCTCTACTTCCAAACCCATCTTAGCCAAAACCCTGGGTTTGGCTTGGGAGCCTGACATTCAGAGGAGAGATAAATAAAGTGTACAGGAGGTCAGTTTCTTTTGACCCCACAAAGAAGAGGCCACAGTTTCAGGGGTCCCAGCATTTCAGGGTCACCACAGAAATTAAAAAAGCTCAGATGCTGAATATCTCCACCCTGGAATTCAGGACCACTCTTCTATGCAGCAACTTCTCTGACCTTTCATGCTCAAACAGGCTCTAGAAACAGGGTTTCAGAGAGTAATAAGGGTTGCTAAATGTGTCAGTTTTTCTTCAGAGAAGCTGAAACTAGCTGGCTCTGTCCCAGACTACCCTACGCTTCTTTACTTCCTCCACTAAATAACGTTCTGGTGCAGTCCTGCGAATCCTGCCCAGCCCAGTCCCTTTGGCATCTCAGAGGGTAGTCGCTACCTAGCCAGCACCATCTGTTAACTGCCATGTCGATATGTCTGCCTTGTTCTTAACAGTATTCCCACTTAACTGGGCCAGACACACCTATCCTCTTTTTCCGCCTACCTAAAACCTATGCTTTACTGGGACTTCTGGGATGAGAAGCCCTTATCACAGATCTACACATCTGTCATTTATTTTTCAAACCACCTACCTCATTTCAGGAATCTAGAAGGCAACCTACTCCCATAAAATTAGCCTGGAAAGTTATCAAAATCTTTCTCCCTCTGCTGGCCCAAATGCTGACCATTTTGGGGCCAAGAAATTGGGTGCCAAGGACAAAGGTAACAGAAAAAATGAAAGGAGCTAAATGGAGAGAATAATAGGACAAGAGAGAAAGAGCCAGAGGAGCAAGTGCAGACCCCACACAATTATCTCTAACTGCCGTTTCTAATTATTGGCTCACAAGGCACTGTGTTCAAAGATAGCCCCTCCCAAGGACCACTACCCACCCCCAAACAATACAATACCCTCTGAGGCTTGGTCCTTCCTGCAGTCTTTGTTCTTAGGAAAGGTTGAATGATGTTCTCCACCCCTCTCCAGGAATCAAAAAAAATCAAGAGACATTCCCTCAAAGTCCTGAGAGAAGCCTCTGCCACTATACCAGTCTCAGATTTGTCCCTCAATTTTCAGGAAGAAAGGAAAAAAATTACAGGATTAGGAGAGGATGAAGGAGTGGGAATGGAAGTGGGAGGGGCCAGAGCAGGGAGATAATAAACATGGGTCTCAGAGGAAGACATGGCACAAATTCTCCAAATGAGGAATATGACATGTATGGGGGTCATGAGTACCTCTATTTACAGCTCTGTCTCTGATAACTCTGAAGATTCAGAGTCTCCATGGCCCCTTAAGGTCTGGGCTAGACTGGACGGACAGATAAGGGATGAGAGGAGAAGCCAGAAAAACGCCCTTCAGCCAGATAAATGAAGGGGGGTGGGGTGGTACAGAAAACCAGAAGGAAAACACCTTCTTAGAATGAAAATAGTCATGTGGGATCAAAGTTCACACTAAATACGGCTTCTCCAAATTCATCCTCCCTAGCCCCACCAGACAATCCCCACAATAAAAATCTGAAGAAGAGACAGACACCGCTTCCCAACAACAGGCGAGAGACACTGGAAAACCATACCTAGGCCACTCTGCTTCATCTCTGTCGGTGGTCGTGAAGATGAAAAGAGCCGGTAGCCACCAGGCCTGGAGGATGAAGTCTCAGAAAGCACCTAGAGAAAAAAGTCTCTATGTTACCATTTGCCACTTCAACATAGCAGTCTAAATAAAACCCACATCCTGAATTCCTGCCCGTACAAAGCCAAGCAGTGTCAAAAGGTTTGGAAGAACCAAAGGATTTTTAAGGGGAAGAAGAAGAAAAGGAAACAAAGAGTATATTTTACAGAGGAAGCTGTCCAGAGAATCCTATACTAAAAGGCACATTTATTTCCAAGATGCCTGTCCCCCTAGCCCTCCCATCCCAAATCTGAGAAATCATTCAACCATTCTTAATTCTCAGCAAAGTGGGGTTTCTTAATCTTATCTATCCCTCCAGCAGGACTCGGAAAGCCAACCACAACAGCTCAGCCACAATGAGAAGTGGTATGGCCATCCTCTCTTCTTTCCATGGGAGAGCTGTGGCTGTGGAAACCACACTCAGTTTCTTATCTGAACCAAGAAGCCCTCCCCTCCTCTCCTACAGACACGAAACAGATTTCTAAAAAGCCCACAAGAGTCCAATCATACAACCCCAAACATACATACACCCACCCCTGACAGTGTTCTGAGTCCCTAAATCCCAGAAGGCAAAGACAGATGTAGAAAAGGAAGATGAGGTAGGGAGGAACACCTCTGTGCAGGACGCCAGGTGAGTGGTGGACACAGCCCGGGGCTGTAGGCCGATGGCTAGGGACGGCCGGGGGAGGTCTCCGGACCTCCGGCGGCGCCGTCCCCTTAAAGGAATCAGGTCCAGGTTCCCCGTGCACTGCATGTTCATGACCTGAAATCAGACCGGGTAGAAAGCCGGTCATAGCTCCTTTAACCCCTAGTGGCTATTGGGCAGACCTAATTACAGGGCTGGAGAAAATGATCGCCTAGGGCACAGCTGCTATGAAGGTCATGGATTTTTGTATTTTAAAACAGTCAAAAAATATGACATGACGAGAGGAAAAGAAGGGATGGGGGAAGGATCGTAGTTGATAGGGATAATACAGAACAAGGAGAGGAATTATTAATATTAAAAGGCTGTGTGACCAAGGAACATACAGAAGATTTTCTTGCAAATCTAAAGAATACATCTTGGACAACCATCATCCTAGCTAAGCAGCACTAGTAACTGAAAGGAAGAAATGTGATTATAAGAGGAAACTTCCTGTAGGCCTGAAAGCAAGAAGTCAATCTCACTAAGTCTGAGTGATGATACACAGAGACATCTGCCTTTTCTATGTCTCTTAACTGCTTAAACCAGAAGAAAAAATGGGGTCATGCACAACAGTGCCAGAGAGACTGGCAGAGCATGTGAATGGGAACACATTTAGATGCAGAGGAGTTTATTGATAGAATGTTATGTCATTCTACCTATTTGACCTATTCACTTGAGTCTAAAGGGTACTAGTGTACTATGGATACTAAGTTAACTTACACCTCAGAGAGAAAATGATGCATATCCCACCTAAAGAAACTGACTATTCACAACTTCAAATCCACTTTAAAATCATCAGAAAGAAGAGGATGGGTCTAGAACAGGGACTACTTTGTCTTCTCAGGTTTCTCCAAAATCTTAATTATAAATTTCTTGCTGAACCTATGTAAGCTAGTTAAAGACTCTTCTGAGATGTTCGCAAAATGGAAAAACCAATTCCTTTAAGACAGAGCTTGCAGAGAGCCAGGAACAGATTCATCTATCAAAACAGGACTCAGATCAGACAGTCAGAGTTCATAACACCGGGATAGATCATGAAGTCGAAAGAGTGTCACTGGGCCAAAGAGGGAAAGAATCTTTCCATGAAGAACAGACCAAAACCCCAGAACAGTTAGCTGGATACATGTGAGATGTACAACAGTTCCTTTTTCTAGGCTACAGAACTAGAACCAGGACTAGAGACAAACTCCAAAAATAGCAGAACACAAACCCATAGCTACAAACCTGCTCATCAGAACAAAGGGCCCTTACTTTCAGACTAGATTCCCTTTCTAGGATGAGAGTATAGATAGATAACCCTAAAGGGATTAATTTAAAGTGCCACCTATTTGTTCTTGTATGAGCTATAATTTTTATCCAAGGTCACAAAGAGATAGAGAAGGCCTAGCCTTTAATATCAACTGTGTTGTTATTATAGTTACTGTTTACTGAGCATCTACATGGTCAATACTACTTATATTTAATAGATGGAAAATTGAGGCTTGGAGGTGTTAACTGTCCAAGGTCACACAGCTTCAAAGTATCAGACTGGGATTTTATCCTGGAGTTCATGCTGTTTCACCTATATTTCATTTTAAAGAACTGCCTTTTCAAACTCATCCACAGGCCTCCTCCTCGAGCTCATCTCTTAAAATCCTATCTCACAGGCACCTCTTTCTGGCATCTCTTTAATTTCAGAAATAGCAACCAGTTTAAAGGAGCATTATTTAGAGACGGGCTTTGAAAAAGAGATAAGTAAAACATACCCATCAGGGGCAGGAGTACTCTATTTAAGGTCCCAAGAATCACCCTCCAAAGGGATTCAGAGGATTCATGGATATTGTCCTACTAGCCTTTCCAGCACTCCTTTCCCCCAAGCGCCTCCCATTACCTCCATGGAGCCGGCTTTTCGGTTCCGAATGAGGGGTGATTTTCTTGGGTGGCCAGGACCCTCAGAGGGCTGTGGTGAGGTCTGCAATGCCCGGTCTGGCTCATCTGGTGCCTTTTTCGGGCACAGGTTCTCCATGCTACCTTGGTCTGTTTTCATCTCCTCATTCTATGCAACAACAGACACAGATAGGAGAGGTGTTAATGGCCTCCAGCCTCCTAATCTCAGACTTCCCAACCCCTTTACCTCCCTACGCTGTTTCCAAGTTTCCCACCACTTGGTTCCTAAATCCTCCAGTCCCAAATTGCAGCGCTCTAACCCACCTCAGAAGAGGCTGGACGGAATCCACAACCAGTTGGGGCACTGCCTTCCTCTTCGACTCCTTTCACTCCAGGGCTAAAGTGCAGCTCCACATGGAATCGCTCCTCTGATAAGGGATCCTATGGGGCATCACCAGATGAAGGAGCAGTTGGAGGAGCTAGATTTGGCAGTGGAAGACCAGGCAGGGACAACAGAGAGGAACTCAAGAGGATATATCCTCCCAGGGCCAAGGTTTCAGTGTCTCACTCCACTCTGTGGCTGGTTTATTATAGCTTCCCTTTAACTATGGTCTAGTGTTATGTACAGGATTCTCATTCCCTCATCACCACTGTTCGAGATTCACCACTTGGCTTGACTTTCCAACCTCCTCTTCTATGACCCTCCCCTCCCATCTCCCACAATAATTCAGCTTTGCTTCAGTGCATACAGTAGGAAATATAAAGATATCTTTGTGCAGGCAGATGAAGAAGGTATATGTGTGACAATTTTTGAGAGAAAAAGACTCATTATAACATTGTCCCAAATTCCATACCTGCCCTAATGCCAGAGCTATATGTTCTGTGTTATCTCTCTGGCTCAACACCATTCCAAAACTCTTTTTCTGTTCCAGTAGGAACCTCCTAGATGTTCTGTGTCTAAGTGCCACACGTAGCAGGATTCTACAAATTCTAAGGATAAAAAAGTTTTTTCCTAAAAGGGGATGGAGGAGAAAGAAAGGACCTCTCCTCATCCCACCCTGTTAGCTCCTCACCCGTGTATTGTCCTCATAGAGCATGATGACAATCTGGGTCATGTAGTTGAGCTCTGAGATGGCACCAAGGTAAGCCAAAGCTCGCTGCCATTGCGCATCCTGGGTCTCCTACCGAACACAAGAAAAGGTAAGTCGATGCTTACCAAGACAGTCAGGGAATGGGCAGGGAAACAAGGGGAACAGAGAAAGCTTGCGGTAAAAAAAATAAATAAATAAATAATAAGACATGAGGAAGAGAGTAAAAGAATGCTGAGAAAAGATGTTCATAGGCTGAGGGAAGAAGGAAGATCCTTACTTACATCAAGAAGACCCCCATAACGGAAGACACTGAGTAGGGAGTGGACGTGACTTTCGCTGGTAAAATAGAGCCGTGTTCGAACGTGGCGGCCTGGGGAAAGCACTCCTCGGGAGTACCTGAGGTAACAGCTAAGTCACTCACAACATCAGATAATCCTCTTCCCACCCCTCCACACACTGCCTCTTCCCACCTCAAACACTTCTCTCCTTTCCATCCCAGGATCCCCTCCTTCTCTTCTTGGTTCCCCAAGCTGTCCCAGTCTGGATTCCCCCAAGGGTTCCCCTGACATGCCCCTCCCTCCATCCAGCACCCCTCCCAGCCCTCCCTCACAGGGGATGCAGCTTGTTGACAGACTCATCCTCGTGGGTTCTCTGAAGGTCAAGCAGTATCTTCCGCAACAGTGGAAGACAGAAGCCCACGGCAATTTCCAGTTTCTCCTCCCGACTGATCCCGTACTCCTAGGGGCCACAGGCCAAGAATAATAAGTACTCGATGAATCCTGTTTTCCTCTTGCCTCATACTCTCAGGCCTGAGATCGTGCCTGTCTTCACCTCTGGTCTAGGACTTCTTTCATACCCACCCCACTCCCCCTCTCCAGGTTTCTCCTCAGTCTCTTGTACTTACTCAGAGCCAGAGTAGATCCTGAGAATTGTAGCAACTCATCTAATTCCTTCTGTAAGTTTCCTTGTCCTGGCTCCCATACTGCCCCTCCTTTTGGCCTTTTCTCTCCTTCCTTACCCAATGCCCCAATCCCTAAACTAGGCCCCTTATATGAGACATACCTGAGGAATGACCACATCAGCCAATGCCTTAGAGAGACGTAGCAACTCTGCTGTGCCTTGAAGTCCCAAACTCGCATTATGCTGTACATCATACTTGACACAATCATAGATGTCAGGAATCTTACTGATATCATAGCGCCCACTCTTCTGCCGAAAGTCACGCTCCAGCTTGCTCCAACGCTGAAGCATTAGCTCTAGTGTCTCACTGTGGTAGAGCTGCAGGTCTGGAAGGAAGACAGACAGAGAAGCCAAGATTTTACCTCTAACAAAAGACCCTAACAAACCTGAAGTAGAACCAGAGAGATGAGGATGCCTTGTCACTTAGGAGAGGACACAGGAGTGTCTGAGAAACCCATCCTTACCTGAAACCTGGAAGAGAACCCACCTACAGACTTGGGGTCCTGCATCCGTTCCTGGATCTGGCGAGTGAGGTTTTCAATCAGGGCAAACACCTCATCACAGACCTTCACAGGATTCTGAATGATAGCCATAGAGTTGAGAAGGGCAGTGCTTCCAGTGGGAGCCAGCTGTCGAGTATAGAGAGATGAAAAGCAAGATAGGCTCAATGCCAATTGCCCAGATTCCTGTGAACTTATTACAGGAACTGCTTGCAAATAAGATCTGTTTGTTGCCTCTAAGGAGCAGTCTTACACCACTGGGCACACCAGCTGCTCTGGGGCCTTCTGATGAGAGAACTGCTCTAGCACACAGTCATCTGAGACGGGTCGATGGCAAACATCTTGGAGTCCACAGGAAATAAAATAGACTTAAATTCTTTTCTGGGGTGTTCTAAAAAAACACATGGAAAATGCTGGGGAAATAAAGATGAAACACAAACCCCTCAAAATATTCACAGAATATTTTCATGAGTGGGTAATAAAGAGATTATTGTATTCCTCTAAACAAGATGATAGCTTGAACCTACAGTACAGATGCTGCCTCAGAACTAGGTACCAACTCAACACAGAATGGAGAGATGGGAAGAGGATTGTGGATGGAACACAGACATTCTCTACCTAGGTCCTTATGAGTCCCATTCTTGCTAGCAAAAGGGAGCAAGGGTGAAAGGGAAGGTGGCTTAGTTTTTCTGGATTCGACATTAAGCAGTGGATTGGAAAATAAGGAAACAAGGTCCTGCCCTTGTCAAGTCCTGTTCAGAGAAACACAGAAAAAGCCATTCTCTAGGCAATGTGCTCAGCTACTTAGCTCATTTAAGACTCTATTAGAAAAGGTTACACAGCAGTGTGAATGTACTTAATGCCACTGAACTGTACACTTAAAAGTGGTTAAAGTGGTACTACAATTTAAAGAAATAAATAATTTTTTAAAAGAATCAATCAGAAATGAGGAACTCAGTGGCAGAATGGTGGAAAATCATAGTCTGGCACATGATCCCCAGTCAACAGTGGCCTGGACACACACGAAGAAGGAAGACATTACATAACACCATCCACTGTGATTAAACTGTGAGGCAGTATACTGCAGTGGCCAACAGCCTGGGCTCTTGGGTTAGACTCCGTGGGTTCATACTAACTGGGTGACCTTGTAAAGGTTGCTTCAATTCTTCTGAGCCTAGGTTTCCTCATCTGTAAAGTGGGGGAAAAGTAGTGCAGGTCCACAGTTCTTATGGTGAATCAAAGATGGCCATTAATTTTGTGTCACCTTCCCTTTCCTTTGATTCTAGGCTGGCCCTGTGACTGCTTGACCAGTAAAAAGTAACAAAGTTATGTTGGGCTACTTCTTGGCCTACACTTTTAAAAAGCTTGGAAACTTCTCCTTTGGTGAAGTTCATTTTCAGAAGTCTGGCTACCATGCCAGAGAAACCATTTGGAGAAAACGTGTGGAGAGGAGAGGCGCTGAGCCTAATGGGAAAGCATGAAAAGAGAGAGCCCAGCCATCCCAGCCATCCCAGCCTCCTAGTTGAGCCTGCAGATGGTTCCAGCTCCAACATCTGGATAGCATCTGGGCAATTTTAGGAAAGACCTCAAGCAAGACCAGCTGAGCCTAGAACTGTGAGTAAAACAATAAAATATTGGTTCTTTTAAGTTACTGAGTTTTGGGATAGTTTTTTTATGCTACAATAAATAATTAAAACATTCTTTCATTCAAAATCCTCAGGACCAGCTGTGTTTGGAATTGAGAATTTTTCAGACTCTAGGAAGTTAATACAGCGCATATGCTATATGTTACACAATACCTCCAGCAAGGCCTTAGGGCATCATCAAACACATGGACGACCAAACACATGGATTTATATTTATGCAGCAAAATGTATCACATTGTTTATACTAAACATCTTAATAGGGATTAGAAATATTTATCATGTCAGGTTTTGCTGCGAAATGAATCTTGGTGCCAACCCTATAAAAACCCTTTTGATTTCTGAAATTGTGGATAAGAGATTATAGCTCCATGTTTATCTCAAAAAGTAAGAATTAAATGAGATAATATATGGAAAGCATGTAAAATAGTGCCTGGCACATGATAAATACCATTATTGATCACTATTATTTAGAATTCTAGAAATTTTGAATCAGGGTTATATTGGACAGCAAGATAGGGAGAGTCTGACCTGTTCATAGTCCTCAGGGCCAAAGGGTGCATCCCGCTGCAAAATGTGGTGAAGTTGAGCCTTCACCCGGTGCTGACAGCTGCTCAAGGAATCGCCATCACTGTCCAGGAGCCCATTCATGTTGGCACTCTTCACCATTTGTACCAAAATGGGTGTCAGCTCCCCTTCTAGAGCCAGGAGGCCCTGGAGGGGAAGCACAAAGTCTATTCATTTTCCTTCCAGTCTAGCATAGTCCTCCAAGGCTTAAATGGTCAAATGAGAGCTGGCTAGGAAACCCCAGGTACAGGTCAAGGAGCCTCCCTCACTAATTTTTCTCAGCTCATTCTCAGTATTACAGAATGGGGTCAGACACCAGAAGAAACTTCTCTGAGTCGGCCACAAACACCCTAAAATTTCCCAACTAGTTCTCTAAACTCTCTGCTTCCCTTCATAAAGGACACTGGGGCTGTGGGAGAACTGCTGTGCACACCTTAGCAAAGGCAGCGGCAGTCATCTGGACACGGCCCTCGTCAGAGGCATAGATCTTGAGATCATGGCGGAAAGTGCTATGAAGACGAAGCAGCCCACAGCCAGGGAAGCCAGCATAGTCACCTGGGGGCAAAAGGGAGGACCAGGAATGCATGCCATAAATACCCACATGGAAGAAAGAATGCTCATTCCCCTTTTAACTTCACCATTGCCTCAGTCCCTTCATTTCCACAACTTATCCTCTAATCATTTTATCCCAGTCCCACTAGGTGTTTATGCCGCCAAAACACTGACCCTGTCCTCCAGGGTACATGCAGCGAAAAGCTCGCCCCAGCTCCTCAGCCTGAACACGGCCATCAGGAGTCAGTTCTCCACCCCATTTCAGTACCAGCAGAAGAGATGGGGCCAGAGCCTCCTGCTGTGGGTCTGCAAGAATAAAAGGCAGTGAATAGGTTTAGACTTAAGGAAAACCCTGGGAACATCTAAATATTAGGTCTTTTGAGGAGCCCAAAAAGGTAATCTGGGGTAGAGGTCATCTAAGGGTTCAAGAATAAGAGAGCTGAATGATAATGGGAAAGGAGTACTATATCTTACCTTGCCCCTCATTAGAAGCTTTTACTCCATGAGGGTAGTAAGTCAACTGCACCTTCCGGTTGATGCCTGAGAAATGACCATACCTGCAGAATAAATTCATAGTTTACTTTCTACCCCAGCCCCCAATTCTCCCTGTTACTGGCTCCCTCTTCCTAACCCCTTTCTCACATTTCCAGCACAGACTTCAGCTGCTCTAGTTTCCCAGTCTTCTCTTCGATCTCACCACTTGGTTCTTTCTCCAGTTCAGCCAATAGCAGCCTTGTGATGTCCAGCACCTCCTGGAGGAAATAATAGGACATCCATGCAGAAGGCCAAGTCCTGGCCAAGTGACCCTTTCATCCTGGTCTCTCGTGGAGGCCCCCAATCCCATACCCTCTACCTTTCTCATTGCACTGTTCTTCCAAGCCAGATTCACCATTTTACCTGTAGCTGCTCGGGCCTCTTTAGTTTTAATTTCCCTGTCTTGTAGCCACCATGTTTTTCAAATAAACTAAAAAACCTGAAGAAACAAGGAGAAGCTTCAGTGTGGCATGAGACAGTCAAAGCCTCTGGGATCTGCCTCCCTCCCCTGCACCCATTTCCCTCACAAAAACTGATTTGTCTAAATTAGGGCACTCTTCCTACCTTGGGTGTGTCACTTCCATCTTCATTTTCTGCTTGGGGGTACGATCACCATGACGAATAATCGCAATGACACAACGAAGTTCCATCCTAAGATAGGGAATGTTTTTAGAGCTTCTCCCCCAACCCACCCCTCACCACCTCCCATTGTTTCATCCTATTTGATATATCAAAGAACAGAGGAAAACTATCTGAGATTAGGAATATAGGTAAGTTTAATAAAACTGCCTAGAAGAGACCCAGGCTCCACTAGTCAGAATGCACAGGGTCAGAAAGAAACCACTGGTGTGACTTAGGTGCCTCAAGTAGATTATTCCAGATTTTTTACTTTTGCTTACATAGTGCCAGATGTGGTAGGGACAATGGGAATGTCCTCGGCCTCTGTGGGGATGGACCATGGGATCTGGAACTGTGGGGCAAGTTCCCGCATTATGGTGTTCCTAGAAGGAGAAACATGAAGAAGCTGTGTGAAATGCATGAACCAGAACTACATGTATAAAAGAAGCTCAACAAAACTAGCACATTGTAGAAGAATCCACTAATATAGAGTCTAAAAACATGCAAAATACACCCCCAGATTTGTAGTAAAAATATTAATAAATGTATGAGATTGACAAACACCAAATACCTCTGTGTGGGAAGAAAGGAAACGTAATTAGAAAGGGGTATGGAGGGGCTTCAACTATATTCTTGATATTTAATTTCATAAAATCAATGGTGAATACATGGATACACACCATATTCATCACTTCTTATACATTTTTGATGTTTTAAGTATTACATGATAATTTTTAAAGTTGTAAAACAGTATTACCGTATGATCACATTTAATAAAATAGTTTGTTTATACATGGCAGAAAAAGGCATACTATTACATCTAAGACTTTTAACAGTAATTATCTCTGGGTAGTGCAGTGTTGGGAAGGCAAGAGGGCTGAAGAGCCCTTTCTCTATTTTCCTTTTTCACTTCTAAATCATTTTTACAATATTTAGATTAAAAAACATGACAAAGATTAAATTAAAAAATAAAGTAAAAGCTTTCTCTCTTCTCTGAGCCCATTCTCCTCAGCCCAAACCACTGTGTCCCTTACCCTAGAATCTTGGCACAGTCATCGTAGTATTTCATCGAATTCTTGACAAAACTGAAGCCATTGACATCACACACAAAGGAATGACCATTGGCACGAAGAAGGTCAAAACCACAAACTGTTTGCTACAGGGCAAAGAGGCAAGATGAGGACAAGAGAGCCATTCTTCCTTCCCAGACTCCTCCTCCTATCTGTCTCCCTCATTACATAGCACCCCTCACCCCCATGGGACTTCCTCTACCTTAAAAGCTACGCAGACTTTCCTGGCCACCAGCTTTTCCATGGCTGTCAGCATGACTGGATATCGAATCTCTTTCCCTTCACTGTCTCGTTCAACCTTCCCATCCAAAGCTGGAGATTTTCTAGCTTCAGCATGGGCATAATCCGGCCCCACTGTATATACCTGCAGGTACATAGCATCACTGAGTATGCCCACAGCTCACCCTGCATATGAGAAGACAATATGAGTACTAGCTCTGTAGACTAGTGTGAGAATAAAAAAAAAACAACCCAAAACAAAACAAAACAAAACAAAAAACACCCTGAGGATAAAGAACAAGGAGACTAACATTTTTCTTACTGAGCCCTACTGAAGTATCATTATGAAGGTTTCTCCTAGGGATTCTAGCATTATTGTCTAGTCTAGGGGTGTCAAACTCATTTTCACTGGGGGCCGTATCAGCCTCCCGGTTGCCTTCAGAGGGCCAAAATAATTTTAGGACTGTAGAAATGTAACTACTCCTTAACTGCTAAGGAGTTGAAATTACATTTGGCCCTTCGAAGGCAACCATGAGGCTGATGTGGCCCCCAGTGAAAATGAGTCTGACAGCCCTGGTCTAGTCCTTATTAAGAAATAACTTACCAACATTATACCATCTTCCATGTTACCCTTGCCCTTGATCTGATAGTGACAATGTAAATATTTACTTTCCTCACTTGTTATCTTCACCTGAATATGAAAGCCACTCACATTCACACTTTATTTCCTATGACCCCCCTCCACACGCTTCTACTTGCTCCCCAAGCACCCCAGCCCACTCAGACATTTATAACCTCTTAAATCCCCACATCCACCATAACCTTGACATCTGTGCCATCTGTTGGCATAAACTCCTCATATATGTATGACCCTGTCTTTCGGACGCTGCTCTCAGGAGAGTAAACGCTGCTTCGGCTCCCAATCTTTGAAAGGAAAAAAGAAAAAAACAATTTTGCCTTTGGTTTGTCCCCAAATCTTCCAGCTTCCCTCCCCACAACCTCATTCTTGTCGGTTTATGACTCTGACTCCCCCACACCTTACGAAAGAGGCGCTGGCTTCCTCCTCCAGCTGAGCTGGGGTAGTAGATGTAAACATTGTGGTCCTCTGCACTCACTGGCTTCTCCACAAAAGGCTTGGGAAAGACAGCTCCGTTTACCTCTACGTGGTCTTCACCTTCTATCAGGTTGCACTCTGAAAGTAGGTATGTGGTCATTCCGAGGACCTAGGATTATAGAATACTTCCAACTCCTTTTTCTCCAAGTTTTAATCTCCATGACCCTCAAACTTCCATGACCATGTCTTAGTAATAAATATGGTAATATCTATATGGTATATAGACATAAGACCACCCATATAAAAGGCCCACAGCTGAGTCCAAAGACCCATGGCTCTAACTCTACCCATAATCTAATAGCCAAAGCCTCGTTTGGATAGGTGGCACATATGAGATTTCTAGAGGATAAAGTGCTGGGTTAAGTCATAGAAAGCAAGGCTGGGCAGCACTGAACAAGACCAGGTACTCACCCTCAGGCCGGGCAGGGTCACGGTTGAGCACAGCATACCGAGGCAGATCAATGCCCTCCTCCTGCAGGATCCGGTACACCTCCCTCCTGTCACCCCGGAATAAATTAGCTGGGAGAGGTAGGGATGGTGACTATGTGGAAGGGCTGGGGATTTCATTTGCTTAAGAAGTGGGAGATACTGGGGTGCAGAACTCAAGAGAATATGGTAAAAAATTAAGCATGTTTAACCCTGCACCTCCCAGAATGGGTTCTCTAAACAGGCATACTCTCAGGGCCACCCATCCCACCAGTCAACAGGAAGCCATACCTATCCTGAATGTAATACTGCATAGCCAGGTCATTGATAAGAAAGGGGTTTCGAAGCCTGGAATAAGCAACAGCTTTGTCCAGAGGGAAGCCTGGGATGGAGAAAAAAAATAGAGAGCCAAGAAAGAAAGTGAAAGAGAATGAGAAAACAGCAAGAGAAATAGACATTAATTAAAGCTATTAGTAGCCATTGAACTCCTCTACCATCCCATCCCTCATCCTTCTGCCCAACTTCCCAAGTCTAGAATGTCCATCAGGAAAAAGTAAAAAAGAAATTATTTTTAGGATCCCCCCAGGAACTCAATTCTGTCAGAGACCCTAAGACTCTTAGAGCTGTCCTGAGGTTCAATATGGGCTTTACGTTACCCACAGCAACTCCACCAAGATGTAGGGAAAGCAAACCGCTTTGCACTGCTCTCTAGTGTGTCAGGAAGAACTGAAGCCCTCTTCACTATTTGACAGTAAGAACCTCACTTCCGAGTCTAGGATTCCCCACACCTTCCCCATTCCTTCCCATTTTCCTTCACAGACCCTAACCTTTAGAGTGGAAAGAAATGAGGCAGTGGCAGGATGGCCAGTTTTCCACAGGTTCATTGAGGATCACATCTTCTCCCAGGATAATAACAGTCAGGTAGTCAAATCTGCAGAGGCGCTCTAGGATTTGGGTCATTGGCTTGGACTTGGATTTCTTGGTCATGGCACAGATGCCAACAATGATCTGAGGTTCAGGAGGCTACACAGAGGAGGTGCTGTCAGGAACTCAGGGACTTCCCACCTGGACCATCCCTATCAGGAACAGACCTATCAGGAACGCTGTCTCATCTCTTTAGGGCACAGAGTTTCTTGCCAGGGTAAAGGTTGCCTCCTAACTTAGGTCTAGATTGGTGCCTGTAGGGATTCCTACTGTTTACAGATAGGAGTATTTCCATAGTAGGAAATGTGTGCTCAGGCAAAAGAGCCAGAGAACCAATAACCATGAGACAACGTGGTAGGGGCTTCAAAGGGAGGGAAATCCAACCAGTCTCCACTCCCCCTCCCCTTAATCAGGATGGAGCTTATTTATGAGAGGGAGTCTATGCATTTGCAAAGAATAGCAAGGTGCTTCCATCCAAATGGAATCTCAGTTCTCTATAACAGGGGTCCCAATACCAAGTTACATCATTTTCTCTAATCTTACCACTTCATCCTCCTCATCCTCAAGGAGCTCGCTGTCGCTCTCTTCTGTCCTCATGCCTATTCGAAGGGTGCCCAGGCCCTCATCTCCAGCTCCAAGGAAGAAGTGGGCGGTGGCACTCTCACTCTCACTGGTCGGCAGTGACCACATCCCCGCCGGAGCACCCACTCATCCCGCTCTGCTGTGGAGGGTTTCCCATTAGCTCAGAATCCAAGCCCCACAACAGTAGGTGTGGGTGGGGGGTGGGGAATGAGGAAATAAGAGGGAACTATAAGGGAACTAGGGGAACAAACAAAGCTGTGGTAAGAAGGATCAACAGAAAAGGAGGCACAGGGGTTAGAGTCTCCCTTTTTGTCCCTGCTCATCCCACCTCCAACTGTGAGACTGATAAGAGGATCAGTAGATTAACCCTTACACTGCTGGCATGTCCCTGATTCTGCCAGCAGAAAACAACCATTAACTCCAGTAGCAAATGGGAAAGGCAGTTCTTCATGGAAGGCCACTGTTGATTCCTATGAGAAAAGGTTAAAGTGACATTCAAACTCTAAATTCATTCCAAAAGTGTTCCTAGCCCTCTCCACTTCCCCACAGTAGTGTTGAACTCAGTGATTTAATCCAACGGCAGAGGGATGAGAAACATCAGCTGCCCTTGCCCTTAACCCCCATTTTCAGTCCTACCAGTGGATTAACTAAAAAAAAAATTTATTAAAAGCACTGTATGTTCTACATATTATCAGAACATTAGAATTCTCTGTTCCCCCTGTCTCTCCTTCATCTGCTCCACCTTAAAAGACAGATGCCCAAGTTCAAAAGACCTGTTCCAGGAAAAAGGTCTGATACTGGTTGTGAGGCTGAGGATACAGGCACCCAATATAATAGCCTCCAACCCATTCTCAGACTGAAATTTCAATCTTCTGTCTACCATCTTCTGGTACTAAAGACACAAATCTGGTGTAGGCCAAGGTCCCTCACACCAGAAGCTACAGTGGAAAAAAAAATCCTGCCTAGAATCAGAACAACCTGGCAGTTTTACTTCTGCATGCATATAGCTACAGCAGTGGTGCTTAACCAATTGTGAATATGCTGTGCAGGGGACATTTGCAGGAGACATTTTTGTTGTCACATCTGGGGAGGTGCTATTGGCATCTGGTCAGTAAACACCAGGGATGCTGCTAAATATTCTAAATGCATATGGTATTCCCCCACAACAAAGTATCCAGTCCAAAATATTAGTACTACCAAGGCTGAGAAACCCTGCTATAGAGAAACTCTCCCACATAAGGTATGTGCAAGGATATTCATAACCTCACTGTTAGTAATGGGAAAAACTAAAAACAACTTAGATGCCACAAGCAAAAGAATGGATAAATATAATGTAGTACATACAAAAGATAGACTAACAGCAATTTTAAAAAATGAATCAAATGTCACAGACAGCTTCCAAAAGCAAACTATAGAAATATGTATAGCATAGTTCCATTTGAATAAATAAAAATATTACATAAGTTTATGACTGACTTTATAATTAGTAGAAGTATAAAAAAGGACTGGAAAGACAAACATCAAATTCATGATGGTGGTCACCTCCGAGGAGAGGGAAGAATGGAACTGAGAAGAATTCAAATGGAACTTCCCAACCCTATCTTTTAATGTTTATTTCACCCTTAAAAATATAAAGCAAATTATACAAAAGGTTAACATTTATTAATACTAAGTTGTGGGGATATGAGTATGTTACTTTTTTTCCAAAAATAAAATTGAGTCACACATCAGTAACTTTCCACATTCTCCAAAAGTTCTCAGAAATACTGACTGATGACTCTTAAGGAAAGCCACAAACTCCTTAAGTTAGTCTTAATTTAGGGGTTAATTTAGTCTTATAGAATTTTAAAATAGCCTTCAATAATAATTACTTTCTGTATTTTTATTTAAACCCTTCCATTACAAGCGGGAGTTGCCGCTTTGATTAGAAAGGTACAATTAACCTTTATATAAACCTCGACCTTTCCAGTCTTCACCATCTGCTTGTCGTCTCCCTTACTCAGCCACCCTGGGTGCACAATATTCTCCTTAGACATAACATTTCCAGTTGTCTACTGCAGGATATGTGTGTGTGTGTGTGTGTGTGTGTGTGTGTGTCTCCTTCTGATTAATACACTGCTCTTTTTCAGTGACCTGACCCAATTTCCATGACTTGTGGCATTCCTAAAGTCCCTGTATAGTTTAAGCATGCATAATTTTGTTGCAATCTTTATCCTTTCTCTGAAGCAGGAGCTTTTTCCTCATGTTTAAGATTCCTAACCTTTCACCCTTTTTTCCACTCAGTCCTTCCTGGTTCTCTACAGAATGTACAGTCATGTTCTTGAAATCCTGTTACAACTGTGTAACAGGGGATAGTAACAGAAAGGGAAAGGAGAGTCTGTTCACAAGAGAGATGAGAGGTCTAAATTCATAGTTAACAAAGCAAAAATAGAAGCCTGACAGAAATAGCTATGAAATAAGCCAGGATTTATTTAGATGTACCTCGGGGAGAAGGTTGGACTTAATGTGGTGTTCCAAGAGCCAGCCATTCCCCTGTTTTCTGTGCTCTTCTCTCATTCCCTCTCACCCAATACTTTGTTGCAAAGGAAAACTTCATACTCTACATTAGGTTAAAGGGCAGTCTTACTGTGGAGGGAAGACAGGGAGGGAGGGAGGAGATAGGTAGGGAAGGAGAGAGGGAGGGGCAGGTGGGCAATCTTCTCAGGAACATATATGCTAAGTCAGATCTGGAGAAGGGGTAACTTCTTTATCCCTTAGAATTTAGGGCTGCTTGCACTTGTCTTCTAATTTCCTTAATCACCATCCACCTGATGGAGGGCTCCACTAAAATTGAGTTCAGGCACGAGTACTTCCAACACTGTAAAACTCCTCAGGTCACCAACACTGTTTCCTTCCCTTAGTCCCTTCTTAATGCAATATTTTTAATCCTTCATACATACCCTTATTCTGACACTGATGAACTGTGCTGATGCCCTTGTCCTCAGTATCAACTCATACTGCCTTCTTTCCCCAACTTGCTAAAATGACTCTTCACTGACTCCCCTAACCACTCCCATCACTAATCAACTCATCCAGTTAATAATCGAACTATCCTCTCACTCACTGGTTCCCTAGCATTAAACAGTCCTTCAAATTCTCGGATGAGTCACCACACTCGGTAATACATTTATATGGAACCCTCAGTGATCCCCCCCAAGGACTGCCGGAGATTCACTCTTGCCTCACACTGCCCCTCCACAGACTCCCGTTCTCCTCTCTCTGCAACGACCCTCCCCTCAAACTGACCCTCCAGCCTGACTCCACTCCCACTCCTCACAGATTCCGCAGCCGGACCTCCTCCCACGCCAGCTCCTCTGCTCACGCAGACCCTCGCGCGCGCCTCCTCTCGCCGACCCTCCTCTGTCCTCTCCTAGCACAGCTGCCGAGCACGGATGCCGCCCTTCGGTCCGGACTCCGCTAGCCTTTGCCCGCCCCCGCCTAACCCGCTCACTCTCCCTACGGTGACATTGAGGCCTGCCCGCAGTGCCCCTACCCGCAGCTGCCCCCATCCGCTACTAACCCAAGTCCTCAGCACCAACCAAGCCCACTCTCCCCAGCCCACCCCCTCAGATACCGCCCCCAGCCCCCAGCCACTCCCCCACCGCCCCGGCCCTCACTCACCCGCCTCCTTGCTCTCGCGCAGCCGAACGTGCCGGCAGCGACACCTGACAGCAGCCCAATGGAAGAGCGACTTCTCTGCAATGCCACCAATCAGCGGAGGGCGCGCACCGGCAACACAGTCAGGCTGCGTTGGCCGGCGCTTCTGCGCGGAGGAGAGTGGCCCCTAGTGGCTCTGTGGAGGAAGTGCAACCTGATGCTCTCTGTGATTTCTAACTGCGTGGCCGCACTCCAGATGCGTGGTCGCACTCCAGATGCGTGGTCTAGACACCTTGCAGACTGAGAAGGTGGGGTGCGAGGAGGTGAAAGAGCAAAAAGCCAGATGCAGAGGAACAGACCCTGCACTTGTGCCCCTGCACTTCCTTGACAAAACTAGGTTGTTTGTTTGTTTTGGGGAAAAAAAAACAGGGTATGGCATACCTACCTAAGAGATGCAATAAATATAAGTTGGAAATGTTAACAGATGTACACAAGTGAAGGGGAGACTGGAGACAAAAACAGAGACAAAGAGAGAAACAGATCAGAAAGTTAAGGGACGGGACAGGGAGACTTAATTATGGAGGAGTCAGGTAAATGGATGGACATGGAAAACTGAACACGTTGATTCCTATCTCCTCATTTTGCTTGCTCTCTTCCCTCTAGATTTGATTGACTCCTCACCTTGCCTTTAATAGCTGTGCAGTCTTGGACAAGTCACTGAACTTTCCTCAGCTTCCATTTTCTCATCTGTAAAAGAATGGAATTAAAAACCTAACTCAAAATGTATTGATTGTGTGAAAGCATTTTTATATGTGTTTGTATTGTTATTCTCTTTGCAGCTTCACTTAGATTTCCCTGACCAAAAAAATTCCAAGTCCCTTAGTTCTTCTCTGAACCCTTTGGGATCTTACCACTTTTTCAGTTAGTTGCCTATTGAGTATAATGATACTGACCCCAAGGCTTCCCAAATGGGATAGACATGATTCTATGGACTGACTCTAAGAGAAATAGATGCCTCCTTAGTTCACACTCAGGTTCATATCCCTTGTACCACTCCAACCCTTCAAACAAGTTATTAAAGCATTTTCTAAGTAGTTAACTTGTTTTCTCATCCTCCTGAAAATGTAGACTCAGTCTCTAGCCAGCCATTGGAACAATTCAATTCAATTCAATTCAATAATACATACCAGAGTTCCTTGCAATTGTATAATGCTTTATGAATATGAAATATTATTGGTAACACTTATTATTAAATAAATACCATATGTAGATTACTTACCATATGCTGTAGGAAAAATTTTTAAATGAGTATTAATACATTACGGTCTGCTAGAGCCTCACAAGAAATAAGAAAAGTACACAATACATATCTTTTCTCGGTAAAGCTATTACTCAAATTTGGGCAGGTACTTTCCAAACTTGAGTGATTTCTTTACTCTTCTAGGCAAGTCTTATTTTTCCTTCTGTAATTCTCTCTTCTTGCTTCCTTCCTCTTTAATCTTAGTAGCCACCCTCTCAATCAAGTAACGCTGCTGTTCCAGAGGGTTATCTTCCTCCTTTATCGGGGTAAGTATACACCATTCCAAGTAATTATATTTGCTTACTCATAGCCACTCCTCAATCTAAATAATGAGCCCCCACAACAGAGGTAACATTTTGCGTTTCTGCAAGAGTGACCACACATCAACTGCAGAATTCAATAATTGCTCTCCTACCAGGAGAAGGAGTTAAGCGATGAACCCAACAGTGAGGTGGATGGCTTTTAAGGATACTCATAAATGAAGAAAGCAGGGAAAGGAACACAAGGGAAGCCTGAGAGGAATGAAAGAAATGAGAATATAGGGATGGGGTCTCATCATTGAGGCCAGAGGACGATGTGAAAGGAATTTCTCTGTCTCACTACTCTCCTCTAAGAGTTTCAAGAATCTTACTGTCTTGTGGGTACACCAAGATAGCTGAGGGAAGGAACTAATGCCACCATGCCTACTCCACTTAAACCGACCCTCTGTACTGACGCCCCACGTCTCTGTTTCAGCTCCAACATTTACTTTTCTTCCTGCCAGGACAAAAGTCGTCACACCAAAGTTACACTTGGAGCTGCAGGAACAAAGCCCTCTTAAATCTAAGGAGAGGAGGAGAGGAGACCAGAAAGAAGGTGGAGATCTCCTGAGGACATTATGCCCTTGGATACCACTACACCTTACACTCTGGATTAGACAGCATTAGGGAGCCAATGCTGGGTGGTGCTTGGAGACCTGTGCCTGCCTGTTCCACTCCTACACCCAGTCATCTCACCACACCCTTCACCTCATCTTACACTCCAGTCCAGCCCAGGAACTGAGAGGCTCAAAGAGGGGAGAGAAGAAAGAGGAAACTGACAACTCCCTGCCCACCCCCACCCTCGTGCTGGTGCATTCAACAGGTAAGCAAGGTTGCAGAGACTAGTCAGGAGTCCTGTGAGCAGCAAACAGTCTGAGCCCGGAAACGGCTTAGAGAAGGAAAAGATCAAAAGTGAAATAGGAGTTGGAAAGGAGGGTGGAGGAGGGAAAAAAGTGGGGGATCTTAAGAAGTGTAAGCAGGATATAGCAGGGTTTCAGATTAGGGGTCAGGGTCCGGGTTGGGGAACACAGCATGGATGGGGTAAGAGTTCATGCTTTCCCTGATTCCTCTCAGCCTTGGAAGGAGAGCACAGGTGTGAAGGGAGGAGCCTTAGTCCTCTTCCTGGTTCTAAGGAAAAGGTGACCTTGAATTAACGGATGTCTTTCCCAGTTTCTGCCTCTCTTTCTCTGTATCTTCATATGGTATCTGTGTTTATTCCACGGTTTCCCTGCGGCCTCCTCTCCTGGGAGGACGGAGAGGTTGTTGGGGCAGGCTGAAAACAGAGAGGTTGGGCAATGTTATCCTTTCATACCCCTAGAGTGACGAATCGGGTTTCCAGCTAAACCCAGAGGCTTGGGGGAAGGGTGTTCCGACAGACCCCTTGGGTGCTGTTCCTCTCTTTGGTGCTGAAATCTGGACAACCTTATCCCAGGGGTGCAAATCTCCGGCCCCCTCAATCTACCTGGCAGATGCTGCCCACCTCCGCCTCCGCACACCTAGCTGGGAGGCAGGCGGGAAGGCGGGGTCTGAGTGAGCCCCACCCCTGGAGACTGCGGCTGGGGCCTCCCTCTCGCCTCCCGCCAGCCTGCCAGTCGCCAGCTCATTGCGCCTCTCCTGCAGTCTGGTTGGTACCGGCTCCTCTCCAGCCTTCACTCTGGGCCCCATTTCGGCTCCAGCCTTGCACCCAGTTCCGGCCTTCAGTCCTTCCCGGTTCCTGCTCCGAGCCAGCTCCTGCGCCGGCATTCCGCAGGAGGATCCTCAAGCCATGGCTGGTCCCTTCTCTCGTCTGCTGTCTGCCCGCCCCGGGCTCAGGCTCCTGGCTTTGGCCGGAGCTGGATCTCTAGCTGCTGGGTTTCTGCTCCGCCCGGAACCTGTACGAGCTGCCAGTGAACGACGGAGGCTGTATCCCCCAAGGTATCAGTGCCTGAGCCCGGGAAGTGGGGATGAGAACAAAGATGGGGATGGAGAGGAGGACCCGGGCAACAGAGAAGGGCTATAATCACGAAGGCTCTGGAGTGGGGTGCTATACAGTCTGGAGATCTCAGTGGGGTAGGGGTGGATGCTAAATCATTCCTGGGGACTGTAACCTGCAGTCCCTACCCCCAAGACCAGCTCTGGTCCTATGAGTTCTGGCTGCATCCACTCTGTCCAAATTGAGAGATCAAGAACTACCCTTTTTGATCTCCTTCATCTTTTCGTGTTCTCCCCCATTTCCTGAATTTGCCTCCTTAGTCTTTCCCCTCCCCCATTCGTAATCTTATGCTCATGGGATGAAAGAATTGAGCAGATCTGGGGGAACTGAGCTGGCCAGTCAGAGAAAGCAAGAACTGTTGGGAAAGAATAGATCATGAAACTCCCTAATGAGATTACCAAGGTTAGCCTCCCTATAATCTCCCCTCCTCCCAAGGAGCACAGCCAGACACAGCTAACTGGACAGCTCCTAGCTGACTGCCCTGGGTCTAGGCCACTTGTACTCTCTCTCCATGGTTACTGGGTACCCCCTCCCTAGTGCTGAGTACCCAGACCTCCGAAAGCACAACAACTGCATGGCCAGTCAGCTGACCCCAGCACTCTATGCCCGGCTCTGCGACAAGACCACACCCACTGGTTGGACGCTAGATCAGTGTATCCAGACTGGCGTGGACAACCCCGGCCACCCCTTCATCAAGACTGTGGGCATGGTAGCTGGAGATGAGGAGACCTATGAGGTAGGGGGCCCCCATAGTTTCCCTGGTGATCCAGTTCATCTTCCCAGTGATCCCAGTTCCTTCCCCCTAAAAACCCCTCACTTACCCTTGAAACTGTACCATTTATACTTATGTTTTCTGACCCAGTGAAATCAATCCACATTTAAATGCTGGGAGGGGATGCCCCCTCCTTAACTACCCTCTCCCTCTAATTCCCCCTCAGGTATTTGCTGAGCTGTTTGACCCCGTTATCCAAGAGCGACACAATGGATATGACCCCCGGACAATGAAACACACCACTGACCTGGATGCCAGCAAGGTGGGTGAAATATTCCACTTCTGATTTGCATTGTCTTATGTACAACACTCTGTTTCTCCAATCCTTAGTTATTTCCTGACTCATGGTCATTATACCACTGAGCTTTTAGTCTTGGTGTGGAGAAAGCATTTTAAGCAGCAGATACGGAGAGGAGAGGGTGGATGAGAATGACCGTACTGCAAGGTGGGCAGTTTGCAGGAGGGAATCATGCTGCCTTCTTCAGTTGGGGTGCTTTTCCAATGGGCTTCTCCTTCTAAGGTATGCAATGAAGACTCCTCTAGTACTTAAGCTTTTTCCTTCCCTCCAACCCTCTGTTCCCACACACTGTGTTTCTGTGACTTATATTAATTTCTCTTATTCCACAGATCCGTTCTGGCTACTTTGATGAGAGGTATGTATTGTCCTCAAGAGTCAGAACTGGCCGAAGTATCCGAGGACTCAGTCTGCCTCCAGCTTGTACTCGGGCAGAGCGAAGAGAGGTGGAACGTGTTGTGGTGGATGCGCTGAGTGGCCTGAAGGGTGACCTGGCTGGTCGTTACTATCGGCTCAGTGAGATGACAGAGGCTGAGCAGCAGCAACTTATTGATGTGAGGGGCCTTGAGAGGGACGTTGGGAGGGAGAGCAGATGGAAAGAAGAGTCAGAGGGGAAGCTGGGCCAGATGAGACAGAAGGGCTTTGGGAGTCCTAGGGAGAGAATTCTTAATCTAAGTCCCTTTACTCTCCCCAGGACCACTTCCTGTTTGATAAGCCTGTGTCCCCATTGCTGACTGCAGCAGGAATGGCTAGAGACTGGCCAGATGCTCGTGGGATCTGGTATGAGGCTTACCTTACCTCTTTTGTCCCTGTGTCCTCATAAGTGTCTTTTCCCCTCTATGTCCTCCAATTCTTGTCCTGCCTATTGATCCCTGTCCTTCTCTCTCTTCTGCCCTCAGGCACAACAATGAGAAGAGCTTCTTGATCTGGGTGAATGAGGAGGATCATACACGGGTCATCTCCATGGAGAAGGGTGGCAACATGAAGAAAGTGTTTGAAAGATTCTGCCGAGGCCTCAAAGAGGTTGGAGAAGAGTATATAAGGGAACTAGGTCGGGGGGACATAAGAAAAAAACAAGTGCTAGCACATGTAAATTGACCATATACTTTATCAAGTAACCCAGGACACTTTTGATAGTGAAAAAGATCACTATTAATCACTCCAGGACAATAGGTATAAATCATGACTGTCCAGGGGAAACTTGGACATATGGGCACCCTAAGAATAGGAAGAGAGAATGTCAGGAGTCTAAGGAAATAAATAAAGTAGCTGCCACATAGTCCGAAGAAGGAATAATAGGTGGTAGGTCAGTGCCCAGGGTGTGTGGTGTGGGATGGTGGGTGTGCAGATAAAGAAAATATTTGAGCCTGGCTGGTGTATGGAGCGAGGGATTGGTGTGTTCCTGATTCTATTGTAACCACCCAGTTCTGAGCTGAGTTAGGCCTCAACTTGGGATTCTATCAATTTTCCTAAAGTATCATGCTTGAGTTTTAAACTGAGAGTGGGTGGGAGGGGAGGTAGGGAGAAGGTGGAGGATGAAATGGCTTAAGAAGCTCCAGAATATGTGGATCTGCCTGAAGGGTTGAAGTGAATCCTCAATCCTGTATAGATTGGGTATCCATAGTCAATTCTAGATTAGGAATTTCAATACACAAAATTCTTATTGTATGTTCTCATATATACAGTTCTATTTTGGACTTACAGAGAGAGAGCACACTTCTTTCCTTTAGATTCTAGCTGGGAAATTTCTACTGTTTTTGGCAAGTAATAGATAGCATATTCTGACTGTAAGTGGGTAGAGAAGTACTTTTAAAGTTATGTGCCACAGGTTCCTCATCGATAAAATTGGGATAATAATACTTCTACATTATAGGTTGTTGTGGGGGTTAAATGAGATCACGAATATAAAGTACCTGGCTCATACTAAGTGTTCAGTAAGGTTTAGCTGCTGTTATTATTCTAGATAGAAGGGCTTCCCCATGTTCAGCATGTAACATATTCCCCTATGCCATGGTTCTTCCTGAACTATGAACAGGGTCGCCTTTACTCATGTGAGGTAGTGGTCTTCATGTCCATCACTCTGGCAGATGTCTTGTTTCTTCAACCCTAATAGTCATCTTCATGATTAGGATACTTACATGAACAAAAACACCCTTCCAATTCTTCCCCACCCCTTTGAGTCTGGCCCTTCTGCACTTTTTCTCTGCTTTCTGGTATGTACTCCTTCCCCAGAAAACAGAAGACTCTCTTATCTCTTCCTATTGCAAAGCCTATTCCCGTCTGAAAGGACCCTCCCAAGCTCTAGGCTTATTAATAAAAATAATCAATGCATGCAGAGCTCATTGAATAATCAACCCTTTCTCAGTTCAGTTCAACACTTCCATTTCCCTACTAGGCCATCCTTAATGCATCATTCCCTCAAGTTTCTCTTCTTCTATACACAAGGTGTTTTTCTGGGATCTCATCATTATTGACTCAGTTGATATGCAGAATGATAACAAACCATTTCTGCCTCCCCAAAAAGAAAAAACAAACAAACAAAACTGAGCAATGCCATTCTTTCACATCCCAAGCTTCTGGTTCTAGACATATTTTTAGAGTTCCTGTGGGTCTAGTTAAGGGAGGGTCCACATATTCCTGACTTTTCACTAACAGCCTTTGTGAACTCAGGTGGAACGGCTGATCCAGGAGCGTGGCTGGGAGTTCATGTGGAATGAGCGCTTGGGATACATCTTGACCTGTCCATCTAACCTGGGCACTGGACTTCGAGCAGGAGTACACATCAAACTGCCCCTACTAAGCAAAGTAAAGGAGTTGAGGGGTTAGAGAGGGGTGTGAGTGAGGAAGGTGGCTGTGTGTGGATGAGGGAGTGGGCACTTTGGAAAGGAGCCAGACACACTGTGGCTAAAGGATCTGGGAAAGAGCTCTGAGCAGGTTTGGTGCCCTCTCAGGTAGATCTAGTCTCTTTCCCTATTGACCCTGCTCCCAATCCCTATCTCCCCTCTAGGATAGCCGCTTCCCAAAGATCCTGGAGAACCTAAGACTCCAAAAGCGTGGTACTGGAGGAGTGGACACTGCTGCCACAGGCAGCATCTTTGACATCTCTAATTTGGACCGACTGGGCAAGTCAGAGGTGAGAGCTTTAGAGATTAGGGTGGGGAGAGGTGTAAGTCTGTGGGGGTGGAGATACGACAGTAAATGAGTGTCAGGAGTATAATAGAATCTGAAATAAAATTCAGGTTGAGTGGGGAGGAAATTGGAAATGAGTTCTCAGAGCAGGCAAATCAGCGCTAAAGAAAGAAACTCAGGTTGTGGAAGCAGAGATCAGGGATTACCATTCTTTAGGTGGAGCTGGTGCAACTGGTCATCGATGGAGTAAACTATTTGATTGACTGTGAACGGCGCCTGGAGAGAGGCCAGGATATCCGCATCCCTCCACCTCTCATCCACAACAAGCATTAACTTCCCATCCTCAACAGATAACTCAAGATCTCCGGGACTTCTGCCCATTCTAATGGTGGCCCATTCCACTTGCCCTGGATGCCCCCCACTTCCTCTGTCCCAGTAAAGACACCTTGCTATGCTCCAGCTGTCTGTATTATTTGTAATGATGGGATGAGGAGGGAGCAGCCTCTATGAAGGAAAAGAGGCGATGGGTTTATTTATGATGTAAAGAGACTCCAGATATGGTATGCCAGATGCTTATTCTCAGTTGGGTAGAAAGCATCAACGTTTTACCCATATTACTCATCAGCTTCCTGAATACAATTAGAATATACTTCTATTTGCACTTTATTCATTATAACTTAAGATTTCTTCCTTTAAGTATTAAGACAGGCTCATAGCAGGTTGCCAAGGAAGCAGATGGCTAAGACCAGGGCCCAGGAGGGTTGTGACAAGTCCTGGAGGCCCAAGGCTGTGCTTCGACCTATAATGAGACAGAGAATGGAAGGAATGTTATGACTATGCTCCCCAGGATCCATTGATACATGCACACTAACTGCCTGTACACCCCTTCACTCCAGGAATCTCCCTGGTTTGGTTCTAAGAATCAGATGGCACCAAGCTAGGAGACAGATTCTGGGTCAGGAGATGGAGGGTCACACTGTGCAGCTTGGAACTCACCCAGCTGTTCTGGAATCTCCATCCCCTCATGCTGGGCCCATGCAACTGCTCGTCGCTGCTCAGGACTCAGAAAGGCCATTTGCTCAGGAGTGACAGCCACAGCCTGAACACTGGTGAGACTAGACAGCTGGGTGGGGCTGAACACCACCTAGGGGTGAGGGCAGTAATTGGTATATCCATTGGAGCCCCAGTTGGGCTCTGCTTCTCTTGTGGTCACCCCAGGTCTGAGTCCATCAATACTTACGGCAAATTTAGGAGCAGGAATGACAGAAATGGCCAGAGGGGTAAGGCCCTGGATCTGCTCCCGCAGCAGCGCTGAAAGAGCCAGATCTGGGATCCCAGCTGTTGAAGCAAGTGGGATGAGTATCCAAAAGTTGTCTTAGATTGGCCTCTTCCAACCTATAGACCTCCTCCTACCACTCTCCATGTACCCTACCACAGACCTTCTCCAACACATCTCCAACCTCTTATTTAAATGCCCTCCCAGGCTCCCACCGTGAATTCCAGAGCAGCCATCTATCCAGTTCACCCATGGTGTGGTACTCAACTAGCACCAGCAATGGCCCAGCCTCTATACCTGCTATTGTGCCAATTTCAGTGAAGATCTCAGGCCCCCAGTTACTGACTGGGCCAAAACCACCAGGCAGCACAAGGAGTTGGGCCAGAACCTCCAGCTGGTCCTCTGAGCACGGGAGATGCAGGTTGCCCAGGAAGAGAGCTGCTTGACTGTAGAAGAGCAAGAGGGGAGAAGGATTCAGCCATGGTGATCAGCTCTATGATCATGAGATGGGGATAGAGATGGCTTCAAGTGAGGTCCCTTCCTCCATGGGACCACTTCTTCATGATCCTTCCCTCCCAAGTGAGCCCACCTTTACCCAGCACCACCACCCACATCCCTCCCTCCACAGGTGACCTAAATTCCCAACTGTTGATATGCTGTAGCTCCTCTGGTCGCAGTCCACAGAGCGTGTAACCCAGTGCAGTCAGGTGCAGGAAGTCTAGGTGGCTCATGTGCCGGCCACTCTGCCGCAAGAAACTGGAGACCACGACCCGGAGCTGAGGTGGAGGGCACAGGATAAAGATAGAAATCAGGGGAATTAGTGGATGGGGAAGTGATTAGGGAATTGACAAGTGCCACCAAATTATATTCTTTTATTATTAAGACCTGAAGATCCAATAGTCATGGGGAAGGTTGGGGATCTAAAAAAGAGAAGGACAGAAAAGAGAAAAGAGTCAGGAAGGAGTATTACGTGTCCAGGACCTCAGAGTGAATAAATCACAGAGTTTCTAAGGCTATTAGTATGAGGTATTAAGAAAAATATAAAGAAAGATCATTCAGAGTCATAGAAAGAAATTCTTAAGCTTTACATGACCAGAGCACTTTGTGGGATGGATGTTTGGAAGATGGTAAGGAGGAAGTAGTTGTTACCTGAATAGAACTCCAGCCATCTATCTGCCCAAGGGTGCTCAGCACTCCCCAGTCCACCAGGATTAGCTCCTGTAGTTCCCGCTCTCCTAGACCTATTAATAGTCGACCTAGCTGCAGGATCTGCTCAGGACGAAATCCCCGTGGGGGGCCCCATAACTATGGAGAAAGAGTAGAACAATGTAAATGGAAAAAGCACTGGACTAGGAATCAGAATGCTGGGTGTTAGCCTTGCCTCTGACCTTAGCTGTGTAACTCTAGGCAAAGCACATACCTTCTCTGGGTCTTAGTTTCCTCAACTATAAAATAAAAGGGGTAGACTAAAGTTCCTCTGACTAAGCTGTTATTGGAAGATTCTAGATTCTCAGTAGGAAAACATAACAGACTGTAGTCTATGGGTTCTAAACTATTCTGTGAACCAGACTCACCAGGAATCCTGTTAAAATGCAGATGCTCAGACCCTATCATCAGAGAGTCTTCTTCAGTGAGTCTAGCATAGGACTCTGGTATCAGCATTTCAAAAACCTGCTCCCCAGATGATTTTGACACACACTAAAGTTTGCTAATCACTGCTTTGGCCCTCTTCATTGCACTAGCTTTCTTTCCTCAGTATTCATCCCTTCTGAATTTCTACTCAGGAGCCTAACATTTTTTGTCTCTGGAGGTTTCTTTTTTCGGTGGGGGGAGGTTTGCAAAGCTGTAAGCCCTGGCCGGGTAGCTCAGTTTAGAGCATCATCTCTGTATGTCAAGGTTGTGGGTTCACTCTCCCATCAGGGCACATAAAAGAAGCAACCAATGAATGCATAAATAAATTGGACAAGAAGTCAATGTTTCTGTATCTCTCTCCCTTTCCCCCTCTCTAAAATCAATAAATAACTTTAAAGAAATATTTTTCAACTACAGGTGACATACAATATTATATTAGCTTCATGTGAACAATATAGTAGTTAAACATTTTTAAAAATTTTTTTCTTCTTTTTAAAAAGATTTTATTTATTTATTTTTAGAGAGAGGGGAAGGGAAGGAGAAAGAGAGGGAGAGAAATATCAATGTGTGGTTGCCTCTCGCATGCCCCCTACTGGGGACCTGGCCTGAAACCCAGACATGTGCCCTAATTGAGAATCAAATTGGTGACCCTTTTGGTTCGCAGCCAGTGCTCAATCCACTGAGCCACACCAGCCAGGGCAGTAGTTAGACATTTATATAACTTACAAAGTGATCACCCATGTATGTCTGCTATCCATCTGGCACCATACATGGTTAACACAAAATTATTGATTGTATTCCCTATGCTATATTTACATCCCCATGACTATTTTTATAACTAGCAGTTTCTACTTCTTAATCCCTTCACCCTTTTCACCCATCCCCCAAGCCTCCCCTCCCATGTGGAGACTATTAATTTGTTCTCTGTATTTATCGCTTTTTTTTGTTAATTTATTTTGCTCTTTAGATTCCACATGTAAGTAAAATCATATGGGATTTGTCTTTCTCTGTCTGACTTATTTCACTTAGCATAATACCCTTTCAGTTCATCAATGTTGTCAAAACCGGCAATATTTCATTCTCTTTTATGGCCAAGTAATATTCCATTGGATATATGTGCCAAACCCTCTAATTCTTTGATCTCCTTTTACCCCACCTCTCACCTCGCTATTCATTCACTTGTTTCCCACACCGCACCCAATCAACTTTCTCATGTTTCACCACCGCCAACCCCAACTGGCCTCCCAATCCTAACCTGTTTTGCCTTGCCCATTGCTGCCCGTAGTTCCTCAGGCCCAAGTCCTGGGTCTCCTGCAAATAGTGCCAGGCAGTCCTCAAAGTCTGAGAGCTCCATCTGTGCAATCTGAGTTGCAGACCAGGCTGCTGGAAACGTCCCCCGTATATCTGCACAATTTGGCACAGGTTCTGAAGGGGGAAGGCAGGGCCAGGGTCAGTGCGGTATTAGAATATCCTATACTTTAGAGAACTACAGAAGGAATGACCCCTCCAGCCTTTGGAGGATCGGTCAATGTGGGCAGTAGGGGTCAAGGGATTACTATAGTGAAAGATTTATAGGACACCCAGGATATTAGAACAATTGACTAGAGAGAACAACCCCAACATTGTATAGATGGAACACTGAGGGGGTTGCCTAGGGATTCAATGGCAGATCTAGACCCAGGACCCTAGCCCCACAGTGTCTCCTTTCGACACTCTAAGCTTCTTCCCCCCAGAGAACTTTCAGTTCTTAACGCACAGGGAGAAGACAGCAGGGAAAGGGGAGTCCTGGGCTAATAATGTAATGAGTTATAAATTCCCAGAGCTATAGAGTCCTAGAACTAGAAGAGATCTTAAAGAGCATCCTTTTGACCCCTGAGCTTTATATATTAGGAAGCCCAAGTCCAGAGAGCAAAAGGTGTGCAAATTTGTTCAAAGGACACAGGACACCTAGAGCCCCATCTTCTGATTGCATGTTGCATACTCTTTCCTGTTCACCCTGCTTGAGCTGTGAGTATTTGGGTAATTTCACCTGGGAGATAATCTGCAGCAGGCTGTACAACCCCAGCTACCAGAGCTGCTTTCTTGGGAGCAAGCTGTGGCCCCCCACACAGCTGTCCAGCTCTGCTCTGTTCCCAGCTCTGCTGCTTCTCTAGAAGCCGCTCCAGGGTCTCTGGGCCCAAGGCCTCCTGTGTGAGAAGGTAGAGGGGAGGTGGGGAGATCTGGGTGGGTCAGGGCCAGCTGCTACAGCTCTAATTCCAAAGTCCTATCTTTTTTTAACAGTCTCCCAAAGATTCAGGCTTCACATTCTCTGCCCTCAACCTCTTTGGCCTTTGCTTCCCAGAACCAGCTCACCAATTCCCTCTCTGTTCTTACTCCCTCCCTTGTTCCTTCACCTCACCCTGGGGATCAAGGAAATCTCCTCAGTAGACAGAGTGAACACGAGGCGTCCAGCTTGCTCTACTTCATCCTGGCTCCACAACTCTGGCTTCCTGAGAGACAAGAAGAAGATCAGGGGCTGGGATGCTGAGGGAACTGTGAGGAAAAGGAAGGAGAAAAGAGGACATGCTAGGATTGAGGACTCAGGGCTCCAAGGGACCTCAAAAATATTGAGTGAGCTGCTACTGATGATGATGATGGTTGAGAGACTAGGTGCAGGGTTAGTTAAAATCTGAAGTTCTCAAATGTCCGTACCCAAGAAGAGGCTCCCGGGACAGCAGGCATCCCAACTCTGTGGCAAATGGCTCTCCTAGGCAGAAGCCCTGCAGCTGATTGAGGTGGGCCAGCAGCGTCTGTAGGGGGATCCGTCGTGTGCTCTCTATCCCCAGGAAGCCAACCAAGGGGCCCAATGTCTCCAGCACTTCCCTCGAGACTGTCGTCTCCTTTGGAGCCTAGAAAGGGACATTAAGACTTGGGAAAATGCACCTCTGATTCAAAGGACCAGGCTCTTTGATCAAGACACTAAGACTTTGACCTTCCCTCCCTCCTGCTCCCAACTGAAGACCCTATAATGTCACTTTCTTAAACAGTGAGCTCAGGCAGAAGCAGGCAGAAAGACTGGGAGGGGGGATCCAAAAGATTCCTTGGACTCCAAGGGATGTAGTCAGGAAGCATTAAACCAAAAGATAGGTCAAGGGCAGTGATTTTTAACCTTTTCCATCTCATGGCACACATAAACTAATTACTAAAATTCTGTGGCACACCAAAAAATATATTTTTTGCTGATCTGATAAAAAAATTAGGTGTAATTCTTATTTATTCATACCAGACAGCTATTGTTGTGTTGGTGGTTGTCATTTTTTAAATTTGACAGTCTAAGGGAAAAGAGGTCAGAGCCTCTGACTAAATAGTCAGGTATTGCATTTTTTAAAATTCTCCCAGCATACCAGTGTGCTTCTTGCAGCACAGCAGTGTGCCATGGCACACAGGTTGAAAACTACTGATTTAGGGTCTAGGCAGTGGTGTCTAACCTGCGGCCCATTGGCTGATGTAGCTCAGGATGGCTATGAATGTGGCCCAATACAAAATTGTAAATTTATTTAAAGCATTATGATGTTTTTTTGTGATTCTGCATCGCAATGTATTTAATGTGTGGCCAAGACAACTCTTCTCCTTCCAGTGTGGTGCAGAGATGTCAAAAGGTTGGACACCTCAGGGCTGTAGGGCCTTCTATATTGGCACCTGTTTGGAAGCAGAAGTGTGGGGATGGGTCTAGATGACAGAGAGCATTGTCTGAGGGGTAAGAATTGCCCCAGCAGCTGCTCTGAGTCTGATAGAATGGACTCTTACCAAGTTTTGTAGTGCCCTCTCTGCCAGGGCTTCCCGGTGGAGTGGGGTCAGTTCCAACAGTTGTTCTGGAGCAGCTCGTACCAACTCCACCACCAACATAATGGATTCACTGGACAGTCTGTCCATTAACCGGGTCCTATAGCAATTCGACAACAGGGACACTTGGAACTGAGCCAAATTGAGAAGGGACAAGAGAATGCCACATTTCCCAGACAAGAGGTAACACAAGATCAAACCCTGTGCCCATGACAGGGACTGATATTAAACAGCCCCAGATCAATTCTCATCATAGTGCTTGAAGGGAGAGAACAAAGGGAATGGCACAGTTCTAGTCTTCCTGAAAAAAAAAAAAAGACAAACAATCCCACCTTGTTAAATTGAATCAAAAGCCAAAAGTATTAAGTACCACTTAAAATTGTTCTTTATTTTATAGATCCTTTAAAATGAGGTTCACAGAGATCAGTTGGTGGGGTCTTAGTCACTCACAATTCCTGTTTCCTAGTGCCATCTTTCCTCTATTCACTGTGAGACAACTCTCTCCCATTTGTATAGTGCTACACAGTTTACAAGTTCCTCCTCAGTGTTCTCTCCTTTGACTCTTATGACAAAACCTGGGGGTAAAATAGTTGTTTTTTTTTTCACATCCTCTTTCACGAATGAGGGAATTGGATCTTCTGAATCATGGTCCAGGGTCATTCACCTTATTCAGGCCCTTGGGGTTCTAAATTATCTCAAAGAACCAACATGAATGGCATTAAAAAATAAAAACTTTGCCCAAAGGTCATAACTGACATCCTATACTCTATCTAGGTTTGTCAGTTGTGGAACTGGGCCACCAAGTAGTACAGGAACCAAAATCTGAGGAAAGGCCCATAAAAATGTAAGGATGCGGTCAACTGCTTTTACCTCACTTCATCACCAAGAAGACTAACACCAGACTTCTTCTTCTCTGATTTGCAGTTCTGATGGCAATGGAGTAAGAATCTCTGGGTTGGGAGGAGCCTTAGGTTCATTTCCTTTCTCACCCAACCCATACCTGAATCTGCTCTACAACATTCATGCCATGGGGCCATCCAGACTAGACTTCAATAGCTCCTATGACTGGAAACTCACTGACTCAGTTTTCTTTATATTGTGCAAAAATCTGATTTTCATTCACTGCTGCTGGTCATGTCCAATGAGACCATTCAGAGATGTGCCAATCTGGTTTTTTTTTTTTTTAATTTGATAGCCTTTGGGGTATTTGAAGGCATTTATCACATTTTTAAATAGATTTTCTCTTTATCTATCCCTCTGAACTCACTGAGAATACAGTGTCCTGAGTGCACTACAATCCTCTGGGCCAGGGTTGGACCTGCTTCCCCCATTTCAGTTACTGTTTTCTCTGTTAATGTGGCCTGGCTTACTTTCAGGTTGCTTGGCAGGCCACCTCACAGGGCTACCACTCTCAGGTCTTCCTTGCTGGGACCATGTTCTGGGAACTAACTGATACACAGAGCAACTTTGAATAGATTCCTCAGCTTCTGGCAATACTTGATGTCAAGGAAACACCAGACAGAAAAATCACTACCTCCAGGGCATTGACTAAGGACAGAGCTTCTACTCTGGGTTGAGTTTCTAAGGATCCAGCATCTCCATTTGTAGCACTTACGGTAAGTCCAGGAGTAGCTTAGTGTCTAGCCCACTCAGTTCTGGCCCCAGAGTGGCCAGCTCTGGCTCTGGCATTGCCATCCTCCGCTGTAGCTCTGCCCAGATACAAGCCCTCTGTGGAAAAGGGTGGGGAGGCAGGGCCGGACAGGCCTGAGCATGGGAACATGGGCATGGCCAGAGTCCCTGCCTCCCTGCTCCCACTTTAATGCCCAGACACCTCTCTTACCAGGCTTCCCCGAACTCCAGTGGGCAGTTGATAGATCATGTGTACCACTTCAATGAAGTCTGTCATCAGGTTGATCTGCTGCAGAAACTCACAGGACATGCCACCTGCCAGGGTTCCCAGAGCCCTGTGGGTGTGTGAGTGGGTAGATGCTCATGCAGCACCTGCTGCAGCCTGTCTCCTCCTTGATGTCAACACTCTCAACACAAGTACAGATGTTTGTTTGTGGGAGTTTGAGAAATGTTTTTCCTCAGATAGTCTCATTAGCTTCCCACATCATCACTATTTATCAGAGAAAAACATAAAGATTTACAGAGGTCAAATGACGTTCTTAACATCATTCTACTAAAAATGGGATAAATTGAAACTAGAGCCCTGTCCTCAGGTTCTAAAGCCCATGGTTCTTTTACTGTGGGTGTAGGTAAGTAATATTTACTTATTCCTGTTTATTCCTGCTTGGCCAGTGGCTCTGAAGTCACTTTGAATTAAACTAATAATACCACATGTCTACTGGAAGCTTATACTAGGCCAGACACTGTGTTAGGTACTTCATATGTCTTATCTCACTTAATCCCCACAATTACCTATGAAGTAAGTAACATTTTAAATCCCATCTTACAGAAAACAAAACAAAACAAAACAAAACCACAAAACCAAACTCTGAAGTTTAGAGAATTTAAGGAATTTTCCCAAAATCACAAATAGGTGACAGGCCTGAGACCTGAACCTGGGTCTCCTGAATCCCTTAGATCTAGCTGGGACAGGTGTGGCACTGTGGAAGGTCAGAGAGTAAGGAGAGAAGGAGGCAGGAGAATGCTCACAGGTTGGGACCATGCATCTTTCATCCCTGTATGCCCTGTTGCATATCACATGATGCCTGGAACATGGTAAACACTTACAAGTGCTAACTGAATTAAACTCACTGCTCAACACAAGTTACTCACTGCAGATTCCTGAGGGTCAGGTTGTTGGGCACCTGCATCTTCTTCCAGAGAAACTGTGCCTACAAGAGAAAGAAAGAGGAACCGCTTCCCAGCAGAGATATTGCCCAACAACCTAAATTGCCTTGGACCCAGTCCTACCTCTGACCCTGTGGGCCCCACCAGTCTCTCACTCTCCCAAATGCCCTCTCCTGTGTCAGAGAGGGAGAGAGAGAGAAATGGGGAAATATGGAAGAAGGAGAAAGAGCAAAGCAAGTCACATTATATAGGATACTAGGAATAAGACACCAGATCTAGGTCTGAGGGATGGGTAGAAGAGGTGGAACACATTGAGAAAGAGGAGTCTGGGGGGTAAGTGGGGAGAATTACCTGCTGCTCAGACCAGGGCAGCTCCCGGTAGCGCCTTCGGTCAGCCAGAAGAGCCGGAGAGTCCAGTTGCAGCAGCTTTAGTGGGAGCAGGGGAAGCAGGCAGTCTGGCCAAGTGGTGGGGATGGGCTGCCGGTGGGGATGGGTGTAGCAGTGTAGTGATAGGTGAGAGGGTCTGGACTTGGCCCTCAGAGGAAAGGAGCCATGGGGGCAGAAAGGGACCAAAGCTAGGATCAGAGTGGAATGGCATGTGCCACTGTGGCAATGCACGTCTGACAGCCCTCACCCTGAAGGCAACTGTGGCCAAGTGTCGCTGCTATTTAGGCATCTGAGGAACTAAAGTGCCTTAGCCTCTCTGAGCCTTGGTCTGTTTATCTGCAAGTGTGGTGGTTGGCCTGCAAGGTTTCTCAGACCCTTCTGGCTTTTCTACAACAGTGTGGGTCATGTTATCCTGAATCTGGAATTGGGGAGACCTGCTAATGTCTTGGTGGGCACAGAGCTAACCTGAACTCTCAAGTCCACTGTCTGGGGCAGCACTAGCCATATGCAACTGCCAGGGTCATGGAGATCCTAGTCAGGAGATCCCACACATACCTGACCAGGGATACACACAGCTGCCCCAGCACCTGTTGCACCCATGTTTTTAACGCCATCTTTCACCTGCATGAGAAGTATGTGTGTTTCTGGGTGTGTGGGGAGGTATGGGAGGCCTTCCCTGGCCACAGGAAAGATGCCCGCCTCCCAACTGGAGCCCACAGCCTTGATTGTCTTACCACACCATCCCCCAACCCCCCCCCCTGCTCCACCTGCTACTCCCATGTACTCGAATACCCGAAAGGTCTGCAGCAGTGCTGCGGTTTGGCAGGCTGAGAGGTGTGACAGTTCAGGGGCCAGGCAGGAACAGGCCCCAACCAGAACTCTCTTAGGGATGGCCTGCAGTGTCTGCGAGCTGAGGCCTGGCAGCAGAGGATGCAAGGAGCAGAGTTCCTCCAAGGACAGCTGAAAAGCAAGAAAGACAAGAGGCCTGAAGGAGAAGGGCAGGGTGGTGGGGAAGACAATAATCACAGTGCAGCCAGGCAGCAGGTATGAGGGGAGCTGACAGGGATGGAGGGGCAGATGTGGAAGCCAGGGAAAGGGGGCACAGAGACCCCCTCAAGAATGGTGCAAAATTGTTGCTACTTACTTCATGCCTAGGAAGGAGCCGTCCAAGCAGCAGGACAGCCTAAGGTGGGATGGGACAGGAAACAAGAGTTCTCAGGTCCTGGCAGCAGGGTCCTAAGCCCTCCAAAACTTTCAGTGGTCTCTCTATCACCCCCACTAACCAGCCTGGCTCCTGGCTGTTTCTTGATCTGAGGAAGGGGGATGAGGGAATACTCCTCGGAACAGAGGATTAGGAGGTTTCAGGGAGGCTGATGGTATCCCTGCATGTAATTCTTTTGACTGGCATTCCAGAGGGTGGAAGGCGGATGCCAGGGAGTAAGGTAGGCCCACCTGGGCAGGTGTGACACCGGTCCCCTGCAGGGCAGGAAGCATGGCTCTAAGCTGGGGCTCTGACAGCTCCTGCAGGAAGCGGAGGCCCAGCTGAGGGAAGAGAGGGGCCCAGACCCGCAGCTCCCCAGGGCTCATCACAGCTCCTCCAGATGAGCGCAATACCCCCAGGAGTTCATATGCCACCTGTAACCAAAGAAGATACGGGACTGGAGAGAAAAGACAGGTTCCCTTAATTCTCTCTAATTCCACATCCAGATTTCCCAGGGCCTAGGCTAGGGTTGGAAACAAGGATGGGACAGGAGCAGGTTGGGTTCAAGATGTCAGAGGATATGTTTGGAGTGTCATAGACCAGATAGGGTAGGGTCAGGAAGAGGTGGTAACAAATCAGAGTGGCATAAGGAATGGAGATAGCAGAGGTGGGGGTGGGCTGGCACCACTGTGTTCAAGGTTAGCTGAGATGACTGGGCAAGTCCTCCATACAGACCCAGGGAACTCCTAGAGTCTGGTAGGCCTGTGCCAAGGGGCTCACCCGTCCTTGTGGGCTGAGGGTCCCATTGGCTGCACATTCCAGCAGCCCCTGTTCTACTGGCCCCATCGGATCATTCAAGGGTACCAGGCTCTGCAGCTCCTCAGGGGTCAGGAAACAAGCGAGGGGTCCCAGCCTGAGGAGGGCACAAAGCTGGCCTTCATGTGGTCTCTGAGGCTGGTACTAAGGCAGGGACCATGTGGATGCATGGAGTAGGCGCTCTGACCACCAGGCTAGGACATGCCATAAAGCTAGGAGAGTGTCATAGGTAGGCCTCCCTCCTGGAGCCCACCACCGTCTACCCTCTTGCTCCTTTCTACCCAGGACTCTAACCCCTCGTGGCAACTGCACCTGCTTTCTCCCACTCTGGCCTCGATCACTGATTCTACAACTACTCACCTGCGCACTTGCTCCTCTCCATCCTGGACACTCTGGTTCACCAGGCTACGCAGCACATGCCGGGCATGTCCTGGCCCGAGACCTGCTGCTGGCCAGCTATCCTCCAGGGCCTGGATCTGAGATGGGGAGGGTCAGTTTGAGTTAGGGTCACTGTGGGGCAGTTTCAGGGAGAGGCTCACTAGGAGACATACTTCTGACTCCCATCCCACCTAGCAGAAGATGGACTAACCAAGTGAGGATGATTCTCATACCTGCTGAGGACTGAGCTGCAGAAAGTTCTCTAGAGGAAGGTGGGGAAGCAGAGGCAACACCGCCCACAGAAGCTCCTGGGGCCAGGCAGGCACTTCCCCGAACAGCTCAGGGGCTAGCAGTCGCCTTGCCAGAGCCTCTTTCTGTTCAGGCCTCATTCCTGGGCTGTTATCCCGGATGGCAGCCAGGCTGGGGAAAGTAATGAGCTTTAACCCTCAGCCCTGTTCCCAATTGTCCCCTGGTTCTCTGCAGCCCCACTGTCATGGGCAGGAAAGAAACTCTCCCTGGTTTTAATAGAGAGGTGATGCTGTGGAAGAAGCTGCTCCAGGCGAATGGGGTTGGCCTGACCCTAACAGGATCAGGAGAAGTGGCGTGAGATCCTTACACACTGTCGTTGGCCAGCAGGGATGGTGGGAAGCGCATCAGGTCAGATACAGCCAGGAAGGGGATGAGCGGTGACAGATCAATGAAGAGCTGGGAGGTGAGGCGTGGATACCGCTGGAGCAGCAAAGCTGTCAGGTGACCAAGGGCCTGCTCCTCAGATGGCGGTACCTGTGGGGGCACAGGAATGGATGCTGGGTCTGGAGACGCTCAGTATGTTTGCCATCTCCTCTCTTGAGTTCCTCCTTCCACTGGGACAAGCCTTCTGCACACCAGGCTCCAGATACTCCTGATCCCTAGACTTCTCCCTCCACCCTGTTCCCCTCCCCCTCTATGCCCACCTGCAGCTGGGACCAGGAACGGTGCATGAGCGTCAGGAAGCCCTGAGCAGCCTCTGTCTCTGCTGAAAGCACCAGCTGCTGGAGATTTTCCGGGGGCATGTGTAGGTATGCCTGGGAGTAGGAAGTCATGGTGAGCATGGTCTCACAGGGCGGGGACCTCAGGCCACTGCTGTCACTCAGTCCACCCTCAAACCCCTCCAACTGTTACCTGCATTAGAATCTGCAGGGCCCAAACACTCTTCTCCCTCTGGAGCAGATCCCATAGAACAGGCTGGTGCGGGGAGACAGACAAGATGCAAAAGAGCTGTTTTCCCTGTCCCTCCTGCAGCTTCCTCAGGCAGTCCAACTCCACTAGCTAGGATGAAGCTAGTATGTGTATTTCCTCAGATGTTAAACTCCTTTAAGTCAGGGACCACATTTCTAACATCTCTTATACCCATGTCCTCTTCCAAGCCAGGTCCATAGTTGGCTCAATAAATACTTGTGGATCTGAACCAAATTACTACAAGTCATTACAAGTCTATCTAATCCCACTTCATTGATCCCAGGGCTTGAGAAAGATGGCTCCTAACATGGTGTAAGAAATCTTTATATACCCTACAGAAGCTAGCAAAGTTCCTTACACATAACAGGCACTCAATGAATTATGGTATTTACATATTCTGTCCCCTTCACTCTACAGAGAAGACACTGAAGTCCAGAAAGCTAAATTAAATTACTTGCCCAAGCCCATACTAATTTGTGGCATAGTTAAACTTAGAGCCCGAGTCTTCTGATTCATAGTCTCCCTAAATTTTTCTCATTTCTGCCTTATTTTCCTATTTTACCAGCTTTCAATTCTCACTGTCTAGGGACAGAATTAGAGCCTTCCAACTTGATCCATTTCCTTTCTGAAGCAGAAAGGGGGAGAGTAAAAAAATCAGAAAGAAAACAAGATAACATTTATTACATATTTCTGTCTCATGCACAATGCTGAGCTCGCAGCATATATTATCTCATGAGATTCTTACAGCCACCCCAGAAGAGTATCACCATTATTCTCCCCCATTTACAGATGAGGGAAAAAAAATTGTTCAGAGAGGTTAACTAATTTTTACAAGGTTGATCACAAAACAAAGAGATCAACACTGGGCTGCCTCACTCCAGACCTGTATGCTTAAACCACAACATTATACTACTGCCTCTCAGTATTAGAGATTCCCCAGGAGGCCCTTCCCTCTGTTCCTGGAGCTTTCACCTTAGCAGAGCACTCACACTGAAGCAGGCCAGCAGCTCCATCTTGCTCATTCCAGAGCTGTCGGTGAGTTCCAAGTCTGGTGAAGGCGGCAGTTCCTCCTGTTCCAGATATTCCCCAACTGTCCGTAGCACACTGCGCCGGCCCTCTGGGCGGAAGGCATCCCAGAAGGAACAGTTGTCTGGGAGACTGGAGAGCAGCAGGGCCTGACCCAGCATCCCCTGAGCTTCAGTCCCTCCGGCCCCTGGACCCATGAGGAAGGTCAGCAGGCGCAGGAGATAATGTAGGCGTGTAGGGTGGGCAAGGGCTGGCACAGCGGACTGACAGCGTGGCAATTGGGAGAGCATGCCAAGCAGGAAGGGGCCTGGGGCCAGGCAGAGTGGGGATGGTCCCAGTGGTGGCAGAGAGGGCAGAAGAGGGCCCAGTAGCCCATCTAAAAAGCAAGTGTCATTGCCCCCACGACTTATTCGGCACTGTCCTGCTAGCCAGGGCCAGTAGGGCACCAGGGCTTCATATATGGTGTCATTGACACATACCATCATCAGGAAACTGCCCCCATCTGGACAGCGTTCCCCACAGGGTCCAATGTGGCAGGGTGGGAAGGCAGTGATATCTGTGGTAGGGCCCTGGCATACATGCTGAACCCAAGCCTGGTTGCTGGGGGGTACAGCCTGCAGACTTGCCTCCCTACACAGCCGCTCTGCCCATAGAGTCTCATTCTCCAAGAAGCAGCCCCAGAAGATCTCTGGGGTGACGGGAACAGGGGGCAGACCGTCAGGGCAGCTGGTAGGGGGTGGGAGCAAACCAGCACAGAGTGGCTTTATCAGGCGGCGGTTGGGGCCAGACAGGGCTGAAAAGGAGAGGTTGTGACAAATTGCTTCTAGGAACTGGTCAGGAAACTGGTCATGGCAGGCCTGTAGCCAGCCTTGGGCACCTGGTGCCCATGAGACTGCATACCACACAGCTGTCTGGCAAATGGCAGTAATGCTGGGAGGGGGTTGCGGGGTGGCAGGCCTGGTGAGCTGGCAGAGCAAGTGGATGGAGAAGTTGGAAATGCTGTAGGGTGGTCCTGGGCCTGAGTGGTTCTCGCAGAGGGCCTCCACAGAGATGGCTCGCCGTTGGCGAGGGCTGATGTGGGCTGAGGGCTGGGAAGTCCTGGGCAGAGGCACACCATTGCTCAGGCAGTTGAGGAGGGCAGGGGGTGGGGGTGGTGATCCAGACAGAAAGCCCAGCGCCTGGACATCCCAGGAAAGGTTGTGCCGGACGCCCCTGAGTGCAAGGGAGGAGTAGGTAGGATCTGGTTAGTTTACATTTCCTCCAGTTGAAGAGTCTGACCCTGGCCCAGAGCCCTGGAGGGGGTGGTGGCAAAAATAGGCTTTTCCAAACATGAGGTCCCTAGAGTGTAGGTGTTAGTTTTAAATCCTGGGGTGCAGGGAAAAAGAAGAGATCTGTCCTGCTGAGGCACAAAATCTCCTAGGAGAAAACCAGTCAGAGTCCCTCTGTCTACCTGGCCCCCTCTTCTTCCTTTTTTATATGCACTTAGGTAACTTAAACATAACCCTTGGTTGGCCTCATATCAGTAAATCTGTACAACTGAACATTTCCAGTTGTGCTCTGGCACTGCTGTGCTGAAATAGTAAAGGGTGGAGAAATCTGGTCTTGTCCTTTTTTTTCCACATTCTGTCTTTATTAGCTAACATTTACTAAGCACTATGTGCCAGGAACTGGTCTATGTGATTTACACATACAGTATCAATTCATTTAATCTCCTGGAACAACTCTGCAATAGCTAATATTATCCATATTTTACTCTTGGGGAAACTGAGGCATAGAATGAGAATGTGACCTGCCCAAAGTCACATGGCTAGAAAGAAGTAGAGCTGGGACACCAACCCAAACAGGCACACTCTAAAACCACCAAAACCACCAAATTGTCAGTTTCCTCTTCCGTGCTGGAAGCTGACAACTTCCCAAGCCCAGTCCCCCAGAACTCCTCTGCTGTTACTTACCATAATAGCAGCTGCCGTAGGTTGCCTAGGAGGGAAAGAGTAAGAAAGAGGACTACCCCAATCTCACCCCTTCTTGCCCTGCCATAGCCCAGCCCTGGCCCCAGAAGCACTCACCTCCCTGGCACTTCCCATTGGCATCAGGCTCTGGTTGCCCCAGAATGGAAAAGACCTCATCCTGCAGGGAGTCAGTGACACGGAGCAGCCCCTCCTGGAAGGCAGCATAGAGGGGGGCCCCCACTGTGCGCAGCAGACCTCCCCAAAGAGCCTCCTCAGAGACAAGTTCCCCCACTGGGATGAGCAAACCCAACAGACCCTGTAAAAAGTGGGGGGCTGGCTCCCTCCCATCAAGGCCTGTGGCATTGGTGGGCTCCATACTGGGCTGCACCTGCACCAGGGTCTGCCAGCGTGTGCCCTCTAACAACAGCAGCAGAGAAGGCAACCAGTCAGCCACCAGGATGCAGTCAGAGGGCCCATCACGGGTGCATGGGGGCCGGGTAGGCATAGGGGGTCCCCCAGGAACTAAGGCTCCCAGTAGCACCTCTGCGAGTCCACTCAGCACACCTGCCTGGTGCCCCAGGAATTCCCGGGGGGTCTGCTCCTGTCCCAGCAGTGCCAGCACATCACCTAGCAGCCCTAGCATTGGCTCCCAGTCCGGGCTGCCTCTCAGTGTCACTAGGAAATCATGGAGCCGGAGGGCAGGGGGCTGGGGAGGTGGTGGCTCTCCCACCGGTCCCTCCCCCATTCTCCCAGGTTCAAAAGAAGAAGAAATGTTGGCCAAGAATGCAGAGAACTGTGAGTGGCTGAGGGACCCCCGGGAAGCCAGGTCCAGAGTGGAGAGCAATGACTTCAGGAGGGAGAGACCAGGGTCCAGGGACTGAGGCCCAATAGGGGCCAGAGTCACTGTAAGAAGAGAAACTGGAGGTCACTAAAGAGGAAGATCCTAAAACCCAAACTCAGCCCTGCCCAGGAGCCCAGTCCCAGCCTGGATCTAAAGATGAGGTGAAGGGGATGGGGAGCTGGGTCCCTTTCATCATCCTATGTTGTCTTGGCTTGCTCTCTTAACTGTCATTTTCTCCCTCATTTCCAGTTCCTGTCCCCTTTCCTTGCCCCTTTCTGTATCTTTTACCTAAACAGTTAATCTCCGCATTCTTAAGTTTCTTTCCAGCAACCTCCCCCTTCATCCCCAGCGCTGTTCACTGTTTCTCTCACCTGTACAGGACAGCAGTAGCAGCAGCAGCAACAGGGGCCAGGGGCTCAGAGCCATGTTTCCAGGTGAGCACTGGTGCTAGAGGTGAATTCTGGTTATTCTCACCTTGTGTGGGATAGCCAGGTAAGGGCAGGGCACTACAGGCAGCCTGAGTCTCCGCTGACACTGTAGTGTGGCTTTTCAGGAAACAATATCTGTAACCTGACAGCAGGTTTGTCACCTGAGCCACGGAATACCTGATCCTTTGACTTTGGAGAAAGGTGTGCTTCTGCGAGAGGAACAAATGATAGGGGATTCAGGGGGGGCCTTGGAGGAACCCAGGAGGATAGCTTCAGTTAGGAACCAGAATGCAAATAGGAGTAGGCCAGCATGGAGATGGAAAACTGAAGACCCAGTGTATAATCTGGGGTCTCTGCAGAAAATACAAGAAAATAAAGAGGGTTCAAAGGAGCTAAAAAGCAAGTAGGATCTGAGGGAATCGAGGAAGAAAGGGAGCGCAGGAGAAAGGAACTTGAAAGCCAGGTGTAAACAGAGAAGAGAAATGGAGAAAAGTTCTGGTCCAACCATGGAGCATGGAGGAAGATGAGGTCTGCTTTTGTTTCAGTGCCCAAAACCATAAAATGTGAAGAGCTGGGCGGGACTTCAGAGAGCACACAGACCAAACCCCTCATTTTATGGATAAGAAAACAGACCCTGTCAGTTGTTTGAGATTTGCTCACTAGGTGATTCAAATGTTTGGGTTCCCTGCTGGCTCTCTTACTGGGACCTAAGTAAAAGCCCTAAAGAAAATTTTTGCTGAGAAAAGAGATAAACCAGATTAAACCACTGTGCAAGGGGGGCTGAGAGGAGAGAGAGAGAGAGAGAGAGAGAGAGAGAGAGAGAGAGAGAGAGAGGGAGAGAGATCGAATGAACTTGTCATAGGTCAGAGAGATCTCACTCAAATAACCTGGTCTCATATCAGGGTGAGAAGTCTTTTCTGTCCTCCATTTATATATCCCCAAAGGTCTTTACCTGATACTAGGTCTAAACAGTAATTCAACGCTGTGGCTCCCTTCAAAGCATTAGTTTGTTCTTCTTTCTTTAGAACACTCTTCTATTTTATTCCTCAAACCTACACCTTCAAATCCATTATTAATGCACCTCTCTCCTAGAAGGTTGACTTAGGAGTATAGAATTTTAGAGCTGGAAGGGAACTGAGGAATCCTCCAGTAAAAACTTCTCATTTTATAAGTGAGGGAACTAATGCCAAAAGAAAAAGAATGAGTGGGCCCAGGCTGCAGAAGGAGTTGAGGGCAATGCTGGGATTTTCCAAGGAGAGCCAAAAGTTAGGACCAGTAAAATGATCTATTGCTTCAATTTACCAATATTTTCCCTTTTCCCATCAAAGGTACCACATCTAGTCTGAGAAGCCGAGAGAATAGTTAGAGAAAGAATATTGCCTAGGCTCCCAACAGCTCTCTAGCTCCTGGTTCCAGCCCATCCTGCAATCCACATGAATTTCTGCACTTGGTTCTATAAAAAACTCTCACAATAAAATCTCCTTTTTCTCTAATATAGTAGCAAAAAATGAGATGGCCTATATTCAAATTCTGGGTCTAATATTTACTAGCTGTGTGTACTAGGTGGTCCTGACTTCTGTGTAACTTTTTTTCTGTAAAAAGGAGAAATACTAGTATAGAGTTGTGAGAATTAATTTAAATAATTCATTTACTCTCTCCCACTAAAAACCAATATAAAATTTTTTACAAAAATTTAAAGTAGGAACTTATGGTCAAGATGGTGGCATAGGTAAACATGGCTTGCCTCCTTGCACAACCACATCATTCAGAATCAGCAGAAATCAAGCTGAAAGTCTGACAACTACAGAATTGAAGAAACCACATCCGCCTAGACTGGTAGGAGGAACAGAGATGCAGAAAACTGGCTGATCCCACATTCATGTGTGGTGGATAATGATTGGGAGGGATATCTTGGGAGCAAGGTGTCCCAGGCCCACACCAGGACTCCCAGCCCAGGGTTCCAGTGTCAGGAAGATAAGTCCCCATAACTTCTGGTTGCAAATACCAGTGAGGATTGAGTCAGTGAAAGAAACTTCTGGAGTCCCAAGCAGTTCCTCTTAAAGAACCCACACATGGACTCCCTACTCCGACTCACTGCCTCTGAGCTCCCACACCGGAGTAGTAGCTTGAAATGCACCAGTGGCATATGGGGAGGAAGTAAAGTGTCTGGCATCAAAGCAAGACCTGGGGGACAGCTTTCTCCTATACAGAAAGTCAGGCAGAGGCCATTGACTCTTTTCTGAACCATCCCCTCCAACAGAGTGATAGAACCAGCAGGCAGGTGCCATATCTGAGGCTCTATCAATCTGGCTAACACAATTTGTCACACCTTGGAAATCACCTGAGACTCTGTCCCACCCAACCTACTGGCCCACCCAAGCTGTTAACATATTTTTGCATATGAATGGCTGGTCTTGAGCTCAAGCTTCACAACCTCTAAATCCTCTCAGACAAGCAACAGCTGGCCTCAGTGAACCCCCAATCCAAATACCTCTTGCTAAGTGACCCCAGGCATGGCACTAGCAACAGCCAGCCTAGGTCCACAGCTTGGCTTTACCTGGGAATCTCCAAGCCCAGCACAAGTAGCAGCCATCTCAGATTGCTTTATAGCAAGGCAGAGTGGCTATGAGCAAAACACAGGGTGGGGGCTGACCTTGGCCTGTATCACCTGGGAAATGTCAGAGCCTGTGCACCCAGTGGAGAGCTACAGACCATGATGGAGCATCATCACCCTATCCATGAACAGCTGATCCTCCACAGAGGTCGGAAGTCAGTGGACAGTGTCACAGTCAGTCCTTGCAACCGAATGGCCTGGGTAAATCCCTCCTATTGACCTACCAACAGCAATCAAGGCTCAACTACAAGAGGAGGGTGTACTTAGCCCACAAGAATGGTGCACCTCAAGTACCCAGATTGGATAATAGGGGAGGCTATGCCACTGGACTGTTCTACATTAGGACACACTACCAAGACAGAGTCAAAGCAGCTCTACCTAATCCACAGAAACAAACACAGGGAGGCTGCCAAAATGAGGAGACAAAGAAACATGGTCCAAATAAGAGAAAGGATTAAAACTCTAGAAAAAAAACTAGACAAAAGGGAGATAAGCATGGAATTGAAAACACTGGTTATAAGGGTACTCAAGGAATATAGTAAGGACTGCAAAAGCATAAAAAACATCCAGTTAGAAATGAAGGATGCACTAATAGAAATAAAGAACATTTTATAGGGAAACATCAGTAGAGTGGATGAAGCAGAGAATCAAATCAATGATTTGGGACATAAGGAAGCAAAAAACAAGCAACTGGAATGACAACGAGAAAAAAGAATCCAGCCCTGGTGTGGCTCAGTGGATTGAGTGCTGGGCTGAAAACTGTAAGGTCACCAGTTCAATTCCCAATCAGGGCACATGCCTGGATTGTAGGCCAGATCCCCAGTTAGGGGTCTGCGAGAGGCAAGTGATCGATGTATCTCTCACACACATCAACACGTTGATGTTTCTCTCACTCTCTTTCTCCTTCCCTTCTCCTCTCTCTAAAAATAAATAAATGAAATCTTTAAAAGCATAATGAAGAAAACTTCCCTAATTTAGCAAAGGAAATAGACACACAAGTCCAGGAAGCACAGAGAGTCCCAAACAAGTTGAATACAAAAAGGACCACACCAAGACACATCATAATTAAAATGCCAAAGGTTAAAGGTAAAGAGAGACTCTTAAAAGCAGCAAGAGAGAAGCAGTTAGTTACCTACAGGGGAGTTCCCATAAGACTGTCAGCTGATTTCTCAAAAGAAACTTTGCAGGCTAGAAGGGATTAGCAAGAAAAATTCCAAGTCATGAAAAGCAAGGACCTACAACCAAGATTGCTCTACCCAGCAAAGCTGTCATTTATAATCAAGGGCAAATAGAGGGCTTCCCAGACAAGAAAAAACTAAAGGAGTTCATCACCACCATACCATTGTCATATGAAATGTTAAAGGGACTTATTTAAGAAAAAGAAAAAGATCAAAACTATGAACAATAAAATGGTAATAAATACAAATCTATGAACAAAGTAATCTAAAAACCAAAGTAAGCAAACAAGAAGAACAGACACAGAATCATGGATACAGAGAGGGTTTTGAAGGCTACCAGCTGGGAGAGAATTCTGGGGGAATGGGTGAAGAGGTGAGGGGATTAAGAAGTACACATAGGTAGTTACAAAATAGCCATGGGGATGTAAAGTACAGTATAGGAAATGGAGTAGCCAAAGAACCTACACATGGCCCATGGATATGAACAATGGTGTGCAGATTGTCTGAAGGAGTAGGTGTTGCTGGATAGAGGGAGGCAAACAGAGAAAAACTGGGACTACTGTAATAGCATAATCGATAAAATATAATTAAACATTTTTAACTTAAATAATGCATTAAAGATTTAGCAAAATATCTAACATTCATTCAATAAAAAGTAAGTAGCTATCATGTGCCAGGCACTAATACAGAGTAAGAATGCACTGAATGTTACTACTATTATTATTAGACTAGCTCAATATGAATTCTTTTATATGGAGTACTAATTAATAAAGAAATTTTTACCAAGCAGTAGTGTCTTGAGTGAAAGACCTTTAGAACAAGTGTGGAGCTAGCTGAGTCAAGCAGAGAGAAGAGCAATGAGGACTCCCTCAACCCAAGAAAGGAAATTTTTGGCAGTTCACCTGATGATATAGCAAGTGGTTGGTTAAGAAATCCTGTTGTCTGCCAAAGATTCAGACTATGTGGCAACTGAGGGTAAGTGCTTTGAATTTATAGCAAATATTTCAGGCTATTCAGTATAAGCAGTTTAATAAATAAGGTTCAAAAAAGATAAAGACAAGTTTCAATCTATGGATGATCAAATGGAAAGAGAAAAAAACAGAACCAACAAACTGAAATTACAGGGTCCAGAACAAGAAATTAATCATGTGTCTTGCCAAAGTGGAATGGATAACATTGGTGGTATGATTGGAAGGCTCTCTGATCTGGCAATTTTAATAAAGATACCTGGGAGGAGCCAAAAGAGATAAGAAATCTGAAACATCCTCCCTCTCCCAAAACCTCCCAGAGGGCACTCTGTATCTGACAAGAACATATACCTCCTTTTGTAAAATGCAATTATTTGTCTCTCTTTTCAGTGTACTTTTCTAATTGAAATATGTAATGCTCACAAGATATTCAAGCATTCTCCACATTTCCCAGATCTCTTGCAGTTATGTGAGGTCAACTTATTAGCTTCGGCCAATGGCTAGTGAATGACCAAAGAATTTAAGAGCTAGTGAATGACCATCCAACCATCTCTTTCCTGTTGAAGTAAGCAGGAAACTGCATGTTGAGATGGCGATGTCACAAGGCCCAGTAACCTGAAGCTCCAAATTATCACAGAGCATTTACAGTCAATTCTCATTATTTGTGAGCTCTATATTTGTGAATTTCCCTATTCGTTAAAATTTATTTGTGACCTAAAAATCAATACTTGCGTTATTTTCACAATTATTCACAGGCATGTGCAAAGTGGTGAAAAATTTGAACCACCCTATGTGCACATTCCCAGCCGTTGTTAAACAAGGTAATACTGCCCCTTCTCATGCTGTAAATTAAATGTCCTTTTCGAGTCTATTTAGTGCCACAATTTTTGCATTATTTGTTGGTGATTTCACTGTCTAAAATGCTCCACATGCTTAGTGCTAAAGTGCTTTCTAGTGTCCATCAGCAGAGGAACACTGTGATATGCCTTAGGAAGAAAATGCATGTGTTAGATAAGCTTCATTCAGACATGAGTTACAGTGCTGTTGTTAACAGAGAGGTCAATGCTAATGAATCAATGCTAATGAATCAACATATATTAAATAAGGTGTCATCAAATAGAAACACCTTACACAAAACACAATACGTAAAACACGGTTATATATCTGTCAGTTAATGAAGATGTTGTGAGCAGAGGCCCACAGGAACCTAACCCTGTATTCCCCCTAGGAGCCACAGTTCAGTGTTTGCTAATTCAGTATTTGTAATGTTATAGAACATAACTACAGAGAATTACAAGAATCAGCAGTAGTTGCCTTTAAGAGTTGTCCAACCAGTATTGGTATCTTCATAAGTGAGAAATATACCTTTCTTGTGTTAAACTACCAAAGGTTTAGGGTTAATTTGTTTTTGAAGTATAGCCTTTGACTCTCCTGATTAAGACACTTACATTATGTTGGCAATTTGACATTAGACCTCTGAAGTCTAGGTTCCTAGTCTATTATTTTTTAGCTCTAGAATCAGGATAAATTTCTGTAATTCACTCAGCTATAAAATAAATATTACCCATCCATCTAATTATGTTTAATCCCTTGCATTATAAAATTCCTGTGTCTTAGCAGGCACTTGTATAGATCCAGTAAATGTTACTACTACTATGATTAAACTAGCTCAAGATTATTTTTTTAACTAAAAGGATCTTAATCACAAGATACTGATACAAGAAGCAGTAGCTTAAGTGAAAAGGCTATTAGAAAAAAATAGTTAAGTAGGGAGGGGATGATTGAGGACTCTCCCAATTACTTGTCAGTCCCCATTGGGATTAGAAGAGGAAAAGCAGGTTTAAAGGAACAGTAATGAGTTCAGTTTTGAACATACTACAAATAAAGTGCCTGAGGACAGACAATTGAATATTTTCCCCTGGAGTTTCTAAGAGAGGTCTGGACTGAGAACAGAATTGGAAGGCATAGTGTACAGAGTGTAGTCGAAACAATAAAAGCAGATGAAACACAGAGTTTGTAGAATATGAAGCAAAAATGGCTGAGGGCCACATATTTAAAGCTTGGGGAGAAGATGCCTAGCAAAAAAGTGGAAGAGAAGCAATCCAATGGAACACTTGAAGAGAGTTGAGTCATGAAGCCAAAGAACATTTCCATGGCAGCGCAATGGTCAAAATGAGCTGTGGTGGTTTTGAACTTTGTTGGTTTAGCTAAATTGGAATGAATTTCCCAGAATTCCTTTCCCTGTATGGTTGGCCAACAAGAGAAACTTGTATGGGATTTCAGAAAAGAAGGTAAAGTAGTGAAGACCTCTAGTTAAAGGTGTTGAGGGATAGACACAGATATGGAGGGGAGGAGGCCCAGTTTGTCCTCACTGAAGAGAGGATGAAAAATAGGGAGATAGAACAGTAAGATAAGTATTCTTATTTGGTCCTGTAGAGGCTTTTGTAAGGTCATATGCTACTCAGAGGAATATACCTACTCTTCAATACCGAAACATACGAAGGGGGACCCCCAAAAAACCCTAGAATTATCTTCTGGAGGGTGGGCTCCTTGCAGTACAGGCTTCCCCCATTGGGTGAGTGTTCTATGAACCCATCTGTATCAGTGTACCAGCTGAAGTTGTTGTGAGAGGCTGCATTTGGCTTCAATGAATTTTTTTTAAGGACTCTTTCAACTCATTTGCCCATTTCATGATGGGTGATTTACAAGCACACCTGTCCACACCAAGTTGCATGTGCAGCAGTTTTTGACCAAAAATGTCATGACCCCCATGCCCCACCCTCCCTATTCACCGGATCTTGCCTGAACAACTTTTTTTTGTTTCCCAGATGAAACTCCTTAAAGGGAAACATTTTGCCAATTTGGAAGAAGTGAAACAAAAGACAGCAGAAGCACTAAAAGGCATCAAAATTGACATGCTCCAAAACTGTTTTGAGCAGTGGAAAAACCATCTTGATAGGTGTATTGCATCAAATGGAGAGTACTTTGAAGGTGACTGAATTTAAACATGTAAGAATACACAATTTTTTTGTAAATAAATTCCAGGGGGTTTTGGGTCCCCCCATCATAAGTACCATCTTACACTAGACTAGAATATAAGCCCTCAAGCAAAGACTACACCTTGTCATACCCCAAGTGTGTAACACAGTTACTGGCACATAATATTAAACAAATAATTTATTTAAAAAATTAATTAATACTACTCCACACATAAGGGCTAAGAATTGCAGCATAGTGATGAGCTTGTTGCTTCCATTCAAAGATTTTCAATGTTCTTGTAAGAGAAAGGACAGTTCTTTACAAAAGAATTCCAACTAATAAATGTGGGAAGTTATGAGAGAAATAGAACACCATAGTAGTAATTACTACATAAAAGACCCACCAATGAATGCTGAAATTAGTTGGGTAAAGTGTAAGGAGAGACAAGATACTTGCATAACTTCACAGTGTCTCCTCCCAAGTATATATTAATTATAAAGGGGAAAATAGTTAACTTCACAGTGGAGAAACCTGGTTGACATCACCTTAACTAAGGGACCAAGCTTAACATCACCAGTTAGAAGATGTGTCACTATTATGTACCTCTCAGCTCAGAGGATGTGCTGAGAGGGCACTTCATCTCTTGGTATTCTTCTAAAAATTCATGATCACAAGGTAATCGTGAGAAAGCATCAGATGAACCCAAATTGAGGGACATTCTACAAAAATCTTCAAACATGTCAAGGTTGTAAAAGATAAGGATTTCTGACCAGAAATCTTCAAACATGTCAAGGTTGTAAAAGATAAGGAAAGACAAAGGCAACCGTTACAACTAGAAGAGACTAAGAAGTAATAACTAAACTCAATGTCATATCATGTATGAGCTCCTAGGATAGAAAAAGGACATTAGTAGAAAAACAGGTGAAATCCTACTAAAGTCTGCACTTTCCCTCTTTTTTTAAAGTATACTTTATTGATTATGCTATTACAGTTGTCCCACTTTTTTTCTCCCCTTTATTCCCTCTGTGCTGCACCCCCTTCCCCTCAGCAACCCTCTCCTTCCAACTTATTTCATGTCCATAGGTCATACATGTAAGTGCTTTGGCCTATCCATTTCCTATACTATTCTTAACCTCCCCTTGTCTATTTTGTACCTACTATTTATGCTACTTATTCCCTGTACCTTTTTTCCCATTTTCCACCCCACCTGCTGCCCCCCCCCCCCCCCCGTCCCTGCTGATAACCCTCCATGTGATCTCCATTTCTGTGATTCTGTTCCTGTTCTGGTTGTTTGCTTAGTTTGTTTTTGTTTTTTAGGTTCAGTTGATAGTTGTGAGTTTGTTGCCATTTTACTGTTCATAGTTTTGATCTTCTTCTTTTTCTTAGATAGATTCCTTTAACATTTCATATAATAAGGGCTTGATGATGATGAACTCCTTTAACTTGACCTTATCTGGGAAACACTTTATCTGCCCTTCCATTCAAATGATGGCTTTGCTGAATAGGGTAATTTTATGACCTTGCCTTTCATGACTTTGAATATTTCTTTCCAGCCCCTTCTTGCCTGTAAGGTTTCTTTTGAGAAATCAGCTGACAGTCTTATGGGAATTCCTTTGCAAGTAATCTCTACTTTTCTCTTGCTGCTTTTAAATTTTTCATTAAGGAAGGGAAATTCTTCTTTTCATTAAGGAAGGAGTTAAAGAATGAGGCAGCCTGCAATAGACCATTCATTTGAGGTCAGCTACAGAAAGCCAGGAGGGGATCAATCATCAAATACCTATAAAGCAGTTTGAAACAAATATGCATATGTAAAACCGATTCAGTGGCCCTGAGGATGGGATCTGAGATTCTGCACATCTAACAAGTTACCAGGTGAAGCCAATTCTGCTGGTTCTCAGACACCACTTTGAAGAATCTACTCAAAGAGCAACTACTTTGTGAATAGCATATGTAAGATTTTTTAAATAATGCTTCCTGTTTTATTGTTTATTGTATTCTGATTGCCAGGTTCAATGGATTCTCCAATACAGATCTTACTGGACCATTACTTTCTTGAAACTCTATGTTGGCTCTAGTGACACCACTCCAGATGATTATCCTCCTGTGTCTTCAGCATTCCCTCTCAGGCTTCTTTACTGGTTCCTCTTCATCCTTCTATCCCTTAATTGTTCCCATTTCCCAGGTATCTGCCTCCAGCTCTCTTTCCTTCTATTTGTACTTACTGGAAATCCTTTGTTATCTCTAATTCTAGTTGATTCCTTTGGGGTTTCTAGGTACACAGTTGTGCCTAAAAATAGTAGTTTTACTGTACTTGAATAATGATTAAAATAAAATTAAAAAAAATAAAAATAAAAGTAGTTTTAGTTTTTTTTCAAATATTTATGCTGTATTTTCTATAAAAAGATATTTAATAAAAATTATATATTCACATTTGTTTTAGAAACATTTCTGTTTTCATTTTATGGGGAATGACTACAATGCTTTTCCTTGAAACAAGTTGGTTCTTGGTTTTAGATAATCTTTATTCATTTTCAAAAATGAGATATAATTTACATTACATAAATTCACCATTTTGAAGTGTACAATGTTTTTTTATGTATGAGTTAACCACTCAAAAAGTGATAGAACTTTAATACTAATCATTTCTAAAGACTTGAGCCATCCAACAATGGAATGGGATCCCCTGCAACTAGAAACATTAAGCATGATCTGGATAATCCCCCTTTTAATGATGTTCTAAAACATGTTCCTGTTCTGCTGGGAGATAAATTCTGAAATCCCTTCTAATAATAAAATCTGTAGGACGTATATTGATTTGAACACTTCTACATAGTGGAATCACTGCTCTGAGCCATGGCAAGGAAATGAAATAAGGGACTCTCTTTCGGCCCAGAAACAGGTGAAAACAACATTTAAGTTAACAGTACACATACCCTAGCCAGGTAGTTCAGTTGATTAGAGCATTGTCTTTTTACTTTTTAAGATTTTATTTATTTATTTTTAGAGAGAGGGGAAGAGAGGGAAAGAAATATCAATGTGTGGTGGCCTCTCATGTACCCCGCACTGGGGACCTGGCCCATAATCCAGACATGTGCCCTGATTGGGAATCGAACTGGTGACTCTTTATTTCGTAGGCCAGCACTCAATTCACTGAGCCACACCAGCCAGGGTGGTTAGAGTGCTGTCTTGATATGCCAAGTTTGTGAGTTTGATCCTTACTCAGGGCACATGCAAGAGTCAACCAATGAACACATAAATAAGCAGAACAACAAATCACTGTTTTTCTATCTCTGTCTTTAAAAATAAACCATAATAAAAAAAGTTGGGTAACAGTGTGGAGTTTCCTCAAAAAGTTAAAAATGGAACTGCCTTTTCACAAAAACAAACATTTAGATCAATGGAACATAATAGACAACCCAGAAATGAACCTACACCTTTATGGTCAAGTAATATTTAACAGAGGAACCAAGCACGTACAATGAGCTAAAGATAGTTTATTCAGTAAGTTGTATTGGGATAATTGGAGAGACACATGCAGAAAAAATGAAACTAGACCACCTTCTTACACCACACACAAGAATAAATTCAACGTGGATCAAAGACTTAAATGTTAGACCCAAAATCATACAAATTGTAGAAGGAAACATAAGCAGCAAAATATCGGACATTGCTTGTAGCAACATTTTATTGGATATACCTCCCCAGGCAAAGGAAAGAAAAGAAAAAATAAACAAGTAGGACTACATCAAACTAAAAAGGTTTTGTACTTGTACAGCTGCTCTGGCTGGTGTGGCTCAGTGGCTTGAGTGCTAGCCTGTGAACCAAAAGGTCACTGGTTCAATTCCCAGTTAGGGCACATGCCTAAGTTGCGCTCAGGTCCCCAGTCCTTACTGGGATGTGTGAGAGGCAACCATACATTGATGTTTCTCTCACTCTCTTTCCTTTTTCCTTTCCCTCTTTCTAAAAATAAATAAATAAAATCCTTTAAAAATAATAAATCTGCCTTTTGGCCCAGCTATCCCACTTATGGGAATATATCTGAAGGAACCCAAAACTCTAATTCAAAAGAACATAAGTACCCCTATGTTCATTGGAATGTCATTTACAATCACTAAGATTTGGAAGCAGCCCAAGTGTCCATCAGTAGATGAGTGTATAAAACAGCTATGGTACATTTACACAATGAAATATTACTTGGTCATATAAAAAAAGAAAATTTTATCCCTTGCAACAGCATGGATAGACATGGAGGACATTATGCTAAGTGAAATAAGTCAGTCAGAGAAAGACAAATACCATATGATTTCACTCACATATGGAATCTAATGAACAAACTGAACTAATAAGCAAAATAGAGACAGACTCATAGATGGAGAGGAGGATGACAGCTCTGGGCTGGTGTGAAGGGTGGCGTTAGGGTGGCATGATTGAGTAGAAAAGAAAAAGAACTCATGGACATGGGCAATAATGTGGTGACTGGCAGGGAGGGGAGAAGTGAAAGAATATAAGAAGGATAAATGGTAATGCAAAAAATACAATTAAAAAGCTATTTAAAAATATTTTATTGATTGATTTTTAGAGAGAGAGGGGAAGGGAGGGAGAGAAACATCAATGTGTAGTTGTCTCTGGCTTGCCCCCTACTGGGGACTTGGCCTGCAACTCAGGCATGTGTCCTTAATGGGAATTGAACCAGCGACCCCTTTGCTTTGTAGGCCGGTGCTCAATCCACCAGCTAGGGCAACAAAAAAAAGCTAGTTTAAGAAAGTTAATGCACGAGGCCCCAGGTTCATTCCCTGGCACCTCCACAAAAAAAAAAGAAAGAAAAAAGAAAAAAGAAGTTAATGGTACACAGGAGAAGCAATATTCCTAGATAATGGGAATAATAGTTCTCATTAGTTACATCAATAGTTTCAGGGATCTCCTTACCCCAAGTCCCCACCAGAGAGGCCTGTACCCACCAGGGAAGGAGAGGGTAAAATTAGGACTCTATCAGGAAGTAGAGTTTTCAAGTGGGGTAGGAAGTTACAAAGTCAAGGAAATAGTCAGTCTGAGTAGCTGTGGAAAGTGTAGAAAGCCAAGGACCACAGGCCCCACTGGCATTTAACCTAACTTTTTCACCTAATCTTATACCTTTCAGTATCCCCTATGTCTCAGAGACAGACCACTAAGCAATTATCAGTAGTATTTATTAAACATTTACACCCTGAATTCTCCATTTCCAACTGTTCCCTTCGTTATCTGTTGCCAAAGATACCAAAGCCATCCATCGTCGGCTTTACTTGTCTTCTAAGTTCATCAGTGCCTGCACTGTAAAGAAACAGACTATGAGGCTGGAGAACTAAGAATATTCAATACACACAAGTGTTTTAAGACACTGCTTTCCCAGGTTCTCACACAAATTTTTATGTAAATTAAAATCTTTACATTAATTAAGCCATTATGTTGCATGTCAACTATAACTGAAAAATAAATTTAAACAATTACACCATATGCACATGTACTCTTGGCCATAGATGAATTACTTAGGATTGAAGAAGCTGCCTTGCTGCCTTCTCCATTTCACCCGGTTCTCCTCAGAGAACAAGTGGGAAGGCAAGGCTGAGGACAACTGCAAGGAGCAAGATTAACATTAGGCAACATTTTGAAGTAGGTGAATGTCTCCTTTGACATCCTGTTCTAAATTCCACATTCCAATGTTATAAACTTCTCTTATTGCCCTCCTATGCCCACCACAAACATATATCCCTCTTCCCTAATTGTTATTTCCACATTGAGTTGATTTCAACTAAGTATAATGAAGATAATACTAATCCATATTAAATTGTAAAAAAAAGGGGGGGAGGCTAACTCTTTCAGTTTCATTTCTAGTGGGAAAATTTGTTAATCTAATTTAATCTCCAACTGGTAAAATTTCAAGTGAGAAATTTAGGGAAAATAGCTCTGCTATTTAAATCACATACTTCTCTCTGCCTAGGCTGACACTAGAAGGTGCTGAAAGGAAGAGAAGTCTATAATTCATAACCCTTTTCAGGGGTTGAAGGAAGTGGGCACTTGTGGCCTTTCTGTTCACTAACTCCAACAGCTATCAGTAATCATACATGCAGTCTCAAAATCTGGAGCCTAAGGCCCTACTGCTCAGGTCTGAAATGTGGCCTTCGGAGAGAAGGCACATGTACAAAGAGGGTGGGCCACCAAAAGAAGCAAGAGCCCACCTTGCCTTAATTCCCAACAAATGGAACACTATCTTCTTGGGAAACTAGCTCTTAGACCTGAAAGGATTTTGGTATCCCCTACTGAAGAAGCAAAATTGCCAGGTTCTCTCTAGGTTAGAAGAAATTAGGACATATGTCCAGAATGTAACATCCCAAACCAAGGATTTGCCCTTTTTAGGTATGAGGTGGAAATTCAGACACTGAGATACCAAAATAGTGAACATCCACCCCCTTATCCTCAGTTATATATACTAATCCAGTATACTTAACTCCTGGCCCTTATGACTACCCCAGATCCATACCTGCAAACTCTTGCAAGCGCTTACGTTCCTCTAGGTTATACTGAAGCTTTTCTAGCAATTCAAAATATCGGAAGAGTGAATCTCTAGGCCAAACAACACGTTCTTCCTGATCCATGTCCATTAGCCCAGGCAGATTCTGGTGCACATGAGTCTCCCAATCCAACTGACCTGGAGGGAGGAATTCTTCTTAAAAACATAGATTTGTGGAAGTTGGGAAAGAACGGATGAATCCTATGGTGTGTGGGGGGAGGGGGAAAAGCAGAGATGAAAGAGGAAACAAAAAGCAGGAAGGATGGTAAAAGGTGCATCACCAAGAGACCACTTTTTACAACAGGCAAAGACAGCCACAGCCACACTTATCCAAAGTGAAGCAAAAGTATAGAGGAAATGAAGAAGCACAAAGAAAGTAACTAAGACAGAAAATCAGACTGGTACAAAAAACTGGGAAGTAGATATAGTTAAGATTGGGATGTCTCCTGGAGAAATGGAAGAAAGCCTCTGCTTACCAATAGAGTCCACCTCTTTGGATTTAGAAGAGGAAAAGGAGGAAGGAGAGGAAGATGCGGATTTTGTCTTTTTTGTCGAAAAGTCTTTTGTTTTTGACTCAGATGCCTTTATATCCTCTTCAGTGACACCGGTTTCAGATTCTTCTTTAAATGTTTCTGATAAGTCCAAAGATTCCGCTTGTTGATTGATATCTCTATAAGTGAAAAGAGAAATGTTATTGCTTGAAATACATTTATGAGATATGGTTTGCTCTTTCATTATTCTGATTCAGGCCCTGGCCATCCCGATGCTGAGGCTTAAGGTTATGAAGGCCAAACTGCTCATTGCATATACAGATTATTGTATATACAAGCCCCAAATCCGAGCTTAAGCACTTTCAACCACAATTATTCCATGTACCATATCCGTGTTAGTGCCCCTCACCACATAGCTTCTGTGCTCAATTTTACTCAGGCTTCCACAATACACACCCAACCTTATTTTGCCAAGGTTTAGCTCCCCACACCATAGCCCTATGCCTATTATACCATATCTACAGCCTTTCCCCACACAATTCTGTCTCTTAATAGTAAAGAGTTCCTGGGCTCAGCTCTTGATCTTTTTATCTTCTCCATCTATGCAGGGGTGTCCAATATACGGCCTGTGGGCTGCATGAAACCTAGGATGGCTATGAATGCAGCCCACACAAAATCATAAAATTGTTTAAAACATTATGAGTTTTTGTGATTATATATCGTAATGTATTTAATGTGTGGCCCAAGACAACTCTTCTTCTTCCAGTGTGGCCCAGAGGTACCAAAAGGTTGGACACCCCTGATTCTATTGCCTTTCCTTTGGTGATCTCATCTGAGCTTAACTGCCTACTAAATGAAAATTTAAACCTCTAGTCCAGACCTCACTCTTCAGTTCAGACTAGTACATACAACTTTGACTCACAAATCACCACTTGAATGTCTAATAGATATCTCCAATTCAACGAGAACTGAACTCTTGCTTACCATACCTCTTCCACCAACAGCCTTCCCCATCTCAGCTAATCATTCTGCCAGTCGCTTAGGCCAAAGCTTTGGAGTCATCCTGAACTCTCCTCTCATACCCCACATCCAATCCATCAAGAAATCTTGTTGCTCTACCTTCAAACTATACCTTTTCTTACTGGTACCATTCTGGCCTGAGCCATTATCACCTCTTGCTTGGATAGCAGCATAGCTTCCAAACTCATCTCTCTATTCCTTCCCTTGTTCTTCTACAGTGTATTATCAACACAGCAACTAGAGTAATCCTTCTTAAATGTAAGGTATTTCATGTCACTGCTCTGTTCTGTTCCCCATTTTATTCAGAGTCAAAGTCTAAGTCCCTACAATGGTCCCCACAACCCTATAAACTAGGATCCCCACAGCCCTACAGGATAGGGTCCCCATTGTCTCTCTGACCTTATTTCCTATCACTTTTCCCCTGCTCATTTTGTTCCAGTTACTATGGTTTCTTGTTGTTTCTTAAACACATCAGGCATGCTTCTGGCTTAGGGCCTTTGTACTGTTCCCTCTGCCTATAACATTCCTGCCACAGTGATCTCCTCACCTACTTCGAGTCTTTGCTTAAATGTTACCAGGCCACCCTGACTAACTTGTTTAAGATTATAACCAAACTGCAACTCCCACCCAATGCTATAACCCCCCTTAATTTGTCCTACTTTTTATTTTTTCATAGTGATTATTTTAACATAACATACTCATTTAATATATTCATCATTTATTGTCTCTTTTCCCTATCTAGTATGTAAACTACAGAAGAGTAGTTCAGTTGAATGGATGAATAAGATTATTTCTCCTTCTGCTCTCTTGTCCACTACTGAATACTCAGGGTCTAGAACAGCATCCGTTTCATAAAAGGTATATGTATTAATTTCCTGTGGCTACTATTAACAAATTATGACAAACTTGGTAGCTTAAGACAACAGAAATTTATTCTCTCACAATTCTGAAATCCAGAGTCTGAAATCAAGGTGTTGGCAGGGCTATTCTCCCTCTGGAAGCTCTAAGGGGGATGAGTTCCTTGCTTCTTCTAGCTCTGGCAGTTAGTTGCCTGGCACTCAATGGCTTCTAGCTTGTGCTTGCATCACTCCAAACTCTCTATATTCACATCTCCTTCTCCTATTCTCTATGTTTATGTCTTCTGTCTCTGATAAGGAGCCTTGTCCCCCCCTGGATTTAGGGTCCACCCGAATAACCCAGGATAATTACATTTCAGGGTCCTTAACTTAATTGCATCTGCAATGACCTTTTTTCCAAGTAAGGTCATGTTCACAGGTTCTGGGGGTTAGGACATGGGCATATCTTTTTGGTGGCTGAAATGCAACCAACTACAATCAATAGTTATTGAATGAATAAATTCTCTCTCAAAGCCAATATTTGTCTTTGGTTTTCTCCCCTCTTCTCTTTCATGTGTGTCCATCCAAGTTCACAAACACACTCCTAACCTGGTATCCATTTTGCTAAGGCTTGACCTCAGTGCCTCAGGGGACAGGTTTTGTCTCCTGCAAAGCAAAAAACACAAGAAGTAAAGAGAGTTATACTGAAGCAGGAGTTTATTAAGAAAAAAAATAAAACTGAGGTGAAGAAATTGTAGTAAAGGGGTGAAAATTAACTGAAGAAAACTAAGCGAGGAGGAGGGATTATAGTAAAGGGGTGAAAAGAGTAGGGAAGCTCCAATAGTAGATAAAGAATCAGGCAATATTATAGAACTGGGGCATTCTAACTCTTGGGCAAATTTGTTACAAGGGAAAAATGGGGTCAAAGCCATAGAAGAGAAATAGGGAATAAGGTCAGGAAACCTTTGGGAACTAAAGTTGGGTTTTAAAACTGGGAAACAGACCTCTGGATAATCTGCCGTTTGAATATGTCAGCTTTGTGCTGAACCTCCAGGTGTGTCATCTCCTCATTCAGGTCAGTCCTGATAGCCTGAAAGTTAGTAACTGCCCCAAAGGACCATTAGGAGTTGGAGGTGGTGATGACAAGACCCAGGGAGAGGGCTTAGGTGGGGAGAAACCAAGTGAAATAGCCATTACAGGCCCCAAGCCTTCTTGCTATATCAGGTTTTCTCTCTCCATAATCCACCAACCATAGCTTTCACTCTAATTTCTTCCTATCTATCCCTCTCACCAAGTTTCACCTTTTTTATGCTTACCCATCATGGCTACTATGATGTTTCGAAAGATAATGGAACCAAGTAACAATGAAAGGATGACATAGATGCTGCTGAAGATGCGGCTGACTTCAGGAACCTGCCAGGTGTCCTGAAGCAGTGCATACCAATGATCCATGGTGAAGAGAATGAACACAGTCACTAGGGAATTCAGCAGGTCCCTAAAGAAAAAGGTGTGTGTGTAGATAAAACAGAGATCTAAATCTCGCAAAGTTTCACTCTTACTTTTTTTTTCATTCTCACGCTAAAAGCAACATAAGAGCATTTCTTTATAGTTTGCTCTGACTCTGGCTTCTTTTCTATCATACTCAATTTTTAGCTAACTATACTTCAGTTTGAGGTTGTTTTATTATGTTTTCCTCTATTATGAATAATCTATGAGTTTCAATTACTATTCTATTAGTACTTGGGGCATAGTAGGTACTTAATAGTGACTGAATTTTTAAAAATTGTATAAATCACCAACTACATATAATTTTTTGTAAGTTTATTCTCCACTGTCCTATGGACTTCACCTAACAGAACATTACTTACAAATTTAGCAAACATATTCCTCTTTAGTTTGTTGTTATGAACTGATAAATAAATAGATTTGTGACATAAATATGTGATCTCAAATAGTGACTGATAGTGACTATTTTAGCCTTCCATATACAATTTGTTGAAAACATCAGGGCTTGGCCCTGGCTGGTGTAGCTCAGTGGATTGCGCACAGGCTGCAAGCCAAAGCATCATAGGTTCGATTCCCAGTCAGGGCACATGCCTGGGTTGCAGGCCACGACCCCCAGCAACCACGCATTGATGTTTCTCTCTCTCTCTCTCTTTCTCCCTCCCTTCCCTCTCTAAAAATAAATAAATAAAATCTTAAACAGAAAAAAACATCATGGCTTGAATGGGATAAATTCTAGGACTTTGATCACTCATACTTTTTTTTTAAAGATTTTATTTATTTATTTTTAGACAGAGGGGAAGGGAGGGAGGGGAGAGAAACATCAGTATTTGGTTGCCTCTCACACACCCCCCTACTGGGGATCTGGCCTGTAACCCAGACATGTGCCCTGACTGGGAATCGAAGCAGAGACCCTTTGGTTCACACACCAGCACTCAATCCACTGAGCCACACCAGCCAGGGCATTTTTTACAAAACTACTGAGAGAGCTGAGAGGCACTGGCAAGACTGGATTCCAATTCATAAATAACAGTATCACCTCTGAATCCAAATTGACTTTCTACTAGTAGTCAGTGTTCTCTAGACAAAGATCTTATGAGGATTTTACTTTAAATGAGTTTAGGTGTGTGCATGCATAATCCCCACACCTAGAGACTGGGGTAAAACCAGTGAGCATGTTTGAGAATAACATTTATTATCACTTACAATGTGTGTTAAATAATCTAAATGCTTAAATGCATTACCTCATTTATTCCTTCACTCTTACTACCATTTTTCAAAAGAGGTAACTGAGGTCTAGAAGCCAGGGCTTAACCACTGGAGTATACTGCTATTTAAAGAAGGCTGATCTGGGTGCATATGAATTTGACAAACCAGAGCAATGCTCTGGCTAGTGTGGCTCAGCAGATTGAGTGCTGGCCTGCAAATCAAAAGGTCACTGGTTCAATTCCCAGTCAGGGCACATGTCTGGGTTGCAGGCCAGGTCCCCAGTTGGAGGTGTGCAATCTCCCATACAAAAATGTGTCTTTCCCTCTTTTTCTCCTTCCCTTCTCCTCTCTTTAAAAGTAAATAAGCAAAATCTTAAACAAACAAACAAAACAACAAAAAACAGAGCAAATCTGGTAGCTGCCCTATCCTGAAAATCAAACTGAGTAACACTAACTATTCTTTTGTATTCTCTTTGCCTCTCCTGTGTTCTATTCCACTTTCTTAAACTAGTCTATACTTTTTGTATTACTATACTTTGAACTACTTCCCAGTCTCTCACCCAAATTCTCTCCCCCTACCCAGGCTTCCCCCAGTCCTGCCTACGAGAAGAACATGTGGTACTTCAGGTCCGGGCGAGTTGAACGGGTGTAACCCTCGAAGAAGTAGACACCGGTCACAGCAAAATGTAGAAGAAGATGATCAGCAACATCAAGAGGAAGGTCATGCTCTAGAGGCCATGACTTCAAGTCAGAGCTCGGCCAAACTAGGCTGATCTCCACCTACAGCCCAGCCAAGCCCACCCTGGCAACCCCCAACCAAACCCTCACTTCCAGTCCTGAGCCCAAGCACCTGTAGAACACAGCAGCTTGACACCACCGCTTTCTCATCCAATAACATATCACAGGGTCTTTCATTGCCCTCTTTGACCCACCCAGACTTGTTTCATGTAACTCCCATGTTTATCCATGTTGCCCACCGGTTTTGCCACTATAGTTAATTCATTCACCTTGAGGGCCCTGGCCAGGGCCAAAATAATGACTCGAACTTGAGCAAATCGTGTAAAGAGTTTGAGAGACCTTAGCACCCGGCAGATCCTCAGCAACTGGAGCCACACAGACTGCCCTGTTACCCCTACCAGCACCACAACCTCAGGAAGCAGGGACTGTGGAAAAACACACAAATTATGAATAAAATATACCCAAAGCACTCATGCACAGTTGCCCCTTCATTACTGATCTTCTTCACAGTTCCTTGGGCATCATCTTTTGAATACCATTCTCTGGTGACTGTTTCCTATTCAGTCTTTCTATACTAAATTACTTAAACTCTGTACTTCAATTTTCTCAGACATAAAAAGGTGATAAATGGAGTGCTTATCTGATTAGGTTGTTGCAGAGCTCAAATAAGAAAATTCATGTAAAACACTTAGAACACCTGACACTTATTAAGTGCTTAGTAACTGCTAGATGTTGTTAGGGTTAATGTTGTGGTTAGACTCTGCCTTGCAATGCCACCAATTCCTACAACGACTGACTTTTAGGAGAAAAAAAGGAATTTAGATACATTTCTATTTGTTTCTTCCTATAATCTAATTATCTTAACATTTCTTTTCATTTTGATTCAACTAGACACATACCTCAGCCCACTAAACTAATCATCAAGATATCTACCCTTACCAGTATGGTAACAACAAAATCAAAGACATTCCAGGCATTCTTCCAGAAGAGAAAAAAGCTCGACATCCACATAAGGAGGATCTCTAAGATAAAAATAAATAAGATGAACCAAGCTGCCACCTCCAGAGTCAGCTTCATGGGCCACAGTTTGGTGTTTGAGGATTCAAGCAGTTCTGTGAGAGTAGAGCAAAGGATAAGTAAAGGTTAAGGAAGTGGGAAGCTGAATGATAGAGAATGATCACAATCTATTGTAAACCACATTTGTGCCCACTGCTACTACATTTTCTTTGAGTTTCTCTAAACACTGTTGCTGCTTCAACATGTGAAACACAGGGGAGGACCGAATCGTATGTGGAAAACAGCTCTGACTCATTTCTTCTGCTGGTAATCAATATGCCTAACAGCTGCAAGTGACTACCTTCCCACTCTGGGGTCACACAGACACCAAAGGACTCATCTCTTAATGACCCTAACCCTGTCTGCTGTACTGTTCCTCCCGAGTCCCAAACTTCACAAAGAGGCAATGAGCTGTGAGAATGGAATAAAAATGTAGGGCCATGAGATGTTAAGTGCTTTATGAGGGATACAGAAACAAGAAGGCAGATTCATGGAGCATATTGAGTTACGATAAGAAATTGCTGGCTCCTTATTTGTTAGCTTTTAAAACTTTCCCTTTCTTCTATAAAACTGATTTTGTTCTGCAAAGCAAATTGAATCCTATACTTTCTTTCTAGAACCCTATTATTTGCTAATTGCTGTTCCTTAAGTCATTGCCTTCACCTTTCAACCCTCTTCATCTCATTTATACAATTAATGGATCTATACCATGCTATTGAAGAAAACATTGACTAAAATACACATACAGGTTAAAACTTTAATGTCTCCCTTTGAAACAGGATAATCTGACAGCCTGCCAATGCACTATGACTGATATGCTTGGCAGTTAATGGAAGAGCATACTCAACCACCCTGAAGAACACAAACTATTTTTATGCCTTAACACATAAATTTCCATCTAAAGTTTAACATATATTACATGTATTTAACATATAATACATAATGTTATAAACCTGAAACTAATGTTGTATGTAAATTATGTCTCAAATTTAAAAATTAAATTAAAAACTATATAATACACAAAATATATTTGATCTCCAAGTCAAACTTAATGTCATTTTAAAGTTCTTTTGTAGATAAATCACATATTTTCTTTAAAAATAAGCCCTGACTGGTGGCTCAGTAGATTGAGCTCTGGCCTGAGAACTAAAAAATAGCATGGACTTCTGGTCATGATGGAGGCATAGGTGAACACACTTTGCCTCCTCACACAACTACAGAAAAAATTTCTACAAGACTACAAAACAAATCACCCAGACCACAAGAAAATCGAGCTGTATGGAAGTCCAACAACCAAGGATTTAAAGAAGCCACAATCATCCAGATGTATAGGAGGCTTTGAGACTTGGAGAGAGGTGGAGAGGCAACGCACCACAGGAGAGGCATGGCAAAGAGGCAAAACAGGCACTCCCACATTCATGTGTGGTAGATAAAAATTAGGAGGGATCCCTGTGGAGTGAGTGATCCCAGCCCCAAACCAGACCACTCAGCAACCCAGGGTTCCAACACCAGGGAGATAAATCCCCATAACTTCTGGCTGTAAAAACTAGTGGAGGTTGGGGTGATGGAAGAAACTGCCAGATTATCAGGAGACTCCTCTTAAAGGGCCTGCATGGATTTAGGACTAATGCAGACCCATCCCTCTGGGATTTAGCACCAGGGCAACAGCTGGAGGGCACAAGTAGCATATGGGGAGGAAGTGAAGAGACTACACAGAGCAAGTACTGGGTGACAGCTTCCTCCTAGCAAACCTCCAGAAGCCAGGCAGTAGCACTGTTCCCTCTCAGAGCCCTCCCCTAAAACAGAGCCACAGAGCAGTGAAACTGGTTGCCCTGCCCTGGTGATCACCTAAGGCTCTGCCCCACATAATTTACAGGTCCGCACTTCTACAATAGGCCACAGTACTAAGACAGAGAATCAAAGCAGCTCTACCTAATACACAGAAACAAATACAAGGAGGCTGCCAAATTGAGAAGACAAAGAAAGATGGTCCAATTGAAAGCACAGAACAAATTCCAGAAAAAGAATTAACGAAACAGAGATAACCAACCTATCAGATGCAGAGTTCAAAACACTGGTTATCGGGATACTCAAAGAATTCATTGAGTATGGCAACAGCATAAAAAATACCCAGGCAGAAATGAAGGTTACATTAAGTGAAATAAAGAAAAATCTACAGGAACCAAGAGTGGAGAGGATGAAACTGAGTACCAAATCAATGATTTGGAACATAAGAAAGAAAAAAGCATTCCATCAAAACAGCAAGAAAAAAAAAGAATTAAAAAGAATAAGGATAGAATAAGAAGCCTCTGGGACATCTCCAAATGTACCAACATCTGAATCATAGTGGTGCCAGAAGAAGAAGAGGAAAAGCAAGAAATTAAAAACTTATTTGAAAAAATAATGAAAGAAAACTTCCCTAATTTGGTGAAGGAAACAGACATATAATTCCAGGAAGCACAGAGTTCTAAACAAGTTGGACCCAAAGAGGACCACACCAAGACACCTCATATTAAAATGCCAAAGTTTAAAGATAAAGAGAGAATCTTAAAAGCAGCAAGAGAAAAGTGGATGACGATCACTTGAAGTGTTATCAGCTGCAAAGGATAAGGGGGAAGAGAAAAGGTACAGGGAATAAGAAGCATAATTGGTAGGTACAAAATAGACAGGGAAATGTTAAGAATAGCATAGGAAATGTGAAGCCAAATAACTTATATGCACACCCCATGGCATGAACTAAGTTGTGGGATTGCTGGAGAAAATGGGGGTACCAGGAGGAGGGAGGCAAAACGGGAAAAATTGGGACAACTGTAATAGTATAATCAATAAAATATATTTTTTAAAAAAGAAATAAACCAAAAAAGAAAAAGTATTGTGCAAACTAAGACTATAAAAGGTTGGTAAATTTGACCACACACACACACGCACAAAAATACAAAATAAAAAATAGCATGAATTACTTATAACATGCCAAAAGTAAACATTTGCTCATGATTTTTAAATGATATAATAAATGTTAAAATACAATATTTAACATGCTAGTCTAAAATATTTTTATTTCAACTTGCTTCTTTATATCACATAAAAATAATGATTAAAACACCTAAGGCAGTTTTCAAGACTATATATGTATTACTGGGAAACAAAATCACAGGACAAAACAAAATTGGGGAGCTTTGATCTAGAAAACCGTTAATAACTATTTTTTTCCCTATCTATAACAACATTCTTGTGATTTGGGAAATTGTTTTTAAAAGCCTAAACAAAATCTTAATGTTTATCACATGAATTAGTCTGTTCAAAGAAATCTGTTACTCACGAATTATTCCTCCTGCCTTTCTACCATGAGAATATACTTAAAAAGATACAATTTACATGATTTTCCAGGTGATTCCTACTCTGGCAATCCACCAATCCTCTGGCACAGTAATTATATTTCATATTCAGCCATTTTACTAAATAGAATGATTAGTGCTATTCTTTTTCTTATTTGTCCACTAGACGGAGGGAATCCTGCACGTGTATTGTTATTATTCCAAGGTTTTACACTATATCCCTAACCTCACAGGACAGATAAGTGCCTGTCATACAAGAAACAGAAAATGTGAGTGACATAGTTCAAAATCCTCCCCATATGCAGAGGAAATAAAACATTTCAAAGCAAATGAGGTATACTGTACTGGTCAATGACATCAATTATTTAAATATCTTTGATCTAATTGCATTAAAAGACAGTTTTAAAATGGGGAAACTCCCCAAAATAGTGAGGATGAAACAAGGAAGTGGTACTTTTAATGTCCTTTCTCCTTTCTGAGCAGTTGGTTTGAGATGATAATCAAATGAGCTCATTGATTCTCCAGATATCTTTGTTAATACATTGCATATAATTTATTATTGGTTTTAGAGTTATTTACTCTTTGACATTTTCTGGCTCATCTAATACCTTACTTGTACCTAACTTGACGTACTTTGCGAGCTTTCTTATTTGTACTTAATCTTTCTAAATATACATGTAAAAATGTAAATAGTGGCTCACTCACTTATGGGCACCAATATCCCTAATAGGAAAGGTTGATTCAAACAAATTTAGACTAAACTGACACGAGAAATATAACTACCCTTTCCATCCCCTGTTCCTTGTGAGTCTATCACACACCCTAGTGTCTGACTACCTTTTATCTCCTATCCTCCCGAGAGCCCTCCAAATGTTTCTAGATCTTAGCAGTTGCACAGATACTACTTCAGGAGCCTTAATATAATTATGCCTATCACAATTCAAATAACACTCAAAAATATAAAATAATCAATTTAAAGGGAAATGACTCCCACCCACTTCCTCTTTCATTTAATGTCAGTTCTCACCTATTTCAACCATCAGCACAATTGTATTCAAAAAGATGAGGAAGATGATGAAGTTTGCGAAGAGAGGACCTGTTTTCTCTTAAGGAAACATACATAGTGGTATTCTTTCTGATTTGTGCCAGTGAAATAATAGGGACAAGAATAGAAACAGTGAGAATGAGGAGAAAATGGATTTTGGAAAGGGGAAAGAAAAGTCATAAGGCAGATGATGAGACGAGAGACAGTAAAGCCATGGGATAAAAATGAGTGGCTCGAGGCCCTGGCTGGGTAGCTCAGTTGGTTAGAGCATCCTCCTGATAGCCAAGGTTGCGGGTTCCATCCCGTCAGGGCACATTCAAGAAACCATGAGTAAGCGGAACAACAAATTGATGTTGCTGTTTCTCCCCCTTACCTCCTCAGTAAAAATCAGTAAATAACCATGTTTTTTTTTTAAATGAGTGGCATGAAAGGATACGCTCAAGGACCCACCCAGCCCACAAAGAAAGAGGTGGTCTCTGACTGCAGCGCACTTGAAACCTGCTCATCAGCCTCTGGCTGTGTGTAATCCGTTCTACGTGACGAGGCTTTATAGAGAAACGTACAAGCTGGTGTTGATCTACCAACATAAGTTTCTTCTGATGGGCAGGATCTACACCAAAAATATAAAAGGGGCAGTAGATAAGAAGTTTTTGAGGGGATATGAAGAGCAGGTAGGATTGGGAGCAGGAATACTGGTTACATAATGGGCCCCTTAGTGCTAGGGCTTGCCTTGCTGTTCCTTCTCATAGCAACTAACATTAGTTTGAAGAGGTAATGCATTGCTTATGATCAACACTGTTCATGCCCAAGACTAAAGGCAGCAGTTTCAGCCCTTTAAGTTTTAAGTGTCTTTGGTAGAAACGTCCACATCAGCCAGGGCCAGTAGTTATCATAGGCCTAAAGGGCAGTGGCATGTCCTGGATTCAAAGAATTTTATTTCTAAAACCTTTATCAAGTTTGATGTTCTCACCTTGGCAGCATATATACTAACTATCAAGTTTGGTGTAACCTCCAAATTAGCAACCAAATCAATCTTCCCTAAATTTTCCACTCTTAAAATTGTCTGCTTTCTATTCTTAGGAGGGTGTGGTGAGAGTTTTAAGTTTCTGCTTGTGAAGAAACAGGCTGCTGACCAAGTATCTCTCGGATAGTGTGCCGTGGCACAGCTTGGCTCAAGCCTTGCAGATGCTCGATGAGAGAGAAAGTGTCAATGAGACGAGAACGAATGGCATCAGCTCGGGGCAGTTGCACGTGTCCTATCGGGCGATAAGTGGTCATGTCTGCTAAGAAAATGGAAGAATCAGATATCATTTCATTCTTAGAGTTGCACCAAAGACCAGGCGTTTTCTTCCCCTCCTCCCACTCTCTTTGCCCTTAAGAATACAAACACATTGTACTAAGACTCAAGGTTTTTTGAAACAAAAGGAGACAGGAGTCGTAACAGAATATTGCGCAGTTGACTAAGTGGCCAGGCACCCTCACTTGTGTCGGCATTTCTAATTATAAGCAGCAGCCACAAGCGAAAAGGAAAGCCACAAGGAAAAAGAAAATTCGGGCACCACCTGGGCCCGAGAGAACCAGGCAATGCAATTTGATGGAGCAGTGGGAGGGCCTGAGGGTGCTCCCGAAAGAAAAAACAAGAATAATTGGACAAAAAGCAACGGCCTGACATTTTGAAAATGTATCCGGCCCCAACGCTCTCTCGGGTGCCAGTTTCTCCTCTCATCTCCCGCATGTGGGACCCTCACCTCAGCGCAGGCTCTCTTCCGCCCACTCAGCCCTGACTTCACTCCTCTGCCTTCGGCTCCGGCGCCCTCAGACCTCTCCCCACGCAGGACGCACTCAGGGTGTGCTCCCCGCTTCACTGAGCCCCATTTCCAGCTCTGCTCCGTCCCACCCACACCCCGGGTTCCGCCTCGCCCGAGACCCGAACACAAACCCAGCCCCAGCCCCCAGGCCCCTGCACCGGCTCAGGCCACCTCCCAGCCCGTCCGCCGCGGTGCTCGCCCACTAGGCTCCGCCCCGCGCCCCGGCCACTCGGCGGTTACCAGCTAGTCCCGCCCGCCGGATGCAAACGCTACGCAGCCAATCGGCGGCTGCCACACTGCGGCCCGAGCCCGGCTGGGGGGGTTGGGATCTCCGGCTTCAGGTCCGCCTGGGCTAGAAGCGAGAGCGCAGGCAGAGGGTGCGTGGTCGCAGGCCCGACTCCCGCAGTCCCCACGGAGCCCCGACCCTGCAGGCCGCCCCACCTCACCTCGTCGCCATGCGCCTCCGCCGCACAGCACTGTTCCCCGGCCTGACGCTGCTTCTCGCCGTGGCCCGCCTAGTTGCTGCCTCCGACGTGCTGGAACTCACGGACGACAACTTCGAGAGTCGCATCTCCGACACGGGCTCTGCAGGCCTCATGCTCGTCGAGTTCTTTGCCCCTTGGTGAGGCCACTGAGCCGGGAGTGGGAGGGAGGGCCGGGCTGGGCCGGGGGCGAAGGCGCTGGAACAGTTGGGCCTACGCAGCTCAGGGCCCTCCACCGTTCCAGCCGGCCCGGCTGCGGCCGGCAAATTTCCCAGCTCTGGGGAGCCGAGGTACCTCGAGGGCGGAAAAGTGGGTGCTGATCCACGGGGGCGAGACCCGAGAAGGAAACCCGAAGGCCCCTCTCACGCAGGGCCACATCCTTATCTCGGTGCTCTTGTGGCACTTCCTATTTGTAGAGGGTTTAACCACCACCCTACCCGCCTTGGATGGGTATCTTTCTGAGTGAGTCAGTATTAATGTTCTCCATTCTAGAGACGAGGCATTCCAAGGCCTTGTACTGGAAGCGAACGTTTTTCCTAGTGGAGGGGTCCTAGGCCCCTAGGGTACTTCCTTTCTTCTGGCCCCTGGCCCCACAGCCATTGATTTTTAGCCAAGGTCACTCAGTGGTTGCGGAATGGTCATAAGTGCTTTTTGGGACAAGCAATTATTTTGTCCATCGCACGGTGCACACTTTCTCCATTAAGTTGATCCCTTACTTCCCAGAACCAGCAGAATCCTGTCAAAAAGAAAGAGTAGGTGAACAAGAGTAATTTTTGTCAGAGTCTGCCTAAAATGTCAGCTTTAATTAGGAATCTTAGAAAAACGCCAAAAATGTTCCAATGAGAAAATAACCAGTGTTGGAGGAATACTCCAGGGTGATTTCACTGAACAAGAGTGTAAATTTCTTGGGATAGAACTAACTCAAAATAAAAAGCAGGGGATGGGATGGGAGCAAATAGGGCTTCTGGCCCAGTAATAAATCTTTGAGTTTTATTTATTTTTTTAACCCCAAGTCTTTACCACAGCAGACTGCAAACAATGATTATCTTAATTCATGAGGTAGCTCTGTATATCCATGGTAATTAACAGTGCTTAATTTTTCCACCCGTGCCACAATTACTCTTGATTAAAAACTATCTGTATTCAAAAGTATCTGTATAACAAAGTGTAGAACTTTCACCTGCTTCTAACTCTGGTCTTCACTGCAGAGGCTCCAGGGGCTTGTTGAGGGTTTCACTAGAAGTCCTGTAGTGAAGACCACCTGAATTAGAAGCAGGTGCTGGAGGCAAGGAATTTTGTTTTTAGCTTGTGACAGATTTTGTATCCAGGGCATTCCTGTGGCTAACTGGCAGTACTGATTACATATCATAGGTGGTCTTTATACATCTTTAGGCTCATATTACCTCTTAGAAACAACTCTTCCCAATCATATAACCATGCTGTTAACTTGAAGGAGGTGTCACTGTAATTAGAATGGCTGTTTCAAAACTGGGTGGTGCTTCAGTGACTTACAGGGATCAGCATGAAGTGAGTTGCAGGAAAATTGTGGACAGTTAGGCTTAGTTTAAAGCGGATTTTTTTTTTTTTTTTTGATTGAAGGTGTTCTTTCCTACTTTAAAATTGTTGCATGTGCTTCTCTAAGAACTACACATCCCGTCATGCACTAAACTATTCCAAAAAGTGGGTGGATCTCTGCTTGTAATTGGTTTAGAAGGTAAGGTCTTCTCCGCAGTGCAGACAGGAAGGATCAGTTTTCTGAATGAGTAATGTGGACGCAAGAAAGTCCCCTGTTGATAATATCCTTATTTCTTCACATTCATCTATTTTTATTTGTTAATACTTAAGCTGGAAATGTTTTTTGACTGCTATATTCCTTTGTACAAATTAAGAGCATGAGCTCACAACTTAGGAACAATTAAGAATCTTTAGTAAGAGTAAAGTGAACCTATTTTGAGCAGGTTCTTTTTCTGCTTTATCTTGGGTACTTTTCCACTTTCACTTAAAAAGTGAAAGTGAAAGATTTCCTAGCAGTTGATTCTGTAGGCTAATATTTCCATTATGGAGTTAATCATCTATGTAATTTGTAAGACTGGGAGTATCCGAATTTCTCTGAGGAAATAAATAGCACTATTTAAATGTTTGTGATAATTTCTGAAAGGTTTTTGATCAATGTTAAGTAATTTTTAAGTCTTCAACATCTTACATTGTAGATTTATGCCCTACCCTCTAGGGCAGTAGTATTAAATAATGATATTTGATATACAGTGTTTCTGTAGTATAGATAAAGACTGAGGATAGTATAAAATGGAATATTTAATACTGTTTATTTTATATATGCTGATTCCTTTACTTGGAATTCCTGCCCCTGCACAATAGATCCTCCTCCCAGCTCCCAAATTGACCTTTTCAACAAAATTTAGCTCAAAAGTTCCTTCTCCCTGCCCTGAACAACTAATTAGTTGCTCTCTCTTCTCTGTTGGGACATAATAATAATATCTCGCCCCTGCCAGATTGGTGTTCCTTTAGGGAAACGACTATACATCAATTTTTCTGTCAAAGGCTAAAATAGCCTTTGGCATAGGTCAGCCATGAAGTGGTGATTGATGAATCTTGAGTGAGTAGATGTTGGGATTCATTATTAACTGCTAAGTGCCATCCCTGAAGATGGATGTGATTATTTGTGTTTTCATATTATCTAGGAGTTAGTGAAAGAAGTAGTGGTTAATGCTTTTTAAATAAAATATATATTGATTTTTAGAGAGAAAGAGAAGGGGGGAAAGAGAAACATTGATTTGTTGTCCCACTTATTTATACACTCATTGGTTGATTCCTGTATGTGTCCTGACCAGGAATCTAGCCAGTAAGCTTGGCATATTGGGATGACACTAACCGACCAAGCTACCTGGCCAGGGCAGTGGTGGTTAATCTCGATGTTCTCTTTCTTTCTTTCTTTCTTTCTTTTTTTTTAAGATTTTTATTTATTTATTTTTAGAGAGGGAAGGGAGGGAGAAAGAGAGAGAAACATCACTGTGTGGTTGCTGGGGGCTGTGGCCTGCAACCCAGGCATGTGCCCTGACTGGGAATCGAACCTGCGACACTTTAGTTTGCAGCCCGAGCTCAATCCACTGAGCTACACCAGCCGGGGCTCGATGTTCACTTTCAAACTCTACTTTAGCTTCATTTGTCAGAATTGCAGGTGTTTTAGAGAATTTGTCCAAATTCTCAGGGTTTTTGTTTTTTTTTTTAAGATTTTCTTCTTTTAAATATTATTATTTTTAATTATTTTATTTTATTTTTTTATTTTTAAAGAAAGAGGGGACCTGGCTGGCGTAGCTCAGTGGATTGAGCGCCGGCTGCGAACCAAAGTGTCGCAGGTTCGATTCCCAGCCAGGGTACATGCCTGGGCTGCAGGCCATGACCCCCAGCAACTGCGCACTGATGTTTCTCTCTCTCTCTCTCTCTCTTTCTCCCTCTCTTCCCTCTCTAAAAATAAATAAATAAATAAATAAATAAAAATCTTAAAAAAAAAAAAAAAAAAAGAGGGGAAGGAAAGGAGAAAGAGGGAGAGATACATCATTGGTTGCCTCTCACATGCCCCCAATCTGGGGTCCTGGCCTGCAACCCAGGCACGCGCCCTGACTGGGGATCAACCAACCAACTGAGCCACACCTGTCAGGGCTGATTTTTGGGGGGGTGGAGGGAGAGATCAGTGTGAGAGAAAAACATCAACTGGTTCCCATACACACCCTGATTGGGGACTGGGGAATCAACCCACAGCCTTCTGGGGCACATGTCAGTGCTCCAACCAACTAGGCCACTAGGCCAGGGCTAATCCCTAAATTTTGCCACAGCCAACAATTATTATCTTAACCCATGGGATAGCTCAATATATTCATACTAATTAACAGTACTTAATTTTTCCATCCCTGCCACAATTACCCGTGATTAAAAACTATCTGTAGCCCTGGCTGGCATAGCTCAGTGGATTGAGTGCAGTCTGCAAACCAAAGTGTCGCAGGTTCGATTCCCAGCCAGGGTACATGCCTGGGTTGCAGGCTATAACCCCCAGCAACCGCACATTGATGTTTCTTTCTCTCTCTCTATCTCCCTCCCTTTCCTCTCTAAAAATAAATAAAATCTTTAAAAAAAACCTATCTGTAATCAAAAGTATCAGTAAAACGAAGTACAGGGCAGGACGAAAGTAGATTTACAGGGTTTTTTTGTTTGTTTGTTTGTTTGTTTGTTTGTTTGTTTCAATCATTGTTCAAGTACAGTTTTCTGCCCCCTACTCCCGTTTCAGCCAGATTTACAGTTTTAACTATGTGAAACACAGTTTATTCTTGTATTATTTATTAATTATTGTATTTTCCATGTAAACAACTGTAGACCTACTTTTGCCCCACCCTGTATGTAACTTTACTTGCTTCTAACTCTGGTCTTCACTACAGGGCTTCAACTGACTTGTTGAGGGTTACCCTACAAGTCCTGTAGTGAAGACCACCTGAACCAGAAAGATGTTCTGGAGGCAGCGAATTTTGTTTTCAGCCTTCTTGGCAATTACAGCATAGTCAACAGAAATCTCTCTTGTGTTTCTTCTTTATTCTCACTGTTACCATTTTGGGCCAAGTTTTCATTTCTGCCATTTGAAATATATTATCTCTAGGTGGCATTATTTTTATCTCTGCTTTTACCACTTGTCAATCCTATATATTGCTTTTAACAACAAGCGCTTCACAGTTCTCCGAATATATCATTCTCACTAGTAACTTTATCTTTGTTTTACCCTTCCTCTTATCTGAAATATCCTACCATGTTCTTTTTGAAGCTTTAAATGCTTTTTTAAAAAATTACATTATAATGCTATTACAGTTGTCCTAATTTTTCCTCCTTTGCCCCCGCTCCACACAGCACCCCCAACTCCCTCAAGCAATCCTCACACCATTGTTAATGTCCATGGGTCATGCCTATAATGTCCATGGGTCATGCCTATAAGTTCCATCTCCTATACTATGCTTTACATCCTCATGGCTATTCTGTAACTACCTATTTGCATTTCTTAATCCCCACACCTCTTCAGCCATTCCCCCACACCCCCTTCCATCTATTAGTCATCAAAATACTCTCTGTATCCATCATTCTGTCTTTGTTCTTCTTGTTGCTTAGTTTGTTGTTTAGATTTGATTGTTGATAGATATGTATTTTTTTGCCATTTTATTATTTATATTTTTGATCTTAAAGAAGACCCTTTAACATTTCATATAATGCTGGTTTGGTGATGATGAATCCTTTAGCTTTTTCTTCTTTATCTGTCTTTTGATTCTAAATGATCTTTTGCTAGGTGCAGCAGTTTTGGCTGTAGGTCCCTACTTTTCTTGACTTTGAATATTTCTTGCCAATCCCCTCTAGCCTACAAAGTTTCTTTTGAGAGATCAGCTGTGAGTCTTATGGAAACTCCCCTGTGGGTAACTAAATTTTCTGTTGCTGCTTTTAAGATTCTCTCTTTATCTTTAACCTTTGGCATTTTAATTATGATGTGTCTTGGAGTGGGCCTCTTTGCGTCCATCTTATTTGGGATTCTGTGCTTTCTGGACTTGCATGTCTACATTTCCTTCACCAAATTAGGGAAGTTTTCTTTTATTACTTTTTCAAATAGATATCCAATTTCTTGCTCTTTCTGTTCTTCTGGCACCCATATGATGCGAATGTTAGACTTCTTGGAGTTGTCCCAAAAGCTACTTACACTATCCTCACTAGTGAGGATTTTTTTGGATTCTTTTTTCTTCTTATTCTGATGGGTTGTTTTTTCTTCCTTATGTTCCAAATCATTGATTTGATTCTCAGTTTCATCCACTCTACTGTTGTTTCCCTGTAAATTGTTCTTTATTTCAATTAGTGTATCCTTCATTTCTGAGTGAATCTTTTTTATGCTGTTGAGGTCCTCGGTAAGTTCCTTGAGCATCCTTATAATCAGAGCTTTGAACTCTGCATCTGATAAATTGCTTATCTTCATTTTGTTTAGTTCTTTTTCTGGAGTTTTGATCTGTTCTTTCATTTGGGCCGTATTTCTTTGTTTCCTCATTTTTGCAGCCTCCCTGTGTTTGTTTCTATGTATTAGGTAGAGCTGCTTTGACTCCGTGTCTTGGTAGTGTGCCCTAATGTAGTAGGTGTCCTGGGGGGTCCAGTGGCACAGCCTCCCTGATCACCCAAGCTGGGTACTCAAGGTGTACCCTTCTTGACCCTTCTTGTAGTTGAGCCTTGATTGCTGTTGGCAGATCAGTGAGAGGGATTTACCAGGCCAGTCAGCTGCAAGGACTGATTGTGACCACTTGCACCAACCTCCACCCTCCATGAAGGATCAGCTGTTCAGTGGCAGGGTGGTGATGCTCCAGTGTGGTCTGTAGCTGTCCACTGGGTACACTGGCCCTAGGGTTTCCCAAGTTGTACAGGTCAAGGTCAGCCCACATTTGTGTTTTTCCCAGGGCCACCCTGCCTGAGTTACAAAGCAATCTGAGATGGCTGCTACCTGTGTTAGGCTTGGAGATTTCCAGGCGAAGCCAAGCTGTGAATCAAGGCTGCTAGTTCCCGGCCTGTGGCTCACTGAGGCCAGCTGCTGCTGCTTTGAGAGGATTTAGGAAGTTGTGAAGCATGAGCCATGACTGGCCATTCATACAGAAAAGCAGCTTGGGTGGGCTTGTATGTTGGGTGGGCAGAGTCTCTGGGGATCTCCAGAGTGGATCAAACAGTGTTAGCCAAGTTGATGGAGTGTCAGATAAGGCACCAGCTTCCTGGCTCTGTAGGGAGAGGGTTTAGAAAAGGAACAATGGCCTCTGTGTTTGATTATGTTCCCAAAGCCTGGATTTCTCAGATAAGTAGGTTATTTTATTATATTAGATCAGTTGTAACTTTTATATTTTTGCTATAGGTTAAGTACACAGATTTCAATTTATTATGCATTATTAAAGGAATACAGAGAATATAATGAATAGTACCATAATTCAGATATATCTAAGATGCCACTGATTGTGAGAGGAACCACTATTTTGTCTCATAGAAAAAGAAACGTTACTATTGAAAAACTATTACATGATTGCAAGACACATCCCAATTTCAGATATGGTAAAATGTGCATCTATGAAATATGGCAAAAGGAATACTATTTATTCACCTTTCAGTCTAAAAAAAATAAAGCCAGTATAGTTGAAGGTCCCTGTGTACCCCTTCCCCATCTTATGCACTCTCCTGTTCTGAATTTGTTATTTATCGTTTAGTCCTTTATACATTTAGTGATTATTTGTATAACCTTAACCAACACCTAATATAATATTACAGTTCTTTTTTAATGTTGCTTTTCCTTCATTATACTTTGTAATGATGATTTTTGAATAAGACTCCTAAAGACCTTGAAGAATATAAGCTCTTATAATTATTTGTTTTAAATACATTTTAGGGGGAAATGTTTCCAAACTGCTTATTCATCACTTAAATGTTGAGGCTGTTGGCTATGAAATATATCAGCTCAAGTTTTTACCATGTTTCCTTTTGTTTCCTGATTCTTTTTATTTTTGCTGTCTGTCAAGAGATTACAAAACCACTCAGCTTCTCAAAGTGATCCCTCTACAACACACCCATTTGCTTGTGAAGAGATGGTACACAGTGGGTGCGAGAGTATACTAAGGAGGAGGGTGTTACCCCCTTCCTCATTGCACATACAGTGTACCTATGGGACAGTTAGCACTTTCCCACAGAGGAGCAGGTGTTTCTGGTGGCCTTCTGGGAACATGCTAATTGATGTAATGTTTTATAATCACTTCTTATAGCCAGGTGAACTGTGTAGCTGTAAAAATCAGGACTACAGCCTTAAATATGTTCAGATGCTATGCTAAAATTCATTTGAGAGGGAAAAAACCTCCAATGAGCTGCTAGAATAGCTATGTATAACAAATGAGTGCCTTCTGGGCCTCAGTCTGTTACCTCCTCAAACTGGGTTTCTGGTCAAAGAGAGTCATATTGAAGGAATGGAGAAAAAGTTCTTGACGGTGATTCTTACTGAGCTAATAATCATACTTGGGACCTTACTGGTTTCAGTCACTGTATTTTTTAAGAAACACAGTGTTGTTATCTTAAGGGAAAAAGATTGCTATCTTGTCCTTCATTTTGCCCTCAATAATTGGTCAGAAGAGCTTGAGCCCTTTACCTTTTTAGTGTGGAGTACACTTTTGACTACTGCTTTCAGGACTTAGTTGCAGTTTTATTGAGAAAATAGATACTGCTCTGGACTGAGCCAGTCCTGTAGAGTCAGCCTCAGACTAGAGATAGTACTTTTACCTTCTGAGAGCTCTGGTTTACCCTAATTACTGATTGCTGTTGTTCAGGTGATGCTTTTGCTTTTGGAAGCAGCTACTAGGTCAAAAGTAGTGTTATAGTTTGAGATTTTTCCTAGAGAAATAAAGGTAACTCATTCCTAGTATTAAACTGAAAGTTTGGCTTAAAAAAATATATCTGTGTAGGTGTGGACACTGCAAGAGGCTGGCCCCTGAATATGAAGCTGCAGCCACCAGGTTAAAAGGAATAGTCCCATTAGCAAAGGTGAGTATAGATGGATTCTTCATGAAAGGAAATGAGGTATTTTAAGTAATAGTTTATAAAATTGATATTTACTCTTACAATGCTAAGAGAGAACACTAGTTTCTGGACAAATACACAGCTGACTATTGTATCAATTATGGTTTCAAAAGATTCAAAGTAGAACTAAGGGAATAATTGGCAAAAGAAACAAGTAAAATAGGGTAAATAAGAATTAAAAGGCAAATATAGAAAGTAAAAGTACAGTAGTTAAGGTTAGAGGAAAATTATTGTTGAATAAATGAGTTCCCTAAACTATCATACGGTAGTTACACATAGGAAAATGACATGAGGGTGTTGATAAGTGTGTAAGTAGCTGATCAACCATAAGCTTAGTATGTGCTTCTACAATCAAAGTAATACTTCATTATTTTGCAGTTATTCTGTATTAAACCCATAGTTGTTCCATTCGTAAAGCTCACATCTCTGCCAGTCTCAGATAGTTCATACATATTTATTTATACTCTTTGAAACTGCTTTTAATTGTAATGTTCTATGGCAGGTTGCCATAAAAAAAAAGTTTGGTCTTGATTCAATTTCTGTCTCCTGGCTATAGCCTATAGACACATTACTTTTTTGAACCTCAGTTGATGCTAAAGCATTGGGAGTATGCCAAATGACTATATAGATGGAAATTATTTTCCCTCCTCCTCGTTGGTCTCACCAGATGTCATGTTATAGTCCAGATTCATACTAGCTCAGGGAGTATGCTGAAGTATTGGTACCTTTGCTAGTAACTAGGTGATTTGCCAAATCAAATTATACCCCACTGCAGCTAAAGGGTATGTACACCTATACATACATCTCCCTGTTGATAATCATTACTAAAATAAGTTCCTGTTACTAACTTAAATGATTTATCCCTCACATGTTCTGAGGTAGGAAAAAGGTGGAGACTGCTTTAGACGGTAGAGACTCCAAGGGCAGAATTTAAACTGTCATTTGTGTGGTTTGTATGAGGCCCAGGAACCTAATTTTAAAGATTTCTTTAGGTGGTTCTTATTTAGCCAGCCCAGCACTAGTCTGCCTTTGAAATCTAATGTTCTGTGGGGTGTATGTCAAGAATTGCTTGATGCCTGTATGACTTGACCAGTCTTAATATTTTGGGAATATAGGAAGAACCTGAAACAGGCATTTGGATAACAAGTGGCGTATGCATTTTAATCTTTAGGTTGATTGTACTGCCAACACAAACACCTGTAATAAGTATGGAGTCAGTGGATATCCAACCCTGAAGATTTTCAGAGATGGTGAAGAAGCAGGTGCTTATGATGGGCCCAGGACTGCTGGTAAGGATCCTCAACTACATTCCAAAACTGAATTTGTTATGTACCCTATTCTTTGTAGTGGGAACATGACTTTTTCTATGCAACGTATTTTCGGTTTTTAAAATTCCTCATCTAAGAGGTCAGTTTGGTAACAAAAGACTTCTTAAATGAACAGACTATGTAAATAATATAGAAATTTGAATTTGAGAATTACAAGATCAAGCAGGCATTTTTTCATTTGACAAGTATTGAGTATTCTGTGCAAGTGCTCAGTATTTATTGGTAAACAATACACAGGGCTCCTATGCTTGTGTTGCTTACATTCTGGAAGATGAAGAAAAGGCACAAACATGTTCAAAAATACACATAGGTAACCACCACCTCATATCTGTTAGGATGACTGTTATTGCAAAGCAGACAAACACAAATAAACAGAAAATACCACGTGCTAGGGGGGATGTAGAGAAACTGGAACCCTTTTGAATTACTAGTGTGAATGTAAAATGGTGTAGCTGATACTGAAAATGGTGTGGTAGATACTGAAAAATTAAAAATAGAATTACCATATGATCCACCAATGCTACCTGGGTATGTACCCCAAAGAGTTGAAAGCAGGGTCTCAAAGAGATGCTTATATACCCATGTTTATAGCTACATTAGTTATGATAAACCTGAATGTCCTTCAGTAAATGAATAGATATACAAAATGTGGTATATTAATAATAGGATTTATATATAAATATGTATATCATACAATAAACACATTTAAAAGGAAGTTAGAACATGAGCAACATGGTTGAACCTAGAAGACATCATGCTAAGTGAGATGAGCTGGTCACAAAAAAGACAAATACTATGTGAGTCCACTGATGTGAAGGTCCTACAGTAGTTAAATTCATGGAGACAATGTAGAATGGAGGTTTCAAGGGACTGTGAGGAGGACAAAGTGGGGAGTTATTTAATGGATGGAGCTGCAGTTTTGCAAGATGAAAACAGTACTGGAGATTAGTTGTACAATAGTGTGAAGGTACTTAATGCCACAGAACTGTGCAATTAAAAATGGTTAAGGCCCTGGCTGGTGTGGCTCAGTGGATCGAGCACTGGCCTGTGAACCAAAGGGTGACTGGTTTGATTCCCTGCCAGGGCAAATACCCGGGTTGCAGGCCAGGTCCCCAGTTGGAGGGTGCTTGAGACGCAACCACACATTGATGTTTCTCTCCCACTCTTTCTTTCTTCCTCCCTTTCCCTCTCTAAAAATAAAACCTTTTAAAAAATGGTTAAGTTGGTAAATTTTATGTTGTCTATTTTACCACAGTTAAAAAAATTTTTTTTAAGATTTTATTTACTGATTTTTAGAGGGAGGGAAGGGGACTGAGAAAGGGAGAGAAACATCAATGTGTAGTTGACTCTCATGTGGCCCCCATTGGGGACCTGACCTGCAACCAATGCATGTGCCCTGACCAGGAATCGAGCCAGCAACCCTTTGGTTTGCAGCTGGTGCTCAGTCCACTGAGCCACACTAGCCAGGGCTACAGTTAAAAAATATTCGGTGTAAAAATAAATGGATAAGATAAATTCAGTTAGTGATAAGAGCACTAAGAGAGAAAAAGAAGCCCTGGCCGAGTGGCTCAGTTGGTTGGAGTGTTGTTCTATGCTCCAAAAGGTTGCAGGTTTGATCTCTGGGGTGCATGTAAGAGGCAGCTGATCAATGTTTCTCTTGCTCCCTTCTTCTCTCTCTAAAATCAATAAAAATATCCTCAGGTGAGGATTTAAAAGAAGAAAGAAAAATAAAGCCAGATGATATGGTCTTTGAAGTACCACGTAGTCAGGGTGATCAGGGAAGGGAAGTTTGAGCTGAGACCTGAATGATAGGAAGGAGCCAGCAATGAAAAGATCTGGATCAGAGCCTTCCAGGCAAGAGGAAAGCAAAAAGGACTTATGGTGTAACTGAGCTTAGTGTATTCAAGGTACAGAGAGACCATGTGGCTGGAATACAATAAGCAAGGCTGACTGACAGGTGAAGTTTGTAATGTAAATAGGGACTGGATCCTATAAGGCCCATAATTGATGAGAAAAAAATATTTCTATATGAACAAAGATAGTTTTATCTTGAATCTGTCAAATATTCAGGCATATTTTACCTTTTATGGTAGTAAGGTATAGGAAAGGGGTTCAGTTAGGTGACATGAATTTTTTTTTTTTTCAGTATGATGGGTATTCATATACAAAGCTATGCAAGGCTATACATAGCATGACCCATTACTAATTCTGATGTAATCTGAAGACTGTTTCACTTTAGGACTTTTGTCCTAGCTATATTCACAGCCTGAAATGAACTTCCCCTGTGGTTGCATGGCTTGCTCCTTTTTGTTACTCAGATCATGGCTTAAATTTTACCCTCTACCCCCCTAGGTTTTCCCAGAACATCAGACCTAAGGTCATTTAAAAAAAAAATCACATCATCCTTTCTGCACAGCACAGATTTTTAAAAATTATTTCTTTATTTGGAAATTTATTTTATTCTCTATTATGGGATCTGTTTGGAGATTTACTTTGTAGCAAGCTCCAAGAGAGCAGAGACACTGTTTGGTGTATTTGCTGCTCCATTCCCAGCACCTAGCCTGCCGTGTATAGCAGATACTCAGGAACTCTTTGTTAAATGCATGAATAAATATTTTGGCCCAACTGATATCATTTAGACGACACTCAGAAATTTTTTTTCTTTTCTGAATTTAAAATCATTAATGAAGAACTCATGTCACCTTTCAGATTTTATTGTTGATAGTTTTGTGTAGAGCTAGCAATTAGAGTTTAATTAATGTAGTTTTTCTAAAGTTGGACAGGTCTTAAGTAAAAGATGAACCCAACCAGAATGCTGCTAGGCAAATATTCTCACTTGAGCTGCAATGTATTTTTTTTCCTTTCTTCCTTTTAATAAAGTTTTTTTTTTGTTTATTTTTAGAGAGAGGGAAGGGAGAAAGAGAGGGAAAGAAGCATCAATGTGTGGTTGCATCTCATGCACCCCCTACTGGGAACCTGACCCACAACCCAGTCATGTGCCCTGAACAGGAATCAAACCAGTGATTTTTCAGTCTCTGGGAGGAGGCCCAGCCTACTGAGCTACACTAGTCAGAGATTTTTATTTTTATTTTTTTTTAACTCAACAATGTCTGAGCATCTGACTGGGAAGTGAGATATTTGGCTACCTAGGTAGGATAGATTTATTTTGTTCGTTTATTCCTTTAAGAACTGTTATTTGCCATCCTGCATAAAGTGGTTACTCAGTACTCCCACTATACCTTCCAGAGTTTAAATATTCTTGGAGAAAAGTAACACTTTTCATCATAACACTAAGTTAAAGTTCTTTATAATAATTTATATTGTGATATAGTAATAACAGTCCCCTCAAAGACTAAACAGTTCATATCTAATTTCAACTAATGTGTTGATAAAACCCCTCCCCTGCGAGGAATTGAGGAAAACATTAAAGAGGAAAAAAAATTCATGAATGGAGAGAGGAGAAAGAAAAAACTAACTACCTTACAAAAATACAAAATAGGTTCAGTCGTGTTGAAAGAGTTAAACAGTATTCCATCTTAGTTAGGAAATCATTAAGAGTACTCAAAGAGAAAAGGGGTGGGCCAGGTACTGTTAAGGAGAATTGCACAGCCTCTGTCTGGCCTCTAAGTACTTTGAATCTGTGAATGGTTTCAATGTGCCCCAGGAGAAAGTAGAATAATTGTCAGCCTAGGCTTAAGGGCTAAAAAGATTTGTGTGTGTGTGTGTGTGTGTGGTTTTATGTGGGGTTATTTTTCTTCTAAACTATTTTACTTACCTAGCCCATTTTACCTCGGTAGGAAAGTGTGATTTGGGTGGATACCATTACACACAATAATTTGACCTCTATGAAGTTAAACTATATAAGCTGGCTTGTCATTGCATTTTCTGCTTTTAAAATTTAGTAAGGCTACAAGTAATTTTGTCCTACTTGAGAATTAGGGATTTGTTATTTGCACAATGGATGTTTCTTGAACTTATATGCTAGGTATTATTCTTAGACCTGGGTGTGTATCAGCAAAACAAAGAAAAATGCCTACCCATTTGGAATTTACTTTGTAATGGGGGGAGAGAGATAAAAAATAATAAGGATAGAGTATATCAATTAGATGAATGAAAAGTGTTGTAGAGGAAGATAAACAGGGAAAGAGATAAAGGAGCTTTGGAAATCAAATAGGTTTTAGTTTACAATAGGATGGTCAGGGAAGGCTTCATTAAGATGACATTTGAGTAAAGACCTAAAAGGTATGGAAGGGAGCGACATGGATATCGGAGGAAAGAGTGTGCAAGGCAGAGAGAATAACATGCACACAGTCATTATTTACCTTACACTCCTATAAACACTTTATGACATTGCTGGTAGGGTTATAAATAAGTACAGTTTCTTTGGGGGGCAGTTTAACAATTATAAATGCATGTACTCTTTGACCCATTGAATCTACTTCTAGGAATTTCTGCAACAGATGGATATACTCAATCATGTGCAAAATAACATTAGTACAAAGATGTTTATTTTAGGATAATTTATAGCAGCAAGAACATTGAAACAAATGTCCATCCATTGTTGCTGGTTAAATAATTTTTGGTACATCCATACAAGGAAACACTGCATCTATAAGAAAAGATTGAGGCAGCTCTGTGTACATTGACATAAATTATCTCTAAACTATGGTAAATGACAAAACAATACAGAAAGCATGTGTGCATGCTGCCATTTGAGAAGAAAAGAATAAATATGCAATTGCTTGTTTATGCCTAATATATCAGGAAGGATATATAGAAAATTGAAACTTACCCTATGGGGAAGAAACACGGTAACTAGGGCCAAAGGTGGGAAGAAAACTTCATTGTATACCCTTGTAAACCTTGTGAACTTTGAATCATGTGAATGGTTGGTTATCTTCTAAACAGTTACAAATATGTTACTTATAACCTTTAATCTTGTGTTAAGATGGAATTGTCAGTCACCTGAAGAAGCAGGCAGGACCAGCTTCAGTTCCTCTTAAGACGGAGGAAGAATTTGAGAAGTTCATGGGTGAAAAAGATGCCTCTGTGGTGGGTAAGTAGCAAATAGTTGATTATGCCACAAAATCATCAACTTGGTTTAAAAAAATCCTGTATGTCTGAGTAAACAACAAAGTTAAAACAGCTTTGGTAACATTTGGGGCAGTTAAAATTATAACTCACAGAATTAGCTCAGCTTTACTATAAAGGGGAAAACTTGGTGTTTTTTGAGTGTCTTTGTTCTTACAGATATAAACATTTAATTTCAATCAAAAGGCTAAAGTAGGGATATCTCCAGCGTTTTGTATCATGTCCTAAACTCTGAACTTTAACTCAAGTAATAGGGTAGTTAAGATTGAAGATGGTGTTTTAAGATGGAGGACACAAGTAAATAAGAAGCCTGTGTCTGCTATTTTCATAGTCATAGGGCAATTTAAAATTTAAGATCAAATTGTTAGGATTTGTGTATATTTTTAAATAACAAGCCAATTAAACATTTTCTACATGTTGGGTGTTCTTTGTTTTGTTTTAAATGTATAATACATTTGACTGAAGAAATAAAACTGACTTTCTAGCCATAGAAGATGGTTTATAATTTAAATTTAACTGGATGCCATTTATCACCTGGATTTTACTGATTTCAGTATACATTTTACCAGGAATTAACCACAAGCAGACATTTTTTAAAGTGTATTTTATTGATTGTGCTATTTTACAGTTTTCGCAGTCTTTTTTCCCCTTTTGCTCCCCTCTGCCCAGTACCACCCTTCCCTCTAGCAGACCCCCTCTTAGTTCATGTCCATGGGTCATGCATATATAAGTTCTTTGTCTTCTCCATTCTTAACTACCCCCCTATTTTGTACCCACAATTTATACTCCTTTTAAAAAAAGATTATTTTTAGAGAGGGGAAGGGAAGGAGAAAGAAACATTAATGTGTGGTTGCCTCTCACACGCCACCTACTGGGGACTTGGCCCACAACCCAGGCATGTGCCCCACACTGGGAATCGAACCTGTGACCCTGTGGTTCACAGGCTGGTACTCAGTCCACTGAGCCATACCAGCTAGGGAGCATTTATGCTTCTTAATCCCTGTACGTTTTTCCCCATTGCCCCCTTCCTGGACTTGTATGTCTATTTCTTTTGCCAAATTAGGGAAGTTTTCTTCATTATTTTTTGAAATAAGATTTCTTGCTCCTCCTTTTCTCCTTCTGGCATCCCTATGATTCAGATGTTGATATGTTTGGAGATGTCTTATTCTCTGTACTGGTTGAATGTTTATTTCTTCCTTATGTTCCAAATGGTTGGTTTGAATTCTGACTTCCATCCCTTCACTGCTGGTTCCCTGTGGATTTGTTTTATTTTGCTTAGGGTAGCCGTCACTTCTTCCCTTATGCTTTTGTCGTACTCACTGAGTTCTCTGAGCATCCTTATCACCAGTATTTTGAACTCTGCGTGTGATAGGTAGGCTATCTCCATTTTGCTTCGTTCTTTTTCTGAAGTTTTGATCTTTTATTTCATTTGGGCCATATTTCTTTGTCTCCTCAATTTGGCAGCCTCTATGTGTTTGTTTCTGTGTATTAGGTAGAGCTGCTCTGACTTCCTGTGTTAGCGCACCTGTTATATTATAATGGGCAGAGCCTTAGACATTCACCAGGGCAGGGCAACCCACTTCTCCACTTTGTGGTGCTGTATGTTAAGGAGGGGTCAGAGAGGGAATACTACCACTTGCTACGTATTCACCCTGTTTCCTGTCACTTGGCCCACTTCCTGTGTGCAACTGGTACCCCTCTTGCTGTTGCCCTGGTGGTGGTTCCAAGAGTTGGGTGGGTTTGTGAACTTCTACGACCCTGGAGAATCAAACAGATTCTCCTGAAAGACCAACAGTTTCTTTCACCACTTCAATCCCCACTAGTTTTTACAGCCAGAAATTATGAGGCTTTATTTTCCTGGTGCTGCAACCTTGAGCTGCGTGGCCCAGCCTGGGGCTGGGATCACTTGCTTCTCGGGTGTCACTCCTGGTTTTTATCCACCACACATGAATGTGGGACTGCCCATTCTGTTGGCCTCCACCTGGCCACCCCCCACACCACGTCCTCTCTAGCCAGCTCCCCAGCTGCACCCCCCCTACCCGTCTGGATAAATATTCTTTAAATCCTTAGTTTTTGGACATCCATATACTTTGATTTTCTGGCAGTTCTGGTTGTTTTTTGTTTTGAGGTCAGTTGTGATCCTTATGGTTGTGTGAGGAGGCTAAGCATATCTACCTACACCTCCATCTTGGATGGAAGCAATCTGCAAGCAGACATTTATTACACACTTGCTTCATTGACTTTTCCAAACTTGAAGGTCTAAAGACAAGACAAAAGATATGGTGAAGTAATTTACATTTGTTTTTACATATTGCCCTATTTAATCCTGAAACTCTAAGAAGTAAAGCAGTTTGGACATATTTATTCTGTCGTGGAAAACTAAAGTTAAGACTTGAACCCTAGGCCCTAGCCAGGTAGCTCAGTTGGTTAGGTCATTATCCTGATACACCAAGGTTTGGGGTTCAATCTCTGGTCAGGGCACATACAAGAAACACCAATGACTACATAAAGAAGTGAATAACAAATCAGTGTTTCTCTGTGTCCCTGTCTCTCCCCATAATCAAAAATAAAAATTTTTTAAAAATGACTTGAACCCTGACAAATCCTCTCCCTTGGCTCCTTCAAAAATATTTTGCTGAAGGGTAAAGGAAGAATTCTCATCCTAAATAGTTTGTCAGATTTCCTAGATAGTCATGGCAAGCAGACTCAGTCCTCCTGCCTACTTTGCTCTGCTTGTTCATTATACAATGAAGGCTTTAAAAAACAGAATAATTTAAAAGTTTTGAATTATGTCTCAGCAGTTTTTGTTTCTTCCGTGTGTTTGACATTTTCCATATAGGTTTTTTCAAGGATCTATTCAGTGAAGCTCACTCTGAATTTCTAAAAGCAGCCAGCAACTTGAGGGATAACTACCGATTTGCACACACCAATGTTGAGTCTTTGGTGAACAAGTATGATGATGATGGAGAGTAAGTAACTGAGATGAATGCCCTTGTAAATCTCTGGACCAATGCTGTTATGTGAACTGGTGATTTTTAATGGCAGGGTTTTTTTGTTTTTGTTTTTTGTTTGTTTGTTTTCAAAAGGTTTATTGAGCATTGGTTAGGCATTAACCTAAATGCTGGGCACTGTTGTGACCTTTGAGGGGCGTCTAGTAGGGAGAGATGGTAGATATGGGGGAAAATGTAAGTGAGCATCATAGGTGCTGTGATATATATGCTGGGGGTGGTGGGGGGTACAAAGGGTTTTTTGCTTTGGGGATGCCGAGTGGTATCAGAAAAACTTCATAGAGGTGACTTTTGGAGTGTGCCTTGAATGATGAAATTTTTCAGGCAGCTTAGGCAGTTGGGATAAAAGTTATTCTAGATGGAGCAGCAAGTGTTCAGGCCACAGGCTATGAAACAGTCTAGGCGTGTTGGGACCTACAGTGCTGTTGGTAACTGAGGTCATAGTGAGAAAGGCAAGGTTGGAGAGGTAAGTAGAGACCAAAGTATAGAAGATGTTAAGTGCCATTCAGAAGAGTTCATTCACATTATTAGTTTTAGACATTGGAGAGTCATCGAAAGACTTTGAGCTGGGATGTAATGTGATTAATTTTATGTTTTAGAAGAAAAGTCACTGGCACCCATAAGGCGGTGGTTTGAAAAGGGAGAGGTGGCAAGGCAGTTAAGAGAGTCTCAACTAAGGGTGTCTGGGAGTCTAAATTAAGATGGTATTAGGGGCAATGGAGAGGAAGGAGTGAGTATTAAAAAATGTAAACAATAGGATTCAGTCCCCAGTCTGTGTGAAAAAGGGAAAAACTAGAGTGAGTCCAGTTTTCCCAGAGACATGAATACTGGGCCTGTGACAGTCATCTCAAGCTGGGAAAAGGACAAAACAAATTTGGATGAAATGATGAGTTCTGTTTTGTCACAGCATTTGAGAAGTTTGTGTGACATGCAGGTGGTGAAGACCCAGTGGACAGACAGTTGGATAAATGAGACTCTAGATAGAGATTTATAGGCCAGCCACTTAAACAAATGATTATGGAAACCACTGGAGTAGATGAGATCACTTAGGCTGAGCACATAAAGTGTGCCAAGGGCTAGTGTTATTTATTCATCTTTAACAAACTATGTAGTGTTTTTACTATGTATCATTTACTGTTAACTCATTTAATCCTCTTGAAAACCCAGTGAGGCAGATCTGTTCTTTTCTCCATTTTACAGAGGAGAAAGCCCTCAGAGAGGCTAAGTAATTTTTCTAGCTTCACATAGTAACTGGCAGAACTAGGATTTGAACTTAGAAAGTCTGGCTGCAGAGTTGGTAGCCTTGATTATAAGGCTCTACCTTTTAGATTGAGACTCCAGGTCTGTAATGGATTTAGAGCCACTTGTGGCTCATTTAAGGACACCACGTGTCAGCCTTTTAACCTTAGATTTATTCACTGTGGCTGCCTCCCATGCTTGCCATTTAAAGTGGTCTACCAGCACCTGATTAGAAGTTTTACTGAGAAGCCTTCACATAAGGCTTATGTGAAGGGTGTCTTAAGGTCGTCTTCATGTGTAGTACACACTGAGGCCATATCATTAAAGATAACTGCCTGGTTTGTTTTTTTAGAATAACTGCTCTGAAAATGGTAACTGTACTTTAAAAAAAAAAAAGTACTGTTCACATTCTGCTTGCCCAGCATGTTTGCATAAGTTCCCTTTTGCTATATAGTTTCCCTGTGTTCTATGAGTGAAAATGCCTGTATTTTAATGGACATAAAAATAATGGTTAATATAAGAGTACGAGAGAGACGTTAGGACTTAAGCGATAAAATTGTATATGAGTGTGTGTACAGTAGTAGGGAGAGGAGGAATGAATGAAGGAGAAGCTAGAAGTGAGACAGTGGTAGTTAGAACAGTGGCATTTTCTATGAAAGTTGGTATTAGATACAAACCTGTGACTCAGAACCAAATTGGGGTTCAATTTTAGGTGAACAAAAGGGCTAGAAATTAAGGAATTTGCTTTAAGTATTCCAATGGTAAGAGGAAAGCTTGGCTTAGGTGGAGTGGCATAGTAATGCCAGCAAGAAAAAAATTGGTAATTTTGATTTATTGATATAGAGAAATTTAGAACAAAGGAATTTTTGATGAACTCAAGACAAACATAATTGTATAACTATCTATAGAATATTACATCTGTAAAAAAAATCTTAAAGATATTTTCTCTAAAGTAACTTTCTTTCTTTGTGGCAAAAAATGGCAGGGTAAGTGGCATTGTATCTTCAAATAAGAGCAAGCTCTGATTTATTTTATTATATATATTGGGGCTTTCGGGGAAGTTGGTTCTCTTTGTTATTGTTTTTAAAGGTTTAAAAGTTAATCATATACTTTAACCTTCTTTTGTACTCATGAGAGAGCTGATTCCAGAAGAATTAAATTAATACCTAGTGCCAGTAGATAATGGGGTTAGCACCCTTGTGTTGATAAGGTCACATTGCCAGGTCTGTGGTCCCAGAAAGAGTCCATATGTGCTTGAATTAAATGGTGGTAGTGAAAGTGGCACCAAGAGTAGATAGTCTGAGCTTTAAATAAAATATGGGAGACAGTTCTGCAGTCTACCTACTAAGGCTTTTTTTTTTTTTTTAAGGGGTATCACCTTGTTTCGTCCCTCACATCTGATGAACAAGTTTGAGGACAGAACTGTGGCATATACAGAAGAGAAAATGACCAGTGGCAAGATTAAAAAATTTATCCAGGAAAACATGTGAGTGCCTTTTTATACCTTGTTTGGGATTTCTTGGCTTCATTATATTTTGTTTATAATAGTTGGAGTTTATATTAATGCAAGTGTGGGCCCTAGAACTCCATTCTCCTATAAGGTCTATAGCTAAGTATTTGACCTAGATTTTGAAAATTTTTTTCCTTTTTAAGTGCTATCACTTGCTTTGTGATAATTCCATAATATAGCTATAAACATACCAAATTTTATAATGTATTATTTCATTTCAGTTTTGGTATCTGCCCTCACATGACAGAAGATAATAAAGACTTGATACAGGGCAAGGACTTACTTGTAGCTTACTATGATGTGGACTATGAAAAGAATGCTAAAGGTTCTAACTACTGGAGAAACAGGTAATAGTCATTTTTCCCCTTTGTAAACTAGTTTACTAGTGTTTAAACTGTTCTGCCAGATACCCTGTTACCATGTGTGATGGGAGAGCAGATAAGATGAAACCAGTTTGTTCCCAACAGCATGAAAAGCCATAAGGACAAACAACGTACCAAAAACTATTTCTAAAATCTATTTGGCATATCTTCTATAGGTGTTCCTTTGCCTTGTGATACAGCTAATTACTTACTGCAGAGTAAAAGATGCAAATGTGATCTAAACTGTACTCTAAAACATTGTGCCTACTTACCCGTTGAGACTGTTGAGGCATTTTAGCCTTATAAACTTTCTTTTCAGATTAGTCATTATGTCTGCAATATTTGTGTGTGTGTGTGTGTGTGTGTGTGTGTGTGAGAGAAGATTCAGTGGGAATGGTCTATTTGATTGGGCACCACCAGTGTGGCAGTGAAGTTCAGTAGGACATTGGAGTATACCGTCATCCTGCGTCAGTGCTCAAGAACACAAGTTCAGACTGATTCCAGAGGCCTGCATAGACTGTAAAACTTAGTCTTTGCTTTCTAGGCTAATTAGTTAACCCTAACTAGTTCTTGATCTTGGTTTCAGAAGTGCTTTACCACCCTGATGTATCTTGGCATAAGTTTTTCTTGTTTCCCACAGGGTGATGATGGTAGCAAAGAAATTCCTGGATGCTGGACACAAACTCAACTTTGCTGTAGCTAGCCGCAAAACCTTTAGCCATGAACTTTCTGATTTTGGTTTGGAAAGCACTGCCGGAGAGATTCCTGTTGTTGCTATCAGAACTGCAAAAGGAGAGAAGTTTGTCATGCAGGAGGAGTTCTCGTGAGTTACAAGTTAGCATGGGTTTGGGATTTGATTCTGCAAGAAAACTATTAAAAGCTTTTTATACTACTGAGAATTTATAACGAATGTTCAAATGTGAAGACAGGTCTTCTAGTCAGGACCTATGACTGTCACTTTTCTCGATTAATTATGGGTACTTACTTTAAGAATCATCATCAATAATAAATTCTGAAAAATACCAAAAGGATGGAAGCTTGAAACTCTAACGTGATTGTTTCCACCCTACCATTAGAAATAGTGCCACAGAGGACACTGGACAGGTCTTTGAGACTGGTGTAATTTTAGACCGACCTAATCCCCTCCCAACCCTACAGAATGTTTTTTCTTCTTGGAATACCACATTGGCCTAAAGTAAACTCAGGCAAATGGAGAGGTGTTATCCCCAGATAATTTCGACCTTCACCTTTGAGACTTTGGGAGATGAAAACAAGCAAAAAATCTTCCTTGTGAGTAAAATCAGTAAAATGAGAGTCCATAAATAGGCACTGTTCCTCTAGAGCAACAGAATAAGACTGGTTCTTAGGCAGAATTGAATTTTTAGAAGACCAGTGTTTTCTTCCTTCTCTGCCCTTTTTAATCCTCAAAAAACACACTAGAAATACAAAGAAGTGGTTGATTTTTTGTTCAGTCAGCAATCCTGCATATTGAGAGATAAGAGTACCCCTCCCCCATTGTTAAGCTTCTGATTTCTTTCTAGTCTTGAAATTAAAGGAAAATATGTAGAAAGTATTCTAAGAAATTGCTTTTAATCCTCTCAATGGTGGGAGTAAATTAACAAACCCAATCCTTTCCAATTGACAGGCGTGATGGCAAGGCTCTTGAGAGATTCCTGCAGGATTACTTTGATGGCAGCCTGAAGCGATACCTAAAGTCTGAGCCAATCCCAGAGAGCAACGATGGGCCCGTGAAGGTGAGGTGCTCACAGTCTCTCCAAACCTCTGCACTGCTGCCTCTCATTTCTTCCAGAAATGCTGGGTCTAAGTGAAGACCTTGCTGGCTATCATGTTTTTGTTTGCCCTCGCTCCCAACTCCAGACATAAAATAAGCATTGACAGAGCTCATAATGGTCAATGAGGGCAAGAGTATAAAATCTTCATAGAGTTTTCTGGTGGTATTTATATCAGAGCAAGGTTATTCTTTGGGACAGAAGAAGCTGACCCCTAAGAATAATTTTAAGATGGTTGCTATGAAATTATTTTAAGGAAGGATTGGGTAGCACTTGTTTCCTGCAACTTCCTGGACATATTTTAACAGGAGACAGGCATAGGAATGAGTTGGTTTCTGGGGGATGGCAACATTTTAAATTGTCTATAAATGTGATTTGGGTTTCTGTGATATATTTTCAGTGGCAACACATCAAATTTGAGAGGGATTGGGTACAGAAACAAATACAACTCATGAATTTATTCTTCAGCTTACCTTACCAACTAGAGAATCTTTTGTGTTTTCCAGGTAGTAGTAGCAGAGAATTTTGATGAAATAGTGAATGATGTAAACAAAGATGTGCTGATTGAATTTTATGCTCCTTGGTGTGGCCACTGTAAGAATCTGGAACCTAAGTATAAAGAACTGGGAGAGAAGGTAAGTCTGAACCATATTCTAAAGATGAAATTTTAGTTGGGATGTTTACACATGTTTTTTGCATTGGCTAATTAGTTAAACCTAATTAGTTCAGTACTTAAGTACTGGTAGATTTTTTCCAACCATCTCCTCCAATTTACTTACTTTCTCCTGACTTCTGCCTGGCGTCTAGCCTGAACAGTGCCTCCAATACCTGCTTTAACACCACATAGGGTATAGTTAACAGTATCCAGGCTTCTGAATTTTGGTAATGGCTTATATGAAACCATTATGTTCTTTTATCTTAAAATACTTGGCTTAGCCTTTACAATGTGTTATTTAGCCTAGATAGTTTTGAAGGTGGTTGTATATAGAGCCTTAATATGGGACCAAGAGAGAAAAGGAAAAACAAGATTCTGTGTGCAAACGTTAACTGCTCACCCCATCCGAACAGCAAAACTTACCCAGGTGTTTAAAAATATGATTGTTTAAGTCCTGATTTGACTAAGTGTCCCACAGTCACTGAAAACTTGAATTTTACAGATCTAACCTTTTTATTAACAGCTTAGAAAAGACCCAAACATTGTCATAGCCAAGATGGATGCCACAGCCAATGATGTGCCTTCTCCATATGAAGTCAGAGGGTAAGTAGATTAAAAACTAATAAAAGCATATAGGCAGATGACCAAAAAAACCGTAAGTTGGTAAACCATTTTTTGTATTGGGTATAATTTGGGGAGCTCTCATACTCCAGTTGAACCCAGCACCACTGATGCCTTCCCGGCATAGAGTTCTGCAGCATGAACCTACACTACTGCCACAGATTTTGTGAGCTCTCATATTCCTGAGTTTTGGTAGGATGTGACCCTAGCAACTGATGGAGATGTATCTAGTCAGATTAGAAATCATGGAGAAAAGTTATTTCCAGAAATAGTTATTGGGGAAATATATGTCACAGTTACTCTGGAACTAGAAATTAGTCAACTGTTTTTGTTTTTCTTTCCCCAGTTTTCCTACCATCTACTTCTCTCCAGCCAACAAAAAGCTAGATCCAAAGAAATATGAAGTAAGTGCATTGTCTCATCTCTCCACAAGTAAACACACACATATTCACACATGCTTGTACATACCTAGCTCTTTAATTAAGTTTATAAAACTGGAAATTCAGCTCTCATTGTCAATATATGTGGTTGTTATTGTACTTTTACAAACTCAGGACTCTTCCTATTGGGAGGGGGAACCCATGTTCTTTAAAAAATTAAATTTTCATAGTAATCTTTCTGTTTTCAGGGTGGCCGTGAATTAAGTGATTTTATTAGCTATCTACAGCGAGAGGCTACAAATCCCCCTATAATTCAAGAAGAAAAACCCAAGAAGAAGAAGAAGGCACAGGAGGATCTCTAAAGCAGCAGCCATACATGCCACTTTGTAAAAGACTCTTCCACCAGAGCTGGGAAAACCATTGGGGAGGACTGGGACCCATGTGGGATTATTACCTCTCAGGGCTGAGAGGGTAGATGGATATAATCTGAATCCTGTTAAATTTTCTCTAAACTGTTTCTTAGCTGCACTGTTTATGGAAATACCAGGACCAGTTTATGTTTATGGTTTGGGGAAAAAAATGTGTTGTGGGGTTGGGAATTGTGTTGGGGGGTTATTTTCTAATTTTTTTTGTACATTTGGAACAGTGACAATAAATGAGCCCCCTTTAAACTTTTTTTTTCCATGAGCTGGGAAGCCAGTGGTTCTCTAGACCAGCGCTGTCCAATAGAACTTTCTGTGATAATGGAAATGTTCTGTAACCTTCATTGTCTAATACATGTGGTTATTGAGCCTTGAAATGTGGCTAGGGACTACATCTTAAATTTTCGTTAGTCACACATAGGTCTAGTGGCTACTATATTGGTCAGTACAGCTGTAGCACAACTGTCTGTGTCCACAGTTATCACCTATAAATCCTTCCCCAATTTTCTCTCTGTCCTTAGATGTTTATTGCCCAGACCCCTAGCTTGATAATCAGAACAGATGAGGAACCTTTCCTGTTGGGTTCTGTTTCTGACCCTGTCTGTGTCTTAAGGATGGATAGCTGTATTATCCTTGTCGTGCAGCTGAGCATGTTTATACTTTCCAAGGCCTGTTTGTGTAGAAATGCCCTGTGTAGGTGTGGCATCAGGTTGGGGTTCCATCCAAGTTGTTTCAAGAATTGCTGACACTGCTGGGTACAGCTCCCTTTCTCCCCCAAAGCCCAGGGTGTGGCCTATTAACTTTCCAGTGGATGGGGAAAGGCAGTATCATTCCTGGTTGTGAGGGAAGCATCCACTTCCTTCTGCAATCAAGAGGAATGAAGTGAACCGTTTCCCCTCTTTTTATGAGTAAATCCAAATCATATCCCTGGTTATAGTTTTCAGTCACTGCACATTTCCAGATCGGAGCCCTGATTGTGATCTTCAACCTTGATATTTAGAAAAGGAGAACTTTATTCCTGCAGTCATTTTTAGTTGTCAATTATAAGATAGATTTGGTAGAACCTTATAGCAAAATATGTAACAGCATCATCCATAGTGCTTTGAAGTAAAGAAGCCTAACCATAATCTTGGAGATTCTAATTCATAAGACCTGAGCTGGGATCTGAAGATCTAATTTTTTAGAGAGCCCAGAAATGGTTCAGACACAGAGCCAAATGTATGAACCACTGCCTTGGAAGATGTAAGGAAAACATACAGGTTTGTACAAAGGACACAAACAGTTTTAATTTTTTAGCCATGTTTGTAAAAGAATTCACTTTAGTACATGGGTAAGACCCCAGGCCCTTGCCATTTGATCTGGGTATATTGCAAGTTCCTATAAGTTCTCATTGTTTTGTCAGGGAGACTACCAGGCTGAATTCTAATGTCCTCGAGGTATCTTGTCCTGGAAATGGTGTCCTTTCTCAGGATTTGAAAGTGACTTGGCTGAACTACAGGTGAAGAAGCCAGGCCTCTGCTGCTTTTCCTAGTTTCCTGGGCACAGTTACGGAGTGCTGGCACTGCCCACATTCTAAAATTTAAAATATGGCAACAATGAAGCTAAAACCTTAACGTAGAGCAGTTCTCCTACTTGTACCACGAACTCAGCAATAACAAGAGCAGTTGCACTCTTCTTTAGTTTCTAGCTGCTTTTTCCTTCATATCTCATTGGGTACTGCTTCAGCTGCCCCTGTTCTTTTCCTCAAACTCCAGGATGAGACCTTTAATGTGGGACAATTTCTGATGCAGGTACTCACAGCGACGCTTTTCTTCCCTGTAACCTGGGTACCTCTGAAGAGAAAACGCATCCGTGTCAAGAAAAATCCATTTTTACCCTTTTTGCTACCACTCCCAGACCTATTCTTACCTTCCTGAACTTTTTATATTCCTGGACTATCTTTTCTTCCAGCACCTGAAACAAAGAAAATGCTAGCACCAGCTTTAACCTTGAAAAAGCTCCAGGTCTCTTAAAGGAGGGAAGTAACTTCCTTCTCATGGCTACCAAATGATACAGAATAATTTTTCTCTCAAAACAGGCTGGCTTGTCACTTTGGTCACTAAACAAACAGGTTTATGGTCAGTTAGGGATTTGGTGGCCAGTAGAGCTGGAAAACGAGCCTGGGTCCTGTCCTTACCTTGTGTTCTGGAGTTCCTCGCTGAACTCTCTTGATTTCTGCTCCCAGCTCTGTGAACCTTTGGCTTGCAGCCCCAACTCGAGCATGCAGGATGCGGTACTCAACATAATCTGTCTCAAAATCCTTCTCATAAGCATGTTGCTGTTCTGCACTGTGGATGGCCCCATATTGCCTGCCAGGAACAGAGTGTTAAATTACCACCTGCAGTTTTAGTATCCCCCCACCCCCCAAAGCTCCCAGCTCCCAGAAAGTGCATGTTAATATCTCATGCACGAGGCGTGATAAAATCACAAATGGCAGGGAACTCACAGGAGGTAATCTGGTACCTCTTCAGGGCTTGGGGATTCAGAGTCTGAAGGAAACAAGAAGACATATAATTTACTATCTGCCTTTTTCCACCACTGGCAGCTTTACACCCCTCTCAACTCTTACCTGCTTGAACTGAGGGACTGTGCTCAAGCCTGGGGCCCACGTCTTCATGTTTATCTTCTGGCTCCCAGTCTCCCTCTTGTAGGTCCTGACTGGGCAGCTCTTGAAAGGGACTTGGAGCTAGAGGCAGAGTCCTGAGCCTCTTTCCTTTCAGTTCTATAGTGCCCCCAGGTGCTGGACGCTTCTGTTGGGGAAAATACTTCGGTCACACCAACAGTATGTCAGAAGCCTCCTGTTCTTTCTCTTGAAAATTACTTCCATATATTGATATCTGTGAACATGAAAATGAAGGCTTCCAGTTTTTAAATTTCGGTCTGATTGGACAAATCTTTTTCCTTTTTTATCCTCACCTGAGGACATCCTTACTGATTTCAGAAAGGAGGGAGAGAAACTGATGTGAGAAAAACAATTGGTTGCCTCATGCACCCTGACTGGGGACCTAAGTATGTGTCTTGACAGGAATCAAACCCATGATCTTTCTGGCTTAGAGGACTAACCCAAATCTACTGAGTCACATGAGCCAGGGCTGAAAAACTCCTGCTATTACAGCTTACTTTGTCCAGATGTTTCCGGCCAACAGAGGAAGGCAGTGTCTGATTGGGTCCTCTGTTTGGAAGACGGCTCTGGTTTCTGGGATATTTGAAGAGGGAATGAGAGAGATGAAGACGAGGGTAGGAGGTAGGGCTCAATTTCCTGTACCATTGAGGGTAGAGATTTACAGAAGATGACACCAGGACTTCCCAGGGTAGTCCCACCCTGGCCCAAGTACCTCACTTCCCACTGTGCCATGTGTTCCCTCGAGGATCCTGGGAGTGCCTGTTCTTGGCTGCTTGCCAGTGGACCTGGCACCTGGCAGGGAAAGTGGCATGGGCACTTGGCTACCTGGGCTTCACGCTTTGCCCCACCTTATCCCAATTCCCTGCAATTCCTGGCCTCACCTCTTCTAGTGCCATCAGTGACCGTGAGGCTGCATTTCCAGAATAGTCTCCCATGTTCTGCCAATTCTCAGGATCTCTGGCATCTTCAGTCAGGCTGTGTCCCTGAACTGAAGATGGAACTGGGATAGAATCCATGGCTGCCCAAATAGTGAGGCGCTCCCTGAGTGGGCCCAGGCAGTGCAGGCGGTTAGGTCCAGATCTGGAAAGGGGTGATGGAAAATAAACCAGGAGGATGGAAAACTTTTAAAGCACCTCTGGACATCTGCTTCCTGGGCTCACCACAAACCCGTTTTCACCTGCTACCTGTTTGTTCCCCCTTACCTGCCTAAGCGTTGGCACACAAGGTCCAAGCCACCACCACCAGGGCCCTCCTGGCCACACTGGGACACTGTGAAGGAGAAGAGGCAGGAGCAGCCAGGGCCTGGGAGCCTCAGATACTGGGGTGAAAGGAGACCATAAGCCCCATGAAGTTAGCCCTTCCCCCTCCTGCCAATGCCTTTCCTCCCTGAGCCAGCCTGAGACAAGATGGGTCCCGCGAGACTCGTTAGCACACCAGGTGCAGCTGGGCCTGAGCTCCCTGGAGGCTAACACAGCACAGTTTCTTCAACCGCAGCCTCCTGGGACCACAACCCCAGCAGCCCCCTCACCCCACTCAGGGTTCAGTTCTCAGGAACTTCCTCAGACCGTGACGGTTCTCAGACTCCCGCCCTGACCATACCGTCCCTGGGCGCCGGTCTGTTCTCCCCGCACCCCACATAGTTCACAGAGCCCAGGTCCACGCTTACCCCTCGGTTGCCTTGGAAAGCGATCACTGGCCGAACCTGAAAGGAGAGCACAGACACAAGCTAAGCGCAGGCCAAGCGGCGTCCCCGGGATCTGGCGTCGAGTGCCTGGAGGGACCTGCCTCATGGACTTCACTTGGAGAAGTGGGGAAGCCGAAGCCTATGAGTGCCGCTCCCCATATGCAGGTCCCTTCGTCAGGGTCTCCGGCTGAGGCCCGAAGTCGGGAGGGGTAGGGGATAGGGAAGGTGGGGTCCGGGGCCATCGCACCTGTTGACGCTGACACTCTTGCAGCGCCCGCAACGCCGGTTCATTGAGCCTGAGCAGCAGGAGGCTGGTCCGGGCAGCTGGGGTGAAGCAGAGCCGGAGCTTCCCACTCAGAAACTCCTGAGGTCCTGCCATAGCTGCGAGGTCGAGCACAAGCAGAACCCGAGCCACAGGCGAGAGCCACCAAGACTACTTTCGCTCTGCAGGGCTAGACTTGCACAGCCTGTAGCCCAGGTCGGCCCCGCCTCCAGCCAGGACCCCACCTCCGACCCCACCCACAGTCACCACCGCTCCCGAGGTTTCCCAGCCGCGTGGGCGGTGCTTCTCAAGCGCGGGCAGTCGGAGCAAACACCAGCAGATTCTTCTGGGTTTGGCAGGCACTCCATTAGGCTTTCGGAAGGGGGTCTCTCAGTTCCCGGGGGAAAGGCTGCGTCCAGCCTCAGACTCTTTCACCCAGAATCTCCAGTCCTGCCTCAGTTTCTCCAGCCAACCTGAACTCAGTGTTGCTGTCTGTAAGTGAAGCTGAACCTGCAAACTCCAGAGACTTCTAGGCGCAGAGGGGTGGGAGAGAAGGCCTTGTTGCTAGGCGCTCGGAAGGCCTGGAGCCTCCAGGGTCTAGAGGATGGCTGACTCAAAGGGGAATTCCCGACTCCAGCACCTGCTGCAACACTTTTGCTTTTTTCTGCCCGCGGTACTGATGCAGACCCGAAACCGGTTTCTAACTAAAGCTGGAGAGAAAACTGGCCCCGTCAGTGTCGTGGCAGCGGTGAAGCTACGCTGTGCGGGCTAGAACGCCACCCACCGGTGGGGGAGCCTGGGTGATGGCAGAAGAATTGCAGGGCAAAGGAGAGGGAGAATTCAGTCCCCAGTTGCCCCTTCTGGCCTAAACACGTGAGACTGGTGTGAAAGGGAATTGGCCCGCTCCCTGAGGAGAACGAAGAGGTGCCACGAAGTTGCCAGACCTTCCAAAGGTCCAGATCCTGGTGCAGTGAGACCCCAGGACGAGTCTGAGGTCGGCCCTTGGTATTTACACTCCTCCCCATTTGGGTATGTTTCCCAAGACCCCTAGTGTTGTTCTCTTATCTAACCAGGATCCCTCTGCTAAATCTCTAAACATGTATAATCCCAGGTGACCTTAATACCCCACACCCCAAATCAAATTAACTATACTTACATTCGTCAAAACTCATCAAATTGTACTTAAAATTTTATATTTTAATATATGTACATTATACCTTAATAAAGTTGACTTTAAAATCAGTGCAACAAACCTAGAGCAACAAAAATATTTACTGGTCCATGTCCTCAGGGCTATCTGCTTCCCTGGGTGACAATTTGCTAATTTGATAAACAGTTATGGCAATGAGTAAAGCTGGTCTCCCAGGGTTCCTTTTCTGCTTAGATGACATCTGTGACTTCTCATTAGATTTTCCTGGATTTAAAATCAAAGGACAGACTAGAATGGTGAAATTTCCCAGAAAGGAAGGAAGGAGCAGTGCTGTAACAGGAGGCAACTGGGGAAGATATTTGAGGAAGGGAGGAGGTAGGGATCTATGTGTTGGGTGTTTCCTTTGGGCATTAGGATCTTTGCCCATTACTTAATTCCTACAATAGCTTTTTCGAGCAGATATTATTGCCTATATTTTTATTTATTCATTCAATAAATATTTTATTGAACATTTACTCTGTCCTAGATCCTTGGGCTACATCAATGAACAGATTCTTGCTTTGGGAGAGCTTACATGCTAGTGGGAGGCAGACACTATAAACACACCTAAGAAATAAACACAAAGTATAGTGCATGGGATGTGGGGGGAAGTTGAAGAGGGTAAAAGGGGTCAAATAAATGGTGACAGAATGAGAGTAGAGTTTGAGTGGTGAACACAATGCAGTATACAGATGATGTATCTTAGAATTGTACACTTGAAACTTACATAATCTTATTGACAAATTTTGGCCCAATAAGTTTAATAAAAAACATAGTGTATGTTAAAAGGTGATAAGTGCTATAGAAAAAATAAAAAACAGAGCAAGGTAAAAGGGTTTAGAAGTGGAGGAGGAGAAAGTAGAGAAGGGTGGAGAGGGTTGACACTGTATTAAGTAAGGTGATGAGAGAGGCTTTCTGGAGAAGAAGAAATTTGAGCAATGCCCTAAAGGGAATTGACTAAGCTGTACAGTTGGAGGAAATGCTTTTCGGACAGTGAGACTAGCCAGTGCAAACTCTGTGAGTCAGAAGTGTGCCTGGAGTGTTTGAAGAAAAATTGAGGTCAGTGTGAGCGGAACAAAATGAGTGAAGCGGGGAGTAGTAAGAGTAAGGAGCAGGGGGATTGGGTCATAAAGGGCCTTATGGGTATTGTAAAGACTTTGGCTTTTACTTTAAATGATATAGGGAGTCATTACAGGGTTTTGAGCAGAGGAGTAATATGAAGCCACTTCTATTTTAAAAGGATCACTCTGGTTGCTGTGTTAAGAATAGACCAGGAGGATAAGGATGAAAACAGTATGACCTGTTAGGAGGCTATTGCAGCAATCCAAGCTAGAGGTGGTGGTGGCTTGCACTAGGGAATAACAGAGCAGGTAGGACAAGGGGTAGGGTTCTGGATATGTTGAGGATAGAGGATTTCCTGGTGGATTGAATGTAATATGTGAGAGATAAATGTCATTAAGGATAATTGTAGGGGTTTTGTCCAGAACAACTAGAAAGATGAAATTGTCATCAACTGAGGAAGGGAAGACTGCATGTGGAACAGTGTTAGTTCTGAATATGCTGAGTTGCCTAGTAGAATTCACATGGGGATGTAAAGCAGGCAGTTAGACACACAAACCTGGAGAAGGTGAAAGATGTCTGGGCTAGAGATGTACACTTGGTAGGACTAAACATATGTGTGCGTGTTATGTGCCACTGAGTCAGTTCCAACTTCTGGCAACCCTATGACTGAGTGATGTTCACAATGTCCTGTCCTCAGCAGCCATACTCAGCTCCTATAGAATCATGTTTATGGTTTCTTTTATGGAGTCAGTCCCTCTCATATTTGATTTTCCTTTTTCTTGTTGTCTTCAATTTTTCCAAGCATTATTGTCTTTTCCAGAGAACCCTCCTTCTCATGGTGTGCCCGAAGTAGGACAGCTTCAGTTTTGTCATTTTTGCCTCCAGTGACTTTTCAGGCTTAATTGGCCCTAGTAACTACTTGTTCATCTTTCTGTTGGTCCAGAGCATCCATAGAGCTCTCTCCAACACCAACTTTCATGTGAATTATTTTTTAACTCTCAGCCTTCCTCACTGTCCAACTTTCACATTCATACATAGTAATTGGGAATATGAGGGTGTGGATAGTTTTAGCTTTGGTCTCTAATGACACATCTTTGCAACTAAACATATAGATGGTATTCAAAGTCATGAGGCTGGCTGAGATCATCCAGAAAAATAGAGAAAAACCTAAAGACTTCTACCCTGGGGCACTTGAATTTCTGGAAATAGGTCAGGGTGAAGAAAAGCAAAGCCAATTGAAAGGAAATGGCCAGTGAGGAAGGAGGGAACACCAGAAACACCAAGAGAGTGTGGTGTCCTGAAAGTGAAGTGAAGAAAATGTTTCAAGGAGAAGGGATTGATCAACTGTGTCAAATGCTATTGATAGGCTAAGTGAAATGAAGATTAAACATTGACCATTGTAATGAAAGTTTTCTAAAATTGACAGTGGTGATTGTTGCACACATCTGTGAATATGCTGAAAACCATTAAATTGTACACTTCACTTCAAATGTGTGAATTTTATGATATATGAACTCTGTCTCAATAAAACTGCTTATATGACGAACTCTGTCCAGAAAGAGTCCAGCCATTATTAACATAACGAGGACAGTTTGCCCGGCATTGCTGTAACTTGTCAGCCAAGGAGAGTGGACTGGAATGCTCATGTGTGAACAATGACGACTTCACTGTACTGGTCAGTGGGGGTGGTAGACACCACTGAGTGAGCATGTGTACTGTGTGGCTGTCACATTCAAAATGACTGAGCAAGTGGAGCAATGAATCTGCCTTAAATTTTACGTTAAGCTTGAACATTTCTTCATGGAAACTATTCAGATGATTCAGAAGGCTGCAACTGTGGGCAACTGGTGATTGGCAGCTTTATCACGACAACGTGCCCACTCATGCATCACGTCTTGTGCAGAGATGTTTGGTGAAACATCAGATCACCCAGGTAACTCAGTACCTGCTACAACCCAGATTTGGTGCCCTGCAACTTCTGGATTTTCCCCAAACTAAAGTCACCCTTTGAAAGACAAGAGATTTCAGAACATCGATGAGATACACGAAAATACAACAGAGCAACTGATATTGATTGGGAGAACTGTATGAGGTCCCAAGGTGCCTACTTTGAAGGGGACTGAGGTGTTATTGTTCTATATACAATGGTTCTATCTTCTTCAGTAAATGTCTCTATTTTTCATATTACATGGCTGGACAGACCTTGTATACATATGTATATACATTTTATTTGTCCATTTATCTGTCAATAGACACTTGGATTGCTCCCATTTTTGGCTATTGTGAATAATGCTTTAATTAAATGAGTGTAAAAATACCATATTTTTCAAAATGTATCTAAAAACATTACTGTGAGAAGGGGTCCATGACACACACAAAAAATTCTGAGTGGTCTGGCTAGGATTTGAACTCAGGCCACCTGGCTCTAGAGCCTGTGCTTATTCTCCACACTTACAATGTCATGCCACATCAGCAGCTTATACTCTCTTACATCAGGGCAGGCTCTGCATCAATATATGGAAGAAGAGTAAAAAGATATCTTCCAGGTATGCATGCAACCCTATTTCTATAGTTATTATTTTGGGTCTTCTCATCCCTTTTCCCTTGTCCTCGCATTACTATGTGCTTTGGACTAAGATATTCTATCCTTTGGATCTGGGAATGTTTCTCTCATTCTTTTCAGTCTGCTAGCCCTGCACCTCTGTGGTTCTGGAGTGTCACTCTGCACTTTGAGAGAGTTCCCTTTGCTGGAACTCACATGTTCTCCCACAGTTCTGATGCTGCTGCATTGAGGATACACTTTAACAGATTGCCCCAGCATAAGAACTTGAAACCCCGTTTTGAGCCTAGCAAGAGTAGGGCCATACGTATTTTCCAGCAGAGTAGCACAAACTCTGCTATATATTAGCTCTTTGCCTCTGAACTTCTGTCACAAGGCCCAAGTGAGTACTAGAAAAGGAACACCTAAAGGGAACAGATAAATAGATTGCTATAGGAGAGATGGTTGACAGGACTGTGCAGTAGCTGGGGTTTTAGTAAGGAGGGAGTGGGAAGCAAAGAAGAGAAATGGAACTGGGAAAGATTGGAGACTGTCAGGGAAACTTGCTCTATCCCCTTGGCCTCTCTCAAAGGATAGGAAAGAAGATAGAATTGATGAATGCCTGCATACTGCAAATGCAATTCAGCTGAACCAAAGGAGGAGCAGAAGTATCTGGCAGAAAGTGCTACTCTGAGACCTTAGCTTTGGTCATGATATGTTTACAAAGGTAGGTAGAACAGGGAGGAAGTGCTAGGTAGAGGCAAGAAGCTATTCAGGAGCACCAGTGGTCAGGAATGAGACCTCATCACCCATGCCAGGAGAGGCCCAAGGTGAAGAGCTAAAGTGCTTTAGCTCCCCTCCTCAGGCATTTCCTGATCCATAGTTAGCTGCTCTTCAAGAATGGAGACCTCCGGCAGCCCTGGGTCTTCTAGGACTTAGAACTTGCTCCCAGTGCAAAGCTACCTTTCCTATAGGGATTAGCTCTAGCCATGCTCTTTCTGCATTTTTCTCCTGTCCTGGGTATCTTTGTTTCTGGATCTGTTCCTGGAGGTTCATGTCTTTCTTTCTATTAACACTTTCTTCTCTCAACTCAGACATATGACCAACTGGGAGTGAGATTTGGGGGTGGGGAAGAAACAAGGAGGACAGCAAATGAAAAATCCCTAAGAGATCGGTAGTGAGACCTCTTTCTAATTCTACTCTGTCCCCTTAGGCAAATTCATTCATTACCATGATTGGGTTTTTAACTACTTATTTGTTTTTTTGGAAGTTATACATGTACATACATGTTCCATATAAGACTTGCAATGAAAAATAGTAACCCTTATCCCACTCTATTTCCCAATGCTTAAAGGGGATTACAGCCCTTTTAGCTGTTTCTTCTGGCAATTATTGCTTTTTCTAAATATCATGCCATTTCTGGGTTTTTAGGTATCAGATGTTATCCACTGACTTCTATTTTTTTAAGATTTTATTTCTTTTTACAGAGAGGGGCAGGGAGGGAGAAAGAAGGAGAGGAACATCAATGTGGGAAAGAAACACCTATTGGTTGCCTCTAGTATGTGCCCCAACTGAGTCCGAACCCACAACACAGGTATTTGTCCTGACCAGAAATCAAATTGGCCACCTTTCCCTTTGCAGGATGATGCCCTACCACCTGAGCCACACCAGTCAGGGCATGACTTATTTTTTAATATGAAGACTTAATGCTCTCATCCTCCCCATGAATATGCATGTACTTTCTCTCCATCTCCAATGTTACTTTTGTTAGATCAGTATTGAATGTTTACATCTTATGAGTGTGTAAATGTTATTTACAAGCTGTGACAATTAGTGTACTATTTACATTTCCTTTCTTGTAGGTTTCTCCCTGAAATTAATAGTTATCTCTCTCTTTATAGTGTGTTTAGTTAATTATTTATGTACTTATCAATTCTCACATTCTCTTCTAGAAATCTCCTTTTGGTATGTTCAAATATAGTAAAATAGTTTATCAATTTTATTTCCATTTTTTCTTAGATATATGCCTCCAGTCTTTCATCCTCCTGCTCCAAATTGAGATAGTTGCTCTGTGAGCCTGCTACAAAGCTATTGTCCTTGGATCCTTCACCAGCAATCAGGGGATATCCTTCACTTATATCCTAGGTTGGATACCCTTTTTCCTGGTTTCTATGACTTTTGTTTGTTTGCTTACTCTCTCATTTTGGTGGAGTACATCTCCAATAGCTTCCTGAAAGGGGTGCCTAGTAGATAAGTTCTTCTGAGATTTCATATCTCTTTATTCCATTTTCATACTTAATTGATAGCTTGGCTGGGTAAAAAAAAAGTCTAGGTTGCTAATTATTTTTTTTAGATATTTGATGACATTGCTCCATTGTTTTCTGGCTTCCAGTGTTACTGCTGACAAGTCTGAAGTCATTCTAATTATCCATCCTTTATATATGATCTATTTTATGTCTCAGAAACCTTTAGGATCTTCTCTTTGACTCCAGTATTCTGATATGTGGTAGAGCTTTTCTCATTCCTTGTGCTGAGAACTCAGTGGGTCCCCTCATTTCTATTTTACTTTCCTCTTATTCTGGAACTCACACATAACTCAGATGTTAGACCTTCCTAATTTGACTCTATAATTTTCTGCCCTCCCCCCAGTTATCTATAACTTTTTGTCCAGTTTTCTGGAATATTTTTTCAACTTATATCTTCCAACCCTTCTATGGATATTTTCTTTCAGCTGTCATATTTTTAAGTTCCAAGAACTCTTTATTATTCTCTATTTGTTTTTTTATAGCTTTCCTATTTTTGTTCAATATTCTTTTCATCTCTAATGATTATAGTCCCTCTCCAATTTTCTTTTCTTCCTGTAATTATTTCTATATCCTCTGAAAACTTATCTTCTGTTTCTGTTTTTGTTTGTTTTCATGTTAAGAGTGTTTTTCTCCAGTGCTATTGGCTAGTCACTCATCTCTAGAAGCAAGGCACTAGAAAGCTGACTAGAAACCTGGTATGTATGAAGAAGGCTAGTTACACTTTAATCTGACTGGATCTTTTCATTATGTGATCACTCAAGTTAATCTAATTATCCAAACTTTTTCCCACTTAGGGCCTTGGAATGTGCTGTTCCTATTGTCTCTGTGTTGATTAAAATGTATTTGGCTGAAGTACTAGAAATCTGTCTCAAGGCAGCTTCCCATTTGTTCTACCAGGAAGCTCAAAGGTAGAACAAATGTTATGGTTGACTTATCCAGTAGCCCCAAAGCACCATCAAGGACCACAATTACTTTTGCCACTCATTTTGCTTCGGTGTAAGGCTGGCCCTTCAAGGTCGTAGACATTAGGAACAGTGGGGGCTATGCGTTTCCTTGTTCAAGTTAGTAGGAGAAAGCACTGTCCCTTCCCTCAGAGTGGAACTGAAAGATTCCACTTCCCTTTGGTTTGATAGGGCCAATTCAGGTCACATGCTAACTCCTGAACCAATAAGTTACCAGGTGAATGTGAAACAATAATTGGCTTAGTTAGGCCTGGGTTCCTAAGCCAACCAATACTAAGAGGTATGAGTTTACTTTGACTTAGTTGTTCAGGATTACACTTGGAATATAGGGAGGTGGGGGAGAATTTCCTAAACTTGCATTACTCTTTCTCAATAACAGAGGGATGTTAGTAATGTTAGGGATTCACCTGCACTGCTGGAATCCTCTTCTACTTTTTCTACAACTGGCTTCAGGCCTCAGTTTAAATGTCCTCACAGAAATGGGTCTCCCTGGTTATTGTTTATCCTCACATCTTTGTTTCTCTTTTAACACTTAACACAGTTGTCATTCTAAATTGATTGGTGACGTGGACTCCATCCTGCGGAGTCCGTATATTGAGGATGCAATAAAACAAATTCACACAGACTACCGAAGTCCTGTGGAGAAAAAGTGACGGCACAGTCACTCTCTGAGAGAGAGAGCACCTCAACCCTTGCCTTGACAAGCTTTTATTGGCTTTCTAATAGCATAATACATCAAAGAAGGTTCTCATTCATTATGCTCAGGTTTACTTTAGGTGATTACTTTTTACAGGTAACAAAGGGAAGGATGTTACTGACTGCTTTCTACAAATTAGCAAGGAAATATGTTGCAAATGCAAGGTAATGATAAGAGTAATTGGTCTGGTTACACTCTGTCCTTGGGAAAATTACCACAGACTTCAGAAAGTTACTTTAAAGATATGCAGTAAGCATTTGCTGTTTCAACTCAGAGTGAGGGAGTTTTAGCAAGAGCAAGCCTCAGAGCAGCCTAGGTATAATGCAGGCATGGTTTCCCACGGGAAAGCCGATCTGTGGGTTTGGCTTCCTGTGTGCCGACATGCGCCTATAGGCTTTCCAATAGGACTGGGCTACATTTACCATTGCCAGGTGGATCGGTTCCCTATAGTTTGGTTTGTTTACTTGTGAATTGTCAGTCTCCTCCATTAAAGTATTAACTTCATGAGTTCAGAGACCTGTTTTGTTCACCACTGTACAGCCAGTGCCTAGGAGTATCTGGCACATAATAGATAAACTGTTAATATTTGATGAAGAAATCAATGAACCCAGGAACAATAGTATCTTCCTTTCTCACTAAATATCCAAAATATATTTTGAAGCTGCACACTTTTGCCATTCTACTGCCACCATCTCAGTCCAAGGGGCTATCTTTTCTTTCCTGATGTAGTGGACATCTTTTGTTTTATTTGTCTAGCATTCTCTTTTTCAGGGGGAACAAATCCTTTTTCTCTGATAAATCTGTTCCTTCCCATACTAATCATTTGATTTTACTGGTGGGGCTGCTCTCATTATATCCTGCCCCATGCCCACCTTCCAACCACAGGGCAGGCAGGCCCCTGACCCATCAGAGCCCTGAGATTTTCAACACAGAAACTAAAGAAAGAGAATCAGACTCTCTCTTGGATAAGCTGTGAAATGTGAAGGCAGGTAATGCTGGTAGCTGTTTCCTATTGTGTCAAGGAATCCGGGTCTGAGGAAATAAAGCAAGATAGGAGACATGAAGGCATTCCCTTTTTTGCTGGTTTTAATTTTCCCTAGTGTCAGCTACAGCCCATCCCATCCAACAGTTTGGTTATATAGAAACCAACAAATCCTCTTTTTGACCTAATTTGTCTCAATTACATTTCAGGTATCTGTTACAAAATGAGGCCCAGCATCCTGGATATGTGCAATGGCTTCCTGACTGCTCTCCTCATTTCCATTTACCTGCTCTAATTCATTTTCCTCTGGCAGAGTGGTCTCTTCAGAATTTACATCCTGCTGATTGAAGAGCACAGTCTGGGTTAGACTCTCAGCTCCACCTTTTATTGTCTGAATTTCTTTGGGAAAGTGATCTAACCTGCCTGTTCCAAGGTTTTTAAATTGGTAGAAAGGAGTTGGAGTTACTGGCATCTCAAAAAGTCATTGTGAGGCTCAAATAAGAAAAGTGCACTTGATAAGCACTCACTTAATGTTAGCTAGTAGTGGTGTTAGCAGTAGTAACTCAGATCAGGTCACTGCCCTACCTACTTTCTGACCTAGTTTCACACCCCCCTGCTCACTAGGCTTCAGTGACTTGCCTATTACCTATCCACTAGATAGGCTCTTGATGAGATGGCTTGAGGGAGCAGGGCTTTAGGGCCTTCCCTCTCCTGAAATGTTTTCCCTGTCCCCTGGCCTAGCTAACTCCTTGTCCTTTTGCCTCAGTTCAGATGTCACTTGCTTCACCTCCCTAATCAAAGTTAAGATCTAGAGTCTACAGGTGTACTCCCTTCATAAAACAAATGGTACCATGATTTCTTACCAGGGCAGGTAGAAGAATTGTTTACAGAGAATCTTCATTCAGATTACACTGAGATCTATTTTGACTGGTAGGTGCTTATGCTGTGTGCACTGTTAAATATTTTGAATATCATCCTTGCGAAGAATCTCTTTCCTTCAAAACAACGATCACAATTTGCATATACATATATAGATAAATATATATATATATACACACACACACAGAAGTATATATATATGAAAGAGCTGTTTCCTCTCTATACTATATATTCCATAAATATAGAGATATGTATGTTTTGTTCATCACTATATGCCTAATGTGTAATATAATAGTTGACACAGTTGGTGTACAGAACAATATTTGTTGAAAGAATAAGTGAACTTTTTGAAAAATCTAATTCTTGTGGAAGAATTAGATTGGAGGTGTAGTAACCAGCCTAGGTTCTGATAGGATTGGGAATATACCGTTGGGCATGAAGGAGGGTAGGATGAATGGATACGGGAAGACTGGTTACCGGGTTGTTCACTCTCTCATCCACTTGAGCTGCTGGAATTGATAAAGAGGTCACAGGTGCCAAAGGAAACTTTCTTCCTTGTTCTGTGCTATCTTACTCTTCTCTGGCTGGCTTGGTTTTCACCATGGGGCTGATTCCGTGGCTTCTCTACATGTAAGGGGGCACACATGGCTTGAATCCATTGGGAACCTGGGGCTAGGAGGTCAGATTGTTGCAGTAGGTCGTCAGGTGATGTCTCCACCCTTTAAGTCCAATTTCCTCATTTGACTTTATATCTGGGACCCCTAAATCCTGATTCATTTCCTTCTTTGCTTCAGAGACTTGGGTCCTCATTCTTTTTAATTTATTCCCTAACTTTCAACTCTGTACTGAGTTTAAATGGAGGTATTTTCTCTTCTCACTGGCTGTTGGGCAGTGGCCTCAATTGTTAACCACCTGGGTCCCTCCTCATGACGCGGCAGCTGGTTCCCCACAGCCAGTGATCCAAGAGAGAGTTGAAGACATACCGTAAGTCACAGTGTCTTTTATGGTTTAGCATCAGATGTGACATATCATCACTTCTGCCATAATCTATTAGTCACACAGACCAATGCTGATTCAGTATGGAAGAAGACTACACAAGGATGTGAATACCAGGAGGGAGGGATCATTAGGGGCCATCTCAGAGACTGGCTTCCACAGATGGGTTAGAGAAATTTGGAGAAGGAATAACAAATTTTAGGATTTGAAGAAGGGAAATGGAGGAGACATTAACCAAATAAATGCCTATTATGGACGCAGCCCTTTATATCAAGTTATTAATCTTTTCTGCAACACTGAGGGGTAAATCTTACCCTCATTTTTCATATAAAGGAATTGAAACATGAAGAAAATACGTGTCTAAAATTAAATCCAGTAAGTACCAGAGTCAGGATTTGTTGCATTGTTATGTGTGTCACTTCAGTCACATTTAGTATGTCCCAAAGGGAGGGATATATGCTACTGACGGTAAGAGAAACAATTTTAGTTAGCGTAGGGTACCTATTCAACCAGTGCTCCACAAGAGTTTTTTTAAAACATGCAATACCTGACTATTTAGTCAGGGGCACTGACCTCTTTTCCCTTAGGTTGTCAAATAAAAAAATGACAACAACCAACGTAACAATAGCTGTCTGGTGTAAATGAGTCAAAATTATACCTATTTTTTGTCAGATTGGCAAAAAATAGATTTTTGGTATACCACAGAATTTTAGTAATTAATTTATACGTGCCATGAGATGAAAAGGTTAAATATCACTGATATAGAGACATAGCTCTGAATGACATTGAAAGTATAAAAATCAAATGCTTTTCAATCTCCTGATGAGGTCAAGAGAAAGCTTCAGTTTGGAGGACTTATGCCTTATTACTTCTCTAACAGTTGTTAGTTTCCCTTTTTAAGAAAGAGAGGGAAGGCCCAAAGTTCAGCATCTTCAACAATGATATATTTTTTTTGCTAGAATTTAATAATTCGTTTGGTAAATATTTCATTTTTATTGTATTTATTTTTATAGTTACCTTCTGTTTGTGGGCAAGTGATACCAATTTTAAACATACTAAAAGAATATGAGGTTTGAGTTATATGCTTATTTAAGACTGCTACAAAAAATTGAATAGACAGTAGTTCAAATGATACTTGCATATGGCAAATATTTTGAGGATGGCACTGACTGAGATTAATTGCCTTCTCATTAGTTCTTCGTTCAGGAGGAAGCAAATTTGAAGTTCCAGCCTCAAGTGGGTTCTGCTATGGGAACTAATTGTAGAGAATTGCAAGTTAAAATTCACAACCAATTCTTTCCTGTGATGTTTCCTAAACATTTCTCCTTTAATGAATTCCTCAGGGCTGGTGGGGGAGTTTTGTAGATAGATTTAATGGAGCTAAGTATGAGAATGAGTGCAGTGGGAAACTTATTCAATTGCCTATTAAAAACCAGGTGTGGCTGGTGCGGACAGTACAGAGGGGAAAAGGACATATGTGCATTTCCCCGTGTCCAGGATCCAACATCAGTCTGGTTTTGCGGGTCCTCCAGTACTTCCAAACCATTGTATCCTCACACCTAAAGTGTCTGTGGTGGAATGCACAGGACCAAAGTTTTAGGACATACGGGATGTGGGTGCGAATTTCTATATTACAGGGGTTTGGGTTGGGGGACAAAGTGGTTGGAAGGGGGTTTCTGAAGTTGCGTTTGTATATGATTTTACACACGTGGACAACTTAAGTGTCTAAAAAGGTGGTGTGGTATTCTAAGTAACAGGGCCAAATTTAGTCTCACAGTCCTGATAACAGAGAATCGCCTGGGCCACTTCTGAGCGCCCTCCACTCGGCCCTCCGGTAGTCCCTCAGGGTTACTTTGTTACTATCCCAAACCAAACTCGCATGAGGTCACTCTTCCAGGTCACGTGCTCAGACTCGCGGAAGCGCCACATCGCCAGCCGCGCCCCTCCACCCCCGCCCTGCCACGTGACCCGGCCTACTTTTTCCCCCTCCCTACCCAAAGCTTTGCTCGGGAAGCCCCGCCCCACCCGGCGCGCTGGGCCTGAGAACCTCCGCCCATCATCTGCCCAGGCTGAAGCGTGGCCGACCACCCCACGTGTTCCTTTCTGCCCAATGGGAGCAGGGGCCCGTGCGCGAAAGGGCGGGGAAGAAAGAACGACTTCGTTTACGCTTCGAGAAAGGGGCGGAGCCCGTAACGTTGGAGTGAACGAGGGGACGCAACGGAGGCAGGCCGGAGCCGCTGCCGTCGCCATGACCCGTGAGCACTGAGACTTCTCTCCTCTTGCCCTCTTTCCTCTGTCCACCCTAGACAGGACTGCCTAATCCTGGCATTGACTTCCTTTTGGCCTCGTCAGCGAGCTCTTTTTCTGGGAGCGCTCTTTAGCGACCCTCACACTCGAAGCCCGGAAATCGGCCCTTTGCCCACTACCACTTCTTGAGAAACACTGGTCCCCCCACCCCACCAGTCAGGCAAAGGGCCACCCCGACCTTTCACGATGTAGGGAGAAGCCTACATCTGGGTGAAAGGCCCAGTGCCCCCTACTCCCATTTTTTGCCCATCCCCCACAGACCCAAACCGTTCACACACACCACCACCTGTCTGGGCCCCCACGCCTCCCCGAAACAAGAAACACGCCTCTAGCAAGCTCCTGGGGACCGCCTTTCCTCCACTGTATTTTCTCTGCTCAGTGGCAGGCAGTTCGGCCCTCTCAACCCCCGCCCCTCCCCCATCAGCCTAAGCCCAGAAATGGGCTGGTGTTAGGACTCACACCTTAACTGGTGTCCGGGTGAGGTTAGGGGGTTGTCGGTGTGTAGCCAGAAAGGCCCCCGCGTCTCACCTTTTGCTTGCTTTCTTTAGGTGGTAACCAGCGCGAGCTCGCCCGCCAGAAGAATATGAAAAAGCAGAGCGACTCGGTTAAGGGAAAGCGCCGAGATGACGGGCTTTCTGCTGCCGCCCGCAAGCAGAGGTAGACCCTGGGCTGGGAGGGAAAGGGAGGGGTGAGACTTGGGTTAGACCATGGGTTGTACCGAAAAGAGAGCTACCTCAGGGCTTATATCTGAACTACTCGTGAGGGGCAGCGTGTTTTGCTTCCTCTAGGGTTTTATTTCCTCCCCATGCTAGAAATCGTTAGCTCACTGCTTTACAGGAAGGGACTGGGGCGGGTGCCTGCTCTAGGTCTGATTCCTGAGTGCCCCTGTTGTCTGACCTTAAGGGCAAGGGCAGGGAGCTTCACGTTTCAAATGCATTAGTGGTTATGACAGCCCTGTACTTTTCCCTGTCCTTGCTGTTCATTTCTCTTCCCTTCTCCCAACCTTTTCACTCGTGTTGCTGGGTGTGGTACTCTCAGCACAGACTAGCAGTGTGTGGCCAAACTTCTGACCCCTCAGCCAACAGCCAGGAGGCTGGCTGCCTTTTTTGAGCTTCAGCTCTCTTCCTTTTATTCTCCTAGGGTGGGAATACAGCAGCCACACACTGAATTTTGTCCCATCCACTTCCATCTTATCCTTTGTGCCCTTTACCCCCGTGCATCTTGTCCCCTTTACCCTCTGGTACCTCCCAGTGCCCCATCATCTCTACCCCCAGGGACTCGGAGATCATGCAGCAGAAGCAGAAAAAGGCAAACGAGAAGAAGGAGGAACCCAAGTAGCTTTGTGGCTTCGTGTCCAACCCTCTTGCCCTTCGCCTGTGTGCCTGGAGCCAGTCCCACCATGCTCGCGTTTCCTCCTGTAGTGCTCACAGGTCCCAGCACCGATGGCATTCCCATTGCCCTGAGTCTGCAGCGGGTCCCTTTTGTGCTTCCTTCCCCTCAGGTAGCCTCTCTCCTCCTGGGCCACTCCTGGGGGTGAGGAGGTTACCCCTTCCCAGTGTTTTTTATTCCTGTGGGGCTCACCCCAAAGTATTAAAAGTAGCTTTGTAATTCCTTGAGCGCCTGGTTTGACTGGGGATTTGGGGTGGGGTGGGGATGGAGGAATGGCTGCCCTTTCCCACGAACAGGGGAGAGAACTTTAAATTTTTAAAGGTTGTGGATATGTAGCCTAAATGAAATATCAGGGAAAAGTTCTTTATTATTACTATAACAAACAGACAAGCACTCTGGGAATGTGGTAGAAGACTCTTCTAAGAACCATAGGGACTTCTTTTCTGTAATTTTTGTCCACTACTTAGACCTTAAACACCATCCCAGGGATGGAGTTGAGGGCCTAAGGAGGAAGGCTCCAAGACCCAAGTTTATGCCCTTCTTCCTTATTCTTTCTCAGTTTGTTTGCCTGCTTGAAGGTGGGCCCCAAAAGCCTGCTGCTCACTGACTTTACAGTCAGTTGCTTTCAAGTGTTCACATTGTCTTCTTTCATTCCTCATGAAGTGAGGGTGGTTTTTGTCTTCCCACTACTTTGACCTTAAGATCAGGATTAAAACCTAGGGTAGTGTCTGTTCTTTTCTTCCTGTGTCCGGGGTTTGTTCTGGGCTTCTTATATCCCTGTGCCCAGGGCTGAATTGCTTGTTTCTTTTTATCTCCAAGGGCAGAGCCAAATGAGTCTTCAGTCCCTCTTGGTTTTTCCCCTGCCCTCATCTCCACCATGAGAGCCAGGAAAGGGCTGGTATCACACTCTATGCTGGGGTTAGCAGTGGTTCCCTGAGCTGCTAACTTGGGAGTCAGGCTCTTCAGTTAGGGTGAAGATATAATGGTAGCTCTAGTGAGTCAGATACTTGCCCAGGGCATTAGGGTATATATAACCACTTTTTCCAATTCAGACATAATATTGACTTCAGCCTAAACAAGGTAACTGCCCATTATGTCCTTGAGGTATTTGCTGGGCTGTACAGTTCCCCTGAACCAAGACTAGGAGCATAGCCTCAAAGGAACCAGCTTTGTTAAAAGTATCTAAACTGGATGTTTACTATCTGGCAACACTAATACGATGGCAGTGTTGCATAAAGATAGGCGGCGGCTTGGGGTCCTGGGTGGGGGGCCAACAGAGTGGTGCCAGTAGCAGCCCCACATAGAGGAGTGCACAGGCCCAGCATGAGGCAATCTTGACCCAGAAGGTAGCCCAGCTCCCCTTGGTGAAGGTCTTTTCCAGTTCTGCTCCCTCATAGCTGTGAAACCAAAGTCTGTGGTTAGAAAATATGCATCTAGACCTGTCCTACCTTCCCACCAGATTATGGCAGACCCATGTGTGTCTCCTGGGAACCTTTGTGAGTGGCCTTGGCTTGCTCTTTGCCTCAAGTAGCTAGGATTTCAGGAGAGTATCCCAGGCTACCTCCATCCTACCTGAACCAATTAGTAAGGGTAACCATGACATAGAGGGATGCAAGGAAGAAGACGAAGTGAAAGGCAGAGTAGCTGTAGGAAAGGTGCTGGGCTTGCACTGGAGGAACTGGAGAGGTCTCTTGGTCATCTGGCCTGGCAGCTCCTTCCCCTTGCCCTGAAGAGAGGGAGGGGCTGCTGAAATACCTCTTCCCTCCCGGTGCATGCCCCCCCCCCCCCCCCCCCCCCCATTTGTGAAGGCACTGAAGGGCTCTTTGGCACTGCAGAAATCTACACTTTTTTATGGATCCTTACTTGACACTCACCTTCCTTTACCTCCACTGTTTCAGGGCAACAGAAACAGAGTGAGGGCTTCTGTAAAACAAAAGGCAGCATGTTTTGGAATGACTTTGAAAAGAATGTGAAGGTTTTAATAGAAAATTGCCTTCTTTGAAAAGTTAATTTGGTGTAAGAAGTAGAGGCACACCTGGGTTCAAATGTTAGCTCCAGCATATAACTGGCTGTGGGAATTTTGGTAAGATGTTTAATCTGTGCCTCAATTTCTCCATTTGTAAAGTGGAGCAAATACCTACCTCACAGGGTTGTTGTGAGGATTACATTAAATGAGATTATGTATGTAAAGTAGCACAGTGCCTAGCACATTTTGGGTACTCAATAAAAGGTAATAGCAGCTAGAATCTGACCTTTCTGGGTAGAGATTGGTAGGGTGTGTGTGTGTGTGTGTGTGTCTGTATGTGAGGAGGGAGGGGAATTGGGAATACTGAGCTCTCCATTCTCACCTGGAACTCATAGCTGTAAACCTTGATGATCCACAAGGGCCCAAAAACCTCAGCCAGGTAGGAAGCCTCATTGCTGAGAAAAAACAGTTCTCAGGCAGGTTCAGTCAAACAGCAGGAGGGACTGCCTTAGGGCATCTACTGCCAGCTGGTCCATATAGGTAACTCAGGAGAGTATTGTGATCCCAGAACCCCTTTCCCCCCAAAAGATTTAGATATCTTCATATGAGGGGCCCTATGATACTTACATATTTTCATTCTCAAATTATCCCCCTTGGCCCTCTTCACATACAAATCATGTGACAAGTGCTATGCTTAGAAACTGTTTCTGTTAATGGGGAGCTTTCCTCTTGCTTTTAAGTTTAAATAAACATGGCCCCAGACAATCTGACCATCCCTCCATGTCCTTCTCTCATACCTGTTCCCTTAACACTTACGCACCAAGCAAAAAGCACACAAGCATACATGATGCCAGCACTCAACACTGCCAGGGAGGTATCTGGTGTTTGAGGTTCCGTTATACTTGTGCCAGGCAGGCATAGAGTATGATTCTCTCCTTGAAGGATTACTGAGAAGGGATAAGAGAAGAGAAAGGTGGTGAGAACAAGCTAGGTATTTGGTAGGAGAAAAAAAAATGTTTTAGCATGGGGAGTCCAGGTCCTGTTCTTACCACTCTCTGGAGGTCGGCTGGACAGTGCAGAGAAGGTCAGGTACATGATGTAACAGCTGATGATAGAGGCTTGTAGAAGGCCAGAGCCCGGTTGCTCTGGTAAGAATGTGGATCATGCTTTTGCCTACAGGGTAGTAATTTCCTCCACTCTTACCCCCACCCACACTTGTCTCCTCATGCTTGGGGGGGGAGCAGAGAACTAAGATTAGGGAAACTAATGAAATTTGCTGTACTAAAGTCCCCAAAATCTGGGATGTTGTAAGGCAAGGAAGGCATCTGGGATGATACCCACTGAGGCGGATGCAAGGAGCAATGGAGAGGAAGGAGAGGAGGCCACAGAAACAAAGGTGCAGACTAAGCAGTATCTTGTTGAGCAGGCAGCCAGCTGGGTGCGTGTAGTAGTGGAACAGGAACACAGCTGCCACACCTGCCATGCTGTAGAATCCTAGGGTGGCCAGCAGCATGGCTAGGAACCAGCGGCAGTCTTGGGATGCACCTGTTTGCCTAAGGGCAGGTGGGAGGTGGGCAATGGCTTGGGGCTCCAACATTTTTCTGTTTACCCTCTACCAACTATTCCTCCCAGAAGACTGGTTATGACTACCCATCTCACCTGGTCCACAGAGTTACCAGATTCCTGAGCTTTTTTGATATTGCTCAGTGGGAAGTTAGGCAACCACTGTTCCAAGCCCACTGGGTCTACTAATGTCAGACAGTATTCCCAGGAAGAGCCTTTAGGGTTATGTGCTTCTTACCAGTTCTTATTCCAGGAATGGGCAAAGGCTGTGATAAGCACCAGCTGCAGCAGGATGAATGTAAAGCCTCCACAAATGCCAATGTAATGCCAAGCTGCAAGTGGGGCACCGGTGGGAAAATGTAGCTCATCATATTGTTACTCCTGGTTCTATTTCTACCTTCTCTTTTTCTTTTATTATTTTTAAATTTTCAACCAAGGATATGTTCTATTGATTTTTAGAGAGGGCAGGGGGAGAGAAACATAGATCAGTTGCCTTTGGTACATGCCTTAACAGGATTGAACCTGCAGCCCTTTGGTGTATGGGATGATGCTCCAACTGAGCCACTTGGCCAGGGCTACCCCTTATTTTTCTTAGAAAAATCTTTTAGCCTATTGTTCAGGATGTGAGATGGAAGGTACCTGGGAAGAGATGCTCGTCAGGGATGCAGAAGGTAACAGCACAGATACCTAGCAGGAACAGTAGTTTGAGGAGCCAGAAGCTGGTTAGCAGGGAGAGAAAACCAGTCTCAGAAGAAAGGGCAAAGGAGAGTGAAAAGTCCTTAATGGAGGAAGGCAAAGGAAAAAGCAAAACTATAGGAGAGGGAGAGAAGAAACAACTAAGCATAGGAAAGGAGGAACCAATTTCCTCCTTTCCTATGCTTAGAGATAGGGAGAGGGGCTAGAAACAGGCCCCTCACAGCTTATTCCAAATTATAACTCCCAGATACCTAAATAACACCGGGACAGCATTTTACCCTTGATACAGGATGACCGTTTGTGCTGTTGACATGGGGTTTGCCCCTAACTCCACTGTTACCTCCATTTTAGAAAGTAGAAGTTCAAAGAGGATAAATGTGTGGCTTATGGTCACACAGCAAGTACATCAGAAGCAGGGACTTAAACCTGTTGTCTGTCTTTACAGTGCTATTATTTCATCTTGGGATTTCCTTTATGGTTATGTCTACTTCCCTCCCCACCATCTCCCCACCCAAAGAGTACACAAACCTATTATGCAGGTGTGCCCGCAGGCTGGTAGGGGAGTGGAGGTGGACCAGCAGCACAGCCTGCAGCAGGTGGAAGGTGGCAGTTCCTGCACAAACTCGGTACACAGCCCCAGAGCCACTGAGCACTGGGCAGTGAGAGTGGCCAAACAGATGGGCACACAACCCTGAAGGCATCTGGATCTGGAAGGGAGGGCAAGTTATGCATAGAGGTACCTGCTTCTCATGGGTATTATTCACTCATTTGTTCCTGTCCCCAATCTGTGTCTAGTCAGTGCAACCTGATCCCCCTCACACTTACCCCATGTGTTTTACCCCATACCCTCTCCACTACAGTTCTTGACAACAGGAGACAGCAGACTGCTGAGGCCCCTGCATGGAGGAGGATGTAGAACAGGCGGCTGTAAGTGGACTCTGTGAGATGAGGCCACCTAGAATGGCAGCAGCAGGTACAGGGAACAGATCTACAGCCGGACACCTGTGGGTATAGCAGATGCAGGGAAGCAAGGTAGAGATTTGCTGAGGAAACAGTTACATTAATGCATGTGTGAATTTAAACCATGAGGCTGAATTCCAAAATTTCCCCTTCTCCTTTCTTTCAAGCTATTTAGGATCGCCACCCACTGACATCAAGTAGAGCTTCCATCATGAGTTTACCTACTGGCTCAAGCAGACCTTCCTAAAAGCCTAAGTCACACTTGGCCTCTAACCTTTCCCTGGACCTAAACATACGGTACTGGGAAGTTGGGAGGAGAGGTTTAATGATGAATAGTCTTAGAGGCATAGAAGCAGAAGGGGAAGGAAGGCTTATCTTTATTGGCTCTGATGGGTTTTCCACCCCAGCTTCAGCCACCATTCCCTTCCACTTTTCAGATAACTATCCTTTAAGGAGCTTTCAAGCCTCTGCCCAAGTACCCTCTCACCTGATAGAAGGGAGGTTTCACTATGACACTGCAGACTTCACTGTCTTGCTGTGTCAGGTGAAGGGAGGTGCTGGGGCCTGCTATGGCCTTTGCACCCACCATCTTTGTCCCAGCGATTAGGCCCAGGTCTACGAGGTGGAAGGTTGATGAAAAAATAGCAGATCTTTTGTCCTCAGCCCACTGGACTGCCGCTGTGCTGGGGCGGGTCATCCAATCTAGGACAGAGTTGGGAGGAACTTCAGGAAAACACAGACTTCCAGGGTGTAGTAAGTGCAGATGTCCCCGTGAAACGACTTTCTCCTAAGGGCCCTTAGGCCACGCAGATATTCTCCCCAGATTAAAGAGTAGTTGCTTGTGGCCTCCTGTGGATTAGCATTCTTAATTGGTTTAGGATTAGACAGCACCTATGCTGGTTGAATGGGATTCCATGGGTGTATGTGGGGGGAGGGAAGAGTGATGGGAGGAATCCACCCTAGAAGAGGGGAGGATGTGTGCTGGGAAGTTCTCCAGTGGTGACTGGTGAGGTCTGGGAATGGGCCTTGCTGAAAAAACCCACTGTACAGCCCAAAAAGAAGTCGGACAGGTGAACCTCCTTCGCTGAAGCTTCTAGGACCAGAGCCCTAGGCAGGTGTGGCCGAAGTACAGCCCGCCTCCTCCTCTTCCTCGGATGTTGTGGCGCGTTACCGGAAGTTGTAGGGCGGGGCGGGTGGTGCATTACCGGAAGTCGCGGGGTGGGGCGGAGCCTGTGCTGCGGCGCGGTTGGGTGATATGGCGACCGAGGGAGACGTGGAGTTGGAGTTGGAGACCGAGACCAGTGGTCCGGAGAGGCCTCCTGAAAAGCCACGAAAGCATGACAGTGGTGCGGCAGACCTGGAGAGAGTCACCGACTATGCGGAGGAGAAGGAGATCCAAAGTTCCAACCTGGAGACGGTGAGGTTGGCCGGGAGCCTGTGTAATTGGGCTGAGAGCAGAGGGGGCTCCAAGGCTGTAACTGGAAGCCCCGCTTCAGGATGGGGTCTCTCTTCAGGATGGGGTCTCGATCCCGATGGTGGGAGGAGGCAAGAGGGAAGCCAAACCATCACTGGGACCTGCGGCTTGCAGAAAGGAGTTTGCTGGAGATTGGGTTTAAAGTGGGCCTCAGGAGCACAGAATTGAATTAAATTGGACTTGGTTCCTGATAAACTCGTCATTGAATACACACCTGCCTCACTTGTTAATGGCTTTTTATATTAGGACTTGTGGGTAGCAGAGCAGTAACTAGATGTCTTTCCCATAGGCCATGTCCGTGATTGGAGACAGACGTTCTCGGGAGCAGAAAGCTAAACAAGAGCGGTAAGTCCTCTGCATACAGTCAGCCCTACCAGTCCCTTTTCACCCCAGCAAAAATGAAAGCCGTGATTAAGCCTTTGTATTGAATACCTTGTATCATTCTTCAACTCTGCTACCAGTTCCTGTAGGTCTAAAGTTTACAACCTTGTTGGTAGAAGGAAAGGCCTGTTGGCAACACCAACGGTCTGCTTAAAGACTTCAGGGGAGAGGGTAGGAGTCATTTTGTATTTTCACTCAATAGTGTTTATCAAGAGTCATTTATTTGTCAGGCCCAGCTAGGAATGATCCTTCATGGGAGTTTATGGCGGAGGCAGAGAATGAGGACTAATATACCTGAATATTTTTAGGGAGAAGGAACTGGCAAAAGTCACCATCAAGAAGGAAGATCTGGAGCTCATTGTGAGTAGTGATGCCTAACTAGTAAATGGGTAGGGGAGGTTACTTTGCCTAATTTAGGTTGTTTCCTGAAACAAATAGAGTCAGCATGTTTTGGTGGCACATGAATGTCAGAGAGGCGGCTTAGGTAACATCATTGATCCTTTTCCTGCAGATGACAGAGATGGAGATCTCACGAGCAGCAGCAGAACGGAGCTTGAGGGAACACATGGGCAACGTGGTAGAGGCTCTTATTGCTCTAACCAACTGATTTGTGCTTTCTCGGACCTACCCACTGGATTAATTTATTGCAATAAAGATGTCTTTTTTTGCAGTTTTATCATCTTGGATTAAGTGCAATGTATATTGTATTTTATTGTGGGAAATTTACATGTTGGAGTAGAACTGAATTTAAGTGACCCCCACCCTACCATACCTCACAGCCGTTAATGAACCTATGTGAAGGATCAGTTTAGAAGAGCATTTTATATTCAGATGCAAATGCTAGGTGGCATTCATTAGACTAGATCTCACTCAGCAATATTCAAGGTACATTTGGAGCAAAGTTACTGTACCTTGTGGCATATGCTGCCTAGGAACCACCGTATTTAGATGTAAGTCAGGAATCCAGTTCATAAGCTACTTTGAGTTAGAATTTAGGTACTGGAAGTGAGTACCTACATGGTAAGACAATAGAATATATCAAAGTTCAGGTCATATATGGAATTAATCAGATTTTTATTTACTGAAATTGATTTTAATCTTTGAATTCTGAACCATGACACTGATACCTTACATTCTGTTTTCTATCCTGAAGAGAGAATAAACTTTAAAAGTTGATCAACTTTGACCCTGGCCAGCGTGGCTCAATAGTTGGTTGAGTATCATCCTGCAAAGTGAAAGGATACTGGTTCAATTCCTGGTCAGGGCACATTCCCGGTCCCGGGTTGCGGGCCTGGTCCCTGGTTGGGACATGTGCTAGAGGCAATCGATCTGATGTTTCTCTTCCTTTCCCTCCCTTCCCCTCTCTGTAGAAATAAAATATATATAAAAAAAAGTTGATCAACTTTGGCCAAGTTATCCTTGCTGAGCTTTTGTCTTGTGAACTGTAAAATGATACATACCAGAAAGGTTGTTCTAAGAACTGATGAGCTGGTGAATGTGAAAAGCTTGGCCTAGTATCTGCTTCAGAGTAAAAACTCAAGTAGCAGCTATAAACCTGTTCCTAAGAGTTTCATGCACTTATTTTCATTTTGGTTCTAGGATGATTCTTAGATTATATTCCCCATCTGGCACACACAACAGTGATTTAAATTCATCTTTATGTGTTTGTTATCTTATAATAATTACTTGCACTTGTATTTTTATTGTAGGACTTTATGATTTATGAGTGATTTTCCTAGTGGGGCATTTAAAGGATATGAACAAACCTCAGCCTTTCTTATTTTCTCATGCATTTGAGAGGTAGCCTTCCTGCTGGTTAAATGTCTTTTCTTATAACCCCTAGGACTCCTCATGCTCTGCCATGTACATGGTAGTTATGTAGTAAATACTAAGTGGTAAAATCATGAATTTAGCATGATGTCACTGCACTGCAACTCAGCACTGTGCCCTCCTTGATATATGAGCTGGGCAAATACAAGACAATTAAGAAGGCAAAGACAACTACTTAATGCATTTGCTCATGGCATAAATCTGGGTTCCAGTAAGAATACAGCCTGTCTATAGAGTCTGTGTTTGTTTCTGAGATCAAAGGAGATGATTAACGTGTGAAACACCATTTGTCTAACAGTTCTCTGCTGACTTTATTTTAGTTAACAGGTAGATACTTGTCAGCCTACACATTTTATTTCTAGTATCAAGCTCAAAAAGTCTCTTGGCATGTGATTCTTTTATTTCTTGACATATACATAAATGGATTAAAAAGTATGTTCACCTAGAAAAACTGACTCCAGCCAAAAAAGCAAAACAGGTTTTTCAATGTGCTTAGATTTCTTGTAAGGTAGAAATAATGCACTGTCCACTTATATGCCCATGTTTCTGACCCAAGCTAAGCGGCTGGAAAAAGAAACTTGGAACAGTCCCAAGTGAATTTTGGAAGCCAGAACAATGATGAAACCTAAGATTTCTTAGAAATAGTTATAAGTGGGGATAATCCTACCTGGATAGTACTTTTCTATGGGTTTCTCAGCATAAGTCCAAACCTCACAAAAGCACCTTCAAAGACTGGGTTGCCCGGTGTCACAAGTATGGCAGTAGTTCCAATAGGGTGCATACATGGGCCATCATGTAAATAACGGTAAAAGCAAATCAAGGACCAGACGCCGAGATGTCCCCTTGTGTCTCATAGATGGAAGAAGAAGTATTTGAACTTTAAGTAGTTTTCCGTTTCTTGGCAGATGGCCGTTCAAATACATCTCGTACCCCAGCTGCCTTTTGTTTAAAGAACTTTGTGTTCTGGGCACTCTCTTGGCCCCATGCTGAGTCAAAGGAGGTGGTATCCTGATCCACAAGGTGGGTGTATTTGGTACGACCAGAACGCCCAAAGTTCTTGACCTGAGGGAAGAACAGATGATGAGTTACAGTACCAAACATATCATATCCCAGCCCTCAATATATTATTTTCTCGTGTTATTAAGGTACCCCATACCTGCATGACTTTGGGAAGAATGGTTTTGTTGAAATGATCCTCCAGGGTAGGTGCACTGAAATCTCTCTTATATACTTCTTCATCCTCATCCTGTAGAAAAGAGTCTTATCAACTTTTTGGTTTTATTTGCCATATATTCAAACCACAAATTTATGAAACTATGACAAGGAATACAAAGAAAGTAGAGATATTGAACCTTATCTTCAGAGCATACATCTAGTTGAGGTTAACACTCCTTTCTTTTATGTTCTTTTTTCTTCCTAAGTGTAGACATTTCCTGAAGGTTGGCTATATTCTGTCTGCACTCACTATGTTCATTCACTCATATGACTTTAACTCTGTTACAGGACTTGGAAATCTCTGATTCTGAATTTTCTACTTCCCATTAGCTTGAATATTCTGTTGGGATTTCAAACTCACATCTAAAGTGAAAATCATTTTCCCAACCATGCTAAAAATCAGCTACTTCCTGATTCAACTTTCTGTTAATAGGACCAATATTCTCTCAATAACCTAGATTCAAAATTTGAGTAATCTTTGTGCAGATTTATCAGTTGCTACTTAAAATTCTCATCACTTGGGTTATCATAGTTTTGCTTTGCAATCAATCTTACACACTGCCAGTGGATTAATGTTTCTAAACAACTCTTAAATCTCTACCTTGCTCAAAAACTTTCAAGCTTCTCTATTTAATTTTTAAAAATTTTTTTCTTTAGAGATTTGACAGAGAGAAAGGAACACAGAAAGAAAAACATCAATTTGTTGTTTCATTATTTATGCATTCATTGGTTGAGTCTTGTATGTGCCCCAACCAGGGATTGAACCTGTACCTTTGGCATATGAGCACGATGCTCTAACCAAGTGAGCTACTGTATTTTGCCACGTATGGTGCACACCTTTATACCCAGTTTTTAAGGGAAAAATAAGGATGTGTATTATACATGGGTATAATAACCCCATGCATAGCGCACACAAAAATATGGGTGTGTGTTATACACAGGAGTGCATTACACACAGCAAAATATGGTAACTGGCCAGGGCCTCTATTTTATTAAACAATTCCTCTGTGTACTAGCAAGGCCAAACACTGTATGGCCTTAATCTACCTCTCCTTTCCTTTCTACTTTCTGTTACAGATGATACTTTCTGCCTCTACTCCTGGTCCCTTTATCTGGAATGTCCTCCTACCACCAAGTGTCAGAAAGTTTATACATTAAATGCCACCTCCTTTATATTACACTTTTCAGTCTTCTACCAAATATAACATCTCCGTCTTCAGAAGTCCCACAGTACTTTTTCACTTTCCTTACATACAGTATTTTTTTGCCTTAGCTTCATTTTTATATTGTAAGCATTCTGAGTATTAAATAGTGTCCTTTACACAGTAAAAGCTCAAAAGGTTATTTACTTAATGAACTATATAACTACAGAGAATAGTTTTAGATCAACCAGATTATACACATATGTGGTGAAGGCATTGAAAGCACCATCTTGGTTAAGGAAAGCTTCATGAGAGCTGAGTCCTTTAACCAACCATACTTTTGGAGTATTCTTTTCCCTTCACTATAGAAAGGCCCAGTTTAAAGGTAGGACAATTAAACCATTTTTGTGAGACCTACTTTTCTCCTGTTGGAGCCTAAGAGTCCCTCATTTTATCTCAGAAGCCATTTCAACTTCACTCTCCCTGTGTAGATGGAAGACTTCGTATTTGAGTATGTGCACCAAGACTTTCACAGAAACCTTATGTATCTTAGCCAGCCAGCAATACACTTCTCTAAGAAGCTTAATTATCAAAGCCGCTGAAATGCTTAAGCAATACTTCATGACTTTGAAGCACTATAACAAATAATTCGTAATTCCTACCAACTCCAATGTAGAAAAACTATATAAAAAGCAAACATTTCTTGCTGAGTGGACAGACACTGATTTTGGAGAGAAGTAAGGAACCCTACACTGAAGATTTAATTTTTTTTTTTTTTTTACTGGTATCTGCAGTAGAAGGTAGGAATTTAGCTGCAGTTGGGTCTGGTACACAACATTTAAAAAAGCTAGTCTAAGTTTTTGATACAGTCTCCTTTAACATTAAGAAATAATTTAACAAGCTACACAGCATTAAAATAAATGCAATCAATGTTCCCATTCCTTAGATTGGGAGTAAAAGGGAGAAAACTGTACTTCAACAATGATTAAAATAAAAAAAAATAAAAAAAAATGTTTCCATTCCCTTTCTATCTCTGTATTAAGAAATTATTCGTGTTAATACAAATAATTTGGAATAAGTCATTGTTACTTTATGCAGAATTAACAGACATATTTTGGTCTTTACATAAAAAAATAAGATGACATATGCAATGATTAGATAATTAAACTTTTTCTGTGTGTTAGGTTAAGTCACTTTGTCAGCTCAGAATGAGGTGAATTGAACTTTTGCCATGCAAATACAAGTTCATGTGAAACTATTTGCAGAGCCTGGTTTGTGCATAACCAGAATTTCTCACTTGGCTATGAATAATAATACCTAAGTGTTTTTGAGTACCTAAAATACTCTAGCATCTACACTGATTACTAGGTCTCTATTTTCAGTTCCTCAATTCTTCTATTACATCATTTCCTCCTTCTGGGAGCTGGGGCCAAAAGAGAGAACAGTTGCTGCAACTTCTAATATCCTGTTGCTAGTAGATTTCTCTGTTGGATTCATATTCTTCACAGGCAAAAGGCAAAGGAGAAAGCTGACCAATGGCTGGCAAGTGGAAGTAACATTCCAGAACCATTTTATTCTTGGGGGGGAAAAAGATTTCAAAGCTTCTGAATTATTCCTACTGAACAACTTTCTCTTTCCCTTTTCATTTCTTACCATGAAGAAGGCACCCCGGTGATAGTACTTCTGTAAGAACTTGTATTTGCCCTTAACAGCTTTGTTGGTAATAACTTTGCCATTTGCTCGAAGCTCAGCTCGCCTCTCTTCCTCAGTAAGGTTTCGCATGCGTTCAATTTCTGCTTTCTCCTTCTCAAGCCTGTTTAAAGAACAAAATTATTAGCATCATTCCAGCTTCAGAAAGATCTAATTATAGGAGTATAACACAGTCCTATCTCTTTTCAAGCATTATTCACCTTAAAAAAAATTATTATGGAGGAAGGGAGAGATCGAAAGAAACATCAAGTTGTTCTGCTTATTTATGCATTCACTGGTTGCTTCTTTTTTTGTGTGTGGTTGAAAAGGTTTTGTTTTTACTTAAATTATTTGTTAAACTTTAATTATCCAAAGAGTTTACACGAGCATCCAGATTTCCAACTTCTCATGAAAAATCAGAAGCTATGGCACTCCAGGCCTGCCATCCATTGTCAGCTAGATCTAAGTAATGGCTGCCCTGGGTAGAGAAGCCTGGTGCTCTCTAGTCTACCATAGCCCCTCCCGGCCCACTGTCCTCATAACTTCCCTGCCTGGTCCTGGAAAGCACCCAAATGTGTGACCTCTGGCTTAGATAAGGGCCACTGGGAGATGCGGGCTCTACTAGTGAAATCCACTTGTAGCTTCAGCAGTTAATGCGGAATTCTGGAAGGAGCTGGCTATTTCTAGGAATTGCTCTCATGGTATTTTAGCAAACTATGTCAGATATACTTATGGCTTTCCTATTAAAAGTAAGCTTTTGCTTTGTTTACTTCTGCTTACCCTCTAGGCAACTACTATATAAGGCCAACATCATTTCCATATGATTCCACTTAAGACAGCACCTCTGTGCCAAGGCATTTGGTTGACTTGTGGTTGGCGTGAGTGTGGTTCCAGTCAATTTACAAACACAATTTAATGACCCATTTTCAACCTTACCAGCAATGTGGATGAGAGTTGGTAAGGAGATGAAGCCAGGCAGAACCATCAGGACCTTTAGCCTGGGGCTCCAGGGGCCCCTTCCCCATGGACTCAGTGAGGTAGGATCTGGGAGGCACCGGTTGCTTCTCATATGTGCCCTGACCACAGATGGAACCCCTAACACCTTGGCACATTGGGATGATGCTCTAACCAAATGAGCTACCCAGCCAGGGCCTATTCACTTTTTAAAATTCTAGTCATTGCCTGTTAGGAATCAAGATCAGGAGCTCAATAAATAAAAATGTGAGGTGGTCTTCATTATGCTTGCAAGATCAGGTATTGCATACTTACAAAAGTTGATTCCAGCCTTTTATGAGGTTTAGACATACTGTTTAATTTCACAATATTACCAATCCCCTAAAAAGCCACTCAGCTTAGAAAAAAACCCAGAATTTAAAATAACTGTAACACTTAATCGTATGTGTGCTTACATGTCACAAACCAAGGATTACCATAATTAATTAGATTGAAGGGACTTGAACCTTTTTTGGAGGGAGTGGGGGTAGGCACAGATCCTCTTTCTCCAGAAAAATGCAAGTATACACATACTTTTGCATACTATTTTAAAGGGTATGTGGACTCCATGAAGTCCAAGATAAAAACCTTAGAAACTGCAGGCCAGGAACAGAGTTTTCTATTGATGGTTTCCCACTGTAACCTGGGATTACTCTTTCATTCTTACTAATTTTCAGGAATGGGTGGTGCAGCTCAGAAATGATTCTGCTCTAACATAGTGAGTGTGTTAGATTATTTAAATGCCATAAATTCTTCCCCTCACAGTATGTATGACCCTTGCAGAAATGACATGAGAACCTCCAAAGATCTTGCCAGCTTCCTCCTTTGTACTCTTGAAATCCTGCCCCAAGACTGTTATGTCAGGAAGCTAGTCTAGCCTACTGAAGAAGGGACCTGGCTGGTGTGGCTCAGTGGACTGAGCACCAGCCTGCAAACCAAAAGGTTGCCAGTTAATTCCCTGTTGGCACAAGCCTGGGTTGTGGGTCAGGTCCCCAGCTGAGGGTGAACAAGAGGCAATCAATTGATGTTTTTCTCATATATCAATGCCCCCCTCCCCTTTCTCCCTCCCTTCTCCTTTGTCTGAAAATAAATAAAATATTTTTTAAAAACCAACAACAACAGCAACAACAGCAACAACAACAAAAAAAAACAGAAGAAGGGAGGCATTCTAGCTGATATTCCACACCAGCTACCAGACATGTGAGTGAAGAAATTTTGGACTTTCTAGCTCACTTAGTCCTTCAATTGGATGCACCTACATTAAGAGAGCCCAGGTGATATGAGCAGAGGTACTGTTTGGCCAACCCTCAAAATTGTGAGAAATAATCAGTTGTTCTGAGTCACTTAATTTTGGATTAGGTGGTAATGCAACAATAGAAAACTGGTAACAATGAATAACTTCTGTGTGTCTACTAGGAAACTAAAGGAAGTATTAGCTGGCACTCTATCATGAAGAAACACTGACAAAGTATGTTTCTTTTCCCTGATTTTAACAGCCACATTCCAATTACAGAAACTCACCCAGTTGCAGGAACCATAAAGAATGCTAGAATGGAACTCAGAGTAGGTGTTGAGCCTCAGAGCTATTCTACTAAAAATTTGTCCCATTAGCAGTATTAAACTCTAGGACCATTACTCACGCTTCTCGATCTTCTCTGTCCCTCTTGATTCTCTTTAGCTCCCGAACTTTCCATGCCTCATATTCCTCCTCATCGTTTTCATCATCAGTATTCAGTGCATCCAATGCAGCCAGGGATCGTTTGTTTTCCTCCAGCTCTTTCTTGGTCTCCTCTTCTACAATCTGGATAGGGAGAACAATTCAACTGTTGGACTTCCTTATTCTCTTCAGACAAACTAAGAACACTACTCCTTGCACTCAATCTTCACAGCCGCTCCTAGTACCTTGAGTGTGTATTTGCGCCTCTCCTCAGCCATGCGTTTTGCCTCTTGCTCCAGCTCCTTCTGTTTTAATGCTTCAGCCTCACGCTCTTGAACTGTTACTCGGTCCTTCCTATGGTGCAGAGGTCCTGTTATTTCCCAAAGCTCTTAGAGTGGAACTGTTCCCCTAAATCAAGTCCTGTCCAAATTAGAGAAAGACGATCTCTGGCTCTATTATTTGCAGAGAGCCAAAAATGGGAGTTGTATCAGGTCTTTAGAACATCAAAATTCCTTTCATCTTTACGAACTGGTTGAATAGCAAGGAACCTGCTAGACTGTAGTAGTAGGATTTCTAGCCATTAGGAAAGGAATAGGAATTTGCTCTTTAAGCTTAATTTTGTGTTTAAAATAATGTAAGATCTTGGGTGGATATGTGCTCTTTAATTGGAGATGTGAAAACAAGCTCAGACAATCTCCTAACACCAAGATATTCCTCAGCAAATACCATGCAGAACTAGGGCACTGGGCAGAAGACTTTCACTTAGTGCTTACATTTCAGAACAACATGAGGTAGGAAAGAGGCTTCTATCATCAGACCTAGAAAGTAGAAACTGTAGATTCAGGACTGTTTGTGAGGTACTTACTTTCGAATGAAGACTGGCTTCAGGCGAGGCTCCATCTCATCCTCACTGTCTGTGTATTCCTCATACTCAGACTCGGACTCAGACTCCTCCCCAGAACGTCCCTCATCTTCCACTTCCATGACTTCCATCTCTTCATTTTTTCTCTCCTGTGCTCGCTGACGCATCATGCCACGACGCCGTTCTATTTCCTATCAAGTCATATGTTGAAGCCATTAAGCCAAATGGCCCATGCTGTTAGGTGGCTTTATTTTACCCCTCATCAAGCTCAACAAACTTTGATCTGAGTAAATGCACCTTAGCACCATTGTATTTTCAATCCTATTCCCAACAGAGAACCCTGGTTTAGAGTTCTGCCAAAAGCAGTGATCTTGTGCCTTTAGGGCTTCAAGAAAGCAAGCAGCACAGGCCTCAGCTTTTTCTTGTACCCAGAAAGAATTTCCCATTTTACTTTACTATATACCTCATCATCAATTTCTTCTTCTTCTTCTTCACTGCTATCTTCTCGTTCCATGCGCCAAGCATCTCCTTCTACTTCTGAGTCACTTTCTCCTACCACTTCAGGTTCCACTATTTTCCGATGTCGAGCCAGTCTAAAAAACAGTATCTCCAAGTATAACACCAATGCTATAAAAATGAAGGTACTCAACCACATTTCTCTAGTCATAGAGCACATGGACATTATGGTTTTTTAAAAAATTAATATTGAAGCCTTGAGATGGTCAAAGAGGTACCAATTAAAGAAACTAATTCAAAGTGTCAGAGCAAATAGTCAAGTTGGATCTAAAACATTAAATGTATGCTGAGGCATGCTGGGGCACTACAACAAACTTATATGGGTGCACTGGGATATGTTTTATAGTTCGAGGTGGCTCATAGTTTTAATATTAGATCAAACCGTTTCCTTTCAATAGCATCCTATCTTTGTGAAACTGGATTTTTGGTCACTGCTGTGACAAAAAGCAGTGTGTGAGAAGAACTACATGAAAATCAGTATCGAACAAGAAATGACAGTGATAGTGCTGGTTTGATTCCAAGGTTTGAGAGGTTGTTAGTGTCTAAGAGGCACACAAATCCCACTAATAAGTAACTGTGGTTCTATAAAAATGAAGTAAAAATGTTTTTTCTTTTATGTGTATTATATTTTTCAAATGGCTAAGGTGTTAGGATATAAATATGTATTACATTTTTGGATCTAACTCCTTAATAAAATAAACAAAACTGCTTGGTCCTCGGGGTTCTGTGAAAAAATTCCTGAGGCAATATGCGCTATGAAAGTTTGGGATCTCTGGCCTGCTCTGTAACCTAATGTCTCAAACAATACACAATACACAAAATCCCTGATGGGAGGTTCCCTTTCCTACGTGAGACCATTTATCAAGCCTTTTTCCTACGTCAGTATAATTTCCCTTTATTAGCCTTTCAAATAAGTGGATAAAACCAATGTTTCAACTTTTATAAAACATCTTTGTTAAAAAGACTCCCTTCAACAAACCAACAAATGATCTGTGTTTTCTATTCCCTTAATGAGTTAGTTTGGGCCCTTGGACCAGTGGTAACCTGCTGTTTACTGGTTGCCACTTAATGGCTGTAAACGTTGGTCATGTTATTTTCCTAAATCCTTTGTGCCTCAGTTTCCTCATTTGTAAAATGGGTATAATAGTACCTACCTTGTAAGGTTATTGTGTCGATTATAAGAATTAGTAAATGTAATGTACACAGAACAGTGCCTGACAGAGTAAGTACTATTCAAGCATTAGCTATTGTTGTTGTTGTTCTTATTTATTAGCCTGTAGGGTTCAGGTCCAGGAAAACAGAACCCTAGTTATTACCTCTCTTCCACATCTTCACTAATACGGTTCTGCAGACGCCGTAGCCGAGGGTCGCTAGATGAATCCTCCTCCTGTTCCTCAGGCTCTGCTTCTTGTTCTTTGGCTTTCTTGATGAACTGAAATTCTTCATCCTCCTCATCTGAGGACTCCATAGGGGCATAGTCTGGCCTCTTTCCCGACACATAACGTTTTACCTTCACTTTTTCCATCGAAATCTCACCTGGATAAGAAAGATAACTTATTATGTTTCAGTAGCCTCTTACCTAAAGTCCTTAAATCATTGGCCTTTGTGGGTAGAGCGCTATGTCCCTTGTACATAAGAGTTCAGGGAGAAGGAGGAGAGGACTACCACTCAACCATCTATTCATCTAATGATATTTACCTACAAAGGTCAAGTTGTGGAAAAGTATTCTTGTGAATGCCAACACTAATGATAATGGGGCCAGCTTGGGTACAATGAAGTAGAGGAAAGCGAGCAGTCAAACAATAGAAAAAAGTCCCCCCCCAAAGGCAGACTACGGCCATCACAAAGTTATGCTATTCCACCTCAACTATATCCTTAAATAAATTTAGTAACAGTGCCCAGCAGACAGTAAGGGTGATTTAAGTGGGAACATAAAGTTAAAATGCTGCTCAGTCATTATTTTAGTTCTGCTGGAGTTTTCCATGGCAGCCTTCGTAATATATGTATTACCACATAACTCAATTTTCTAATCTTACCTATTTCTACCTTCTTTTAGCTTATGAGCTATCAAGCCTGCAAGTGTAGATAATCTCGCTCTTACAAATACCAACAATTTCAGTGAATGGAGAATGAAAACTAACCAACCCATTGTATAAGATTTGAATATGTCCTTGACAACCAAATTGGGCAGTCCAAAGGAAAACTTTAGGTAGATTCAGTTGTGAACATAAATATAAAAATACTAGATAACATAATAGCAAATGTACTCCAACAATGTAAACGCTAACAAAAAAACCTCTTAAGCCATCATGACCTAGTAGGATTCAGCCTAGAGCTTCAAGGATGACTTAACCTTGGAAAATTCATAGGGCAAAGGGTAATGTAAGATTTAATGTTTATACAGTTTAAGTCACATAATCTTAAAAATAGATACAAACATTATAGTTAATAATAAAATAATAAAACATTAGAAGCATTCTTTTAAAAAACAGTGGGCATTCCTACATTGTCCATATCATTCCTTCTAGTTAACATTTTATTATGGCCCCAATTAGGGCAATAAGAAAAGGAGATAAAACATAAGGCTTGAAAAGGAAGAACTGCCATAATTTTCATACCATATGATCATCTACATAGAAAAAAAACAAGATAATAAATGAACAAACTAACATAGAATTCAGGAAGAATGCTGGATAAAAATAAGTGTATCTGTACATTAGCCACATATATAATTCGAAAATAAGTTTAAAATACCATTGATAATAGCAACTAATCTATAAAATTTTAATGTGATTCAATTAAAAGTTGTTCCCAAGCAGAGTCTAAAATCACAGGGAAGGACAGGAGCCAAGACGATTCTGAAGAACAAGGTAAGGTCAAAGACCTTAACAGATGCCTCACCAAAGAAGATATACAGATGGCAAATAAGCATATAAAAATGCCTCACATCATATGTCATCAGGGAAATACAAATTCACACAACAATAAGATACCACTACACACCTATTAGAATGGCCAAAATCCAGGGCCCTGACATTAAATACTTGCAAGGGTGTGAAACAACAGGAACCCTCACTCATTGCTGGTGGGAATGCAAAATGGTACAGCTACTTAGGTAAGCCTACACTTATACAACCCAGCAACTGCAGTTCTTGGGTATTTACCCAAATGTGTTAAAAATTATGTCCACACAAAACCTACACACTGACATTTATTGCAGCTTTGTTCATAATAGCTAAAACTTGGAATCAATGAAGATGTCCTTCCTTATGTGAGTGGATAAACTATGGTACATCAATACAATGGAGTATTATTCAGCACTTAAGAAAACAACAACAACAACAACAAGAGAGTTATCAAGCCATGAAAGAAAAGACATGGAGGAACCTTAAATGTATATTACTAAGTGAAAAAAGTGAATACCCAAAGGTTATATACTGTATGATTCCAAATGCATAACATTCTGGAAAAGGGAAAATTATAAAGACAGTAAAAAGATCAGTGGCTGCCAGGGGTTGGGTGTGTGGGAGGGATGGATAGGCAGAACACAGATTTTTAGGTCAGTGAAAATACTGTGTATGACACCATAGTGATGGATACATTTTCCCAAACCGACTGAATGCACAACACAATGAGTGAACATTAATGGAAACTATGGACTCTGGGTAATTATGATGTATCAGTGTAGGCTCATCAGTTGTAATAAATATACCCTGGCAGAGATATGGGAAATCTCTGTATCTTTCCCCCAATTTTGCTGTGAACCTAAAATTGCTCTAAAAAAATAAATAAAACCAGAAGAATAAAGTAAGGTGGGGTGGAAAGGGTTTTTTGGGTTTTTTTTAATCCTCACTTAAGAAAATTTTTCATTGCTTTTAAAGAGTAAGGGAGAGAGAAACATCAATGCAAGAGAGAGAAGAATCAATTGGTTGCCTCCTGTATGTGGCTGGACCAGGGCTCAAACCCACAACCTAGGTATACATGTGCCCTGATGGGGAATCAAACCTGCAACCTCTTGGTCACAGGACAACACTCCTAACCCAGTCACACCGGCTAGGGCTAGGGAGTGGGAAGTGTTTTTATACAGATTGCAAGGCTCATTTAAATTTATAGTAATTAAAACAATATGTCATTGACTCAAGAGGTACATACAGACCAGTGGAACAGAGTAGAGAGCAGAGAAACAAACCTATATGAGAACTATATTACAGAGTGACATTAAAAAGCAGTGGAGAATGGGTGGGCTAGTCAAACAATGGAGTAGTAGGGACAAATGGCTAACTGTAAGGTAAACAGTAAAATTAGATCTCTGACACCCACACACAAAATATTCTGGACGGATTAAAGTTCCAAGTGTGAAAAACATCTTAAACATATACATCCCTACCCGACTATTAGCTCCTCAATTTAGAGTCTGTATTGCACAATTGTGTATCCGATTCTATTTAGTATTATACAAACACTAAGATAATAGAAAATCTTTGTAATTTAAATATCTATGATCTCAGTGTAGGAAAGGATTTCTTAATATAATAAACAGCACAAACCACAAAAGATAAAATTGATAATCTGATAACACTAAAACTAAAAAATGCCTGTGTAACAGAGCACTACATAATTTAAAAAAACAAACCCCAAACTCCCAAACAGGGTAATATTACAGATTTGGGAAGTATAAAAACAAACCAAATAGAAAATGGGTAAATGACAGAAACAGGTAATTCACTGAAGAGAACACCTAGGGAGCTGAAAAATATCTGAACAAGAAGATGCCTAAACTTACTAGCAATCAGGGAAATGCAAATTAATATTTCACACCCATTAGACTGAGCAAAAATGTAAAAATCTCAAAAAATCATGAAATCAAGTGTGTAGATAAATATATGGGGAAATAAAAACTTCATGCTCTTACTGTGGAGAACAACTGGCAATAGGTAGTTAAGTTGATGATGAACTACTGGGAGTCTACAGTAGAGAAATTCTTACACAGATGTACTAAAGAAATACCTTTAAGAGCGACAATTGCAGCACTGATTGTAATAGGAGAAAAAATAACACAACCATCACTCAGTAGGAAATAAACTGTCGTTTAACTATACAATAGAATTCAGTTAAAAATGAGTAAATTACATCTATATGTATCTAAAGGATACTTTACATGTTTAATTAAAAAAAGAGACAAGTTGCCCATGGATAGGTACAGTATATTTAAAAACCAACACCCCCCCGATATTATTTTCCAAAATCCTTACTGGAAAAACTCTTTGACTCTTTATTCTGACTACCACAAACACATACTGTGTCCCTTCTTCCATCTGCACTCACTGGAATTATACCATTCTTTAAGGGTCAACTTAAGTGCCACCTTCTTCAAAAAGCTTTGATTACCTCAATCTGAAGAAATTATTCCTTCTCTGCTCTCACAGAGCCTGGTTTCACCTATGTGACAGGTATTACAGATGTGAAAGACCTCTTTTTGAATATCCCAAGTCTACTAGAATATGAGTTCCTTAAGGTTAGGGGCACTATCTTACACGACTTTGTATTTACTTCAGTAAATACAGTCACTGCGTTGGTTTCAAGTTTAAAAAGTTTAATAAGACATGGTTCCTGCCTCAGGGAAGTTATGAGCTTATTATGTAGTAGAGGGAAACAGACACATAAATACTTATAAGGATAAGAATTATAGAAGCAACATAAATAGAGTGCATGGATAACAAATGAGGGATTATATCCCGCAAAACGCCCCGCAAGCAGCAGGCATTCATTCTGTATTAGTCTTACGAACTGGTGGATGCAAAAAAAAAGAGGAGTGCTTGGAAAACGTAAGCATATAAGAAACAAGGAGATAGAAGTGTTCCCCCCGCCCCTCCCCTGGCCTTGGCAACGCGATAGGGTGGGAGAAAGTCGAAGAAATAGGGAGGAAGGTCTTAAGGATCTGCGGGGTTGGGGTGGTCGGCCGGGGGTAGGTCTGGAGTATGCTGGGGAGGGAACAGGAAGATCCGATTGGAAAACAGCTCAGCACAGTACCTTTCTCATTACGAACAGGGACGGCTCCGGCCGTGGACTGAATGGGCGGTTGTTTCATGAGTGCGCTTGGGGCCGACATGTTCATGGCTGTCGTGGTACTCCCGAAACTTCACTGATTCCAAACACTAAACACCTGCAACGTCAAAGAACAGAAAAAAAAACCCCCTCTACACCTAGAGGAACTGGACGCTGAAGCGCGACTGAGGGAAACTTCACTCAAAACCGAGCTAGAAGAACCGGAAATTGCGACCAGAGGATTGTGGGATTGTGGAGGACCTCTGGGCTCCTATCTTAGAACGTCGAATGTGTTACAGCGCCAGTACACAGTCTGCCCTATAGTTCTCAGTATCGTAGTATTTGGACGCCACTTCTGGTGGGAAATTACTTCTGTTGGGCTTTTTGCTCTTAAGACCGTTGCAGCGAGGAAGGTCAGAATTAAAGGTTTTGTTTGTTAGCTTCGTTTGAAGCCGAGGAAAATAGGATAGTGAGGAATAAGAAATCCTGGGGATAGCGAAGGGCGATTTGTCCAGACTGTTCAAAGTTCAGAATTAGAGTTTAATTGGGATAGAAGTCCTGCCAATAGCACCTGATCAGCCCAGCTGATAAAGCTGAGTGTGTTGTGGTGCTGGATATTTTAGTGACAATTGGCTGGTGGTGGTGATTTACGCCAGTGTCACACACACACACACACACACACACACACTCCAAAAAGGGGCCAGGGACAATGCCTGAAATCTGAACACTCTCTTTTTAGGGTTTCCAGTTAAAGTTTTCGGAGACTGCCTATTTAAAAAAACCTCAAAACATGTAACCGGCTGGAAAGAGTTTGTAAAGTCCATAGGTATTAAGTACTTGCGTTTACCATGCTTAGCTCTCTGTAAGGAGTATGGAATATTGTTAAATGCCTTATGTTCTCAAGAAGCTTGAATTTTAAAATAAAATAAAGTATATAAATGTGAAAAATGAAAAAAGCTTGAATTTTATTCAAAAAGTCTTAAAGGGCATAAAGAATCATAACAGAAGCAATTGCAGTTCACTAGCTGGGTTGTGTAGAAAACATTGGTTAATTGGACGTCAGAACACATTTCACCATAGAACGGATTTTATAACTGCTGTGGTGGAGAGAGACTGGACGCATGAGAAAAGTCTTGAAGTCCAGAAATAGTATGGTATGATATATTAGACACTATGAAAAGTTCGATTTTACCAGTGGTTTTTGAGTCAATGAGTGGTAACAGGTACCACTCATTTGGCAGGTACCAGGTCCTCGACGGTCTTGCAAGGTGTTAATAGGATTAGTTCTCAAATTATTTCACCTGTGTTTTTTCACGGGACCTAGGTTGGGAGGAGAAATAAAATTGGGCAAGTGTCCAGTGACTAACAGTGGAGGACCCAAGTAAATAACCAAGGGAGCAGTTTGGGCTAAAAAGAAAGGACCTTAATTTTATACTATGAATTTGTCAGCTCCAAAACTATATTGTAGAGGAGTAATTATTTGGGGGGGGGGGAAGGCAATTGTTTTGGCTCACGCAACCCGGAGAACAGAAAAAAACAAAGTTTAATATGGCTGTATCTAGCTTTGCACAGCGGCAGTATTGTAGCCAAATGAGATTTCTCCGAGGCCCGATTATTTCTAACTGGAGAAAAAAATAATATGGCTGTAAGAAATACAGTGCACTAAAACCTGACGTTACTTTGTGATACACAAGTTATTTGATTCACAATTTTTCCCCAGCCTTTGGGCTTTGTAAGGTCATCATTAGTATCTTAGTTAACTGGGGGGCAGATGATCAGGCGAAATTTAAACCAGCTAAACGTTATTAGCTTTTGAAAAAACATCAAAATGCTTCTCTTTCTAGAAGACAATACGATAGCCATAGAGCATAATATTCTGGTGGTGGGGTTATATGGAACCAGGGAGTCCGAGGTAAACTCTGCCAAGTTGATTTTGACTTCCTTTCCTTTCTATTCTTTGCTGCAGGGGTCCCGAGCCTCCGAGCCACAGCCTGTTAGGAATCCGGCTGCAAGCAAAGCTCGCAGGAGCTGCGCCTCCTGTCTCCCACCCCGTGCACCGCGGGTGAGTGAGCGAAGCTCACCTGAGCTCCATATCCCGTCCCCCCCGCCCCCCCCCCCCCCCCCCCCGCTCCTTCCCCCGTCGCCCTGTCTTCCGCGAAATCGGTCCCTGGAGCCAAAAAATTTGGGGACCGTCTCTTAGGGCATCTGAGTGAGTCTGAATCTTTTCTGGGCTCACATTACAAAGCAAGGTAGTTTTTCATCAGCAAAAGCGCCCGTGTTTTTCAAAGCGAGATCCTGGCACCGGCAGCATCAAACCATCAGGATCCAAGGTAAAAAAAAAAAAATGTCCATTCCGTCCCATGACAAACTTAAGGAATTTGAGTTTGCGGTGAGCGCTGTAGCTCGCCCTGCGCCCGGCCCCTCCCCTCCCCTCCCCTCCCCACCCCTCCGGGCAGTCAGCTGGGATCTGAGCGCTCTGGAGCCGCCCGCCTCCACCTCCCGAGGCCCCGCCTTCTGCCCAATATTGGCGGGAAGGCCCCAGCTGCTAAGCGGCCGAAAGATGTCCGGGTTGTACGCAGCGGCTGAGGAGACGGCTGGCTCCAGACAGGCACTCCAAGAGAAGGTGAGAGACGGCTCCTCGTTTTCGCGTGTGCTCCCACCGCAGTCTTCGTGGGGGGTCTGCCCGGCACCAGGACCTGGTGCCCCGTACTTCCCTACTCCAAAACTGCCGTATTTTTCTCCCCTGGGGCATCTCGCCGTTTAACCGGCTTTTCCGGGCGTGCTTCAAAAGAGAAGTCGCCTCCCTGCTCTGGTTGTCCTCTGTGGAATCTAGACGTACAGCGTGGACAAAGGTTCTTTTCAACCCCCGATATAGTGCAGGGTGGGATCAGGACTCTACACTTGCTTTTGCAGCAGTTATTGTCAGCTTTCCACTCTGGGAACAATTACAGTTACGCGGAAGCTGACATGGTAGACTCCTCAGTAACACATTATAGTCATTATTATTATTGGTTTGGTAGACTCATATGGGCAAGAAATGTGTCCCGTATAATAAATAACAGTATTTGGGTTAATGAATTGGGTATCTAGATTTTGGGTGGAAAAAGTTTCCTTATAGAATGTCAGTTTGGATTTATGTTGTCATTATGCTGTAGGAATTAGATTTATTAGCTCTGTAAGAAAAGGTATGGGACCTGGGATTCTAATATTTCTTTTCTTTTCTTTATTTCTTTTTTTTTTTTTTTTGGTCTGAATAGGCGAATGAATATAAAGAAAACCAGAAGATCTCTCATGTATCTCTGAGACCGTTACAGGCTACAGTTTTAGAAAAAATACCTAAGGTGTGTCTTGTCCCCTTTTCACTCAGTGATTACAAGCCAGGCGAATTTAAGCTCCCCAAATCTCTATTAAATAAGAACTCTAAGGATGAAGTGGCATGTAAGAAATGCAAGAAGATTGAAATACAGAAAACTTTCACAACGGTTTTAATTCCAAAGACGAAAGGCACCACATCTTCTAAGGCAGAATCCACTCTGCAAAAATCACACTTAGATGTTCCTGTGGCAAATAACAAACGACAACGCCTGAGCACTTTGGATACAGCGGTCCTCGGTGTTGATATGGAAGGTAGTCCTGACGGAGACAGTGATGAAGACACCACATTAGGCCTGGTAAGAGTTTAATTACTGCTTATTCAAATTGTTCTTATTTTAAAAAATTGAAGTTCTGATAAGCTAAGTTTATCGAGGGTTTCTCTAGCTCAAACAAATTATTTTACCTAATTTGTGTTTAGTTGAAATTTTCTATTTTAAATGTTTAACAGAGAAGTTTCCTGGGTTAATTTTGCTCTTGGTTTTGATTTGTCAAGGACAGGATTGACTTAATCTTCACTCTGCTTCCCCTTTTCAGTTTATTGCACTTAGTTTAGAGTTTACTCACACTTTATGGCATCTTGTTCACCTTTACATGTTTATGTACAATATACCAAAAGAAGTTGACCTGTGGGACATAGGGCATTTGAATGATCCTTGATGTCACAGTATGAAAATCACCATTAATTGGTTGTATTGGTGTACTGAATAATATTTCTATTAAACACAAAAGGAGATAAATGATGAGGTACTTGAGAAAATCTATTAGCTCTACTTAAAATAATAGTTCAAATCGGTTTAAAAAATTAGGCATCTAGCCCTGGCTGGCCTAGCTCAGTGGATTGAGCGCGGACTGGGAACCAAAGTGTCCCAGGTTCGATTCCCAGCCAGGGTACATTCCTGGGTTGCAGGCCATAACCCCCAGCAACCGCACATTGATGTCTGTCTGTCTGTCTGTCTCCCCCCGCCCCCTTCCCTCTCTAAAAATAAATAAATAAAATCTTTAAAAAAAAATTAGGCATCTAATTCTTTTGGCTTCTGTTGCCTACCAAGAGTGCTGTACATCATTTAAAGTGACACATTTTATGCAAGATAAAACTGCACCACTGACAAAAAGTTGATGGAACCAGAACAGAAAATGATGGTAGAAAAAGGGAGATAGGATAACTGAGGTGTTGTTATGAAATAGGAATTCAACTTATGTTTTATTGTCCCAAAGGTAAGAACTAGGACCTATGGTGGGACAGTGTGGCATAAATCCTAAGTACATTGGAGTGGGAGGGAGGGGGTTGGAAGCCCAAGTTTTAGGCATGGCCTAAGAAACCTTGTGCTTTTAAGCAAATCGCCTCTACATTGAGGAGACTGTATAAAACCTGAGGTCCTCAAATTCTAGCCTGTGTTAGAATTACCTGGAGGGCTTGTTAAAGCTCCTTTGCAGGGCTCCACCCCCCAGTTTCTGATTCAGAAATTTGGGAGTGGGAATAGAATTTGCATGCCTAACAAAGTTTCCTAGAGACACTGATACTGTTGGTCCTGGACTGCACTTTGAGAACCACTGGTTTAGATGATATCTTTGGCCTCTTACACTGTAAGATTCTGGGTATATAAGGCTCATATGAAGCAGATTTTAGTTTGATGTAAAGAAATAGGGTCAGAAATTAGGACATGAGGTAGTATTAGAATCAAGCAAGGGTCCTACGTGCTCAGCATACTATTTCTTAGGACAAACTGAAAGATCCAACATCGTTTACAGAACATTTCGTTCTTTTGTTCTCTTTGCTTTCATCAATTATCTTTTTGGAGTGAGGTAACTAAGCCTTTGTGGTACCCTGCATAGGAACAGTGTTTATTTTTAATTTTATTTTTAGGAACAGCGTTTAGTGTATTAATTTATCAATCTTCCTGAATGAAGTAAGGCTTTTGCCATATCACAGACAAGTGTTGGCCTTAAAATCTAGAATCTTATTCTTTTTTATGGGAAATTTGCTAAATTTTCTCTCAGCTCTTCTATTAAATATTTTAACTTAATAGTTATTTTTTTTTAATTTTTGAGCAAATTTTACACTTACAGAAGACTTGCAGAAATACAGAGAATTTCCAGAAATCTCTCACCCAACTTCCTCTTATGTTAATATTGTACATAATCATAGAATATTAATCAAACTAAGAAAGTAACCTTGTTATAATACTATTAAATACAGAATTTATAATGATATCACCTATTTTTCCACTAAAGTTCTTTTTCTGTTCCAGTATCCAATCCAGGATCACACAGTGCATTTAGTTGTCATGTCCCTGTAGTCTCTTCAAATCTACGACAGTTCTTTAGTCTCATGACTTTGACACTTTTGAGGATTACTGGACAGTTATTTCATATAATGTCCCTCAATTTGGGTTTGTTTTCTATTTTCTCATGATTTGATTAAGGCTTTGCAGTTTTGGGAAGGGTAATTGGGAAATTAATGTGTCGTTCTTGGAGCATCTATCAGGTGTACATGATGTTGATATATTTTACTGGCGATGTTGACCTTGATCACTTGGCTAAGGTAGAGTCTGCCAGGATTCTCCTATGTAAACTTACTATTTTTTTCTTTGTAATTACTAAATATTTTGAGGAAGATACTTTGAGACTATGCAGATACCTGTTTTCTGTCATTAAGCATATGTTTTTAAATTGAGATATAATTCACATAAGTAAAATTTACTATTTAAAAGTAGTCAATTCAATGGTTTTTAGTGTACATGCAAGATTGTGTAACCTTTGCCATTATCCAGTTTCAGAACATTGTCTTCACTCCAAAAAGAAACCCCACACCCATTATTAGTCCTTACCCCACCTCCTCCCTACCCTAGCCCTAGAAACCATTAATCTACTTTCTGTGTCTAGATTTGCCTATTCTGGACATGTCATATAAATGGAATTGCACAATATATAGCTTTTTGTGTCTGGCTTCTTTCATTTAGCATAATCTTTTCACAGTTCATTCATGTGGTAGCATGTATTGGTATTTATTTGAATATTCTAGTGTATGATATATCATATTTCATCAGTTGATGGGCTTTTGGGTTGTTTCCACTTTGACATTATTATGAACAATGCTTCTGTGAGCACTTGCTTATGAGATTTTGGGTGAACATGTGTTTTTCATTCTCTTGTATACATACTTAGGAATGATTATTTTTGGATCATATGGTAACTCTTTAACTTTTGGAGGAACTGTCAAACTGTTTTCCAAACTAGCTGTGTCATTTTTACACACCAACTAGTAATGTATGAGGAGTCTACTTTGTCCACACTCTTACCCATACTTGTTATTGTTGGTCTTTTTTAAAAATTAAAAAACCTTTCATTGTAAATAATTTACATCACAAATAAACAGTGTAAAATGTACCATCTTAACCACTATTTTTAATTTATTGATTTTTATTTTATTTTTAATTTTTAAAAGGTTATTTATTTATTTCTAGAGAGAGAGGATTGCCTTCCTCTCTCTAGAGGAAGAAAGAGAGGGAGAGACAGCAATGTGAGGTTGCCTCTTGTGCACCCCCAACCAGGGACCTGGCCCACAACCCAGGCACGTATCTGAATTGGAAATTGAACCAGCAACTCTTTGGTTTGCAGGCCAGCACTCAGTCCACTGAGCCACACCAGCCAGAGCTACTTTTTGATTTTTAGAGAGAGAGGGGAAGGAAGAGAGAGAAAAACACCAATTTGTTCTGCTTATTTATGCATTAATTGGTTGATTCTTTTTTTTTTCTTCTTTATTATGACCTGGCTAGGGGTGTAACCATAACCTTGATGTACATGGATGATGCTCTAACCAACTGACCTACTGGGCCAGGGCCCTTATCTTAACCATTAAAAAAAAAATCCTCACCCAAGGATATTTTCAGTGATCTTTAAAGAGAGGGGAAAGGAGAGAGAGAGAGAAACATAGATGTGAGATAGAAGCATTGATTGGAAGGCTCTTGTACATGCCCCGACTGGGGATAGAACCCACAACTTAGGTATGCAACCTAGGTATGTACTCTGATTGGGAATTGAACCTGCAACATTTTGGTGTTTGGGAGAACGCCCCAGTCTACAGAGTTACCTGGCTGGGGCAATCATTTTTAAGTGTGCAGTTCAGTAGTGGTAAGTACATTTACATTGTTGTGAGACCAATCTCCAGGACTCTTTTCATCTTGCAAAACTGAAACTCTATACCCATTAAACAATTCTTCATTCTCTGCCTCTGCCAGCCCCTGGCAAATGCCATTCTACTTTCTGTCTCTGAATTTGATTATTCTAGCTACCTCACTCAGTGGAATCATATGATATTTGTGACTGGCTGATTTCATCTAAGATAATGTCAATTGTTCATCTTTTTGATTATAGTTATCATAGTGAATGTGAAGTATATCATTGTGAGTTTGATTTGTATTTTCCTAATGACTAATGATGTTGAACATCTTTACATGTGCTTATTGGCCATTTGTACTTTGGAGAAATATCTATACGAGTTCTTTGTCCATTTACAAAATTCAGTCAATTCAGTTTTTTAAAATTGTTGAATTGTAAGAGTTCTTTATATATTCTAGATACTTGACCCTTATTAGATACCTCATTTGCAAATATTTTTGTCTCATTATGTGGATTATCTTTTCACTTTTTTGACAATGTCCTTTGACATGCAAAATTTTTAATTTAATTTTTAATTAAAATTAAAAAAATAATAATTTAAGTACAGCTTATCAATTTTATCTTTTGTTTCTATGCTTTTGTGTCATATTTGAAAAACCTTTGCCTAACCCTGGTCTGGTCAGTTGGTTGAAGCATTATCCATACACTAAAAGGTTGTGGGTTCCGTCTCTGGTCAGGGCACATACCTAGGTTGCGGGTTTGATCCCCTGGTCTAGGAGCATACGGGAGGGAACCGATCAATGTTCCTCTTTCACATCGATGTTTCTCTCTCTTTCCACACCCCTCCAAAATTAATAAACATATGCTTGGGTAAGGATTAAAATACATAAATAAATACCATTGCTTAATCCAGGGTTATGAAGATTCACAGCTATATTTCCTTCTAAAAATTTAATAGTTTTAGCTATTATATTTAGGTCTTTGATATATTTTGAGTTAATTTTTGAAATATGTTTACTGATTTTTAGGGGGCGGGCAGAGAAAGAGAAAGAAATATTGATGTGAGTGAGAAACATCAACTGGTAACCTCCCATATGTGCCCCTACTGGGGATCTAACCTGCAACCTAGGTCCATGCTCTGGCAGGGAGTTGAACTCCCAGGCTTTTGGTGTATGTGAACAACGCTCCAGCCAACTCAGCCATTCCAGCCAGGACTTGAGTTGATTTTTATATATGATATGAAATAGGGCTCCAAATTCATACTTTTACATGTGGTGTTTGTTCCAAAACCATTTGTTGGTAAGACTGTCAGAGAGGTGGGAGGGAGGAGGAAAGAGGGAGAGAAATATCGGTGTGAGAGAGGCACTGATCCATTGCCTTTTGCACACGCCCCACAGGAATCCAACCTGCAACCTTTTGCTTTGCAGAAGGATGCCAAAGCAATTGAGCCACACCAGTCTATAGGTTTATTTCCAGATTCTCAGTTTTATTCCATTGATCTTTTGGGTTGACCAAAAAGTTTGTTTCTTTCCATAAGATGGCATTAGTAGCACTTTGTTGTCTTTAATTTCATTCAAAACAATTTTGTTAGATTGTATTATGTGACAGCTGTCATATCAGCATCCATTGGAAAAAAAATTGGTGAATTTTTGTGTAGCCATTTTAATATTGACAATGGAAGAAAATACACAGCATTTTCAGCATAGTATGCTTCATTATTTCAAGAAAGGTAAAAACGCAACTGAAACGCAAAAAAAAAAAAAGACTTGTGCACTGTATGGAGGAGGTGCTGTGACTGATCAAATGTGTCAAAGTGATTTGTGAAGTTTGGTGCTGGAGATTTCCTGCTGGTTGATTCTCCAGTTAGGTAGAAAAGTTGGTAGCGATCAAATCAAGACATTAATTGAGAACAATCAACATTATACTACACAGGAGATAGCCTACATACTCAAAATATCCAAATCGATGAAGTTATTGGTGAAAATGAAAAAAATGTGCCTTTTGTTTTATGGAAAAATCCATACGTATTTTTGGGCCAACCAAATATATGCCTATCTTTATGCCATTACCGTGGCATAATTACTGTGGCTTTGTAGTAAGTTTTGAAATTGTAAGTAAGTAAATTGTAGTAAGTTTCAGGAATTGTTGAGTCCTACAACTCAACAGTTTTCTTTTTCAGTATTGTTTTGGCTATTTTGGAGCCTTTTATTTCCATGTGAATTTTAGGGTCAGCTTGTTCATTTCTGCAAAAATGACATTTAGAATTGTGTTAGAGATTGCATTGAATTTGTACATTAATTTGGTGAGTATTGTCATATTAACAATATTAAGACTTCCAATCTGTGAGCATGGATGTTTTTCCATTTACTTACATTGTCTTTAATTTTTCAGTATTTTGTAGTTTTTAGTGTATGAGCCTTGCATTTCTTTGGTTAAGTTTTTTCCAAATTATATTATTCTTTTTGGTGCTATTCCCAGTGGTATTGTTCTCTTAGTTTTATTTTCTGATGGTTCATTTCTAGTGTGTAGAAGTACAACTGATTTTTTGTTGAGCTTGTACCTTGCAACTTTGCTGAGGTTGTTTATTCTAATATTTTTTGGTGTGGATTCTTTAGGATTTTTAATATATAAGATCATGCTTAGTATATAAGATCATGCTATCTGCTGTAAAGATAATTTAATTTCTTCCTTTCCAGTCTGGTTGTTATTTATTCATTCATTCATTTTGCCTAATTGTCCTGACTAGAAAATCTAGTACAGTGTTGAATGCAAGTGGCATGAGCAGACATAAATTTGTTTTGTTCCAGAGCTGATGGAAAAAGCTTTCAGTCTTTCACCATTAAGTATGATGTTAGCTATTGTGAAATGTGTATTTTATTTTATTTTTTAAAACATATTTTATTGATTATGCTATTACAGTTGTCCAATTTTTTTTCTCCCCTTTATTCTCCTTTGCCCTGCTGCCTGTCCCCACCAGCATTCCCCCCACCCCTTAGTTCATGTCCAAGGGTCATACATATTAGTTCTTTGGCTTCTCCATTTCCTATACTATTCTTAAACTCCCCGTCTATTTTATACCTACTATTTATGTTTCTTATTCCCTGTACGTTTTCCCCCATTCTCTCTCTTCCTCCTCCCTGCTGATAAACCCCATGTGATCTTCATTTCTGTGATTCTGTTCTTGTTCTAGTTGTTTGCTCAGTTTGTTTTTATTTTTGTTTTCCTTAGGTTCAGTTGTTGATAGTTGTGAGTTTGTTGTCATTTTAATATTCATGGTTTTGATCTTCTTTTTCTTAGATAAGGTCCTTTAACACTTCAAATAAGAGGGGCTTGGTGAAAATGAATTCCTTTAACTTGACCCTATCTGGGAAGCACTTCATCTGCCCTTCCATTCTAAATGATAGTTTTGCTGGATAGAGCAATCTTGGATGTAAGTCCTTGCCTTTCATGACTTGGAATACTTCTTTCCAGCCCCTCCTTGCCTGTAAGGTTGCTTTTGAGAAATCAGCTGACAGTCTGATGGGAGCTCCTTTGTAGTTAACTGTCTCCTTTTCTCTTGCTGCTTTCAGATTCCCTCCTTATCTTTAATCTTGAGTAATGTAGTTATGATGTGCCTTGGTGTATGCTTCCTTGAGTCCAACTTCTTTGGGACTCTCTGAGCTTCCTGGACTTCCTGGAAGTCTATTTCCTTTGCCAGATTAAGGAAGTTTTCCTTCATTATGTTTTCCAATAAGCTTTCAATTTTTTGCTCTTGTTCTTGTCCTTCTGGTACCCCTATGAATCAGATGTTGGAACATTTAAAGTTGTCCCAGAGGTTCCTAAGCTTCTCTTCATTTTTTGAATTCTTGTTTCTTCATCCTGTTCTGGTTGAATGTTTCTTTCTTCCTTCTTCTGCAAACCATTGATTTGAGTCCCGGTTTCCTTCCTGTCACTGTTGGTTTCCTGTACGTTTTTCTTTATTTCACTTTTCATAGTCTTCACTTTTTCCTCTATTTTGAGAACATACTCAACCATTTCTGTGAGCATCCTGATTACCGGGGTTTTAACTGTGCATCTGATAGGTTGGCTATGTCTTCATCACTTAGTTGTATTTTTTTCTGGAGTTTTGATCTGTTCTTTCATTTATGTTATATTTCTTTGTCTTAGGTGCACCTGCTAGGGTAGTAAGGGGCGGGACCTTAGGTATTCACCAGGGCAGGGCAACCCACATGGCTCCATGTGTTGCTGTTTGTGGGGGAGTGGTCCAAGGCAGAACAATAGCACCTGTTCTGTTTTCAGCCTACTTTCAGTCACTTCCCCCGCTACCCACAAGCAAATTGGGCCCGTCTGGTGCTGATTCCCAGGTGGGTGGGTTTGTGTACTTCATAGGACCTTGTGGGTCTCTCCAATGAACTCGCCAGTGAGGTTGGGAGTTTCTCCTCCTGCCTCAACCCCCACAAATTTTTTGAGTCTGAGATTTTGAGGCTTTATTTCCCAGTGCTAGAACTCTGGGTTGCATGGTCTGTCTGATTCCCCAGTTGTTTCTCCTGGTTTATTTGCATGCAAATGTGGGACCATCTGCTCTGACGGCCAGCTGCCTCACTCTGCCTCACTTGCCCTGTCTGCCAACTTCTGCCTTGCTGAGATTCCTCTCCACCCCTCCTACCAGATGAATGTTTCTTCTTTAACTCCTTGGTTGTCAAACTTCCATGCAGTTCTGGTTATTTTTTGTTTTTAAATTTGTTATCCTTCTTTTGGTTGTGCAAGGAAGCAAAGCGTATCAACCTACGCCTCCATCGTGGCTAGAAGTCCTCTTTTCTTTTTTTTAAACATAGCATCTCTTTCTTGTTTTATGGATGTAGTAACCTTTCATGTGTCTCTGAAGATAGTGGAGTTTTTATGTTAAATTTCTGTTTCCTATAGTGTGTTTTTTTGAGAGCCCATTTTTTCTGATGTTGTTTGCTTGGTCTTTTTCGTGTTGCAAGTTTTTGGGTGGGTAATGAGTGAGAATAGTTTGAATTACACATACTCTTAAAAAACTGATATTTCTTTTTTATTTTTCTTTTTTAAAATTTTATTTATTTTCAGACAGATGGGGAGGGAGAAAGAGAGGGAGAGAAACATCCATTGGTTGTCTCTTGCACACCCCCCCCACTGGGGACCTGGTCCACAACCCAGGCTTGTGCCCTGATCAGGAATCTAACTGGCAACCTTTCAGTTTGTGGTATGATACACAACCCACTGAGCCTCACCAGTCAGGGCAAAAACCTGATTTTTCTAATAAATTTTCTTAATTTTTTTTCTGTGTTAAGTAGAATCATTTACATTTGTTTTTTGATCTTAGTATTTAGCATTTTGAAATACATTCTTAGGAAGACCTTGATCATAAGTGGTGATGTTTTTCTCTGAGAAACAGTTTTAAAGGCAATGACAAAAATCTTTTACCTTTGCTGCCACTATTATTTTGTATATGTGAGAAAAATTCCTATTTCAGTCAAAGTAACATGCATATATGTGTTTAAGTAATATAATTCCACATGTGTATGTATAGATACACATAGCGATGATTTCATATGTACACACACACACACAGAAACAAATCAAAACAGCCAGTGTTTTCTGCCACATTGCTATTTGTTGTTTCGCAATAGACCTGTTGCACTTTCAGACTTTTTAATTTTTCCCCTCACATTGTCTCTTGACTTACTGTGAAAAATGAAGATTTGTTTCACTTACACCACAATTTTTACACACGTGTCCCACATCCCACACTTTCCCTTCCCACATTCTTAATGAGGTACAGCCCAAGCTTTACCAGAATTGTAAAATTTCTTGCAATATAAAGATTTCTAGTGGCTTCACATATATGTTTTTTCTTCATGAAATATTTCCTGGGGCCCTTCATCTTCTTACTTCTTTGTGGACCGTTTTATTCTTTCTTAGCCTGCCTTTTGCCATTTTCCTTTGAATTTCTTTTGTCTTTTGTCCCTACTGTGCTGCATCCTATCTTTCTCTTTCTCTGTTTATCCTTTCATTTGGGTGAAGTGCAGCTTATATTGGGTTGGCCAAAAACTCTGCATGGTTTTTTCCATAAAACAAAAAGCACATTTTTTCATTTTTATCAATAACTTCATCGATTTGGATATTTTGAGTATGTCGGCTATCTCCTGTGTGGTATAATGTTGATTGTTCTCAGTTAACGTCTCGATTTGATTGCTGCCAACTTTTCTACATAACTGTGGAGCATCATCCAACAAGAAATTTTCAGCACCAAACTTCACAAACCACTTTGACACATTCGATCAGTCACAGCACCTCCTCCATACAGTGCACAAATCTTTTTGTGTGTGTGTGTTTCAGTTACATTTTTACCTTTCTTGAAATAATGAAGCATACGATGCTGAAAATGCTTTGTATTTTCTTCCATTGTCAATATTAAAATGGCTACACAAAAATTCACCAATTTTTTTTCCAATGGATGCTGATATGACAGCTGTCACATAATACGATCTAACAAAATTGTTTTGAATGAAATTAAAGACAACAAAGTGCTATTGGGAGTAAAAAGGAGAAAACTGTATTTGAACAATGATTAAAATATAATAAAAAAACAAACAAACAAAAAAACAAAGTGGTACTAGAGCCATCTTACAGAAAGAAACAAACAAACTTTTTGGCCAACCCAATAATAACTTCCCGAGAAAAGGTATATTAGAGGTAGTTTTTGAGTCTGAAAAGTTGATTTTTTATATTTGATTGATGGCTTAATTGGATTTAGAATTGTTACTTGAAAGTAATTTAATTTTCCTTAGAACTTTTAACATATTGCCCCACTGTCTTCTAGCTTCCTTCAATATTGAGAAGTTAGAGCCGCTCTGATTCATGGTTCTTTGTGATTTGTTTCACTCTGCAAGCTTTTAGGATCTTATTTCACTAATCTTAGGTGTTAAGAAATTTTGTGATGATACACCTAGCTGTGGTCCCTTTTTTTTATTCTTTGTGCTGCAAAGTCATTGGACTCTTTTAATCTGGAAACTCCTATCTTCAGTTTTGAGAAACTTTCTTGTATTGTTTCTCTAATTATTTCCACTTTATCTGCCACCATCCTCCCTCCAACTACTGGATATTGGACCTTTAAGGTAGCCTCTGTAGTCATATTGTCTTTTCTGCTCATGTATTTATTCTTTTTTTTTTTTTTTTTTGGTTCTTTCTAAATTTCCTTAACGCTTTCAATGAACTGAAAGTTTTCTCACTGAGTTCTTTCTTGTTTAATAAAGGGATAACTTTGAGTCATAGTGTAATTAATGGCCAGTAGGAAATAATTTGCTGTTAGGTTGCACTACTTGACTTTTGATGTCAGACTGCTTGTTATTTAATTGGGAAGCCATATAGATATCTTGTGATGATCCCACATTCAAACTCTTTCTCTCAATATCTAATAAAGCAAAGATTATGCGCTCTTTGGTAAGATATCATGAAATGAATAGAGTAGGTGCAATTTGAAGGAAATTATATATGCAGAGAATTCAACACCTAGTTTTGTGAGGTGCTTTTGCTATGGATTGTTTAAAGTAATGGAATGTTTTTGTTGTAATTTCATAGGATGATTTTTCAGGATTGTCACCATATGAGAGGAAGAGACTGAAGAACATATCAGAAAATGCGAACTTTTTTGCTTCGCTTCAGTTGTCTGAGGTTTGTGTGGAGTTTCTAATTAAAACAAAGATGCCATTCCTCTTGCCAGTAGGTCAGTAAAATACTCATAGTATCAGGTTTCATAGTGTCAGATGAGGGAGGGTGAAATTAGGAGCAAGTTTTACAGTTAATAGAGATTACTATATTTTATTGATTCCAAGCCTTTTTTCATTTTAATATTTTTGAAATCAGCATCTTAAAACTATAGCTGGCAACTACCCCACCCCCCACCCTTTGTGGTACATAAAATAATGATGTCTTTAGAAAGGTTGTCTCAGATTCAAAGAAACAGGGTATAGACTAAGTGGTTTCTTTAACTAAAGGATAAAGAAGTAGGAGGGATGGGTTGAAGGATGCGTGGTAGATGAAGCAGAAGACAAGCTTTAAAAAATGTTTTTTATTAAATCTTAAACTCTAAGAATAGTGGGAATATATCTTGTATAGGGAATGTTAAGGATAAATGGCCAGTTGTAAGCTAATGTTTTATGATTATTGTATTAAATGTGTACTTTACATAGGTGTGTGTACACTGGGGAAAAACTTCTGTATGTGAGAGAATGGCTATTTAGGAGGTGTATCATATTTCCCCCCAAAAGACATCAAACCCTTGGCTTTGTTAAATAATTAATTGAATTCTCCAAATACCAGATTTCCAAATATTCAATGTGTGTTTGCATCTTGAGGGGAGGGAGGGTGAGTTAATATAACTTTATATAACTAAATTATATACATGTCATTAATAAAAATTCATCAGAAATTTAGATAAACTATCTCTAATTTTGATTTTAATTAACAGAAATTATGATTTGATTTATTATACAAGTATAACCTAAACTTTTCTAGAAAATATCAAACTTTATTGCCTTAGTAGAAGTTAAATCTTTTAATTTGTAACAGTATATTTGATTAAATGTTTAATGTTTAATCATGTAAACTCACTAGCAACCTGGTTTAAGGCATCAGACTATCAGGGCTTTAGATAGTACTATATACTTGCTTTTATTTATTTTGATTTTATTTTATTCTTTTTAAGATTTTATTTATTTATTTTTAGACAGAGGGGAGGGAGAGAGAAAGAGGAGAGAAACATCACTGTGTGGTTGCCTCTTGCATGCCCCCTGCTGGGGGCCCAGCTGCAACCCAGGCTTATGCCCTGACTAGGAATTGAACCAGCAATCCTTTGGTTCATAGGCCAGACACTCAATCCACTGAGCCATACCAGCCAGGGCTATATACTTGCTTTTATTACTGAGAGTATATTTGTCTCCTGTCTATTGCCAAGAACGGGTATCATATTTTAAGGATCTTCATTTCCTATATAGATCTTAGTTTATGTGGATATAGTAGCAGATACTTAATATTTAAAAGGTAAGCTATGTAGTTGTAAGATAGTATTTTTATGTGTATATGTTTTGTATTTTGCAGTCAGCTGCAAGACTCCGTGAAATGATAACGAAGAGACAGCCTCCTGAATCCAAAAGGTAAAAGATATAATTTATATTGTCAGCTCTATGATATATTGCTGAGTTGTTTTATAATTTGAAAAAATGGTTCAGCATAGTACAATAAGTAACAGATCAGAAGCTCTGTAATTTAATTTTAATACATATAGTATTTCTGTGGAAATGCTACTTTTTAATAAAGTTCTCATCTTCATCAAAGAAATATAGAGGAAATAGCCCTAGCTGGTATAGCTGAGTGATTGAATGCCGGCCTGCGAAACAGGAGGTCGCTGGTTCAATTCCTGGTCAGGGCACATGCCTGGGTTGCAGGCCAGTCCCCACCTGGGGCAATGTGATCAATGTTTCTCTCACACACTGATGTTTCTCTCCCTCTCCTTCCCTTTCCTTCCTCTCCCTAATAATACATAAATAAAACCGTAAAAAAAATATAGAGGAAATAGAATCTTATGAGCTGAATTTTATTTTTATTTAATACTATTGCTGCTAATGGAATCTTTATTTAATACTATTGCTGCTAATGGAATCTTTATTTTCTCTAAATTACACTTATTTTTGCCTAGAAAACTATTATTCTTAAAGATTCTACTACTTTTAATATTTCTGGTTATCTTTTTGCTTTTCCATATTTTTCTTTTCCATTCCTAGAATAAAGGAAGGAAACTTATATTTATTGAACACCTATAAAATACAATACAATGACCTAAAATTTTTGTCCTGTCTAATCTTATTTAATTCTGATAATGACCAAATGTGGGAGGTAATATATCCGTTTTGTAGGCTCAAAGAAGTAATTTGCTCCCTGGCTGGCGTAGCTCAGTGGATTGAGCACGGGCTGGGAACCAAAGTGTCCCAGGTTCGATTCCCAGCCAGGGTACATTCCTGGGTTGCAGGCCATAACCCCCAGCAACCGCACATTGATGTCTCTCTCTCTCTCTCTCTTTCTCTCCCCCTCCCTTCCCTGTCTAAACAAAATAAATAAATAAAATCTAAAAAAAAAAAAAAGTAGTTTGCTAAAGGTCAAAAAAGCTCAAAAGTGGAAGCTTCAGGATTTGAACTTCAGGATTTGTTAGCTTAAGTTCTATTACTGCATTTTAGCAATGCTTATGTATAAATAAAGAAACTAAAAATCTTGGCATCATTAGATCGTTTGTTTAGTGCTAATGCTAATGAAATATAGCATCACTTTAATTGGTTTGATTTTTAATACAGGTCATTTAGCTTCAGAAAAGCTAAACTTAATCATGGCCATATATTTGTGAGTGTGAAATGTTGTAAGAGGAACATCATTAACCCTGCAAAGCAATAGTACTGGTTATGTTGCCAGCTGATTCATAATTTTACATTTGCATATTTTTTATTAGTAAAGATTGGTGATATGTTCCCAGATTTATCTTTAGGCAATTTTGTCATTGTTGTTTGAACATCATTGAGTACATTTTCACAAACCTAGGTGTTATAGCCTACTATTAGAATTGTATGTGCTACACTTTTATACCTCTGGCAGCATAGCAGGTTTGTTTGTTTACAAGCTCCATCACAAACCTGTAATTTGTAGCGCAAGCCCTGACTCTAGGCTTTTCTTTTTTAATGCAAATGCCTGCCCTACACTTTGATTGCCTTGGCATCCACTCCAAATAGGCATTCATTTCAAAGAGGCTTCTGGCTTCAAGGAAGGCTATCTGGAATAGATATATCATTGTCCATTGGATAAAGAGCCAGGCCACCTCTCCACACTGAAGTGGATTCAGAGATCTTGGTTGACTGAGATAACTAACCATTTGGGATACTTGTTTTTTTTTCTTTTTCCCCTCTTCTGGTGCTTTAAATTCCCATTCTGTTTTAAATTCACCAATAAAGAGTAAGCTCATAAAACCCTTAGCTGAAACAGCAGAGCCCTAGGCTTTTGTTCTCTCTACCCTTGACCTGGCTATGTGCCCTGGGCAGGCCTTGAAGGCTCCAGGGCCTATAAGTAATAAACTCTTTTTTTCTCCAGGGTTTCCTAATGGTTATTGCTGAAGAGCATTTTGCAATCATAGTGTTGACGGGAGAGATCTGGTTCTTCTTGCTGACACATGTAAAGAATTACATGTCAGCAAATCTAGTAGTATGTGATCAGTTTATTAGTGGTCCATTCCCATGAAAGAGAACAGGACTGGGTAGAGTAGGGGGTGAAGGGCAGAGTTTCAGGGCAAAGCAGGGTGAGGAAAGTGAGAGAGGCTGAAGACCGGGGTGGCAAGCCCCTGGGCAGCCTGAGGCCGGGTGGCCAGAGGCCCCTGTGGCCCGAGAGCCAAGAGCACCCTGAGCCCCTGAGAGAGAGAGAGAGAGCGCGACTCCTTTGTTCTCACGGCTTATATAGTTGGTAGAATAGGTAGGAAAAAAGTCATATATTGATTAACGGGTAAATGTGGCGCCAGCTTTCCTGGGGAAATGTGATTACCCAAATTTAGGGATGAATGGGGGGTCTGTCAGCCCCAAATTCTTATCTTGCTCCAGACTCCCCTTAGTCATCCTGTTGTAAAACAAATATGGGACAGGAGGAAGTTAACTACAATTGGGGCACTTTTCTTCTTTCTTGCTAACGTAGTGTTTCTTGTGATGTTGGAACACTTGTCAATATTATCAGATCAGGCTTAGGACTGCTGAGTTAACATATGAGACTTGTCTCCTTCCTTCTTTCTGCCTCTGTTTACTATTTATTCTACTTAATTGGTAAAAGGTGTTTCCTGGCAACCAGGGTGCTAAATGCTGGCCAGTGACAGTATTGCAATCTCAGAGTTTTTCCTATGCTGTCTTCTGCTTCAATAGCATGAGTAGGTCCAGTTATAAGTTGGTTTAGAAACGGGAGATGTCTGGCAAGCTCACTGGGGTCCATGTGAGTGCCCCAGGCATTTCTAGTTGATAGCAATCAATGGACTGGGACAGGCACAAAGCAGTAATGCCTTGTGCTTTAATTTTATGACTGCTATGAAATGATGTCACTACGCTAGGTGATAGGAGTTTTTCAGCTCCATGAAAATCTTATGGGACCACCAGGTAAGTATTAGTATCAGGTTGGCAGAATGGAAGTTGTATAACGTAAAGGAAAGAGCATCACTTTTGAAATTTGGCAAACTTGATTTCAAGGTTTTTTTTTAATTAAAAAAATTCTTTTATTTGTTGATTTTAGAGAGAGAGGAAGAGAGAGTGAGAGAAAGAGAGAAATATCCATTTGTTGTTCCACCCTTTAATGTATTCTTTGGTTGATTTTGTGTGTGCCTTATAGGTCATAGAATCTGAAACCTTGGTTTATCAGAGATAATTTTAAGTTTTGATTTATCAGCTTATAGCTGTGATACACATATTTATATCTTTGTTTTAAAATTCACTTATGTAGTGCTGGCCAGTGTGGCTTAGTTGGTTGGAACATTGTCCTGTAAACTGAAAGTTTGCAGGTTTGATTCTCAAGAGCCTAGGTTGCCAGGTTGGTGCCCAATTATTTACTGATCAATGTTTCTCTCTCACATCAATGTTTCTCTCCCTCTTTCCCTCCCTTGTCCCCTGCCTAAAATCAATGAATATGGCCTTGGGTGAGGATAAAAAAAATTCACTCATGTTGATGTGTACAGCTTTATTTCATTAATTTCTGCTACTGTATGAGTGTACTATGGTTTATTCCACTGTTGATGGACAGTTGAGTTGTTTCCAGATTTTCATTATTATGAAGAATGCTGCTCTGAACATTCTTTAGTACTTGGGCATGCTTATGTATGAGAGTTTCTCTAGAAATGGAATTTTCTTGGAAGAATATCATATATTAACCACAGTTCTTATTTTATTTATTTTTTAAAACAATTTTATTTATTTTTAGAGAGAGGGAAGGAAGGGAGAAAGAGAGGGAGAGAAACATCAATGTGTGGTTTCCTTGTGAGTGCCACCTACTGGGGACCTGTCTCATACCCCAGACATGTACCCCGACTGGGAAGTGAACCAGCGACTCTTTGGTTTGCAGGCCAGTACTCAATCCACTGAGCACCCCAGCCAGGGCTTAACCATAGTTTTTAAAACAATTTGAGAACCCAGATTATTCCATATGCTGAGGCTTTTCCTTTTTAAAGTGAGGTATTGATTTAGTGAGGTATTGAATGCTTAGGAGTTTCTAGCACATAGTATACTTATAATAAGTAATAGTTATTACTAATAATTCTTTTTAAAAAATTATTGACACTATTACAGATGTCTCCATTTGTCCCCTCTTTGCTCACCTCCACCTACCCTCCATCCCGCCCCCCGTCCTTCTAGTGGTCACCACTGTTTTCTTTGTTTATGACTTAGGCGTGTGTATTCTTTGGCTAATTCTTCACCTTCTTTCATCCAGTCCCTCTCCCTATTACTAATTATTCTGAACTGATATGGACTGAAGTTGAGGTGTTTTTTTTTTTTTTACCATTTCAGTGTTTATTTTTTAAACATTTTTTTATTGTTCAAGTACAGTTTTCTGCCTTTTTCCCCACCTCACCCCTCCCCACCACCTCCTTTTCCTGTTTCCAACCCGCCCTTGTTATTGTCCATGTGTCCTTTATAATTGTTCCTGCAAACCCTTCAGATATTTTTTTAAGATTTTATTTATTTACTTTTAGAGGGAGGGGAAGGGACAGAGAAAGAGAGGGAGAGAAACATCACTGTGTGGTTGCCCCTTGCACACTCCCTACTGGGGACCTGGCCTACAACCCAGGCATGTACTCTGACAGGGAGTCAATCCGGCGACCCTTTGCTTCACAGTCCGGTGCTCAATACACTGAGCCACAGCAGCCAGGGTATGAAGTTGAGATTTTTGTATGAGAATTTTGAAAGTAATTTCAGAGGCCTTTCTTTTCCCAAAATTTTTTAATGAACTGCTTTCTTTTTAAAGACTTAATAGTTTACAGTAGTTCTGGCCAAGATGGAGGCATAGGTAGAAATGCTTCACTTCCTCACACAACCAAAAGAAGGATAACAACCAATTTAAAAACAAAAAATAACCAGAACTGCCAGAAAATCGAACTTCAGCAATCAAGGAGATAAGCAAACATTCATCCAGACTAGTAGGAGGGGCAGGATGGGCAGCTGGGTGGGGAGGAAGAGCAGCAAGGCAGAGGATTGTGTGGGAGAGATGGTGGCTCCTCACCAGGCAGTCCCACGTTTGTGTGCAGATAAGCTGGGAGGAACAACAGGGGAGTGAGACAGACCGTGAAATGCAGGGTTTCAGTGTGAGAAACTAAAGACTCAAAACCTCTGGCTATAAAATCTTGGTTGCGAAGGTAGGAGAAACTCCCAGTCTCAAAGGAGAGTCCATTGGAGAGGCCCATGGGATCCAAGAATGTACACAAACCCACCCACTTGGGAAACAGCACCTGAAAGGGCCCAATGCAATTGTGGGAAGTGAAGGAAGTGATGGAAAGTGGGGCGAGAGCTGAGCAAGCGACATTGTTCCTTCTCTCACCCCTCCCCTACAGACAGTGCCACAACACAGCAAAGTGGGTTGCGCCCTGAACCATGAATACCTAAGATTCTGCCCCTTATAATGTAACAGGTGTGTTGAGACAAAGAAATATAGCATAAATGAAAGAACAGATCAAAACTCCAGAAAAAAATACAACTAAGTGATGAAGACATAGCCAACCTATCAGATGCACAGTTAAAACCCCGGTAATCAGGATGCTCACAGAAATGGTTGAGTATGTTCTCAAAATAGAGGAAAAAGTGAAGACTATGAAAAGTGAAATAAAGAAAAACGTACAGGAAACCAACAGTGACAGGAAGGAAACCGGGACTCAAATCAATGGTTTGCAGAAGAAGGAAGAAAGAAACATTCAACCAGAACAGGATGAAGAAACAAGAATTCAAAAAATGAGGAGAAGCTTAGGAACCTCTGGGACAACTTTAAATGTTCCAACATCTGATTCATAGGGGTACCAGAAGGACAAGAACAAGAGCAAAAAATTGAAAGCTTATTGGAAAACATAATGAAGGAAAACTTCCTTAATCTGGCAAAGGAAATAGACTTCCAGGAAGTCCAGGAAGCTCAGAGAGTCCCAAAGAAGTTGGACTCAAGGAAGCATACACCAAGGCACATCATAATTACATTAGCCAAGGTTAAAATGAAGGAGAGAATCCTAGAAGCAGCAAGAGAAAAGGAGACAGTCACCTACAAAAGAGTTCCCATCAGACTATCAGCTGATTTCTCAAAAGAGACCTTGCAGGCAAGGAGGGGCTGGAAAGAAGTATTCCAAGTCATGAAAGGCAAGGACTTACATCCAAGATTGCTCTATCCAGCAAAACTATCATTTAGAATGGAAGGGCAGATGAAGTGCTTCCCAGATAGGGTCAAGTTAAAGGAATTCATTTTCACCAAGCCCTTCTTATTTGAAGTGTTAAAGGACCTTATCTAAGAAATAGAAGATCAAAAACTATGAACAGTACAATGAGAACAAACAACTATCAACAACTGAACCTAAGAAACAAAAATAAAAATTGAGCAAACAACTAGAGCAGGAACAGAATCACAGAAATAGAGATCACATGGATGGTTACCAGTGGGGAGGGAGAGGGGGAGGGGGACAATGGGGAGAAAAGGTACAGGGAATAAGAAGCATAATTGGTAGGCATAAAAAAATATAAAATAGATGGAGCAGGGTTTAAGAATAATAGAGGAGATGGAGAAGCCAAAGAACTTATTTGTACAACCCATGGACATGAACTAAGGTTGAGGGGGATGTTGGAAGGTAGGGTACAGGTCAGAGGGGGATAAAGGGAGGAAAAATTTGTAAAAAATTTATTGATTGGCTCTACAACTGTAGAGCCTAATCAATAAAATATACTTTAAAAAAAGAAAATAAAGACTTAATAGTTTAGGTTCACAGGGCAAAGAATTTTAGGTTGGTGAGTTGGTTTTTCTTTTGTTTCTCAACACTAAATATTTCAGTCTGCTTTTCTTGCTTGCATGGTTTCTGAGAAGATGGGTATAATTCTTATCTTTGTTCCTCAATAGGTAGGTCCTTTTTTCTTCTGGCTTCTGTCAGGATTTTTTTATCTTTTGTTTTCTGTAGTTCGGAAATAAATTGCCTAGGTTTAGTTTTATTTGGCATTTATCCTGCTTGATATTCTCTGAGCTTCCTGGATCTGTGTTTTTATGTCTGACTTTAATTTGGTAAACTTCTTAGTTATTATTGTTTCACCTTTTCCTTCTGTTCCTTTCTCCTGTTCTTCTTCTGATATTCCCATTGTGCATATGTTACACCATTTGTAGTTACCCACAGTCCTTGGATATTTTGCTCTGTTCTTTTTCAGTCTTCTTTTGTCCTTGCTTTTCAGTTTTGGAGGTTCCTATTAAGATATCTTCAAGGTCAGAGATTCTTTCCTCAACCATGTCCAGTGCATTCTTCATTTCTATTACAGTGTTTTTTTTATCTCTAGCATTTCTTTTTTGGTTCATTCTTAGGATTTACATCTCTCTGCTTACATTGCCGATCTTTTTTTTTTACATTTATTTTTTAAATATATTTTATTGGTTATGCTATTACAGTTGTCCCATTTCCTCCACTTCACTCTCCTCCACCCTGCACACCCTCTCCCACCCACATTCCCCCGCTTTAGTTCATGTCCATGTGTCATATGTTCTTTAGCTTCTACATTTCCCGTACTATTCTTGTCTTCACCCTATTTTCTACGTACCACCTATGCTACTTATTCTCCGTACCTTCCCCTCCTCTCACCTCCTGCCACTCCCTTGTTGTTAATATTCCATGTGATCTCCATTTCTGTGGTTCTGTTCCTGTTCTAGTTGATTGCTTAGTTTGTTTTTGTTTTTGTTTTAGGTATGTTTGTTAATAATTATAAGTTTGCTGTCATTTTACTATACATGTTTTTTTATCTTCTTTTTCTTAGATAAGTCCCTTTAACATTTCATAAAATAAGGGCTTGGTGATGATGAACTCCTTTAACTTTACCTTATCTGGGAAACACTATCTGCCCTTCCATTCTAAATGAGAGCTTTGCTGGATAGAGCAATCTGGGATGTAGGTCCTTGCCTTTCATGACTTGGAATACTTCTTTCCAGCTCCTTCTCGCCTGCAAGGTCTCTTTTGAGAAATCAGCTGACAGTTTGATGGGAAATCCTTTGTAGGTTACTGTCTTCTTTTCTCTTGCTGCTTCTAGGATTCTCTCCTTCATTTTTTTCTTGGTTAATGTAATTATGATGTGCCTTGGCATGTTCCTCCTTGGGCCCAACTTCTTTGGGACTCTCTGAGCTTCCTGGACTTCCTGGAAGCCTGTTTCCTTTGCCAGATTGGGGAAGTTCCCCTTTATTATTTGGTCAAATAACTTTTCCACTTGTTGTTCTTCCTCTTTCTCTTCTCGGACCCCTATAATTCAGATGTTGGGATGTTTAAAGATGTCCTGGAGGTTCCTAAATTTCTCCTCATGTTTTGAATTTTTATTTCTTCATTCTTTTGTGTTTGGTTGTTTCTTTTTTCCTTCTGGTCCACTCCATTGATTTGAGTCCCAGGTTCCTTCCCATTACTATTGGTTCCCTGTGCATTTTCCTTCATTTCACTTATTGTAGCCTTCATTTTTACATCTAATTTGCAACCAAATTCAACCAATTCTGTGAGCATCCTGACCACCAACGCTTTGAACTGTGCATGTGATAGGTGGGCTATCTCTTGGTCGCTTAATTGTATTTGCTGTGGAGCTTTGAGCTGATCTTCTCTTTGCGCAAATTTTTTTTTTGGTCTGGTCGCACCTGTTATATATGAGGGGCAGAGCCTTAGGTGTTACCAGGGAGGGGCAGCCCAGTTGCTGGGTTGTGACACTGTATATGGGGGCAGGGTCCTAGAGGGAAAAATGGCGCTTGCTCTTCTCTTGGTCAGATTTCAGTCTGCTGCCACTTCCCCCAAGCAAACTGGACCCTTCTGGTGCTGATTCCCATGTGGGTGGTCCTGTGCATGTTCTAGGACCCTGTGGGTCTCTCCAGCGAACTCTCCTGTGAGGCTGGGAGTCTCTCCCTGTGCCTGAAACCTCACAGGTGTTTCCAATCAGTGCCCCGAGGCTCTATTTCCCGGCTCTGGGACCCCAGATTTTGTGGTCTGTCTCACTGCCCAGTTTATTTGTGTGTGAATGTGGGACCGCCCAGACAGCCAGGTGCCTTGCACACAGTGCCTTGCTTCACAGTTGCTGCCTTGCTGGGTCTGTCAGCTACCTGCCTGCCCAGGGTGTGCCTGCTGCCATCTTGTGCCCGGGATGCCTTACATGCCCCGTGCCACTACTCTTTGTGTCGTGACCCCTCTCTGCCCCGCTGCCCGACTCCGCTTTTCCTACCGATCTGGATGAATGTGTATATTTTAATCCTTGGTCGTCTAACTTCCATACAGTTCAATTTTCTGTCAGATCTGGTTGTTATCTTGTTTCTAAATTGTTGCTGATCTTATTTTGGTTGTGTGAGGAGGCACAGTATGTCTACCTACGCCTCCATCTTGGCTAGAAGTCCAACCTTCTTTTTTTTTTTTTTAGATTTTATTTATTTATTTTTAGAGAGGGAAGGGAGGGAGAAAGAGAGAGAGAGAGAAACATCAATGTGCAGCTGCTGGGGGCTGTGGCTTGCAGCCCAGGCATGTGTCCTTACTGGGAATTGAACCTGCGACACTTTGGTTCACAGCCTGCACTCAATCCACTGAGCTATGCCAGCCAGGGCCCGATCTTCTTTTTTTATTTATTTTTAAAAACAGTTTTAAAAAATATTTTATTTATTTATTTTTAGAGAGAGGGGAAGGGAGGGAGAGGAACAGAGATGTGCAAGGTATACATCAATCAGTTGCCTCTCGAATGCCCCCAACTTGGGACCTGACCCACACTTCAGGCATGTGCCCTGACTGGGAATCAAACTAGCGACCTTTAGGTTCTCAGGTCAGCACTCACTGCACTGAGCCACACCTCCCAGGGCCCCATCTCTTCTTATATGGTGTTTATTCTGTTCATTAGAGCCCTTAGCATATTAATCATAGTTGTTTTAAATTCATGCTCTGTTAATTCCATCATTCCTGCCATAACTGGTTTTGAAACTTGTTCTCTTTCTTCAAATTGTTTTACCTTCGAGTGTGCCTTGGAATTTTTTCTTGATAGTTGGATATGAGGTACTGGAAAAAAGGAACTGTTGTAAATAGGCCTTTACTAACGTGGTGGTAATGTGTGGGGGAGGGGAAGCATTCTGTAGTCCTTGATTAGGTGTCAGTCTTTTAGTAAGCCTATGTCTCTGGACTGTGAACTTCAGTGTTTTAGTATTCCCCTCTTCTCTTAGGTGGGAGAAGATGGCAGGGGTGTGCTAGAGTTGAGTATTTCGTTTTCTCAAGGTTGATTAGGCTCTGAGAGTACCCTACAGGTTAGGCTCTGGTTAACAACTTGCTCCTCATGTCAGTCCTTGTTAAGAACAGTGCTCTGGTATACTTCAAATGGTTCCTTTCCCCCTACTCCTGTGGGAATGAGGGGATTTTTCTTTGGTGTTTACTGTGAGGACCTGGTCAAGCTCCTGGATGTAAGACTCACAGAATTGTGGGGATGAATTCCCACTGAAGTTTTTCTTTAAAGACTTAATATTTTTCAGAACAGTTTGAGTTTCACAATAAAATTTAGAGGAAGGTACAGTTCCCACATTTCCCCTGTCCCCACACATGCATTTCCTCCCGCATTATCAGGATCATTCAGCAGACTGGTACATTGGTACCTAGGATGAACCTATATTTACACATCATAATCACCCAAAGTCGACAGTTTACCTTAGTGATCAGTTTTGTTATTGTACATTCTGTTGGTTTGTACAGATGTGTCATGACGTATATCCATCTTTATAATACACAGATTATTTTCACTCCCCCCACATCCTCTGTGCTCTGCCTATCCTTTTTATTGTCCCCATAGTTCTGCCATTTCTGGAATGTTGTATATTTGGGATCATACACTATGCAGCCTTTTCAGCTTGGCTCACTTCTTTATCTTAGATATTCCTTCGTGTATTTTTATGGCTTGATAGCTCATTCCTTTTAGTACTAAGTAATATTTCATTGTCTGGATGTACCACAGTTTATTTATCTGTTCACCTACTGAAGGACATCTTAGTTGTTTCCCAGTTTTGGCTGTTATAAACAAAGCTGCTATAAACATCCATGGGCAGATTTTGTGTCGACTATTCTGGAGTTTTTAACTCAGACTTAATCCACAATGAGCCTCCAGCAACTGGTCAGTTACAGGTGAGATTTTCCTGGTGGTTCAGGCACTGGTTTACATGGTGGTTTTTGTTCTTGAGTCTGCTCCAATAAGCTGTGCCTCTTTTATTTGTCTCTATGGCTCTCTAATATTGGGGTCAGTGGTTTTCACTGCGTCCTTCCTTCCCACTCTTATGGATCCTAGAAAAGTTGTTGAGTTTTCAGTTTGTTCAGCTTGTTACTTGATGAGATAGAGTCGTGACTTACAAGCTCTCTACAAGTGGAGTCAAAAACTAGAAGTTCTCAACTACTTTTCAAATATGAAAAATAGTACATAAAAAAGTAGGGTATATACAGGGTATATACAGGATAGGGCAAAAGCAGGTTTACAGTTGTTCACATGGAAAATAATACAATAACTAATAAATAATGATATAAGAGCAAACTTTGTTTTGCATGCTCACATCTGTAAATCTATTTTACTCCACCCTGCATATGATTGATTTATTTATTTATTCCTCATGCAAGGGCATTTCCATTGATTTCTATAGAGAGAGGGAGAGATTGAGAGACAGATTGAGAGAAAGCATCAGTTGGTTGCCTCCTGTATATGCCCCAGCTGGGGATTGAACCCGTAACCCAGGCATGCCCTAACCAGAAATCAGCTGGCAACCATTTGGTGCACAAAATGACACTGAATGTTCCAACCAACTGAGCCACTCTGCCAGGACCTGTATATGATTTTTGAAAAGTAAACTATGTGAAAAGGAATACAATGAAACATTTAAGTCTCTTTCCCATCTTTGATTGTAGTTTGCCAGGGCTCCTCCCCAAAGGAAACCAGTGTTAATAGTTTCATGTATATTCTTTCATAGGTAATCTCAGCATGCAAATGTATGTGTGTATGTAACCTTTTTTTTTAAAAAATAAATAGGGCCTTGTTTTTGCTTAAGAGTTTTATATCCACATACAATCTTTCATTCTTTTTTATGGCTGCAAATTGTTCTATTAGATATGTATGTCATTATTTAACACCTCTCATCTCCCCATGATGAACATTTATATTTCCAGACTTTTAATTAAATCAGTATATATCCATATACATACATCTTTGCAATGTGTGATTATATCCATGAAATATGTTCCTAGGAGTTATTTCCTTAGTATTAGTAAATACATATAGCTGTTTTATGAGTATAAGATGAGTTTTTCCCCACTTCTTTAGAAAGAAGCCTAAGAAGAGAGAAAATGGGACTGGATGTAGAAGATCAATGAGATTACAAAATGTGGATCCTTCAGGAGTTTCATTACCAGAAACCCCAACCCAGCCAACAGTAGTAGAAGATGAAAATGTAAGAAAGTGCAAATATAATATACTAACTCAATAAAATACTGAAAATTTTGAAGTGTTTGAAACTAGTCTAAAGGGGCATTAAATTATGTTGGAATTGTACTTTATTAGTTTAACACTTGACTGTTATATGTTTTAATGCTATGATTTTCAACCAGTGTGCCACAAGAATTTTTTTTTTTTTTTTAAAGATTTTATTCATCCATTTTTAGGGAGGGACGGGAGGGGGGGGGGGAGAGAGAGAGAGAGAGAGAGAGAGAGAGAGAGAGAGAGAGAGAGAGAGAGAGAGAGAGGGAGAGAGAGAGAGAGAAACATCAATGTGTGGTTGCTGGGGGTTATGGCCTGCAACCCAGGAATGTACCCTGGCTGGGGAATTTTTAAAACATGTAATACCTGACTAATTTAGTTAGGTGTGTTACCGAACAAGGGACCAAAAGGGGCAATTATTGGCCCACCCAGGGACACCAAAAACTGTTACAGAACACAAGGGCCAAAAAAAAATATACTATAACTGAAAGGAACCCCCCAGGTTCATTATGTCCGCCGCCTTATACTAAAGACATCTCTCAATGCCAAAGATTTGTGAAAAGGAAAGGAAATGTTTATTTAATGCTATACAAACTTAAAGTAGTGACCTAACGTCTTCATTAAAATATCAAAGTCCTTTAGGATGCCCACAGACGCCCACAGTGCTTCCTTCTCCCCTGTCCTACTTCGGGGTACTGTAACTCTGGAAAAGAAGTGAATGTCCGTGTTTCAGGCTCCTGACACCATCAGCTGTGTCGCCATCCAAGCAGAATCTTTAATTAATCCAAAGCCATGTGGCACCTTCTCATGGCCTACTGTCAAGAGTTCTTTCACCCTTCTTCCAGGCAAAGTGTCTCCTGCTTCCCAAGCCATGCGGCCAAAGGGAGCAACCCAAAGCTGTGTGGTCGTCTTCTATCAAAGCTGTGGGGGTCTGCACTCTGGTCAAAACCGCATGGTTCTTCTCTCCACCAAAGCTGTGGTGGGGGGTGGGGGCAGTCACCACTCTGCCAAAGCTGAGTGGCAGTATTCTGCAAAAGCCAGGTGGTGGTTCCCCCTACTAAAGCTGTGGGGGTCCCCACTGTGGCAAAGCTGCGTGGCTGTTACATGGCCACAGCCATGTGGTGGCTCTCCTTTCTATTGCCACAGCTGCATGGTTCTTTGCACTGCCACAGCCACGTGGTTCTCTCTCTCACATGGCTGCAGGAGTCCCCACTCTGGCAAAGGCGCATGGTTCTCCCCCCAGTGGCTGCCGAGTCTCCGTTTTAAATCCCTGCACCAATCTTCCTCTGCAGCCCCATTTCCAACTCCTCCCACAATCGGCTATGTTTGCCAACACTCCCATATCCTTCCAACTTTACTGGGCTGCCATAGTGAGTCTGGGCAGGCATGGCCCCATTGTGTGGAGCCAATCTTCTCCAAGCTGTTACATGGGCACTGAAACTCCGGGGACCTGCTCCCCAGTTATGGGGGGGAAGTTACTTCCATCTCCCTGGCTCACAGCATGGCCACAGCTATTTAACAAATCTATGCAACCAGTTAAAAGTTATAGATATGTTAAATGACCATGCCAGAGGTTAGCTGCAAAGCTGTTGCTGTACAAAACAGCCCTCAATGATTCTGCTCCATTAGCCCCTTCCCCCCACTCACATTTGTAGTGGGGGGAAGGGGAAGGACATCTTATGTATCTTTCTAATATTTTCTGGACACCCAGAGTTCTGGACCCCATTTCAAATCTCTTTTTGGGCCCTCCCTCTTGGCTATACACTGTTTCAGGTGCATTGACCTCTTTTCCCTTTGGTCGTCAAATAAAAAAATGACAATAAGCAACACAACAATAGCCATCTAGTGTGAATGAATCAAAATTATACCTTTTTTTGTCAGTTTGGTAAAAAATATATTTTTGGTGTGCTGCAAAATTTTAGTAGTTTATGTGTGCCATGAGACGAAAAAGGTTGAAAATTGCAGGTTTAATGAGTAAGATTTCTAAGTCATTAAGAAAGGGTTGGATTCTGTATTTCTGCAGATTTACCTACTGTGGGATTTGGGTAAATTACTTAACCTTTTTGAATTCTGGTTTCCCCATTTTTTATATGGCAACAAAAGTCTCAACAGGGAGTTGTGAGGGTTAAATGAAATAGTTTCTATAAAGATCCTTACATTGTACAATATTAAGGTCTTAGTAAGCAATCAATAAATGGTAGTTATTAATGTTATTAGTAATAAATAATACGTTAATAGTGATTTTTTTGCTGTAGTTTAATTTTATACGCTCAGTGAGCATAAAGAGTCTTATTTATCAAATTTATTGTCTCAGTAAGATTATATTTTTTACTCAGGAGTACCTACTGTTTTTAGTATTTTATACTTAAGTGCTTAATTATAAATCGGGCAATAATTAGTCTGGTGCTTTGCTAATTGCAAATTAAGGTGCTATGGGAGGAATAGCTTTCAAATTTTTTTGAAGCTTCCACCCATGATAAGAAATATATTTACATTGAACTCATTACACAAACACACACATGCACACACACAACTAAAGCAAAACTTGTAAAATGATACTTAACCTTTACTATATATGATGCATTTCTGTATTTTCTTTTTTCATTCACTAAAACACATTGCTGGTTATGGTATATTAAAGTGATTTCATGACCCTGGGTTACAACCTCTGATTTAAAAAACACAGCTGTAGGATAATAATTTTGATTATGAAATTAAACTGAATCAATTCTCAGCAACTCCAGTTCTTGGCAGTATAACTATTGCTAAGTTAATTTCTCTAAGTTTCATCCCAGTGTTTTTAAAATGTGGTATGTCATTCACAGGATTTCTGAGAGGATTAAATGAGATAATACATTTTATTACAAGGATAGATAGTGTTCATTCATTGAACAACTATTTTTGAATGCTAATGGTGTGTCACCCCTGTTGGTATTGAAAGTAAAGTAGTGAAAAACCTCAAGTGTATATTGTAGGGCAGGAAGATAATCAACTCTTTTATCTGTTTGTTTTTGTTTTTGTTTTTAAATAACAGCCTTTGTTACCTCCTGGGCCTTTAGAAATGACTCCTGAAAACCAAGATGATAACAATGAACTATTTAAAGGATTTCTACAGACCTGGGCAGAAGCGAGCAAGGTATCAGTTGGGAGGGATTTTAGCTTTTAGAATCATCTGTTAATGAAATTTTAGTACATATCTTAACTTAGTACTTTGGTCTCTTCCTTTGTTTCAGACAAGTCGTAGTAAGAACACTGAGAAGGAATTGTCTAGCATTAAAAGGTGAGTTAACATTCCTTGCCTCTATTTACATTTTCTGAGACCTTTAAATTATAAAGACTATAAAACAGGAAATTTTGAAAATGAGGTAAAAAAATTACCTATAATATTTTTACCTGGACAAGTGTTGTTTTTATATATTTCCTTTGAAGTATTAACATATACAAAATCTCTAGATCACAGGTGGCAAACACAAGACCCTCAAGCCCAGTCCGGCCCTCCACCTTGTTTTATCCAGCGGGCACCTTGTTTCTACCGAGAGGCAATGCCGAGCTCCTTGCCCCTAGTTAAGGAGCAGTTACATGTTCTGCCCTTTGAAGGCAACCACAAGGCTGATGTGGCCCCCAGTGAAAATGGGGTTTGACACCCCTGCTCTAGTTATAAGCTTCATGAGTGCAGGGGTTTTATCTCAATTCCCAGAACAGTGTCTAGCATATAATATATATTCATACAGTATTTAATAAGTGAATGAATGAATCCACAAACATTTTACTGTGTTATGTTCTAATGTTTATATAAATTTGCATTATGCTTCTCAGTAATATTGTGGTTGCATGTTATTATTAGAGTCTTTAAATTCATTGAATAGTTGCATAATATTTTATTGAGAGGTAAAATTTACTTAACCTCCTGTTTCTTACCCCCTTGGTATCTGGAATTGTTTTCTATTTATTTTTGACTGTTTGTATGTGCGCATGTGTTTGTTGAAGTGTGTATGTATGCATAATAGTAGATTATTTCTTTAGGATAGTGGGATTAATGCGTCAGATATTAATTATGCATCAGATATTAATTACAGACATAATTATGACTTTTAGTACACATTGCTGAATTGTTTTCCAAAATCTTTTTTTTCCTGAAAATCTTTCATGAATTTACTCTGCCACTACCAATATATATGAGAGTATGTTTAACTGTAGCCTACTAGTTTTTATTAGTGAAAAATAGAACTTCATTATGAGGCCTGTCCAGAAAGTATCCAGCCATGTACTATGAAAAATAGAGACATTTATTGAAGAAGATACAGGAAACAGTGTACATAGGACAATGATGCCTCAGTCCCCTTCAAAGTGGGCACCTTGGAATCTCACACAGTTCCCCCAGTCACCATCAGCTGCACTGTCATATTTTCCTGAATCTTATCGAGGGTCTGAAATCTCTTTCCTGTAAAAGGTGATTTTAGTTTTGGGAAAAGCCAGAAGTCTCAGGGTGCCAAACCTGGGCTGTTGGGGGGCTGAGTCACCTGGGTGATTTGATGTTTTGCCAAAAAATTGCATGAGTCAAAATGCATGAGCAGGCATATTGTGGTGATGAAGCTGACAATCACCAGTTGACCATAGCTACAGCCTTCTGAATCATCTAAATAGTTTCCATGAAGGAATGTTCAAGTTTAATGCAAAATTTGATGCAGATTCATTGCTGTAGTCTCTCAGTCATTTTGAATGGGACTGCTACATAGTACATAGGCTCACTCAATGGTCCACAACTACTACTGACTAGTACAGTGAAGTTGTCATGGTTCACACATGTGGATTCCAGTCCACTCTCCTTGGCTGCCAGGTTACATTGATGTTGCGCCAACTGTTCTCATATTAACGATGGGTGGACTATTTCTGGACAGACCTCGTATTTACTTTGATTTCTTTGGTTGCGTGGAGGTTGAATGTTTTCCCATATTTATTTACTAATTGATTTTTCTTTTTTGATTCATCTTTTACTTATTTTTGTCAATTAAGACTGGTTTTACTTCTAAAATTTTACTTCTTAATTTTCTCAGCTACAAAGCCAGTTTAGGTGGCATGGTCATTAGTGGAGATACTGTTTGTAAAGTTACCAAAGGTTCAGTACTGTCTATGGCTCTTCATCCATCAGAAATTAGAACTTTGGTGGCAGCTGGGGCCAAATATGGGCAAGTTGGACTTTGGGATGTGGTAAGTTACTATTCATTTTTTTAAGATATTAAAGTTTGACTGAAGCAGATAGTCTGCAAGAAGATAACCTAGAGCTATTTGTTTATAGATGCCAATTATTTATATATTTGTACTTTGCAATTCTAAATTTAAAGTCTTTTGAAGTGCAAAAGTCATGAATTTTGATGAATTCCAGTTTATCAATATTTTTATGGATTATGCTTTTGGTGTTATATCTAGGAAATCTTTGTCTACCCCAAAGTATTGAAGATTTTCTTTTTATTTTCAAAAACTTTTATGATTTTAGCTTTCACATTTAGTTTGCTGATATATCTTGAGTTATTTTTTTGTATATAGTGTGAGGTAAGGGCCCAGGTTTGTCATTTTGTATGCGAATATCCAGTTGCCCAAGCATTATTTGTTGAAAAGACCATTCTTTCCCATTGAATTGCCTTGACACTCCCTCGTTTTTTTCTCTTAATTTTCTGTCAGATTTTTAGTCATACCTAGGATTAAAAGTTCAGCCCTGGCTCATATAGCTCAGTGGATTGACTGCCAGCCTGTGAACCAAAAGGATGCCAGTTCAATTCCCAGTCAGGACACATACCTGAGTTGCAGGCCAGATCCTTGATTGGGGGCATGCAAGAGGCAACCTATTGATGTATCTCTTGCACATTGATGTTTCTCTCCCCCTTTCTCCCTCCTTTTCCCTCTCTCTAAAAGTAAGTAAATAAAATCTTAAGTTCAGTTATCATTTATTCAATTATATATTCACCCACACATTGAGTATTTTGTATTAAGTATTCTTAAATTTATTTTTTTCCTTTTTAAAAGATTTATTTATTTTTAGAGAGGGGAAGGAAGGGAGAAAGATAGGGAACATCAATGTGTGGTTGTCTCTTGAGTGTCCCCCACTGGGAATCTGGCCCACAACTGAGGCATGTTCCCTGACTGGGAATCGAACCAGTGACTCTGATTTGCAGGCTGGCACTCAGTCCACTGAGCCACACCAGCTAGGGCAAGTATTATTCTAATAACTCCCCAGCCAGTAGACATTTGTGAGCATGGAGTGTTTTTGTCGTCATAGAGTTTAGAATTTAGTAACAAACACAGCATGAATGAAATAATTTTCAGCTATGTGATTGCATATTTGATAAGTGGATTATATGCTGTGACTAATGTCATGAAGGAAAAGCAGTGTTATGAAAACATGTAACAGGGGGACTGGCCTAATTTGGAGGATCAGGGAAGGCTTCCCTGAGGAAGTGAGAACTGAGTTGAGGTTTGAAAGCTAAGTAGGAGGGAGCCAAGTAAAGAAATTAAGAGTGTTTTGGTCAAGGTGAACAGTATGTCAAGGACCTTAAGCAGAAGGATGCTTACTTGATACATTCAGGGACCTGAAGAATGCCTGTGTGTCTGGAGCATAGACCGCAAAGGAATGAACACAGGCGATTAATGGAATAGGAAGAAGCTATAGAGATGGGCAGAGGGCAGATGTATCTTTTTATAAGTTTTGTTAAGAATTTTGTTTCTCATCCTAAAAGCAACCAGAAACACTTGAGGAGTTTTAACCTGGGTGTTCCCTTTAATCCTAATTTCTAGTATATTCCACTAATGTTTTTGCCCCTTTCTTTCCATCCTTACAGCCACCATGTTTGGCCAGAGCCCATCTCCTTATTTTGGGATTACTATAGTAGTCTTAACTGGTGCTTGTACTTCCAGTTTTCCTACACCAATCCATTGTGCACAGATGGTTGTTTCTAGACTCAAAACAAGCTGCTCCTGGACTCCTTTAGGTTTAAAGTAGAATGCTCTTAACCTGATGTATTTCGTTTAAAATTGGGTAGGGGGATGGAATTTTCCCATAGAATGTGAAAAAGATAGTCAAATGAGAAAAAAATATTACAAAATAATAAGGAAGAAATATAACTTTACAGTGCACTTCAAAAACTAGTTATCAGGACAGCACCTCCAAGCCCAACAGAAGTAGCAGTTATCTGCAGATCGCTTTTTAGCTAATGCTGTGTGACCCCAGACAGAACACAGGCAGTGGGTGACCTTGGATGTGCCAACAGCAATCAAGTCTCAATTCCAAGAGGAGGGTGTACACAGCCTACACAGTGGGTGCACCTTGAGTTACCCAGCTTGGGTAATAGGGGGAGGCTGTGCCACTGGATCCTACAGGACACCTATTACATTAAGCCATTCTATCAAGCCTGGGAGACATAGTAGCTCAACCTAATAATATAGAAACAAACAAAGGGAGACTTCAAAAGTTAGGAGACAAAGAAATATGGCCCAAATGAAAGAACAGACCAAAACTCCAGAAAAAGAACTAAACAAAATGGAGACAAGCAATCTATCAGATGCAGAGTTCAAAACACTGGTTAAAAGGATGCTCAAAGAACTTATGAGGACCTCAGCAGCATAAAAAAGATTCAGTCAGAAGCAAAGGATACACTAATTGAAATAAAGAACAGTCTGTAGGGAATTAACAGTAGAGTGGATAAAGCTAAGAATTAAATTAGCAATTTGGAACATGAGGAAGCAAGAAGCAACCAATCAGAACAGCAAGAAGAAAAAAAGAATCCAAATAAATGAAGATAGTGTAAAGAGCCTCTGGGACAACTTTAAGTGTACCAACATTTCCATGATAGGGATGTTGGAAGGAGATGAGAAAGAGCAAGAAATTTTAAACCTATTTGAAAAAATAATGAAAGAAAATTTTCCTAACTTAGTGAAGGAAATAGTCATGCAAGTCCAGGAAGCACAAAGAGTCCCAAACAATATGGACCCAAAGAGGCCCATTCCAAGACACACCATAATTAAAATGACAAAAATTAAATGCAAAGAGAGAATCTTAAAAGCAGTAAGAGAAAAGCAGTTAGTTACCTAAAAGGGTGGCCCCATAAGACTGTCAGCTGATTTCTCAAAAGAAACTTTGAAGACTAGAAGGGATTGGCAAGAAATATTCAAAGTGATAAAAAGAAAGGACCTATAACCAAGATTACCCAGCAAAGCTATCATTTGGAATTGAAGGAGGGATAAAGTGCTTCCCAGATAAAGTTAAGTTAAAGGAGTTCATCATCACCAAACCAGTATTGCATGAAATGTTAAATGGTCCCCTTTAAGAAGAAGAAGATAAAAATATGAACAGTAAAATGTTAATAAATACATATCTATCAACAGCTGAATCTAAAAAAAAATAACCTACAAGCAGAACAAAAACAGTTACAGATAGAACATTTTGATAGTTGCCAGATGGGTTGCTAGGTGAAAAAGGTGAAGGGATTAAGAGGCACAAATTGGTAGTTACTGAATAGACATGGCGATATATATATAGCCATGCACCATATATACTAGCATATATATATATATATATGCAGGACCCATGGACATGGAGAATGGTATGAGGATTACCTGAGGGAGTGGGGTGGGGCTGGGTGGAGGGGAACAGAGGGAAATTTGAGACAGCTGCAATAACATAATATATAATAATAAAAAGTTAGTTATCAGTGTAGAAATAAATTCTGTAGCCAAGGGGGTGGGGACACAGCATGGTTTAGCTTCTATCCTGCTCTACCCCCAAAATCCATACTGGTGAATTGACCAAACCCTGAGATTTCACCTGTATTCTCAAAACTAGAGAGAAGCACATGATGCAGAGCTGGATGTGATATGTTTTTTTCTATTGAGTGAGGAATAAGGAAATGGCTGCTGTGGAAAAATGGGTCAAAAGAGGGGTAAGGAGTGAGAATAATAGGACTAACTCTACAAAGGAGATTTTCTTGGTCTATGGAGTGGTATATGAGGGGGTCCCCCCAAAAACCCTGGAATTATCTTCTGCAGGGTGGACCCCTTGTATTACAGGCTTCCCCCTGCTAGGTGAGTGTTCTAGAAACCCATCTATGTACCAGCTTGCATTGTTTGAGAGGCTGTGTTTGGCTTCAATGAATTTTTTTTTGAAGACACTCTCAACACATTTGCCTTTCACTATGGGTGAGCACACCTGCTCACACCATGCTGCATGTTCAGTTTTTGACCAAAAATGGCATGACCCCGTGCCCAATCGTCTCTGTTGACCTGATCTTCCCCAAGCAACTTTTTTTGTTTTCCTGGATGAAAAAAATCCTTAAAGGGAAACATTTTGCCAATGTAGAAGAGGTGAAACCAAAACCAGCAGAATCACTACAAGTCATCAAAATTGATGGGTTCAAAAACTGTTTTGAGCAGTGGAAAAAACATCTTGATAGATGTATTATGTCAAATGGAGAGTACTTTGAAGGTGATTGAAATTTAAACAAGTAAGAATAAATACACAATTTTTAAAATATAAATTCCGGGTTTTTTGGAGGTTCTCTCTTATAAGCCACTTTCCACCCAACCTTGCTGAGTACGTGGTAAGAATCCTGGTATAAAATAGTGAACAAAATCTCAGAGACTAGGAATTACAACAAATATTGCTTATTGTTTCAGCTAAAATCATTTGTTCACCTCCTCCTTCCTGCCCCCTTCTTTTTTTCTGGGCAAAAGAAAAGTCTGTCCTTTTCTGAGAAAAAATGAACTGGTATGAGACACTAGGAGAGTGAGTATGTTATATCAGAGCAACTAATGAGGACAGAGCAATTCAAGCATGATGAAAATGAAAAGAAATGACATAGCAACTAGACAAACACTATAGCAAAAACAACAAAAGAACCTAGCATACAAAGACAAACCTAGAAGAAGAAAAAACTTAAGGAAAGGAAGGAAATTCTTCTCAGTTGTTCCACTAGTAGAGCTGCACTAGTATGGAACTGCACTAGTCATATGGGACTATTTATATTTAAATTAATTAAAATAGAAAATCTAGTTCTTCATTTACACTAGACATATTTCAGATACGTTTTTTCCCCCCTGTGCCCATGCACTTCAGATACTTAATATCTGCACTTAGCTAGTGGATACCATGTTGGACAGTACATAAATAAGACATTTTTATCATCTTAGAAAGTTCTTTTGGACAGTGCTGCTATGGAGAAAGTTAATAACATAAATCAGGTAAAATAAAACTCAAGGAAGAAATAATAAAACAACAGAATGAGATGGAAAAGGAGATTGCAGGATTAAGGAAACAAATTGAAGAGCAGTGGAGCTAGTAAATTAGACAAAGGCAAGGAACAGAGTAGACATTTCTGGAGATTAAATTACAGACATTAAGGAAAGATTGGAAGTAATATCACAGATGAAAAAAGGGTTTAAGAGACAAGCCATTAGTAAAAGAAAGAAAAAGAGAACCCCAGAAATGGAACAGAAGATACATTTAAGTGTATTTTTCTGAAAGGACAGGATTGAATTGTAGATTGAATGTGTACACCAAGTTCTAGAAAAATTTGAGACTTTAAGGATAAAGAATTCTTTAGGCAGAAAAGAACAGGTTATATTCAAGGGGAAAAGCCAGGCTTGCCTCAGTTTTCTATAGCAACATTTCATATAATGTCTACAAAATTCTGAAGGAAGAAAGTATGGTCCCAGTACTTACCCAGACCAAGCTATTGTTCTAATGTAAAGGCAGCAGGTAGGTATTCATACATGTGAAAAAACTAAAAAAAATGTAAGGCCTATGAGTTTCTCTGGAAGAAAATGGCTTGACAGTAAATCTCAGCCAATTAAGAGTAAATCAAAATGAATTCAGGAATGGAGAAGCTTGACAAAAGAATTGATGATAAACACTGACTCCATTTAAATGCAGAACTAAAACAACTGTATAGACTATGGTTACAGAAGTGAATATAAATGTGATTTTCTTGAACAAAATAAAAGTAATATAACAGCCCTGGCCCGTGTAGCTCAGTTGGTTGGAGCATTGTCCTGTAAACTGAAAGGTTGCGGGTTGGATTCCCAGTCATGGCACATACCTAAGTTACAGGTTTAATCCCCAGTCTAGGCACATATGGGAAGCAACCAATCAGTGTTTCTCTTTCACACTGATGTTTTTCTCCCTCTTTCTTTCCCTCCCCCTCTCTCTAGAGTCAATAAGCATGTCCTCAGGTGAGGATAAACAAAATAAGTAAAATAAAATAACAATAAAATATAGAGATGGAGAAAGGAGATCGAAGAGAGATGAGAATAATGTCTTGATCAATAGAAATCATCTAAAATTGAGACATGGTTAAAAATAAACATAATGACTATAACTGCTTTACATATTATTTTTTCTGTTTTAGGAGATATATTTTTTAAAGAAATACTAGAAGTTCAAAAATTCCTTTAGCCTAATTTTCTTTTATTATTTTGAAGTATAGCTAAATTTAATACTTTTAATAATGGCATATGTAGCATGATCTTATTTTTTTTCTAAATTTCTTCTCTGTCATTCTATAAATATAAGTACCTATAAAGATATGTGTAATGACCACTTAGTATTTTAATGGTAATTTTGGATTTGGAGTAATTTTTTTAAACTTTGTATATTTTCATGTTGTGTGAGTTCTTTATAACAACAGACAGTTTTGTTTTTCTAAAAAATAAAATCTATAAACAAATATGTGAAGGTGTTAACAGTGTTAAACTTTGGATAGGAGGAGTATGTGTGGTTGTAACATTTTGTCTGTCTTTTCCTTACAAATTCTTCTGTTTATTTTAAAACTTAAACTAGACTTCTGGTTAAAATGGAGGTGTAGGTAGACACACTTTGCCTCCTTGCGCAGCCATAGAAAAAATTACAAGATTGCAAAACTAGTAACTCCCAGAACCATCAGAAAATTGAGCTGTATGGAAGTCTGACAACCAAGAATTTAAAGAAGACACATTTCTCCAGATGGGTGGGAGGGGTGGAGTTGCAGAGATGGGTGGAAAGGCAGTGTGGTGCAAAAAGTTAGTGGTGGCAGTGGTGGCAGCAGAATGGATGGGAAGGATGCCTTTGGAGTGAGTGATCCTAACCCCAGGTTGTGCAGCCCAGGGTTCCAGCACTGGGAAGATAGATCCTCATTACTTCTGGTTGTAAAAACCAGTGGGGATTGGGGCAGCAGAAGAAACTGCCAGATTTTTGCTGCTTACAGGGCCACCATGGTCTTAGAATGTATGCAAACCTACCCACTCCGGGATTCACTGCCAGGGCAGCAGATGGAAGGGCACCAGCTGCACATGGAAAGAAGGTGAAGTGACTGGAATGGGGCAAATGCCAGCCGAACTGCCAGAAGGTGGGTGGTGGCATTGTCCCCTCTCTAAACTTTCCCCACAAAGCCACAAAGTGGTGAAGCAGGTTCCTCACCCTAGCAATTACCTAAGGCTCCGTCTCACACAATTTGCAGATGCCTTTTCTACATAGGCCACACTACTAAGACAGGAAGTAAAAGCAGCTCTACCTAATACATAGAAACAAAGACAGGGAGGCTGCTAAATTGAGTAGACAAAGAAATATGGCCCAAATGAAAGAACAGAATAAAACCCCAGAAAAGAACTAACGTAATGGAGATAGCCAACCTATCAGATGCAGAGTTCAGAACATTAGTTATCAGGATGCTAAGAGAACTCCTTGAGTATAGCAAAAAAAAAAAAAAAAAGAAGAAGAAGAAGAAATGATGATTACATCAAGTGAAATAAAGAATAATCCACAGGAAACCAACAGACAAAGGAAGGAAGCTGGGATTCAAACCAACAATTTGGAATATAAGGAAGAGATAAACATTCAACCAAAACAAAAAGAAGAAACAAGAATTAAGAAAAAACGAGGGTAGGTTTAGGAATGTCTGGGACACCTCCAAACATGCCAACATCTGAATCAGGGATGCCAGAAGGAGAAGAGGAAGAGCAAAAAATTGAAAACTTATTTGAAAAAATAATGAAAGAAGACTTCCCTAATTTGGTGAAGGAAATAGATATACAAGTCCAGGAAGTACAGGGAGTCCCAAACAAATTGGACCCAAAGAGGGACACACCAAGACACATCATAATTAAAATGCCAAAGTTTAAAGATGAAGAGTCTTAAAAGCAACAAGAGGAAAGAAGAGAGTTACCTACAAAGGAATTCCCATAAGACTATCAGCGGATTTCTCAAAAGAAACTATGCAGGCATGATGGGACTGGCAAGATGTATTCAAAGTGATGAAAAGCAAGGACCTAAAACTTAGATTACTTTATCTAGCAAAGCTATCATTTAGAATGGAGGGGTAGATAAAGTGCTTCCCAGACAAGGTAAAGCTAAAGGAGTTGATCACCACTAAGCCATTATTATAGGAAATGTTAAAGGGAATTATTTCTGAAAAAGAAGATCAAAACAAGGAACTTTAGAAAGGCAACAAATTCACAACTCTCAACAGCTTAATCTAAAAAAATAATAATAAGCAAACAACCAGAATAGGTACAGAATTATAAATATGGTGATCATTTGGAGAGTTATCAGCTGGGTGGGGGAAGAGGGAGATTGGAGGAAATGGTGCAGGGATTAAGAAGTATAATTGGTAGGTACGAAACAGACTGGGGCATGTTAAGATAGTATAGGGAATGGAGAAGCCAAAGAACTTACACACATGACCCATGGACATAAACTAAGAGGGGAATTCCTGGAGAGAATGGGGGTACCAGGCAGAGAGGGGCAAAGGGGGAAAAATTGGAACAACTATAAGAGCATAATCAATAACATAAAAAATGAAAAAGAAGAAAACAAAAATGGTGGAGTATTTTGCAGCAAACTCAGCCAGATTTGGAGATGGATAGTTGCTTTGGTTCATAATACAATGTATGGCATAGAATATAACTTAGATCAGAAAAGTGATGATTTAATCCAGTTGTGGAAATGAAAATTCTTACATGTAAAATATTAATGTGGAAACTCAAATACATGCATTTTCATGGTATATTTAGAAGACAAACTATTTCTAAACTCATATTTTGTCCTCGTACCTAATACCTTGTGAAAACTATTCTAAGAATGCTAGGTGTACCCATATCACATAGCAGTGCACTTAGGAAGCAAAATGATAATGGTATTTGATACGGGTCTTTTTTTTTTTTTTGGTGGTAAGGAATAATACTATGTGTAAAGTAAAAAGTAGACCTCTCATTTCCTGACAGTTTTATGAACTGAAGTTATCCCAAGTAGTAATTTTTTTCTTCTGTATAATGAAAAAACTATCTAATTTCAAAAAAAATGAAACTGTTAAATGTGACTTCTTGTTGGATTGAAAATTAGAGAAAAAGTAGCTTTTGATAGTATAAACTTTCTAGTTCTGATTTTCTGAATGGGAGGTGGGTACAATGATAGGCTAAGTAAAGACGAATAATACAGATGTAAATTGTTTAGATGCCATGACATAGAAAATATTACTGCTTTTCATTAGTTTTTGTCCCTGTCCCTTTCCCCAACTGTCTTCCAGACTCACCAACCTAAAGAAGATGGAGTTTATGTTTTTCAACCCCATAGTCAGCCGGTTAGTTGTCTTTACTTCTCACCTGCCAATCCGGCTCACATACTGTCCCTGAGCTATGATGGCACACTACGCTGTGGGGATTTTTCCAAGGCTGTTTTTGAAGAGGTAAATGTTAATGTGTTTATATGTTGATCTCAGATGCTATTCTGGATTCTTTATGAAATGCCAACATGAATAATTATTATACCAGTCAGATTGGGTAAGATGGTAGTGACTTTGGAACTACACCTCCTAAGTCCCAAACCATCTATTACTACTAGTGTAACCTTGGCAAGTTACTTAACCTCTTTGTGGTTAATTTTCCTTAGTTGTTAAATAGTATAGTATCTTATAGGTCAAGAGGATTAAATGCTGATAATGAGTTAGTGCAGTAGAGTACTTAGAACAGTCTGGCACATAAGGTTTTCTCTTATTATTTTTATTTTTTCAAAAAGCTTTTAAATAAAAAGAACTCTTTTTTTTAGGCTTAACACATACTTTTCCATTCAGGAAAAAATATATTGGAATATAATTATACTTCTTTTGATCATTGCTGGCCTTTGCAGATACGAATTTTGTGGAGATGAGTTTTAGAAGTGACATAAAAGACTGTAGAAACTCATCACTGCATAGTACTATATTACATTCTACCTAAAACTTTTGGCTTGTAACATAACACAGAAACTACAAAATTTGGTTTTCTCTAGTCTTCTAGTTAAGATTTATCATGTCTTATATACCATATGTACCGGGGTTAGCTCAACTGTTTCTATCTGCTGAAGTTAGAATGAAAATCTGCCATTGGATGTTATATAATTGTGCTCTGGCAAGGAACAGATATCCAGGCTGTTTTATGCAGAAGATCTTAGGTCAAGTTGATCTGTAACCAAATTTATCTAAGTTTATTGTTAAGGATAAGGTCTTTTGCTGGGCTGGTCTAAACCCTGCTGGTCTAAATCCCTGTTTAAGAAATAGTTGAAAGATATTGGGCTCATGCTTGCTCACGGCCACTCCTCCTCCCAGAGGCACTCTGCCTAGATCACCACCAGGTGACTGACTTCTTGGAGGTTTTCTAACCAGTTTGACCTCTGGCAGGGTTGGCCAGAGGCCTGGGGAATCCTCACATTGTTGGATCCCAGTGATCAAGTTTTGGCCTACTACTTAAATGTCTACTGCTTAATGCTTACAACAAACATATCAGTTGAGGTGCTTAACCATATCAGATTTCCTTAATAAGAGAATTCTCATAAATCAAACTCTTTCCTTAACATTGAATTTAATCTTTGTGAAACTTAGATGTAGGTTTAGTGACCTTTTGTAGTCAGCTTCCTCTCCCTTCCTGAAGTCCCTAGCAACCACTGATGTGATTACTATGTCCCTGTAATTTTGCCTGTTACAGAATGTTGAGTGAATGGAATCATTTGGAATGTAGCTTTTTGTGTTTGGTTTCTTTCACCTAGCCTGACACTTTCAAGATTCATTCATAATGTTGCATGCATTAGTATTTTGTTCCTGATACTACTGATTGAACAGTTATCTTGTGTTAGACATTAACTTGAGTGTGCTTTTTATATGTTATTAAGCTTTATAACACCTTATGAAATAGTAGGTAATGTTATCTCATTTAACAGTTGAAAAACTGAGGTAAAGGGGTTTATTAGTTCACTCAAGGACATAAATGGCAGAACTAGAATTTGCACTTGGGTCTGTCTGACTCCAAAGCCTTAACACTTAACCATTTTAATATACTGACTGAATACTTCCAGTTTCATTTGTGGGTTTTGGGGGTGTATGGTGGTTGGGATGCCTTTGGTATATTACTTGGATAATCTCAGTTTATAATATTATTAAAACTAAAAATCAGCAGTAGTTCATGATTCAACAATGAGAATTGTGGTCCTCCTCTCTCAGTTGAGTACTGACACATTTTACATTTATTTTTTAATCCTTATGTGTGTGAGCCCCGAAACCAAAGTGATAGTGGATTATAAGTGATTAAAAATAATAATACACATTCATGATAAAACATTTATTGTAAATAGGGTATGTAGAACAAATCTGCCCTTTCCCCATTTTCCCATCCTTGTGTTTTTTGGGTGTATTTCCAGAAAGTACACATGTGCTTACAAGCATACAGAGATTTTTTTCTTTGCACTAGTATAGTATGGATTCATACTATATACATACTTTTTTGCAACTTGTTTTTTGCACTTACTAGTATATCTTGGGCAGCTTGTAGTATAAGTCTTCCCTATTCTTTTTATCATTGTACAGTATTTCAAAGTAGAGATGTACCATCATTTATTTAACAGCATCTCTTGGTGGACATTTAGATGATCTCTTTTTTTTTTTAAGATTTTATTTATTTATTTTTTTAGGGAGGGAAGGCAGGGGGGAGAGAGAGAGAGAGAGAGAGAGAGAGAGAGAGAGAGAGAGAGAGAGAGAGAGAGAGAGAGAGAGAGAAACATCAATGTTTGGTTGCTGGGGGTTATGGCCTGCAACCCAGGAATGTACCCTGGCTGGGAATCGAACCTGGGACACTTTGGTTCCCAGCCCGCGCTCAATCCACTGAGCTACGCCAGCCAGGGCTAGATGATCTCTTATTGCTATCATAAGCAGTTTTGCAGTAGGCATCCTTATTTATATCCAGTGAAATTATTAGGTATGGAGCATTAGATATTTTGATAGATGTATCCTGCTCAGCTGTCAAATTTTGTATGTCTTTATACTTACTTCCACCAAGAGTAGGTGAGCATTCAGCCATATATCTTGGACTTTATTGGCAAAGTTACTTGTTATTTAAGGTATTTCAGTTGTGTAGAATTCAAATTCAGTCCATTTTGTATTAAGTTTCACAGGGTAGATCTGCAACTGAGGTTTGTTGGATTTAAGAGACTTGGGATGTAGCCTTGACATAGTTGGATGGGCCATTTGATTTGGGTCAGTCTCACAGCTGATCAGTGCTTCAGTTTCCATCTCTGTAAGTGGGGATGATCATGTTGCCCTGTGCTTCCTGTGGGATGGAGGATAAATGAAGTTATTGGGTAAAGTGTTTCATAACTTAAAAAAAGATTTTATTTATTTATTTTTAGAGAGAGGGGAAGGGGAAGAGAAAGAGAGGAAGAGAAACATCAATGTGTGGATGCCTTTCACATGCTGCATACTGGGAACCTGGCTCACAACCTAGGCATGTGCCCTGACTGGGAATTGAACCAGTGACCCTTTGGTTCCCAGTCCAGCGCTCAATCCACTGAGCCACACCAGCCAGGGCTTCATAACTTTTGAATGAAAGAATTTATGCACTGGCTTTCTTTAAAAGAAGAGTTATATAAAATTGATTGTTACTTATATCCTTTAGGTATACAGAAACGAGAGAAGTAGCTTTTCCTCCTTTGACTTCTTGGCCGAAGATGCCTCCTCTTTAATAGTAGGACACTGGGATGGAAGTATGTCATTAGTGGATAGAAGGACACCTGGAGCTTCTTATGAAAAACTTATCAGTTCTTCTATGAGAAAAATAAGAACTGTTCATGTCCATCCAGTGCATAGACAGTATTTCATAACTGCAGGATTGAGGTATGTTCTTCATAAAACTTTATGATATCAGGCCTTTTAATGTTGGGAAAAATGTTTCACTTTTGTTGTAAAAGACATCTGGCTTTCATGATACACACAGCTGAATAATCTTCCTTTGTATACAGAGTTTTTTTTAGTATCTTTTTTTAAAAGATTTTATTTATTTAGAGAGAGGGGAAGGGACCTGGCCCACAACCCAGGCATGTGCCCTGACTGGGAATCAAACTGGGAACCTTTTGGTTCACAGGCTGGCACTCAGTCCACTGAGCCACACCAGCCAGGGCTTGAGTATCATTTTTTAAAAATGAAATATTCTTTTGGATATAATAAATAAGTGAAAGTATTGAAACAGGTACACATTTTTATTTTCCTTAGCATCGTATGCATTTACTTCTGATCTTTTGAGAAGAAAACTTGTAAAAAAAGTTATATGTGACCTATAACTTGTTGGTCTGTGTTAATTTTTTTCTTGGAGAGATTGGAAAACCAACTGGATTCTTGTCTGTCTATACCCACTGGTTACATTATTATGCTATAGTTTTTGGAATTTTTCTAAAATTTTAACTTTGCTAGTGTTTATAAAAATACAGAAGATTAGAGAGTTCTATCTTAATTGTTCTTCAATGTAGTGAGTATTTGAGTGTCTAATTTATTCTAGACACTATTCTAGTGGCTTATTAGATGGACTGTGGTAACACGGAATCATTTTTTTTTTCATTACAGTGATGTTCATCTTTATGATGCTAGGCGCCTGAATCCCAAGGGAAGCCAGCCTTTGATTTCTTTGACTGAACACACAAAGAGCATCGCTTCTGCTTATTTTTCACCTTTTACTGGTAACAGAGTAGTGACCACATGTGCTGATTGTAAGCTGAGGTAAATTGGAAAGACAGAAATAGGCTGTTAAAAGAATCTAAAATATCTGTAGTTACTGTGTCAATAAACCAGTAGCTTTGTTTACTGCTGCTCCCTGTTCAATCACTAGTGGTATTGTTTTATAACTATAGATAGGTTCCTGGAGGTCATTGACCTATATTTGATGGCTTTTCAGAAGTTTTTGTGTCTGGAAATGTCCTTGAGATTGGCAAGGAAGGTCTGTAGCTAACCTGGAGAATTGATGTCAGGCCTCCCTTTCAGCAGTGAACAATCCCAGAAATCCCAATGAGAGCAGGCTCATGATACCTTGAAAGGGAAGTAATTTTAGCGCGGGGAGAAGCTCACTCTTTGGGGATGGTAGGTTCTACCCGACAAGTGAAGTGCTGAGTGGAAGCTGCAGAGCCCCAGGACATGTGCAGACAGAAAAGATACAAAAACTGGACTTCTATATAGACTAGTAGGTACAGTTTTATGGTTTCAGCTTTGCTACCTTTCTATAGCTACTTCTTAAAAGTGGATTTAAAAATGTAAGTAAATCAGTTGAATCAAAAATAGAAAATAATGTCAATAAAAAAAGATGTGATGTTAATGCAGCCACAAAGAAAAATGATTGTGTTCTCTTCCTGAGTCCTTGATTTTGCTTAACATTGCAAGCATTTCTCAATTTACGAGAATTTTACCTTAAGTGATTTTGGAATTGACTAATTATTTTTACATCAAGGATCCATTGAATGTATACTGTGAGCCAGGCTCTAGAAAGGCACCTGATTTCAATTTAGACCCATCTGTTGGGAAGAGCTTGGTCTGCAGTGTGTAGCATGTACTCAGTTTGTTTCTAGTAAAGTCTTTGCACATTACCAGGTGATGCATTAAGAGATTTAGTCACCAGGCAGTGAGCTACCTTGTTTGTGTCATTCCTGTTCATTTGCACTATAGAGTTTACTCTCATTACATTAGCTGTTAGGGATTGGCTTTTTGGTCATCTAATTAGATGGTAAGCTCTAGTCCCAAGAAGCTGCACTGGAATAGCTAGGTACGAGGAAAAGGGGGAAGGAGGTAGTGATGTGGTTCGTTTCTTTCTGCCAGCGTACCTGGTGGATGGAGGCTCTGGGCTCTTCCAGCTGCTTCACCAGACCTCCTACCCTTGTGTGGGTCTAATTCTCATCAGCATCTGGAAATGACACAGCCAGACCCTCAGTTGATGAGTCTCATGAGGAAATGGTTCTTGATTCATTCATGTACTTTTAGATTATTTGTGCATTTTTAGACCACATCCCTTATGTATGATCTATATTATTGTGAATCTGAATATAGTTTAGAATCCAGATTACTTTAGAGCACAGGTGGCAAACACAAGGCCCACAGGCTGAATCTGGCCCTCCACCTCGTTTTTTCTGGCCTGGCACCTTGTTTCTACCTGGTGGCAGCACTTAATTCTTGCTTAACTGTTAAGGAGTAGTTACATTTATACAGTCCTAAAATTACATTTGGCCTTTTGAAGGCAACCATGAGGCTGATGTGGCCCCTGGTGAAAATGAGTTTGACACCCCCGCTTTAGAGTGTGCATTTTAAGTGTGGAGTAATAGTGTTTAAATAAACTATTTCTACACTACACGATAAGCATTGAATTTTATAATATTCTTTGTAATTTTTATTAAATATATTAGCTGATATTAGATCCTGATTCTATATATGTTAAAATAACAGTCATATTCCATGTCATGAACCAATGAAAAGATTATTAAACACACTGATGTTATTTCAGAAAATTTACAAAAAACAATAAAAAGAGCGTTACTTTATTCTTGTTCTTGATTTTGCAGAATCTTTGACAGCAGCTGTATGTCCTCTCAGATTCCTCTCCTCACCACCATCAGGTAAGTTTCCAGATGCCAAATAATGTAGACTCTGGATTACTATGGGCTATTTGTTGGAGTTCATGCACTAGACACTGATTGTCAAAGAGATGTAATAGGTCTGATTGTTGTGTTACATTGTGTAAGTGTTGCAGGTTGCTACTTCCTCTCCAGTCCAGAAAGGGTTCTTGCTTCCAGGTTCCCTGTGTTTATAAAGAGGTTCAATCTCTTTCAGTCAGTAGCTGTTCTCTGCAGCTGGGTGGTTATTTTTGGTTAAGGTGAATGACTTTATTCCATTCTGCATTATTCATGTTATATTATTAAAGAAGATGGTAACTGCTCACTTTTTGATGAGCACCCTCTCACTTACTTTATTTCTTTGGTTACCCTCTTTTTATATATATGCTACTTTTAATGTATCTATTTTACATGAAACTTTACTGGATGCCTTTTTCCTAAACATCCCTCTTTATCTTTATTTATTATGTTGGGGACAGGGCAAGCAATAAATGTTGATTGTTGCTTCAGGAGTTTTATAGTCTATAGAGGCTACATTTTAAGTGTATTTGTTTCTGTTTCACAAACTTCTTAAGTTACTTTTTTCAAACTTTATCCTAGTTTATTAGTTTCTAATGTGTATTTTTATTTATGTATTTATTACTTTTTTACTTTTATTAGTATTTATTTTATGCTGAATTTACTCCCGGGCCATAAGTTTTTGTTTGTTCAGTTTCTTCTGGGACATCTTACTCTGGTGCAACCTCCTCATCTGGTTCAGGAACAACCTGCTCTTTGTCAGGAAGGAGCGTCTCAGTGCGGCAGGGAGAGCTCCTGTGTGGGTTCACCCGCCCGTGTGCTTTGTAGGTTCTATGCTGCATCTTGGGAGCTTTGTTCACCTGCATGTGCTCAAGGACCAGAGAGTCCACATCTACACCCTTAAGTTCAGCATTACTCTCTGCACTTTTAAGCATGTGCAGCAAAAACTCATCACTGTTTTTGGGCCACCAACCCTGTGTCTGGCCCCTGTATTTGGCCTGGGCACGCTTACCAACCCCACCATTGTAACGACAGAACGGCACACATTGCTTCTGTAAAGTGACACCCTTTGGGTATGTGGTGGCTTTTTGCATGTGCATACCCTTGATGGCCTGGGCAGTTTCACAAGTGTTCTTAAAGTGAACGTGAAGATTTGAACCTCTTGTTTTTGCATGATTTTGTGGGGTTTTCTGGGTCAAGTGAATAGTGAATCATTTTCAGAGGTCACCTCTGGCTGCTTTTGTAGTCTAGAGTATATTTTTAAAAAAATTTATCTAGGGTGATGAATCTGGAGTCAGATTGAATTTTCACTGAAGATAGCACTATTGAGGGATAGTGGGAAATTTGGTTCTCTGTAGTCCATACTTTAATAAGAAAGGGCTGTTAATGGTATTAAGGTATAGAGAGTAAAAGGGCAGTACTTTTCTTTCTGCTTTGGAGAGCAGTAAAGAGCCCTAAATGTATTTTTTACAATTTTAATTTATTTTTAGTTGTGGTTATAAACCACCTTAACCATTTTTAATGTGCAGTTCAATAGTGTTAAGTATATTTGCATTGTTGTATAACAGATTTTTAGAACTTTTAATGTTACAAAACTGAAACTTCTATGTACATTAAACATTAGTTCTTCCTTCCCTCTCCCTCAGACCTGGACAACCATTGTTAATTTCCATTTCAATCATTTTGACCTCTTTAGATACTTCATGTGAGTGATATATGGTATTTGTCACAATGTGACTGACTTCACTTAGCATAATATGCTGGAAGTGCATTCATGTTCTAGCATGTGACAGTGTTTCCTGTTTTTAAGACTCCATAATATTCATGTATGTCTGTGCCTCATTTTTTATCTGTTGTGGACATTTGGGTTGGTTCTACCTCCTGATTATTATGAAAAATGCTGCAGTGAACATGGGTGTGCAAATATCTCTTCAAATCCTGCTTTGAATTATTTTGAATAGATACTAGAAGTGGAGTTTAAATGGATCATGTGGTAATTCTTTTTTTAATTGAGGAAACTCCATACTATTTTTATGTTTATAAAATTTTTATTTACTTTTGGAGAGAGGGTAAGGGAGGGAGAAAGAGAGGGAGACAAACAGCAATGTGCGAGAGATACATCGATCTGTTGCCTCTCGAGCTCCCCCAACTGGGACCTGACATGCAAACCAGACATGTGTTCTGGGAATCGGACCAGTGACCTTTTGGTTTGCAAGTCAGTGCCCAATCCATTGAGCAATGCCAATCTGAGCTCCATACTGTTTTTCCATAGCAGCCACATCATTTTACATTCCCACCAAGAATTGCGCTGACTGGTGTGGCTCAGTTGGTTGGAGCATCATCCTGTAACCAAAATGTTGCAGATTCGATTCCTGGTCCAGGCACGTGTGGGAGGCAACCAATAGTGTTTCTCTGTCACATCTGTGTTTCTCTCTCTCCCTTCCTTTCTCTTGGAAAGCAATGAAAAAATGCCCTCAAGTGAGAATTAAAAAAATGTACCCATGTTCTAATTTCTATATATTCACGAATACTTGTTTTCTCTTTTTTGTTTATGATTATCCTAATGGGTATGATGTTGAAAAGCTGATATTAAAAATCTTCTCATATGCTTATTGGCCATTTGTATATCTTTTTTGGAGAATTGTCTGTTCAAGTCTTTTGCCCATTTCTGTATTGGACTATTTTTGTTTTTGTTAGTGAGTTGTAGGAGTTCCTTACATATTTTGCATATTAACCACTTATCAAGTATGTGATTTACAAACACTTATCATTTTGTAGGGTGCCTTTTCGCTTTGTTGGTTGTTTTCTTTCATGCACAAAATTTTAAAGTTTGGTGTGGTCCTATTTGTCTGTTTTCGCTTTTGTTGCCTGTGCTTTTGATGTCATATCTAAGAAATTGCCAAATCCAAAGTCTGAAGCTTTTCCCCTATGTTTTCTTTTAGGAGTTTTATAGTTTAAGGTCTTATGTTAGGTCTTTAATTCATTTTGAGTTAATTTTTACTGTTCCACTTCATCTTTTGAATGTGGATATCCAGTATTCCCAGCACCATTTGTTGAAGAGACTCTCCTTCCTTATTGCACGGTCTTAGCACTCTTGTTAAAGGTGATTTGACCATATACATGAGAGTTCATTTCTGGACTTCCTATTCTTTTCCACTGGTTTGTATGTTGGTATTTATGCTGGTACCACACTGTCTTGAGTCCTATTGCTTTTTAGTATGTTTTTAAATCAGTAAATTTGAGGTCACCACATTTCCACCTTTGTTGTTGTTCTTCTTCTTTTTTAAATCCTCATCTGAGGACATGCTTATTGATTTTAGAGAGAGGAGAAGTGTGTCTATGTGTGGGATCTTTAAGGTTTTCTATATATAAGATCATACAAACAGACAACTTTACTTTTCCAATTTGGATGGGTGTCTTTTATTTCTCTTTCTAATATAATTGACTGTCATGTGACTGCTCAGAATGTGTCTCTCTTATCAGATGCTTGTCAGTTTAATAGTGACACTTCATGTGCAGAACACTCCATGTTACCTGTGAGGTTGTGAAGACCCATAAGTTAGGCAGATCATTGTATCTAGTCCTATCCAGTTTTCTAGTTTTACTGGATTTATATTCTGTTGAATAGAAGTCACAAAAGTGGGCATCCTTGCCTTTTTCCTGATCTTAGAGGAAAAGCTTTCAGTTTTTCACCATTGTGTATGACGTTAGCCATGGACTTTTCCTAATGGGCCTGTATTATGTTGAAGTGGTTTCCTTCTGTTTCTGGTTTGTTCAGTGTTTTTATCATGAAAGGGAATTGAATTTTGTCAAATGATTTTTCTGCATCAATTGAGATGATCATATGGTTTTTGTCCTTCATACTGTTAATGTGGTATATTACATTGATTTTTATTTTTAAGACTCTCACTTGAGAATATGTTTTCATTGATTTTAGAGAGGAAGGCAGGGAGAGAGAGAGATTGAGAGAGAACCATTGATTTTGTTTTTCCATTTATTTATATATTCATTGGTTGCCTCTTGTATGTGTCCTGACTGGGGATCAAACCTACAACCTTGACATAGGGCCTGAGTTTTGGTCTTGTAGGAAGGATGAGATTAGGTTGATGGTAACTCAGTAACTTAAAGAAGGAACTTGGTAGAGAAAATCAGCATTTAGGAGCAATACCATCTTTACTCTCTGCCCATTGCTACCCTGAGTTATTTACCACTTATTGTCTTAAATTGTTTTTTTCACTAGGCACAACACCATTACTGGGCGATGGCTGACCAGATTTCAAGCTGTGTGGGACCCTAAACAAGAAGACTGTGTCATAGTTGGCAGCATGGCCCATCCACGACAGGTGGAAATCTTCCATGAGACAGGAAAGCGGGTGCATTCTTTTCTTGATGGAGAATGCCTTGCCTCTGTGTGTTCCATCAATGCTATGCACCCAACTCAGTATATTTTGGCTGGAGGTAATTCCAGTGGGAAGATACATGTTTTTATGAGTTAAGAAAGTTGCTGGGTTTTTGGTTTAGCAATACTAGTTTGTTCAAATTAATTAGTGTTTGTTTAGCAAATATAAATTGCTTTATTAATAGCTATACTCAGAATGCTTTTTTTATTGAGGGAGAAACCTTGGAGATTGTTTCCACAGGATGGGAAGGAAATATGAGGGAGGCTATGATGCCTTCAGCACTTTAATCAGACAGTGTGTTGAGAAATTGTAACATTATCAGTTATAAAGCTTTGAATGATAAGAATTAAAAGCTTTTGTGGTCTGATATTGTTTTTAAAAAATTTATTGGAGTGACATTGGTTAATGATAACATCATGTATGTTTCAGGCATATGTCTTTATACTACCACATCTATATACTCTGCTGTGTGCTCACTGTCCAAAGTCTAGCCTTCTGGTACCATATATTTGACCCCCTTCACCCTCTTTGTTTTCCCCCAACCCCTCTTCTGTGGTAACCACTATCTGTTGTTTGTATATATGAGGGTTTTTTTGTTTGTTGCTTTTTGTTTTATATCCCACATATGCGTGAAGTCGTGGTTCTTGTCCTTTTATATTTAGCTTACTTTATTTAGCATAATACTGTCAAGATCCATCCATGTTGTTGCAAATAGCAATATCTCATCTCTGTATGGCTGTGCAGTATTCCATGGTACTTACGCCATTACACCACATCTTCTTTGTCCAGTCATCTGTTGAGGGACACTTAGGTTGTTTCTATGTCTTGGATATTGTGAATAATGCTGCAGTGAACACAGGGTATGTATATCCTTACAAATAAGTCTTTTCAGTTTTTTTGGTAGATAGCCAGAAGAGGGATTGCTGAGTCTTATGGTAACTCTACTCTTAATTTTCTGAGGAACTGCCATACTGTTTCTCATCATGGCTGTGCCAATTTACATACCTACCACTGTGTGTGAGGTTTCCTTTTCATGTTTTCTCCAACACTGTTAGTTCTTGTATTACTGATACTAACCATTGAAACAGGTGGGAGGTGGTATTTCATTGTGGTTTGGATTTGCATTTCCCTTATGACTAGTGATGTTGAGCATCTTTTAATATATCTGTTGGCCGTTTGTATGTCTTCTTTAGAAAATTGCCTATTCAGGTCCTCTACCCATCTTTTAATTGGATTGTTTATTTTTTGATGTTGAATTGCATATTAAATATTAGCCCCTTATCAGAGGTATTGTTTGAAAATACCTTCTCTCATTTGGTTGGTCACCTTTTTGTTTTGTTGATGCAGAAGTGTTTTTAGTTTGATGTAGTCCTGTTCATTTATTTTTGCTTTTACTTCCCTTGCCTTTGGAGTCAAGTTTACAAAAACCGTGAGACCAATCTCTGTAAGTTTAGTGTCTATGTTTTCTATGTATTTTATTGTTTCAGGTTTTATATTCAAGTCTTTAATCCATTTTCAGTTAATTTTTGTGTATGGTGTCAGATTGTCTACTTTTATTGTTTCATATGTTGCTTTCCAGTTTTCTGTATATTTATTGAAGAGACTTTACTTTTTCCATTGTATGTTTTTGACTCCATTGTTGAAAATTAGTTGCCTATATACGTGTGGGTTCATTTTTGTACTCTAATTGTTGTTTCATTGGTTAGTATCTGCTTTGGGGGGGGGCAGTACCATACTGTTTTGATTACTATAGCTTTGTAGTGTAGTTTGAGGCCAGTATGATAACTCTGGCTTTGTTCTTTTTTCTCAAGATTGCTTTAGCTCTTTGAGAGCTTTATGGTTTCATACAAATTTGAGGGTTTTTTTTTTCTGTTTCTGTGAAAAGTGCCTTGGGATTTTGCTAGGGATTACTTTAAATCTGTATATTGCTTTAGATAATAATGCCATTTTAACAATGGTAATTCTTCCAGCCCATGAACACAGCATATCTTTCCATTTCTTTGTGTCTTCAATTTCTTTTAACAATGTCTTGTAGTTTTCAGTGTACGGGTCCTTCATGCCCTTTGTTAAGTTTATTCCTAGCTATTGTATCTTTATTGTTGCAATTGTAAATGGGGTTGTTTTCTTCATTTATTTTTAAAATATTTTGTTAGTATATAAGAATGCAGTGGATTTTTGTATATTGATTCTGAATTCTGCAACTTTACTATATTATTATTTTTAAAGATTTATTTATCTTTAGAGAGGGAAGGGAGGGAGAAAGAGAGAGAGAGAGAGAGAAACATCAATGTGCGGTTGCTGGGGGCAGTGGCCTGCAACCCAGGCATGTGCCCTGGCTGGGAATCGAACCTGCGATGCTTTTGGTTCGCAGCCTACGCTCAATCCACTGAGCTATGCCAGCCAGGGCTATATTTATTATTTTTCATAGTTTTTTCTGGTGGAATTTTTAGGGTTTTCTAGTATAAAATGATGTCATCTCTAAATAGTGGCAGTTTTACTTTTTCATTCACAATTTGGATGCTTTTTAATGGATGTTGTATCTTCTCAAATGCCTTTTCTGTATCTATTGATATGACCCTTGATTTTTAACTTTTATTTTGTTAATATGGTGTATCACATTGATTGATCTGTGAATGTTAAACCATCCTTGCATCCCTGGAATGAACTCCATTTGATCATGATGTATGGTCTTTTTAATGTGTGATTGTATTTGATACACTAATTTTTGTTCAGGATGTTTTTGCATCTAAGTTCACCAGAGATATGGGCCTGTAATTTTCTTTTCTTTTTTTTAATATTTTCACTTTATTTTTTAAATTTATTGAATTGTAGCCTTATGAAATGAGTTAGGAAGTATTCCCTTGCCTTCATTTTTTTTTTCAGGGGGACCAGGATAGGTTAAAAAAGATTAGTATTAAATCTTTGAATGTTTGATAGAGTTCACTAGTGAAGCTGTCTTGTCCTGGACTTTTGTTTTTTGGTAGTTTTTTTTTTTTATTATTACTGTGTCAATTTTCTTACTAGTGATTGGTCTATTTAGGTTTTCTAGTTTTCCATGATTCAGTCTAGGAAGGATGTATATTTCTAGGAATTTGTGCATTTCTTATAGATTATTGAATTTAGTGGCATATAGCATTTCATAGTGTCCTTGTATAATTTTTTGTATTTCTGTGGTGTCCATTGTAATTAGTCTTTCATACCTAATTTTATTTATTGGAATCTTTTTTTTCCCCTTAGTGAGTCTGGCCAGAGGTTTTTCAATTTTATCTTTTGAAAGAACCAGCTCTTTGTTTCATTAATTTTTTTTCTATTGTCTTTTGTTCTCTATTTATTTCCACACTGATTTTTACTATTTGCTTTCTTCTACTGATTTTGTGTTTGGGCTTTGTTCGTTCTTTTTTCCCTTAGTTCTTTAAGGTAAGATTACTTATTAAAGATTTTTCTTGTTTCTGAAGGTAGGTGGCCTGTAGTGCTATAAATCTGCCCTTCTTATTGCTTTTGCCACATCCCAACAGTTTTGGTATGTTGTGTTTTTTTTTATTTGTCTCTAAGTATTTTTGATCTCTTATTTCTTCTTTGACCCAGTAGTTGTTCAGTAGCTTGTTTATCTCCACATATTTTTGTTTTTTCCAGCTTTTCTCTTGTATTTAATTTCCATTTTCATATTGTTGTGGTCATAAAATATATTTGGCATGATTTTAGTTTTAAATTTATTCAGACTAGTTTTGTGACCTAACGTATGGTCTATCTTTGAGAATGTTCTATTTGCACTTGAGAACAATGTATATTTTTTTGTTTTGTGGTGGAAAGTTCTATAAATATCTATTATGTACATGTGGTCTAATGTGTTATTTAAGACTGTTTTCTTATTGATTTTTTCCTGTCTGGATAATATATCCATTGCCATCAATGGATATTCAGGTCCCCTACTGTAATTGTTTTTTTGTCAGTTTTTCCCTTTAGGTCTGTTTGTAATTGCTTTATATATTTTGTTGCTCCAGGTTGGGTTGGATATATTGATAAGTGTTATATCTTGATGAGTTGTCCCTCTATTATTATAAAATGTCCATCTTTGTCTTGTTAACTTTTTTGTCTTGAATCTATTTTGTCCTGATACAAAAGTGCTCTAGCCCTGCTCTTCTCTGGGCGCTGTTTGCTTGAAGTTTCATCTTCTGTTTCATTCATTTTGAGCCTATATCTGTCTTCATCATTGAGATGGGTCTTCTGCTGGTCACATATAGTTGGGTCTTGTTTCTTAATGCATTTGCTGTTCTCCTGCCTTTTGATTAGTGAATTCTGTCCATTTACATTAGGGGTAGTAAATGGTGATGGTTTTACTGTTATGTTCCATTATTAACAATGCCAAAAAAACAACAGCAGCAATTTTTAAGAGTTCAAATTAGTGTAAGGCAGGACTAGAAAACAGTCTGATTTTCAGCTGATAATTAAAGTACTCCTTATTTTAATAAAAATAAAATTAATTAATAATGGCAACAATCATTATAAGAGGCCTTTAAGGGCAAAATTTAATAGTATGAAGAGGTTCAAAAAAATAGATTGGTGTTATTTTGGGGAATAATACTCTAATTTTTCCTCAGTTCAGTTTGATAAATTGTACCTGATCATATAAAAATTGCTTCATATTTAAACTTGACTATATAAAAAAAGGAGAGATGAAATGAACTCAGCTGGATGACAGATATGGCAAAATATAAGAATGAAACAATTCTACCTAGGGCACTTATATCATGTGCAGATGTAAGGGCCATTTTCAGCTGATAGCTTATATTCTTCCCATGAGCAGTCACAGGTTTGGAGTCAGTGATGCAGTACAAAGCCACAGTCAAAAACTTCCTGATACAACACAAAAAAGTTGTTTCTGTTTCCTTATTAAAATGTCACCTGGTTGTCTATTTTTCTTTATCCATTTATTTGTAGTCAAAAGTTAACAAACAGTATCAACAATTATTGTAGGTGAAGTAGGGTATTGCTGGATCAAAGTCTCTCTATAAGACATCTTTACTGATTGAATCAGGATATTTAGTTCAACCCTCACACCTCTCTTACCTTTCTCAGTCTTTGTCATGTCACACATCTTCTGTCTCCATTTGGGTTATCAACATGACCTGCATATTCTGTTCCATTGCCTGGATAACAAGCAATGGTGGGCTTTCGTCCAGCCATTGATTTTTGTAGTTGCCCAGCTTCCCCACCACAGTGGTGTTTTAGGTTGTTCTTGCTGCTCATGAACAGCCCAGTGGTTTTGCAGCCAGGCTCCTTGCCCTCCATCCAGGTGATTTATCACCTCAGATGTGCTCGGATGAGTTATTCTTCTGACTGATCAGCTGGTTGTCTGTGAACTTGCCAGGGTCATGCAGGGTGTGCACCTCCTGGCTGATCAGCTGCCTCGTCTTCTTGCCCAGGAAGCCATTGACTATGCAGATGCCACGCTTGGCACGATGCACTCCTGCGCCAGCCTCAGGGCTGGCAGCAGTTTTGTCAGCCTGTGGGCTGCAGGCGGCCTGCCTTACCTCAGCCTCTTGTCCAGTGCATTGCTCAGTGGGTTCAGGTTCGCCTTCCCCTGGAACAGCTACAATCAGCCCAGTAGCCCCTCCGTTGTGGGCTCTGCCTGGGCTACCGGGCCCTGGCTGTTGGACTGTGTGTGAGGCGGGATGTGGCCACCATGGCTTGGCCTTTGCCTTGACCTCATTCCGTGGGGTGGCACTGCCCTGGCGCTGTGCCTCTTTCCTGGCCTCCCTGACTGAGGTGCCCTGGGCGGCTTTTAGGGGTGGGCTTGCGGGGCTGTGGGTATGAGACCAACTCGTGGCCAGGAGTGCCCTCACCACTCTGGCACATGAGCTTGTGTGTCCTTCAGTCCTGGAGCTCGTGGTTCTTGTGCAGTAGAAGGAGCTGATGCCGTGGCTCCAGCACAGCAGGTTCTCCATCTTTCTGCACAGCTCGCAGTACTGCCAGTCTTGCTGGCTCTGGTTCAGCCTGTGGGCCCGCTGTTGTCATTGGCCTTCAGTGGCAGAGCAGAAGGGGTTGCAGCTGGACCACCTCACTTGGGGGCCGGGGACCAGGCAGAGCAATAGGGCCAATCACTGCACCATGCAACCTGCGGCCTTTGCCTCAGGGACGCCAGTGCCCTCCCTCCACCAAGGCTGCTTCCTCTTCCTGGGGTCTGGCAGCGCAGCGCTGGCTGCCTCCTCAGCAACTTATCACCTTTGTGGGCTGAGGGAGCGTGGTCTCCCTTTGTGGTGGATGACGAAGGTGACCTCCGCGGGGGCTCCGGGTCCAGGCGTGCTAGACTAGCCTCCTTGGACACTTCCTCATCCTGGGTGCTGGACTGTGGGGCACCCGCTCGCCCTGCGCACTTGTCACCTAGGATGATTATTGATGTATGAAGACTTAACAACCATTTATCTTTTGGTTTGCTCTATATTTCCATTGTTTCTCTTCCCTTGTGATTTTGTGCTATTTTCGTTTGACAGTTTTCTATGATTTTTAAAAATGTTTAGAGTCTCAACTATGGATTTTTGTTTTGTGGTTACTATTAAACTTGTAAAATGTCTTATAGATCAAATAGTGCTCATTCTTCTGATTGCCTCGTATCTTCATTCACCTGTACCCATGCAGTCTTTCTCTTGCCTTTGATATTTTTGTCACAAACTATACCTTTTTACATTGTACATTTGTTACCAAATTGCAACATTTTAAAATGTCCTTCCTCCTTTTATCTTTTTTTAAAAGATTTATTTTATGTATTTTTAGAGAGGGGGGAAGGGAAGAGAAAGGGAGAGAAATATCAATGTGTAGTTGCCTCTTGCATGCCCAAACTGGGGACCTGGCTCTCAACCTAGGCATGTGCCCTGACTGGGAATCGAACCAGCGACCCTTTGGTTCTCAGGCTTGTGCTCAATCTGCTGAGCCACACCAGCCAGGGCTTAACTTTATCTTTTAAATAAATGTTTAATATTTTATTCTGAAGTAGTTTTTTCTGTTTCCTGCTTCTGTTAGTCATCTTACTTAAACTTTTGTCTTTTTGTTTCTCTGGTAGAAGAGCTCCTTAAAACAATTCTTGCAATGCTGGTCTTGTGGTGGTAATTCTCTGTTTTTACTTATATAGGAAAGCCATTATTTCTCCTTCACATCTAAAGGATAACTTCTGGATATATTAGCCTTGGCTGATGGTTCCTGTCTTTCAATATTTTGATAATTTCCTTTCATTCCTGTCTCGTGATTGTTCTACTGAGAAATCTGACTATAATCTAGTGGGTTTTCCTTTGTAGGTTGTTATAGTCTATTTTTCCCTGGCTGCCTTGAGAATTCTTTCTTTGTTATTGAGTTTTGCAGTTTGAATAATGTGTTTTGGAGATGGTTTTTTTTTTGCATTGATATAATTAGGTGTTCTGGTAACTTCTATTTTAAAACCCAGTTCTTTCCATGGAGAGTTCTCATTGATTGTTTGAATAGACCTTTCTGTTCCCTTTTCCCTTTCCTCTCCTTCTGGTATACTTATTATCCTTATGGTTGCTCATTTTTGTATAGTAAGACAATTTTTGTAGAGTTTTTTCATTTTTTTAAAAAATATATTTTATTATGCTATTAGAGTTGTCCCATTGTCTCCCCCTTATTTCAGTCTGCCTGCACAGCCCCTCCCACTCCCCCCCTTTAGTTTCATGTCTATGGGTCATACATGTAAATTCTTTGGCTTCGACATTTTCTATACTATTCTTAACCTCCCCCTATTTCTACCTACTATTTATGCTTCTTATTCCCTGTACCTTTTCCCCCTCTCCCCGTTTCCCTGGCTGGTAACCCTACCTCCATTTCTGTGGTTCTGTTCTTGTTCTAGTTGTTTGCTTAGTTTGTTTTTCTTTTTTAGATTCAGTTATTAACAGCTGTGAGTTTGTTGTCATTTTACTGTTCATATTTTTGATCTTCTTTTTCTTAGATAAGGCCCTTTGACATTGCATATAATAAGGGTTTGGTGATGATGGACTCCTTTACCTTGACCTTATCTGGGAAGCACTTTATCTGCCCTTCCATTCTAAATGAAAGCCTTTGCTGGATAGAATGATCTTGGATGTAGGCCCTTGCCTTTCATGGCTTTGGATATTTCTTTCCAGCCCCTTCTTGCCTGCAAGGTCTCTTTTGAGAAGTCAGCTGACAGTCTGATGGAAAACTCCTTTGTAGGTAATTATCTCCTTTTCTCTTGCTGCTTTTAAGATTCTCTTCTTATCTTTAATCTTGGCTAATGTAATTATGATGTGCTATAATGTAATTTGGTGTGTTCCTCCTTGGATCCAAACTTCTTTGGGGACTCTATGAGCTTCCTGGACATCCTGGAAGTCTATTTTGCCAGATTGGGGAAGTTCTCCTTTATTATTTGTTCAAACAAGAGTTCCATTTCTTGCTCTCCTCTTCTCCTTCTGGCACCCTATGATCTGGATGTTGGGAATGTTTTAAAGTTGTCCCTGGAGGTTCCTAAGCCTCTATTTATGTTTTTGAATTCTTGTTTTTTTTCATTCTGTTATGGTTGAATGTTTATTTCTTCCTTCTGCTCCAAACCATTGGTTTGAGTCCTGGTTTCCTTCCTGTCATTGTTGGTTCCCTGTACATTTTCCTTTATTTCACTTTTCATAGGCTTCACTTTTTCCCCTATTTTGAGACCATACTCAACCATTTCTGTGAGCATCCTGATTACCAGTGTTTTGAATTGTGCATCTGATAGATTGGCTGTCTTTTCATTGTTTAGTTTTATTTTTCTTGAGCTTCGATCTGTTCTTTTATTTGGGCCATATTTTTTTTTTTTTTTGTCTTGGAGCACCTGTTACGTAATAAGGGAAGGAGTCTTAGGTATTCTCCAGGGCAGGCAAACCCACAATCATTGCACTGTGGCGCTCTATCTCAGGGAGGGTCCAAGAGGGAACATGGCTGCTTATTCAGCTCTCAGCCCAATTTCAGGCACTTCCCCCACTTCCCACAAGCAAACTGGGCCCTTCTGGTGCTGATTCCAGGTGGGTAGGCTAGGCTTGTGTACAGTCTAGGACCCTGTGGGTCTCTCTAACAAACTCTCCTGTGAGGCTGGGAATTTCTTCCTCTGCCTCAATCCCCGTAGTTTCTTTCCAGTCAGAGGTTTTGAGGCTTTATTTCCTTGTGCCAGAACTCTGGGTTGCGCAGTTTGTGTCGCTGCACAGTTGTTCCTCCTGGTTTACAATGTACACAAATGTGGGACTGCCTGCTCCCGCCAGCTGCTGCCTTGCTGCCCATCTCGGCCCCTCCTACCGGTCTGGATGAATATTTCTTGTTAACTCCTTGGTTGTCAGACTTCCATACAGTTCGATTTTCTGTCAGTTCTGGTTGTTTTATTTTAATTTGTTGTTGCCCTCCTTTTGGTTATGGGAGGAGGCACAGTGTATCTACTTATGCCTCCATCTTGGCCAGAAGTTGTTATTGCAGTTTGTATGTGCCTTTTGTTGGAAGTGGAGCTGTTAAATCAGTGACTGATGTTACTGTGTGACATACCTATCCAATGTTTTCACTGTTCTTCATTGCCAAAATACTACTGAAAGGCTATTGTTAATAGCTTCAGCAATATGTTTGAGTTCTAAGAGAAAATATTATCTTATCATAATTGCATATCAGTAAGTGGAAGTGTATAATTTCCTTAAAGAACAATTTTCCCCTAAATAATTTCAATCTCTGTAATTAAAATTTAGGTGTTTTGATGCTTAGTTTATTAAAAGTTGTGGGTGTTTATAAGGAATAGGAATTCTCTATTTTCTTGATGATATGAATATAGAAATATATAAGGGAGGTAGAAATATTAATTTATGAAATGGAAAGTAAAGATAAGTGAGGTTGAATTATGTTTAATCTACCCTTGCGGTAGTGAACAAAGCCTTTTGGTTTCCGTTCTCCTTTCTGCACTGCTTAATTTCACAGGTTCTAGAATGGCTAGTTCTGTGGGGGTGTTTTTTTATTTTAATAATGACTCTCAATCAAATTTGTATCATCATTTAAGCTTTGATGCTAATTGCCTGGCTTCTGTGGTAAATGTTAGCAAATTCTTCATGCTTTTCACTTTTGTGATTTCTTTTGACAATGTAGTTTCATAAACGGTGCTATTTATATTCGATTCCACTTAATAGAGTTCTGTCTTCTTGAGGCAGTGCAGGAATGTGAGTGGGGACTTGTTACTCAGTGATAAATTCTATAATGGCGTAATAATTTAACTCTAGAAAGCACATAAAAGAAAACTGTCTCTTTCAGGACATCCTTAAATTGCAGTCTGTTGTGCAAGGTATTTCTCCCAGAGACTTGGTTAAAGCTTTGTGGGTTCTGTGGTTATTCATGTATTATGACTGCACTCTTTCCCTTCAGGATAAACCCTTTTGTAAGTTGGCCTTTATGATGTCTCTTACCTGTATAAGGTCTGTATTCCACTTGTTATTTTCTTTGGGATAACTGGCGCTTTTTTTCTTTAAGGAGGAAGAAAACAGTTCTCATTTTGGGTGGACAGACTTGGTCAGCCTCTGGCAGACTGTAAACGATTAGGAATTGACAGAGCCTGAGTTAAGTCCTTTTTTAGTATTTTGGCCTTTGAGTTTCCTTTCCACAGAGAAGGCTTTGCAAAGGCATTTCTCCAGGAAAGCAGGGGAGCTAAGGGCTGTGGATACAGAGATTTAAATCCTTTCGTCCAACATACAGACATGGAAGGTGGGGAGAGCATACGCATGTCTTTTATATCAAACCCAAGAGCAAGAATTATATGCCCTCTAACTTTAGATTCCAAAAAAATTTAGGCATCCTGTTTGTGAGCTGTCCCTTCTGACTTAGTACTTTTTTTTTGTACAGAGAGTACTTTCAAAAGTTTTTTTCTTAAATTTATTGTCTTGAGAGTCATGGGGTGGGAGGGAGAGAGAGAAAATGAGGGAAACAAGAAATGCCGATTTGTTGTTCCACTTATGTATGTATTCATTCACTGGTTGCTTCTTGTGTGTGCCCTGATGGGAGACTGAGCTCACAACCTTGGTGTATCAGGCAACACTCTAACCAGCTGAGCTACCCAGCCAGGGCCCAAAGAGTACTTTAAAATTTCTTTTCCTTTTTAGTATGGTATCGATAGCTAGGACTTAGTTTTATTTCCAAGACAGCACCAGGAGGTGAACCACCTTTGGCCTGCATGTGTCCCAACACAAAATCATAAATTTACTTAAAACATCATGAGATTTTGTGTGTGTGTGATTACATGTCACAATGTATTTAATGTGTGGCCCAAGACAACTCTGCTTCCAGTGTGGCCTGGAGATGCCAAAAGGTTGGACATCCCTGCATAGACCAATATTCTGGTTCACTTGGATATAAGTGTTGGGAATTTTTAAAGGAAAAGATAGAATTTTGTGAGGAAGATAACATTTAGCCCAATTATACAGAGTGAGGAATACAACATTTTAAGGTATTTTTTGCTAAAATGGAAGGTGTGAAAGAGAGAAACATTTTAAAAAAGTCTTTTGGCAGCTTGCTCCACTTCATCGGCAAGCTGTAGAGGAGGCCTGTTCAAGAGCTAAAACCACAAGTGTGTTTGGGTGCAGAGGGGCCTGGTTATGGCTGAGGAACCCTAAGCTGAGGGGGCGGATGCCTAAATATCCAAAGAAGGTGGCTGCTGTAAATCTGTAGGATCTGGGAAACCACTGACATCCATTGGTTCTTCTTATGCTTTTTATTCTTCAGATCACTTTAAGAAAGGCTTTTATTGTTTAAAAAAACAAAACCAAAAACAAACCTCCACTAGGGACAGGAAATAGGTATCATTTTATAGGTAAGTAATGGTAACCTCTGAAAATTTTGGGGCTGAGTGACATAACTTCATCAGTGCTTTAGGAAGATGATCTTCAGCAGAACAGAGGGTTGGAGGGCCGGGAGGACTGAAGACAGGAAGATTAGGTAATAGGCTAGCACAGTAGGCCTTACTTTCACCTTTTATCCTTATGGAATTTACAAGACCACGGCCAGTTTTGTAGCCACAGAGTGATGGTTACATACTCAGATGCGACAATGTCACAGGAATGTATTTTGTGAGTTGTCAGTATGAGGTTTGTTGTGGTGGTGGTGGTATCCTTCTGTTCCTTTCACAGGAAGTGTTTTCTCCCTTTATTTGATGCTGGTCTAGAGGCTGGATTACCTGGGTGCCACTTGGGCTCCAAGACTATGTAACCTTGGGAGAATCACTTCTTGGTTTTCCTCATCAGAAAAAAGAGGTATAATTCTTCTATAAAATTATTTCACACTTACAGCTTCTAAGCCAAAATGATTATTTTGATTCCAGTGGTGAATGGCAGTCTGTGTAAATCCCACGGGCATCCTTTTATCTGTGTGTGCTGGTAAACTTTGAGGAGAGAGTGAGACAGGATACGAGTTAAAAAAGAGTCTACTCTTTTGTGATATTTAAATATTTATTTAAGTTTAAAAATAATTTTCATGGCACCAATGATTTTATGCTAACTACATACTGAATATGTAGAAAAAGTACATTGCTTTGAAGGAAAATGTAACTGAGATTTTTTGGCACACGAAAGGTTAACAACTATTTTTTAATGAAACTAAGAAATTCACATTTGCAGGTAGTTTACCTTCTACTGCTTAAAGATGCAGTACACTATTCTTTAGTAAGAGTTTTATTTCCTCTGATAGATGAAGCTATGGAAACCATTGCTTTTTCAACGAGATCAAATTAATTGAGAGAAAATAGGAGACAGAGTGGAACACTGTAAAACCAGGTTAGAAACTTGAACAATTTTTAATGATGGGAGATATCAAAAAAGACTAGTCACCAACAAAGGAAGTTTGTTATTCAAGCACTATTTGAAAAGCAAATTGAAGGAAACTTTTCTATTGGTATTTTCTGGGATAAGCCCTGGAAAAAAATTAGTCTGAAAGTTTCTATTCAGAGAGAAAAAAATCTAGCTGTTGGAATTGGTGTGGACTATTGTACTGTTAGGACTCTAGACACAAGAAATGTACCCAGAAATGGGATACTACATCATTTTCTAATGTGAATATGAATGGTCAGAGTCAAGGCTATTACTCACTGCATAGAAACACCATATTCTACAAACTGAGGTAGGAACACTACACTAAAAGGTAATCTGCTATGTTGCATAAGACAGTAGATATCCAGGTTAAAAACCGGCCCCCCTATCTCCTGACAGCCTTTTCATCTCCGAGTCTACTTTTTCCACTTTAATTCTGTACTAAATAAAGCCTTTCCTATGTAGATGGCAAGTGGCAGTGGCTAGTTAATTCTAAGTGATCCCTAATCTTCACTAGGATCTCCCTCGGTTTGTCTTATCTCTTGGTAAATAGATGTTTGTAATTCTGCCCAAATTGTTGCTGGTATGGAAATGATCAGACAAGCCCTCTTCCACTCTTAGATTCTGGCCGTGTTTTAGCATTCCAGTACTTGGTCTTGCTCATCTTGGAATCAGACATCTCTTGCTGGTTGGTTGTTCGAGCACCCTGGATCTTTAACTCACGTCAGGAACTAGAGCAGAGCCGACCCTCTTTCTGCTAGCTTGGGAAGGGGCAGTTTTATTGTGTAAATCAGGGTTGGCAAATTATGGCTTGTGGGCCAATCAGCTCACCATCTCTTTTTATAAGTATAAAGGTTTATTGGAACACAGGCTTGCTCCTTCATTTACATATTTATATATACCTCTGGCTGTTTTTGTGCTACAACGGCAGAGTTCAATAGTTGCCGTAGAGTATGGCCCACAAAACCAAAATTAAAAAATTTACTACCTGGCACTTTACAGGAGAAGTTTGCCAACCCCTGGTCTCAATGAAGGGACATTTAAAATTATGTACCCCTCCGCCCACCCCAAAAGAAAAACTCCATTTTATTCAAAGGCTGTTACATTGTGTACACGGACATGGTTCTGCCATCTCAGGGGACAAACCAGGGGCGAGCAAATCTAAGTGACTCATTCTGTTCTCATTTGGGACTGCCCACCACCAGAAGGTGTCAGCAGCTGCTCCATATGTGTAGGGTCCCAGGAATTGTCCACTGACCGTCCTTCAATAAGTCCTCAGGCCCCAGATGACTTAGAAATCGCTCCCTGAGATGAAAACAAGATCTCACATGTGAGTGTTTATAACAGTTGCCGAGCTCGAACCTTGGACCCCACACTCACCCTTTCCTGCGGTGCTTCTGCATGCTTCCGTGGCTTCCCCCAGCAAGGATGGCAAGTGCTCTTTCCTACAGCTTTTATTTTCCTGATGCAGAGGGTGACCCTAGGGGGCAGTATTTCTACATCTAAGTGTTGGTCTCTGCCACGTTCACCTTCTTTCTTGGTAGGCATCTGCTAGAACTCCTATTTAAAGAGATTCTTTTCCTGGTCCCTTCCAAGGCTGTTTGTTGATCTTGGAATTCTATTTTCTGAGGCTTTTCATTCTCAGGATCAGTTTCTTTCTTGCATCGTTTAGTTCGTCAGGCTCTATTTTCTTAGTCCATAAAGTAAAAACAAAATATGAATTGATAAGAAAATAACATTTTGTTGCTAAAATATAAGTTGAAATAGTCTTTTTTTTTTTTTTTTTTTTTTGCTGGGGAGGGGCTTGTACAAAATAAGCACTGCTCTCTGACTCTCAGCAGTCTCAGATACCTCAGTTCTGGCTTCTGTTCACTACACTTTGTCCAACGTTTCTGACAGTCCTATCTCTAGTACCACCGAGTTCATCTAACACCCCTGGAGCACTCTACAAGTCTTGAGGTTCTTCAGAAAAAAAATTACAGAAGGTAAAGTTCATCATACAAAATTCATGGTGATGCCCACTAGGATCTAGTCTAAGGGGACAGACTTACCCCACCCCTGCTGCTGCTGCTGCTGTAGCGCTGGTCCCTTCAGATGCCCACTGTGCTCAGATTTGGGGGGAAAAAACAAAAGGAAAAGAAAATCCAGCTCAGACCATCATAAGAAGCAAGTTTCCATTTAATCATTCTACAGGATGTTTACTTTTTAAAAAGCTGTGTCTGGCAAGAAAACTTAGCCCCTGAGGCTGCTGTGACGAGTCTGCCGGAACCCAGCAGGACAGCTCCTGCAGAACACACGAGACAACAGCTCTCTAGTCTTCAGCTAGTGTCCCGTCTGCTGGGTGACACTGCTGTGATCATCGGTAATAGTAAAATAAATTATTTTTACTCGATACTTTCAAAATAATACACATCTATGAAAAATCAAAATTCAAAACCAAAAGTTATCCTGCAAGTTGGGAGGATGAGTAAGAGTCGCCGAGCCTTTCTTGAGAGAACCTCTGAAGGAAATGCGCTTTCCCAGTTTGCTTAGACAGGGCATGAGCCTATCCCTCTCTTCTTCTGGGAGACAACCCTCCTAGGCTGTGGACTTTTGAGTCATGAAAGGAGGACTTGGTACATGTGCCGATGGTTTCCGCGATGGGTCCCATTGCTGGGAACGGGTAGCCGGGCTCCTTGGTCCACCTGGCTAGTTACTGGGAGGAGTCATGCCTTCTCAGGTGTCAATGAGCAGGCTCACCACTGAGCGGATTTTGCAGGCAAACCATCGCCTGAGGGGACAAAAGTATTGATAGTGGAATTGTTCAAACTCGGGAGTCTGGCGGATATCGCGGAAAAAGGCAATGTCAAGGTCGGACTCGGTAAGGATGATCAGGAGGAGGAGCAAAACAAAGAGGAGTCCCATGGTCACAAGGAGCAAACGGAGGACACTTAAAACAAACTTATTCACCTGTTCCTCCTCTGGCCTGCCGTGCCCCTGACACAGGGCCCTCAGCTCTCCCCCAAGGGCCTCCACATCGGCAGCAGTTGGGGTGCTGGCCTCAGACTCCTTCTCCTCCTCGATGCTGCAGGTGGCCCCATTGATCTGCCGGGAAAGCAGCATCAGCTCCAGGCTGTGCTCGGCCACAGGGGTGGGCAGCACACTGTCTGCAGGGCTGTAGGCCTCGTCCGCAATCACTGCGACTCGCTCATTGCTGTCTGCCCGGCTGCTTCTCACGTGAGGCAGGAAGGTGTCCCCGTGAGAGGAGGAACGCACCGGGGTGGAATGGGCACTGTCCCGGAGGGACTCGAGGCCTGGAAAGGAAAAAGGAGCATGAGTTGGCTTTTCTGTCCCAGTGCTCACATTTTTTCTTTTTGCTTCTGGTTTTGGCCATGTTTGTTAAAGATGGCACCATTTCTGCGTCTGGTGTCCTGGGCCTGATCTGTGGCTGCAGTCTGAAAGAGAATGTGAATTGCAGACTACCTCCGATTGAGGGCTGGGGCCATGGTTTAGGGAGCACAGGTTTGCCTCCTGGGCTGAGGGCCTTGCCAGGCAGGAATGGGGAGGATGAGGCCGTGTTTTGCCTAGCTCGGCCTCATCTAATGCCGATTCTGGAGCCGAGCGTCCTTTTAACAACCTAGCCACAGCTGCTTGAGCTGGCGAGGCCATCTTTTGGGTTTTCTGCAATTGCTGTTGATCTCTTCAGCCTCCCAGTTCCAGCCATCCTGACCTTGTGGGATGTGAAAACCCTGTCTGTTCTTCCTAAGGGCTCTCGGAGAGAGAAGTGCAAGTAGCCTTGGGCAGCTCCCTCTCTTCTCCCCTTTGAATGATCTGGGTCCAGAATAGGCTGACAGGTTCCCTATTTTAGACACTTTAGAGTGCAGAGTGGACTTGGAGATCTTGCTGGGTGAGGGGGAAACTCTCTTACATTTGTTAGGAGAGAGGGGGTCTTGTGGCCCCTAAAACTACCCACTATCTCTTTATTTTCCCAGATGGAACATTTCTCTTTACAGGGCTCAAGCTCTGGGAGGGGAAACAGGAGCTGGTTACTCCTGCAACCCAACGACAGCCACCCAGGCCGGAGGATATGGGCTCAGAGGCACCGAGTGGCTCTCAAGGAAATGGCTTCTCGTTTCAGGTTCAACACCTGCATTTTCCTTTCCTAGCCATCTTGGTGGTGCCACAGTGGTTCTCCCTGCCTTTATGGCCTATGACACAAGAAGCCAGTCCCCGTCTGTTGCTCTGAAATTGACCCTGACTGTCCCAGAATGAAGCAAATTCCCAGACAAGTAAAACCTTGACCTTCCCAGGGCTGATTAGGGAGTTTGCTGGTGCAGGGCTAGCTTCAAAAGCCCAAAGTTCTCTTAAAAGGCACTAGTGGCCTTTCAGAAGTGTGTTGCATCTCTCCTTGGCTCCCCTGTGGTACAGCCATCGGCACCCAGGCAGCCTGCCTGCCCAGCCTGCTGGAGCCCATTTCAACACCAAGTACAGTTAAGGATTCTCCCGAGGAATGAACCCTGGAATTATAAACAAGAGGTGGCGGGGGGGGGGGGGTGGCAGCCCCGTTATCCACCTACACTCCCCAGTGTCTCACCATCAGCACGTCTGCCGATGCTCTCAACCTTTGCTTTCAGGAGCTCCTCATGGTCCTGGCTGCATTCTGTTTGTCCCTATGCTAAGAATCTTAAATTTGTATAATGTTTTAATCGTTTTAAATCACTTTCATTTTATCTTTCAACAACTCCATGAAGCAGTGAGTGTGAGAGGTTACAGAACTTTCCCAAAGTCATATAGTTGGTTGGTTAATGGCAAAGACAAGGACAGAATCCAAGCATCTTTCTATTTCATGGTGCTAATGATCACATAGTTGGAATTTCTGGGGAGGGGGACAGTGGTCCAGGATGAATTAAGTCAACAGCGTGCACCTTTCTTAGATTGAGGTCCTAATTGCTCAAGAAACTCTTGTGCAATAATGTGACATTAAGAGCCTGCTTCCTGTGGCGGAACTCTTGCTGCTCCTTTGACCCGTTTCCCCCAGTGTCCCCGCTCTCGCTCCCCCGTGTGCACGTGCAGCATGAAGAACATGTGCCCGGGGGTGTGTGATGGGGTCTCATATAAAACTGAAACCTTCAGGCCCTGAGCACACATGGTATTGGTGCAGCTCTTTTCCCAACCACTCCTGTGGCCCCCTTTCCTCTGGAACCTCAGCGCCCCCTTGCACAGGGCATCTCACACCCTATCGAGGGGCTGTCCCCTCACAGGGACAGCTCTGACTGCCAGATCTTTCAAAGTATGAGCAGCTTACTGCCAGAAGCCACTTCCATGCAAGCTTGGCTTGGCCTGCAGTTTAGCCCTAAGCTGGGGAAGGAGAGAGGCAAAGGCCGTGATATCAGAGAAAATTGGGGGGACACCAGAAGCCACATTAGACTGAATTGTTGGTGTTCTCAGTAAACAAATAGTGGGTATGGATGCATTTTTAGTAGTGTCTGAGAAACAAAATTACTCTGTAAATGTTAGTCTTCTGTTCCCTCAGCAGTTAGTCCCGTACAGAACTTCAGGTTTCACTGTGAACCACCACCTGCCTCACCCCTTCATCAAACCTGTCATTCTCGGGGGTGGGATGGGTGCCGTGCATGGGACCTGGACGAGTGGCACAGCAAAACAGAGTGTCGTTTTTACCTGGGAGGTGCTCCGGCTGATTGCGTTGCCCAGAGGTGGCTCCCAGGGGGCTGGGGGGCACAGTGGTCAGGAGCCTACCCTGGAGCCGGGGCCCCATCCTCAGGATGCGCACACTCAGGGGTCGAAGGCAGTGATTAGTCAACCGCAGCTGAACTCGGACTCTGGTGTGGATCTTAATCAGACTCTTCCCCATGGTAGCCCAGGAAAGCAGATACTTCTTCAGTGGAAATCAGCCGATCTCTTCATGGAAATCAGCCAGGCAGGGAGACTCAGAGGGAAAGGACGGAAAACCAGCTAGGGACAGAGGATCGCTGCTGCTGCTCCCACGCTATGGCAGCGCCTTCACAGTGTCTCCCACGCTGGAGCGAGCCTGGGCTCCATGAGCCTCAGGGCCGGCTGAGCTGCAGGGAAGGAGCAGCTCTGAGAGAACCATGTTATCAGGGGCCTGGATTCAGTCAAAGGCACTTAGAGCCATAAAAAGTAATGCTTCCCCAGCCTGTAGCTGTTTCCCTGAGGCCCTTCCGTATAAGGCCCTAGACCTCTGGGAGGGAAGGGAAGGGGACAGTCCCCAAGGGTAGGGGGAATGGGGGTTGTCTCAGGAAATCCAGGGTGTGAAGCTATGAAGACTTTAGGCTTTGGACTGAGTGGCTTTGAAGTGTGAGGAACTGGCACTGGGGCTGGAAATGGACTGTGTCTCATCCTTCGCTGGGATGAACCTGGTGCCGTCAGCCTCAGGGTGGATGGGAAGAGGGACACACAGTTATGTTTCCTCAGAAAAGAAGGAGAAAATCATTCCACTCTCCTGAGATGAACACCCCAAAAGAGGAGGGGCAGGGAAAGCCACACTCAGGTCTCCTGTTCAGTCTACGGGAGGGTGAGCCAGGACGCTGCCCGATGATGGTCAGGCCTCCGCAGTTCCATCCCTTGCGTGGTGATTATACTTGGTAGTTTACACGGCGCCCTTCCAAATTCACACCTCCTCTACAGTGGGGGCAACAGGCTTAGAGAGGTTAAGCTACCTGCTCCAGCAAATACATGGCAGAGCTCTGATTTAAACCTCACCTTGGACTTCCTGACCAGGCCTGTCTGCGCTGTGCTTGCTGCCTGCCCAGTACGTGCTTTAATCTCTTTAAAATATTGCGCATACCAGCTTCCCTGCCACCAATGGCAGGGAAGATGTCCCCTGTTTACAAGTGGAACGACAAAGACAGTAAGTGAAGCACTCAATAGTGGTTGCCCAGCAAGGGTTCTCAGCCCTAGAGAACCACACGCAGGTGAGGCGCAGGCAGTGACACGTCATAAAACCCTAAACACAAACCGGAGATCCTCCCATGGAGCAGATCCTTCCTAACCCGAGCAGTTTTCCATTTTCATTAATAAGCGGCATTCACTCAGAAAGGGCAAAGGGCCTTTCCTCCCCAGCCTCCAAGATACCAGTTTGAAATAATCCTGCTGCTTAAGATCTTCTGAGGTCCTACAGACCATCATCATCATCGGGAATGAAAACAATTTCGCACCTGTATCCAGGCTTCAGGGCAAACCGGGTCAGTGACAATGGCAGGAGGACACCATTGCCAGTCTCCTGACAGTGTTAAGTACCTGAGACTGGAGAGGTGTTAACCTGAGGCTGCTGGGGCATCTAGTTCCCACTATACACAGACTTCGTCTCTCTTCCCACCTCCATCTACTCCAAAGGGAGGGCAGGGTTGGGAGAGATGGACAGACTGGGTTTCCTAAGACAACATTGAAGAGTTCAATAGCAAGAGGGCAGATTTCTACAACTGAAGTAAAGGTGGTAGCAGTTATTGGAATGCTTCAGAACCGAGAGTTTATATTTTGGTTAACTGCCTCAGCTACCCTGATAATTTAAGCTGTGGAGGTTGGTCAGATCTGGAAAACAAATGAAAAGCCTCTCGATGGGAAGCAGTTTCAGAACTACATGGAACCTGGTAGATCCCACATACACTTTCCCCAAGCACTTTCAGATCCACCACCCGCTCCTGGACTGCAGCTCAGCAGGGCTGGAGGGGGTCCCCCATTGCCTGACACCCAGCTTCATTCCCATCCACTGGGCAAAGCCTTCTCCCTACCACTGGAGCAACTTGCTGCTGTCTCTAATGCAAATACACCTCTTCTCAAGGTCCCTGAATGGAACTGGTCTAGGTCGCGACTCAGAAACCTGTGGTCATCTCCAGAGCTCATGCTTACCTTCCATGATGGAGATGTGAACAGCTCTTCTGCGGGTCCTGGGGACGCTGCTCAGCCTTGGCCCATGGGTTATGGAGGGACAGCTGCGGCTGGGAACCATCCCAGCCCTGAGGTTAAAGAACACTGTTAGCTCAGTGCACAGAGAGCTGTGGTCAGGATTCAGAGTTGATGAGTGGCTACTAGAACTGCCTGGCTGTATTAAGTCTTTTGTGTTCTAAAAGATCTTTAATGCCTGCTTTTTGTCTTTAGTCCCCGGATCCTGCTCAGAGACCCTGCTGTAAACTTGTCCACTTCTCTCACCCCTGACCCACCCAAACCTTCCTGGAGTGTGGCCACAGTGCCACTGGTCTCTGGAGAAGGGTCAGGGAGTAGTGCCCCAGGATAACCCGTGCTCCCAAAAATGTGCCCGAAGATGGATATGGCAGCCTCCCCTGGCCTCCAGCAGAGGTGGCTGGTGGTGGGGGCTTATGTGAAGGGGCGGGTAGTGATGCTCTCGTTCCCAGAGGTCAGGCTGGCTGGTAAACCCTAGCTCTCTTGGCCAATCACATTCTTTCTGGGTCTCTTCGGGTTCTAGGAGATGGGCTTCTAGAAATGCATGATTTATAATTATGCATGAAACATGGATCTCAAAACTAGTTTACACATAGTGTGAGAGGGCTACAGGGCTGTCCCTGGCTTTCTGTAATGAACTGATTGCACAGCCAAAGAAATCCTGCTGCCTGGACATGTCCTCCATGGTATATGAGCAATCTCAGGACTTGGGAGGACAGGCGAGAATCACCCAGGAAGGTGGCTCCGGGGTCTGATGCATTGTCTGTGCTGCTTATATCGGCCTGCCTTCTCTCCCTCTCCTCCCAGGCTCAGGGATTCCAGGGTCAGATGGCTTCCCACACCTTTAGCTGAGATGAGATTCTTTACTTCTCCTGCCCTGTTCTCCTTCCGCCTTTTGGGAGCCATTGTGGCCAGAATCTTCACATCACTCAAACTGCTGGCTTTTTTGAGGTTCCGGAACCTGTGCTTGAACTGCTTTTGGGGGAAGCCCCTGGCAGCCTACCTGTGGATTTCCGGTGGCTCCCGTTTGATCTTGGCACTTGACTCCATCACTTCCTTTGCAACTCGGCCACTGTAAGTAGTGTAATAAAACAAGGAGGAAATGAGACAGGGTTCCAGGACGGGCTCCTCTCTAAGATCTTAGATTGCTCTGGCTGAACTGGGAAGTGGCCTCTCTGGCCTGCCCGTTCCCACAGTTTAGGCCACCATGAAAGGCTTGCTTGCTGGGGTAAAGAGTTTTAACATGCCCTGACAGCTGACCTTAGAGAGCTCTTTATCTCTGGAGTCTTTGGGATCTTCCATTCTCATTTATGAATGGTTCCTCATTGTCCAGCATGTTCCAAAATATCGCAAAAAAAAATCTTTACACAGACATGAAAATAACTACTGTCACAGTCCTATTGTGCGGCTGTTGTAAGGGCAGGAGGAGAGGCACTCACTGAGAACCCTACAGACCCAGCCACAGGGAAGGAGAGAAATGGTCAGAGGGTTAGGAGACAGAATTTGGTGGAAACCTCAGGCTTTTCTGGAGGTTCCCAGTTTCTTTGTTTTCCAGGGTAAGGACCGCTGAGCCACTGTCCTGGAGAGAAGGGTCTGAGAATAGGTCCACAACGGTTACTTACTGTCACTATTTACCTGTATCGGAACCGGCTCCCTTTAAAAAATAAATTGCTGCTGGACACTGTGCGGACTTGGCTTGACTTCTCCAGCCTGCAGCAAGACAAAGTCCAGTGTGAGAGATGGCCCGCAGCGGTCTCTGAGGCTGCCGCAGCGCCTGCCCAGCTCTTTCCAAAGAAACCCCTCAGGAAAAGGCCCTTTGCAGCCGGGCTGGTCTCTGACTCCTGCAGGATCTGAGGGCTGTGCTCACGGCCTCAGTGCCAGGGACAGGCATGCTGAGGCCCACTCTCCTGTCAGGGGAGCGAGGGCTTCCCCAGGGTGTTTCATGGGGTTGACCAAGGAGACTGAGAGGAAAAAGTTAGGGGTGATGGTCTGGGGGAGTAACAAATGCCACGCACTGAATTGCAGCGGTGTGACCTTGGGCTTCTCTCTCTCTCAGCCTTAGTCTTCTTATCTATAGAATAACAGGCCGGGACTATTCGACCTCAGGAGTCCTTTCCAGTCCTAGCATCTAATGCTTTGTGTCCATGTCTCAGTGATGAGGGTGGAGAAGAGAGTGGGGCTGCTTTCCTATGCCATCTCCTGGGAGAGTCCTAGAGTGTATTACCATGTTACAGGCCCTGAGAAGTCCTGAAATGAAGAAGCTAGCTTAACTTTAATGAAAGTTCCATCACTTATTTGAACTTGGAACCATGCTGCCATCCCTAGAATGACTATTAACATCACTCTCAAGGCTGTAGAGACAGCTGATGTGGAGACGCTGGAAGGTCAGGGACACCTTTCGGGTGACTTCTCTGATCCCACTTTGAAAAGCAAGTTTGGGCAGAGCTGCCCAGAGTGAAGTCTCCCAAGAGCCAACTTGGCCCACGGCACGCCCTGGATGCCCTGCTTCTACTGCAGCCTGGAACCCATCTAGGTCTGAAGCCTTTGCTGGGAGTGGGCAGTAAATATTGAGGGAACCGTCCTCACAATCCATGAACAGCAGTTCCTGAGAGTCACCACCCTCACCTATCTCAGGGCTCTGTGAGGCTCAGCCTGCTTGCCTTCCCGCCCAAGCACATTCGTGGGTCTGACCTGGCTCCCCTCAGAGCACTGGGCCAGAGTCAGGAATCTGCGAATGAGAGATGCTCAGATGCTCAGCTGCTGCTGCTAGAGACTTGGCACAACTGGGGATCTGACCCAGGCTAGAGACTGAGCACTTAACTAGAACATTAAGTGGTTAATGGGAAGCTGCAAAGGGACCTTGGTTTCCACTGTGGGTGTTGGCAGGGCTGGGTGGGTGTGGAGGTCTATTAATGATTGGAAAGACTCAGAAACTGAGCTCGGTCACAGGTGCAGAAGCACAGTTCTGATCCCGTGACAGAGAAATGAAGGCCTCCAGAAATGGTGCTGAAATGCTTTCCTGGCTTTCCTGGGACAGCCAGGGACTGAAAGGGAGGGGAATCTGAGCATGCAAAAGGAGAAGTCTTTTCCAAGTGTCTTCTCCTTCATGGGAGGAATAAAGGTCACTCAAGTTAGCATTCAGGCCACCCTCTCAGTTCATCCTGATTCCATATCAAATGCATAGAAAGTTGGAAGCAGTTCAGAAAGCCTGACCCAGAAACAACTTCCGGGGCAGTGTCCCCAGTAAGAGGGAGGAGTCCAGTTCTGCTGGTCAGCATACCCATCCCGCGTGGGTAGCAAACAAGTCTGCTGTCTCCAGGATCCTTCAGGTTACTGGAGGGAGAACTATGGTCTCTTGGGCAGAACATACCACACACTTTTGTCTTATGTTGTCCTCATTAAGGTACAGCTTGTTAAATCATAAATCATTGCATTCTAAAAACAAGACCAAGGGTTTTAGCGAAACGCACTTTATCTGGCATCTCTCCAGTTTCTCAATGGGCTCTTTCTTTGCCCCCTAATGCTTTTATGACCACTTTCTTAAGGAAAGAAAACTGAGCACAAAATTCTCAAACACTTTACAAAATTCTATGGTAAATAAAGTTGTTTTTGGCTCAAAGTAGGCTTCTCAATACAAGACAAGTCCTTGCCCCCCTCCAGCCGCCCCATCCCGGGCTCCTGGGCACTTGGCCTGTCATTTGGCAACACCTCTGGCTGCGAGGTTCCTGGAGGGGCTGGACCAACGCCAGCTTAGCACCGGTTCACCCACTGGGGAGTGGGCCCCGGGGTCTTTCTAAGGCTTAGGGAACTGTTCTGGGCTGTGCCTGCTCTTTCATGGACCTGTCGTGTTCTGAGCCGTCCTAGGGCTCGGACTGGCTCCACAGGGCTGGTTTGGTTTGAGTCAGGCACCCACGGGCTTCTTCTGGCCCAAGACTTACTCTGGGAACCCGGGACTGGTTTGCCACTGAGGGCTGTCCCAGGACGTCACAAGGCAGTCCCCTTGGGCAGCTCTATAGAGACACGTTTCCAGACCGGGTCAGTTCTGTCCCTCCACGGGGTGCACACAGACACCCACCCAATACGGGGTCCGAGTTTTACAAGGAAGCTCAGCCCTGTCACCTCATATCTCATTTCTCCAAGTTTCCTGCCCGTCACTGCTCTAAAAGTAGCTTTTATGACTTTGGCTCTGCAGGTGACAGTCCCCATGCCAAGTGTCCACTCACTTGTAGAAGGCTTGGTTCTCAATTCCACATTTCCACAGGTGCTTGCAGGCTTCTGGAGTTGGAGCAAAATATGTGAGAATAATTTTCTTTTCCTACAAAAAATCCCATATAGAAACAGCTGAGTGTGGATGCAGAAGTGGAGGGTGAAGTAGGCCAGGACCCTGAGCCCTGAGCTGTCTGAGGGCTGCTACGACACGCACAGGCTGCGGACGGGGAAGGGGCTGCCTGGCCGCCGGCTACTCGGAAGAGAAGGCCCACAGGACCCACTGGTACGGAGCTCAGTTGTGCGTGTGAGTTCACACCTGGCAGGGCCAATCAGAGTCAGTCTCAGCTGGCACAAATTGAACCAAGAGTCCTCACCAGAGAAAGTGGTTCTCATATCTAAAATTTTTTTTCTTATTTATTATCTTGGAATTTCCATATGGAAGCAAAATAATCTTACTGTGACTGCATTTCCTGGAGGCATGGAACCTCTGGGTGTCATTGGCATCCCTAAGGAAGCCCTATGTTCCAGGGCCTAGCCACCTCTCCCGCACCTCCAGATCTTGACCTTGGTCTTGGCTTAGCATGCACATGGCTCAGCTCTACCTCTACCTGGATGGAGCACGTTGGTTCAGCCCTGGCCTCGGGAACCATCCCAGTGCCCCAGCCCTCCTGAAAAGAAGGAAGCCAGCACTCACCTCTTTCTGACTTACGTATAAATAGAAAGTCTTCCCTTCGAATTTCAGCTTGGTCACTTCGTTCCTAGAAGCACAAAGAGAGTGCCAGTCACTGTGCTGCGGGCTGCTTGTTCACAGCCAAGTCTTGTAGATGCACAGCCCACCCCGACTGGCAGGGGCTCCAGGCACAGACACAGTTTTAGCCAAAATCAGAACTAAAACAAGACAGCAGCGCAGTGTTGGAACAGTTCAATCCACAGTTTTCTGGTCAATCAAACTCTAATAATTGGGTGAGAGGAGGAGTTCAGGCTCACTCATAGTGGCTGTCAAGGGAAGCATTGGCATGGGAAGTGAGTCTAGGTAGAGCGGGTCCCGGGCCATTTCAGGACTTGGTTCATAACATAGGTGCATTATCCGGATGGGACTATCAAACATAAGATGCCACAGTAGCTGATGAGGCCAAAGTTCAAGATACAGCAAATAATGAAAAACAATGCAACCAGGTTCTGAGGGAGTTGAGTCTTTCAGGTGACTGTGCCACTGGATGGGAAATGCGGTTTAATGCAGACACATGTCAAACGATCTCAGGGAGGGGGCGAAACAACATACCAAAGAGAGAGAACAGATTACATGGAACAGTCATGCAGCGTACTGACCAGGAAAGGGGCTTAGGGGTTTTTGTAGAAAAATCCTTGAAGCCACCAGCCCAGTGAATGGCTGCAGTAAAAGAGGCAAACAGGATACTGGGGTATATCACCCGTGGGACAGACACAAATCAGAAGTGACATGGTTACTGTACATGGCACGGCTTAGACCTCACCTCCACATACTGCTTGCAGCCTTGGTTACATTTACAAAGTGGAAAAATGACCAGGGTCATAGGTGGATGTCCCTGAGAGCCAGAGAACTAGACCTTAGCACTGGTCACTCTTCCCTCCATTTGCCTGACACGGCTGCCCTTTGGAGCCGACAGCCCTCCAGCCTCTCAGGGGGCGAGGTCCTCATCATTCTGCCCGCTGGCACCATGGAGTCTGACCGTGCACATCTGCCTCTACTTGGCTTCTTCCTCTTTGCAATTTTTAAGAAGATTTCCTCAATATCCTAGGAAGTAGCTGAAAGGTAGTGAGAACCATGCGTATCCAGTTTACTACTGGACCGAACTGAGGGGACAGAGGAGGGTCACATTCCCTGGAAATCATGGTTGTGTCAGAATGAGAGTTCACAGCTCCGACCACCAGTTCTGAGCTAATACAAGACACAGTGCAGTCCCTCCCTGTTTGGCTCCCGTCTAATCAGTCACTCGATCTCTCTCGCACACAAAATACATATCAATCAGTTAATATATAAATGAGCACACAGATCATCTAGGCTTCAGAAGAAAGACAGGGAAGTAAGAGTTTTCTATTGGAAGTGAGATTGGGCCGACACCTACGAAGGCAGAGACATTGTGAAGAGGAGACTTCCTGCAGACGGGAGAGGATGAGGGGTCGGGGGAGCCAGGCAAACATCCCGGCTTCTGGGAGGGGCGTAGGGACACTTTGGGAACTGCAGGTCCCTGTAACAGGTGTGTCCTACCTCAGGAAGCAGCTAGTCTGCTCAAGTGTGGCCCAGGTCAGAGTGTGGCCCAGGTGCTGGGCTAAGGGACACCAGACAACCCAACTGTATCTAGGCAGCAAGCGCTCCTCACTGGGAGGGAGAGTGGTGGCCTGATGTTGCTCATTGTCTTTTTGTTTTTTTTAATTTTAGAGAGATGGGGAAGGGAGGGAGAAAGAGAGAGAGAGAAGCATCACTGTGTGGTTGCCTCTAGCACACCCCATGCTGGGGATATGGCCCGCAACCCAGGCATGTGCCCTGACTGGGAATCAAACTGGGTGATACTTTGGTTCGCAGGCCTGCGCTCAATCCACTGAGCTACACCAGCCAGGGCCTCATTGTCTTTTCTTGAAAAGTATTTTGTTGGACAGAAGACCCCGAATCTTCACCATCTTCACCCAGAGAGCACAGTGAGTCGGCCGACTTGTGCTGGGTTGTGTGTGAGATCAGTGTCACTAGCACTCGGTTATCATCACGTTGCCCGTCTTCACAGGAGCAGTGAGGGTGGAAAGGTGGGGTCTGTCTCTAAGGTCAGTATGGGAGCCAAAGAGGATGTGGGAGCACTGATGCCCTGCAGTACCCTCAGCAGAAAGCTCACCAGGAAGCAACTCCATCTCCAGATTCCCATTGGCTCTTCTGGACCAAGGAAAGCCACTTGTCCAAGCCCATTGGAGGAGTTGGCCGGCTTAGACTTGGCAGTCTAAGGCCCAAAAAGGGACAGAAATCACAGGGGCTTGGTAGAATATGCAACATGTTTTGATGAGGCTCACAGATGTTTGCACAGGCCAGAAAAAGGGTTTCCAGGGCAGTCAATGTCCATCAACAAGCCAGAGTCTGCACTGCATCGCTCCCAGAGCCACGCAGGAGGACAGACCCCAAACAGACGGTTCAGAGTGGCTTCAGCTGAGGCAGTGTCTCCTGCCTGCTAGCAAGGGGAGTGGGAGAGGGAGGAAAAAGTGGGGATGGGAGACAGAGCAGCACCTGTGCTCTTGCAGGCAGTGCCCACGGTGCGGGTTGGCCCGAGGAGGGTGTTTGCCAGGGCAGCAGGGTAACGTCTGTCTCCCCAGGGGACCCTGTGAGTCCCTCCTGTGTTAGGACAGTGGGTGAGGGAGTAAGTCCCCTGCAGGTGCTATGGCTCTCAGCAGGGAACCATCCCAAAGTCTCAGTCCTCGTGGGAACTTGGCGTCTAACATTGGCTCCAGCCCTAAGCCTCTCATCATACCTGAAAATCCACCCTCCACACCCTTTCTTCCTCTGGAGAGGCTGTTGGCTCTCAGGAACACCACTGTGGAAGAATAGGATCCCCAGAAGAGACCACTACCTTCATCAGTTAGCACTGCGGATGCAAGGCTTGGGAGAGGGCTCAGAACCGTAACTGCCCAATCACAGACAAAGGACATGGGAACCACAGCCCTCCCCAGTTAGTGAGGTATGAAAAGCCTGCCTTGGAAATGAAGATATTCACCATTTAATGAAGTGGACCCTCTTGTTTCCTTGAAGAACAACAAACCCAAAAGGTGTGAAGGCGAGAAATGCAGCATTTCCTGACACATCCTGCAACACAGAAAGACTTCTCATCAGGGGGGTCCAGGGACCGAGGAGACAGGGTGAGAAACAGTTGCTCATCGGTTAATACCTGGTCCTGGCAGGAGGTCACGGAGGAAGAGCATGGCCTTTGGAAGTAAAAGGCAAGTTACTTACCTTCCCTGAGCCTCAGTGCCCGTAACTGTAAGCTGTTGATTAGAATGACACCAACCTTGGAAGGCCGTGTGGACCTCCGAAGAGAAGGGCAAACCCTCACACATCGCTGGTGGGGCTGCAAAGAGGCGCAGTCACGTTGGAAAGCAGTTTGGAAGTCCTTCAAATTGTTAAACATAAAGTTTACCTTATGACCCAGCAATTCCACTCCTGGGCGTGTACCAAAGAGAACTGAAAACGTATGTTCACACGGAAACTTGTACATGAATGTTTAGAGTAGGATTAATTATTCATAACAGCCAAAAAGTGGAAATAATCCCAGTGTCCATCAACTGATAAATGAAAGCGCAACGGAATAACGCTCAGCAGTAAACAGGGGTGAAGTGCTGACACGCGCTACCACCTTTGCAAACAGGTGATGGAAGAAGCCAGTTCCCAAAAAGATCACAAGTCGTATGATTCCATTTGAATTAAAAGTCCAGAATAAGCAAATCCACTGAGACAAAAAGCTCCTGGTTGCCAGGAGCTGTGGGGAAGGGGAGGTGGGGAGTGGCAGCTAGGGGGTGTAGGGTTTCTTTTTTGGGGGTGATAAAATGTCCTAAAATTAGATAGTGGTGATGTTTGCATAACTCTGTGAATATACTAAAAACCACTGAACTGCGTAGTTGTAAAAAGGGTGGATTTTATGATATGTGAATTACATCCCCCAAAAACTGCTATGAGGAGGAGAGAGAGGGAGTGGGACTATGGCAGTTACCGTGATGGGCCCGACACGCCGGCTCCCTCCGGGAGGCTCAGCTGAAGGAAAGCAGCAGCTGGCACGTGAAGCGGCCATCACCAGCCCTGCCGGTGCCTTCACCGACAAAGAGGCCCCCTGGTCACCTGCCACCGTCCGTCTGTAAACACCAGGCTTGAGGCTCTGCTGAGCAAACAGGTGCAGGGGAAGGTGCAGGTCACGGTCCCCTCGCCTGGGAAAAGGAGCTCCAGGAGGACCAGGTCTTTTCCAGTTTGGGGCGGGGCACAGAAAGCTGGCCCCCGGGCTGTGCTCTCTTGGGGCTTTCTTCCTGGTAGGGGCCTCGGGTGAGCATCTGCTCTGTCAGGGTGTGTGTTCGGGCCAGAAAGTCATGGCAGGACAGTAGTCGGCCATCGCTTCGACGGTGCCACGGAGTCCGGGTCAGGCAGCTGGCGCGAGGTGGACAAGCGGGGGCCCTGGCTGCCGGGCTCTCCAGTCTCTCCTGCCTTCAGGACTTACTGCCTGGAATAGATCTTCAGCCCCTTTCATCCCGAGAACAGTGGGGCCTCTGCAAGGGCTTCATGAGCCTTGCCTCAAGAAAAAAAAAATGCAGCTTTGCCCTAAAACTGTCTCATAGAGTCAGGGTTACAGGTGTGAGCATCTGGGCCCAGGGAATAAATCATGTTTTGTAAACATTCCCAATTAATGTATTTTTATTATTGTCCCCAGGGTCTGTAGTGACCCTGACACTTGGCTGCAAATACAATGTCATCCAACCCACGGGCACAGCAAAAAGCTGTTTAAAAATAACCTGAATGGAGATACGGTGAGACCACAGGGCTGGATCTCCTCCTGCCTGTCATCAGTGCTTGGTGGTGGTGAACACCTGAGCGCCAGCACTGTGCATGGGCACGTTCCCTGCCTGGGGGCACCAGCGCTAACCTGGCAGGTTGGCAGAGATACGAGCTGGACCTTAGGGTGGAGGACACCTGGGAGGGGTGGGCAGGGAGGCAGCCTGCCTCAGACGGAGGGTGGGCGCCAGGGAGCTTTCCACACACTGTGCAGGCAGGAGCCACGGGACTCCTAAAACTGCAGGTTTCCAAAGACTGAGACTTGAGGGCAGAGACTTGACCTTGTTTGTACTCTCGGAACAGTCCCGCTATAGGGTGCGCCAGAGGGGCCAGAGTGGCTGCAGTGGGGGAAGACATATGGGAGCAGAAATGAGATGGAAGGCACAGTGGGGCGTGGCAGGGAAGGGGTTTTCCAGGGCTCCCTGACACAGCAAAGGCCTCGAAGGAAGAATGGATGGAAGGAAGGAAACCAAGGGTCGGGCCTACAGCGGACTGAGGATGGCCTGAGGTAACCGGGAAAGAGCAGACAGGGCAGCAGCAGGGTGGGCAGAGAAGGGCCTCTCTGTCTCTTGCGCTGCTGAGCTCGGTGGCCAAAGGGAGGGCTGAAGAGCACCTGCGCCACACCCATGGCGCCACGGGCTCGGGCTCGGGGTCAGACCACTGGGGCCCAGGCCCTGGCTCCGCCACTCCCTGCCTGTGTGACCTCGGCCAGGTCCCTTTCTGTTTCACACTCCCCACTGTAAAATGAGGGTGGATACCACTATCTGCCTCTTAGGGCGTGCTTAGTGGTTGTGTTGTTGATATTAGAGCTGCTACTGATTAGCTTAGTTTGTTGAACTTAATTCAAAATCTTATTTTGATAAAACCTAACATGTTACTATTTTTCCCGAAGTTGATGGATTTAAATGTTGTTAGTTGGGAAATGAGGGTGTGGGAAGTTGGGGTAGAAAGGGAGAAGTCACTCTCGTTAGGGGACCATGGAAGAAGGGGATTTGGGGGCTACACGTGGGGATTGAAGTGAAAGTAAAGTGGGCAGAAGGGGAAGGAGGCAGAGGCTGTCACACAGATCTGTGGGAGCCACCCCAGGGACTCTGGCCACGGCAAAGGGAACAGAAGGTCCCCCCATGAGCTGGGTGCTGCCAGCCAGGCTGCCGGGCTGGCCTCCCAGTGAAGGCAGCCGCTGGAGTTAGCGGGGAGCAGCCTCTCCTGACCATACTGGCTGACTCAGAACAGGGAACAGCTGGGAACAGACCCTGATGGATGCCACGTCACTCCAGTGAGAAACAATAGCACGGTGACCAATCCCAATCCAGTGTCTCACGGAGCAATTCTCCAGGCTGCTCCCAATGCCACCGTTGTTCTGGGTGAAGGCCCCTGCAAGGCCCTGGTGCCCGGGTGCCCACGGGGGCAGGGCAGCCAGAACGTCTGCTAGTGCTCGGCACTCGAGGCGCAGGACTTGGAATTCCAGTGGGAAAGCTCTTATCTGCACCAGCACGAAAACACCAGCGGGCAGCCGCGCCGGCACCTTCTCTGGAACCTTCCCAGGTTCTTCTATCTAACACGCCGTTCTCACTGTGAGCCTGCCTGTGGGGTTGGTGTGCGCAAGGACAAGTTATGTGACGAGAAGAGGGAAACGAGGACGAGAAGTTGCACACACAACAGTGACCTGTCCCCTTTCCATCCTGATGAGATCAGTGCCCACAGGACTGAGCTATTAATGGATCTGGGAGGCAGAATAAAAACTTGGGGCTTGCAGCCACCGCGGCTAGCTCCGTCTCCACTCAACACCCGCCAACAGTCAGAAGGATTCAGTTCACTTTTACAGTTGAATGTAGAAGTTAATTTTCAATTTTTCATCTTTGTGGAAAGTGTTTTTGTTTTGGTCTAGGACCCCAGTTCTGTCCCCCCCTCCCATTCCTCACCCAAGGACATGCTTATTGATTTTTAGAGGGACAGAAGGGGTGAGGGGAGAGGCAGATGTGAGAGAGAAACATCGGTCCACCGCCCCTGCGCGCGCCCCGAGTGGGCTGCAGCTGGAAGCCGTTCAGTTTGTGGGACGGTGCTCCAGCCAGCAGAGCCCCCAGGCCAGGGCCCAGCTCTGTTTTTCATTTGCTCTGTGACTTACTTATCTTCTCTGAACTTGAGTGTCCTCATTTGTCAAATAAGGACAGTAATTAACTAGTACTTCAAAATACTACTTCTGTCTGATGGCCTAAATGACTAACAGCCAGGACATGGCCAGAGATGCTTCCACAGAAGGAGGGTGGGCCTGCACCGGGTCACTCACACGTTCCGTTGGAACCCACCCTCAGACTTGACCTGCACCATCGACGGTCCACCCTGAGGTGATCACGCTGCCCAGAAAAGGACTTTGGGAAATCACAGCACTGACGGGTTCTTGGAACCAGCCCGGTCCCCACAGCCTGGACCTCCAGATACAGTGGAGTGGGCTTCCGTCTGCTGCCTCCCCAGAGGGCGTCCTGGGTGTGTCGGAGCAGGGACCCAGCATCCTTGCTTGTTACACCTCTCTGGGTCATCCTTAAGCTAACACAGTCCAGGTGCACAAAGCCTCTACTGTTCTTTAAAAGCCTTAGTGAAGAGGAATCCACACGCCCTTCTGGACACTCATGCCCATTCCTGAAAGAGCTCGTAGCCGGGAGCCTGTAAGTCAATCACGAAAATCGCCGAGTTTCAATATACTCACACCCGGCCCCTAGAAGCTAGGGTGGAGATCAGGAGGAGGAGGTGCCCTGGAAGAGGCCTGGCATCACCCACGGCAGCTCAGAAAGTCACGTTTTCATTTCAGCAGTGAGCCTAACGAAGTAGCTGACAGGGGCCTTCCTGAGGGTGAGGGCGAGTCACCACTGACCCTTCCTGTTCTGTTTCTCTGAGGTCGGGGCAACTCGTCCAGCCGGGGAGGAGGGTTTATTCAGAGAGAAGTCCAGGTGGCTGCATTATGAAAGTGATGATCCTATGTGAAGAGCAAAGTAACACCACTGTAATTTTATTTGTGTGGTTGCTCCAACCTAGATCCTGCTGAAATCAGTTTTCTCCTGGTCTTTTCAGAGCTTTACATCGTTCAAGTTTTGTATGGTTTCAGTAGTTTCGTAGGTCTTTGCCTTCTCTCTGTTACAAATGGCAGTGGGTCCCGTTTTGCTCCTAAATAAATGCCATCTCTCCAGAGGGAAGACGGTGAATGATAACTGAAGGAGCACAGCAGTGAGACAGACAATTCTGGGTTCAAGTCCCAGAACTGTCTGCCCTGTACCAGGAACTCTGGATGTGTCTGTCAGTCCCAGAGGCTCAGTGTTCTCATCTTAAGAAGAGGACAAAAATGTCTTGATAGTGTTATTGAAAAGACTAAATGAGACAGTGCACATAAGTGCTTGGTACCTCTGTTCAATAAATGGCACCTTTATGACTCATGATCAGGGTGGGCACAGGCTGGGTACCTGTGACGGCCTGCTCACTGCAGCCCAGGGTAGCCACAAGTCCCAGGGCAGCCACAAGTCCCAGGGCCCCCTGGAGGGAACAGGATGGTGGGTCCTTGGGTTGGAGAGGAGTTGGGGCTGGGGAATGGGTTGCAATGCTGGGCTGCCAGCGGGTTGCTCTGCTCTCCTCGCCCAGCAGCTGTAGGCTCTGTCTGCTGGAGCTCCTGCCAGGAGCTGGGGGCTGGGGGAGGTGCAGAAAGCTCGTGACAGCCTGTGGGAGTTGAGTTCGGGCATCATCGTAAGCCAGCCAGATATCGGAGCCCCCCGTCTGTTCCCACCCAGAGTTGGTGGGATCTCCTCTTCCTGGTGCCAGGGCCAGAGACAAGGAAACTGTGGGTGGAAAGAAACCATCGGCATGGTCGGAAAGAACAGCAGCTTCTTAATCGGTCCAGGAGAACAGAGCCCAGCCAAAGTGTTGTTCTGCTCTCATTTAATTATCAAAACGATTCCTCCTCTTCTGTCCTCCCTAGGGCTGCGTGCCCCAGATTCCCTGGGCCCAGTAATTGCCTCTCTGTTAATAGAAATCATCAGTATTTATTACACCGAGTGCTCCAGCTTATTCCAGCTCTCCTTGTAGCAACGTTAAGGCGAATGCTTGGTAGCACACCACCAAAGTAACTCTACTTAATGACAAGAGTAAATGCTCCCAAACTGTTCTTGCTGAAGAAGGCTGAGGAAATCCTGAGCCGGAACCCAGTGAGATGAGCTGAGGGGCCACGTGTGGGGTCTGCAGCAGAGCCCTGGTGTGGCCCTGGTGAGCGAGAAGGACAGGGCCCAGGAAGAAGGGACTGGAAGCCCAGTGCTCTGACCGCTCACACCTTCTCCCTGAGGAAGTCTCCTGGGGGCTCCTGTTCCTTACAGAGACACAGTGGGAAGTGACTTGAGTTCGACTTCTTGCTCTACCACTCGGGGCCCTGTAAATTGTGGCTTCCTGGGACTTGTATCTTCTCATTGATAAACCAGGAAGAATGATACCCACCTCCCAGGGCTGGTGTGAAGATTAAATGAGAAGACAACAGGAAAGGGTCCCAGTGGGCCCACCACGGGAGGCGCACCACACGTGTCCCCTCCTCCTTCCTGCAGTCTCTTCGGCCCGTGCCTGAGCAGGACACGGCCATCGAGGTTGGGGCTGAGCCAGGAGCCCCACGGTCGCTCGGCTGTGCCAGGTTCACTGTCCACCGTGGGCTGGCAGGTGGCAGCCCTGCCCGGGGACCTATCTGAAGAGGCGGGCACTTTGTGTGGCCTCACGGGGACAGGGCAGCTCTGGAGTCAAAATGAGAGGCACCGGCACTTTCTGGTGACGGTGTCTATTTTTAGGCAGCCATGTCCTCCAAGGTCATGCAGTGAGTCAGCAGTTCAGGGCAGGGCACTGTTATTGAGTGCCCACTGTGTACAGATGAGGCAGGGAGGCCCAGGGGAGCCTCCCAAGGCCCCAGTGAGCAGGAGCCCGGGATTGGAGCCAAGGCCGCTGGCTGCAGGCTCTCTTCCGTCCTACGGGGCTCCCCAGCTGACAGTGTCGGAGCAGTTAACGCAGGCTGAACTACAGCCGCGATGCAGAGGGCATTATTTACGAAGCTTTGCTAATTCATTTTTAAATATCCATGTGTGAAACTTTTGGTGTAAATAGGCATCAGTGTGTTCTCTGACAGCACTGGCCCCCCGGAACACAGGGGTTATCTGGCAGGAGGCTGTGTTGGGGGGTTGGGAACTGAGGGGTGAAGAAGGTGCCCAGGGTTTCGGAGTGCCAGGATGCAGACTGTCGTCAGAGTGCACGTGTGACGTTCCGACACTAAATCCTGGGCAAGAGCACAGCACCATCGCCTCACCAAGAGGCCAAGGGAAACGCAGCTCTGCCCCCACATCGCTGGGCTCCTTGGTTTCTGTTCCTTTAATTTTGTTGGACACATGATGTCCCCTCAGTGTTCCGTTCCCACTGGATACTGCCTTCCTCAGATCAGTGTGAGGAGCAGTTTCACAGGTGGTGCTGGGGTCCCTCCAGGGGTGGAAAGACAGAGGCAAATGCTGGGGGAAACTGAGGCAGAGACAGGCGTGTCAAAGCAAGTAGCATATGGAGAGGCAGTGGAGGGAGACGGCCACAGAGCACAGGAAAAGACCAGGGGTCTCCACTGCTGTCCGCAGTGGCTGTGGCCGCCTGAGCTCAGCTCGGAAACACCAGACGCATGTAAGTAATTACAGAGGTTTTCTCTGGGCAGAGCCTGCCCGGCTGCTTCCTGTCTCACCCTCACACGCACCTAATGGAATTAAATGTGACTCCACTGCAGTTCCGCGCAGTGACTTACGCTGCCGCAGTCAATAAAACCCGCTCTTGGACAGAAACCGGATTACGGGTCAGGGAAGGGTGGGCTGTCCACGGAGACACCTCTGATCAGTCCCTGAGGGGCAGGGCGCTTCCTCACCGCTCCTCTCTTCATTGCCACCAACTTACCCACTGCCGCTACACTGCAGCCCTCTGACATTGAGGTGGCAGCATGAAAGTATGCAGCATGGAACCCAGAGCAGTTTTCAAAACGAGACATTTTCTCTGGCATCTGTCGCTAAAAGCAAATCACCCAGCTGTTGGAGGGGTGGAGGGTGCAGGCGTGTGGTCCCTCCCTGCCTGCTGCCCTCTACAGGAGGCACGGGCAGTGCAGCCTCCCACCGTGGGGGTCTTACCTTACACGGGTGAGGGTCCACTCCGTATGTCTCCAGTGTCTGCGCTTTTCTTAAAAAGTTCAGCTCTGATGTTGCTGGTGTTTGACCACTGGAATAAAGAAAATCAGATGATTTCAGGTGGGGCAAATTATTAAGTGCTCAGGATAAGGCTCACACCACAATTTTTCCAGAGCGCACTCTCTGCTCTGTTCCAGGAAGAACTGCAGAGATTCCTGCCTAGGATCAAAAACGCAGATGTCTTCAGGGAGAGGCAGGGCAAGTAATGAATGACATGAACTGAGGGTAATACAGCAGGGACGGGAGGGGGCTGTGGCAAACTGGGGAGGGCCACCCCATCTAGTGTGGGCAGCTGCTCCTCTGCCCTGAGACTGTAGCTGTGGGAATGCAGTGCCCAGCACTGTGAGACAGAACTTTTCATGAGAAGTCAGACCGCCCAGGACTACCAGGTGCTGCAGGCCTTTGCCTCGCTCCCCTTTTGCTCCTGCCCCAGCCAGGCCACAGACACACAAGAAAACACACGTATGGGCGCACACACGGGCAAGGCCGCACCCCACAGATCAAGGGTGCTCATATCTCTTTCTCCCGTGGGGGGGGGGAATAAATAAATAAGCAAACAAACAAAGAGAAATCAGAGATACCGTTTTTATGTGGTATTTCATGACCTAAAATAATATAGGGGCAAACAAGTCACATCTGTCGCCTGGCTGCAGGCCATGGGTTTCTCATCTGTGATCGGATCTAGACTGAAATATGAAGAAGGGGCCTGTCCATCTTGCTGCTTCACCTAACCCTCTTCCTTTACCAAGAGGGAACACAGGCATGGAGGTGACGAGATCGCCAGCAGGAGATGGTGTTGAGCTCCCCAGATGCCACTATGGCTCTGTGTGTCCACAGGCAGTGACTATGAAAATGGAACGAGCAGCAAAGGAAGAAACTGGCCCTGGCACCAAGCCATACAAAGAAGGGGCCTTTGGCAGCGCCATCCCCCTCCTGGCTGCCCTTTGGCGGGTGTGTAATGGAGCTGGACACAGACCACGGCACTATTACCACTGTCAGGCTCGCAGGACCTGGAGTCCTGGCAAAGCAGACATACTTCTACGGATGTGGGGGTGGCTTCAGGGTGAGGAGGGACGGGCAACTGGTTGTCCAGATTCCCTCCAGGGTCCCTCTGGAGAGGCAGCAGCCAGGCAGCACCGTAAGTGCCAGCCTCTGTGCTGCCTGTGGTGAAAGGCACCAAGACATGCCGCACACAGTGTGGGCCCTTGAGGAGCTCCCGTTAGAGTTGGAGAAAGGAAACACAGACACGTTTCTACATTGTGAAGATGAAGCTGAACCTGTGCAAGCAGTCCCTGTGTGCAGGCATTATGTCCACAGCAGACTTCTACATCCACCAATGGGCTGAGACGCAGCAGCAGGGTTTGGAAAATGCTCTGCAGTTGGCCAAGGGCTCAGCCCCTAGCTCCATTCACCTCTGAAGGTGGCCCGAACCTCTGGGGGCCTCCAAGCGGGCATCATCTTCCTGGGGGATCTCCAACCTTCTACCAGGTTTCTGAAGGACTGCCCCCCATCTAAAACCCTCCTGGCTGTGCCTCAGGGGAGTCCCAGCACATCCTTTCCACCTGCTTTGAATGAACCCTGAGCCCTCACACAGGTCTGTGTATTCCGACTTTGACCACAAGGGGCCGCTATTTCCCCAACAGAGTGATGGGAGGAGCCGGCCTCTGGCCGGGTCTCACGCGGAGAGGGGTGGGAAGCTGCTAGGCTAGGATTCCAGTTTTGATTGGTGTCACCGTGCCTCTGGGAGGGTCGGGAACCCGTCCCGCCACACGCAGCGTGCAGGAGCTCTGTTTACAGTGGCTACGGAGGCTGTGGGGACTGTGGGGACATGTTCGTTGCTAAAATCTTTGAGTGAAGGGGGAGCAACGGATCGGGGTAGAGACTAGTTCAGGCTTACTATTATCATTAGAAACATTTTTTACCCCCTCTCGGGAATTTCTTCCCCAGAATGGCAGTTACACAAACACTTTAAAACACTTTTTAAAATTATAATATATTGATACAATAGCATGCTTTATTTTACAACAATGCGTTGTATGTATCATTTTTCTTTGTAGTTTATCAGTTCGGGGAATCGGGGCTCCAGCATGCCACACAAGGTGAAGCCCAAACATCCTGTTTGTGTGTGTTTTTTTTTTAACCAGTCTCAGTAGAAAATCCTATCTCATTCTGGTGAAAGGATGGGTGCGTTGATGCTGTGTGATGACATTAGGAATACTGTGGGTGAACTAAGAATCTGCGGAGGACAAGACTCCCGCTTCCAGGTGTTTCTCTCCTCCCTGCGCAAGGGTGTGGGGCTGAGGCAGTGCTGCAGGCACCACCCAGGGCCGAGTGCTCTCACAGCACCCTCGGTACCCTGAGTCAGCCCAGCGGGGGCAGGCCCACCCACTGACCCTGAAGCCCCCTGAACACTCTCAGACTGAGGGCAGAGGCTTGCTCATTTTTCAATCCCCACTCAACCCTTCCTCTCTAATCTTTTTTCTTTTCTGCTGTTTATGTTTTTCTCTTCTTTCTTTTCTGTTGTTTATGTCTTTCTCTTCCTTTTTGTTCATGCCTTTGACCTCTGTCTCTTCATTTTTTCTTGGTGAAGCAAATACCTTTCAGGCCAACAACCCCTGTCTATTGTCCTTACGATACAACATCTCTCTTGCCTTTAAGAGCGAGCCCACGGGCTTGGTTGCAGTCACTGAAAATGGTACATCCAGAGTCAGGAGGGTCAGGCTGTGCGGGAGACGGTGTCCCGGCCTTGGGCCGAGTGTCACTCACCTGAGTTCCATCTTGTGAATCTCAGCAATTTCCTTTCCAGCTTCTCTGAATGTTTAGGGAAAAACTGGAACTTGGAGCTGTAGCCTTCAGGGTGTTTCCCCGGGTCATAATCTCCAATCTCCGCTGGTAAAAGGAAGGTAGAGGAAAACAATGGTAGAGATTGGCAAAGCAACAAGATTCACACACAGAGCAGAAGTCAAAGCAGGCAGCAGGTTTACAAAGAACCGAGGATCTTGAGCCTGGCTGTGGGTCGGCGGAGGATGTGTGTCTCGGGAGCATGCCCACAGTTGTCTGCCCAGGCGAGCACACTGGGTCGATGTCGAGGCTGAGCAGAGAGATAGTAGAGCTGACCCTGTGTTCTGAGGGCACCACAAGTAAATTTGCAATAAAAGAGAGAGGTCTACACTGCTGTCCCCATCCATTTGGTTATGAGAGGAAGGCCTGGGAGCAATGCTTTTTGTGGCAACACAGGACACCAAGCTTGATCAGGAAGGCATAGAACCCCTGGGCCTGAGTCAAATCAGAGGAAGTCTCGTTCTGACTCTGACGATTTTAGCGCAGACACAGCAAACTGATGAATAAGCCATGATGCAAATTCAGAACTCAACTCTCAGTCCAAACCAAATGAAATCACGTGAATAAACATCCACTGAGGGCTGAGCAGGTGCCAGGCACCCTGGAGAGGACGGCGGAGTGGGCAAGACTGGCTGTAACCAGAAAGTGCCATTGAGATCAGCAGCTCCAGGTCCCGAGGCTGACTTCTCAGCTCCCTGCACGGGGTGGGGCTTTCCCCCCAGAGCCCGTCCGTCCCTACAGCTGCTAAGCTCGCAGATCTTAGAGCTTCGTGGGCAGGGTGGCAGTGGGCCCATGGTGGTCTCCACAGTGTGTTCCTAGGTGAGAACTTAGCTTTGTCCACGTCAAGTACTCCACAAGGAGCACCACGGGTACACGAAGAGGAAGGGTGGTAGGAAGCTGTAGCTGCTCAGTGGTTGCCTGTTCTCCTTCCCTAGTGAGAACCACAAGCGGCATGGAGAGAAGTTGGTGTGGGCTCCTCTCACGGTGGTTTAACACCGTGCTTCCTAACACTTGGGGATTTCTATTATTAAGCAGGAAACTAAAGGCTTCCCTGGGCTTAAAAGTTCAGAGTGACCTTGAGCCATGGATTCATTTATTACGATTTTATTTAGAAAGCTCCAGATGGAAAACGTTGATGTTGGATTTCAATTTCCTTAAAGAAAAAAAAAAAGAAAATTCTAATGTGGTTGTCAGGGTAAACTGAAGGAAAGGCTGGAGTTTAAAATTTCACTTAGTCCGAACCAGGCTCTCCTTTAAAAATGAAAGGAGCCTCTTTGGGTACCTTAGGGTTGGCAAGCACCTTCCTGTTTAGGTGATTTTTAAAAACAGGAGTCTCAGAAGCCACAGTTTTAATGGGCTGACTTTTACATTCATAATGTACCTGTGATATCACTCTCGCTAGAAGAACTTTAGTTTGCTAGCAAGGATCTTCCAGGTTCTCTTCATAAAGTAGCTTCCTGGAGTTCACAGGTTTCTAACTAGGAGTTCACACTTTTTGGTAGAAATGTCATGATTTTAGTGTTATGGTCCCAAATAATCCAGTGACAGTTTCAGGCCCAAGGACCAAAGTCATCTAGGGAGTGGCGCTCAGAAGACCCTTGCATTTCATGAGAGGAGGAGGGGTTGTATATGATGAGTGCTTCCCTTTCCCACCGTTTTTGCAGAAAAAGCCAGCCTGGGCACCAGCTGGGCCAGACTCAACTCTGCCTTATTAGCATGTTAGGAAATGTGTTTCTTACTCAGAAACATTTTCAACTTTGAGCACTCAGAACGGAAAGCGCTCTGAAATAGACACCAGCATTCCAAGATGCTTCACATCTCTGAGATTCGCATAAAAGGAAAAAATGGATTCAGATTACTCTTCAGAGTCTCGGTAACTTTATCAACCAAGGATGAAAAAACACCCCAAAAGCAGCGAGAATGACCTAAAAGGCTGGCACAAAGCCCTCAGGTACAGGGTGGGGTTGAGGGGTCAGAGCCTCCTGGGTCTAGGGAGTCAGGGCGAAGCCCACTAATTCGGACTCCGCTTCAAGTTAGATATATCTGCGTATATGCAAGAAATAGTCATCTGTGGTAACTGAAATAATGTGACCAGTAGTTAGCATGAAAAGCCAATTTATCCTGTCCAAAGTCATTACCTTGAAGGATGTAAGCGGCTAACAAGGCAGCATCTGATGTCTTGCAGAGGAGGCGACCGTGGTAGAGATCCCTTTTGATCTGTAGGAAGACTAAATACCTGGAGAGAAAACAGAGTGAACTGCAAAGAATTTCTTTGCTTTAAAGACAAAATCTCTGTCAGGACACTTTTACTACATTAAAAAAAAAATCTCAAAACATACCACAGAACAAATACATTTTCCATTTCCCTAAAGACTCTTTCAAGTGCTTTGCCGTGAACTGATTTGAGGTTCAATTCAAAACAGCCTGTCGGTTTCTTTCCGTAGCTCAAAACAGAAATGGCACGAGCTGGTAAAAACACTGCTCCCCCAGCGTTGGACTTTGGAAGGAGCCAGCCCAGATGAATTCAGTGTCAAAAGAAAGAAACCTAAACAAAGGTTGGCAAGGATGTGGAAAAAAGGGAACCACTGTGCACTGTTGGTAGGAATGCAGATTGGTGCAGCCACTGTGGAGAACAGTATGGAATTTCCTCAGAAAACTAAAAATGGAACTGCCAGTCCTGGCTGGTGTGGCCCAATGGATTGAGCACTAGCCTGCGAACCAACAGGTCACTGGTTCTATGCCCAGTCAGGGCACAAGCCTGGGTTGTGGGCAAAGTCCCCAAGTAGGGGGTGCACGAGTGGCAACCATAGATTGATGTTTCTCTCCCTTTCTCCCTCCCTTCCCCTTTGTCTAAAAATAACATACATAAAATAAGTGGAACTGTCATTTGATCCAGAGATCCCACTTCTGGGAATATAGCCCAAGAATCCCAAAACACCATTCAGAAAGAATACATGCACCCCTATGTTCATAGCAGCATTATTTACAATAGCCAAAATCTGTAAACAGCCTAGGTGCCCATCAGTAGATGAATGGATAGAAAAGATTTGGCACAATTACACAATGAAATACTATGCAGCTGTGAAAAAGAAGGAACTCTTACCCTTTGAGACAGCATGGGTGGACCTGGAGAATATTATGCTAAGTGAAATAAGCCAGTCAGAGAAAGAAAAATACCATATGTGACTCATATTAGAATCTAATGAACAAAATAAACTGATGGACAAAATGGGACCAGAGGCAAGGATACATGGAACAGACTAACAGATCTCAGAAAGGAGGGCAGTGAAGGACTGGAAGAGATTAGCCAAAGAACATACATGCATGTGCGCAGAGCCCATGGACACGGACAACACTGTGGTGAAGATGGGGGGGCAGGGGTCAAAGGGTGGGGAGAAATGGGGGTCTTCTGTAATAGTGTCAACAATAAAACATTTTTTGGAAAGAAAAAGAAACCTATATCAGAAGCGAGGGGCCAGCGGGGCCTCCTTCCACCTCGGACTCTGGCTGATGTTCCTTTTTAAGAAGGGGAATGGCGGGTGAAGGAACTGGCCCAAGGAAGAGTTGTGCCTGGGCCTGTCAAGAGCATCTGTCCACCTGCGGAACAGCTGTCAGTCACTGGCAGAGGCCAGGCAGACCGCTCAGAAAGGGGTAGGGTGTGAGAAGAGGCACGGGCGACGGCAGCACAGAAATTGCGGCTGGTGATTCTTCGCACACAGGAAGCTCTCACCTCAGGTGGAAGCAGGGTGTGAAGAGAAACAGCTCATGGCAGCGGACAGGTAGGGAACACTCACTGTCTGCCAGCCCAGAGGTTATGCACTTTACATGCAGTGTCTCACCTCAGTCTCACAAAACACTTCGAGGTAGGTACTTAGTACCCCCCACCCCCGCCCCAGCTTTAAAATAAAGAAACTGAGGCTCCAGGGGTTTTCACATGGGCACACAACTGGTAGGGGGCAGAGCCAGGACTCAAATTCAGGACTGTGGACCCCTCAGACCAGCCCTCCATCACTGTGTTACACTTGCCCTCCTGGCACTACAGCTGCTTCACGGTTTCACAAGCAGTTGGTGGGCCCTGCCTCAGTAGAATGGAATTGTTGACTTTCCATTTTGAAAATGTCTTTACAAGGAGAGGGGCCTGTTCATAACCTCAGTGGCACCCGAGGAAGAGCAAAGCCAGGGGTAGCTCACCCTTCAGTGAGTCACCTACCACAGTGGCTCCTAGACCGGGGAGGGCGGGGGGGCGCCTCCACGCAGTGGAGGTTTAAAAATACGTCTGTCAATTCTTTGCTACTCCTCATCCCCAGAGGTGGAGCCTAGTCCCTTCCCTTTGAGTGTGGGCTGGACTGAGTGACTTGCTTCTAACAAACAGAACAAAGCCGAAGTGGTGGTGCCATGTCTGAGACTAGGTCATAAAGTCACCGCATCTTCCTCCTCGTTTTCTCTTTCTCACTCATTCTGCGTGAGGGCACGTAAGCAGCCCTTTAGAAAGGTCCAGGTGCTGAGGAACGGAGCCCTTTGACAACAGCCAGCAAGGCAGTGACACTTTCTGCCAACAGCCACGTGAATACACCATCTCGGCAGTGAATCCTCCAGTCAAGCCTTTGGACGACTGCAGTTTCGAGAGACCCTGAGCCGGAACCACCCAGCGAAACTGCCCCGGAATTCCCGACCCACAGGAACTGCGGGGTAATAAATACTTGTTAGTTTAGGTTAGGCTTTGTGGCACTTTGTTACAGACAGCCATAGATAACTACAGTGTCCCCAGGAGAGTAAGGAAATAGTAAAATTCCCGTAAATGCTACGAGTCTGAACCAGAAAGGAAGTGGGCCCTCCCTGGGCAACTAGAGGCTTCCACTGCTTCTGTTTCAGGCTGAAGAACGAAACAGAGGATTCCAGGCTCCCCTGATCATTGACAGCGCAGCTTCCGGGGTGAGGAGGGGCACCAGCAGGTGACCCTTAGAGCCTTGGGCTTGGTGATTCGAGTGATTAACAAACAGAAATTACAGAGCAGGCAAAGCTCCTCTCTCCCAAGGCCTTGCTGCTCAAAGTGTGGCCACAGTTCAGCACCACCCGGGAGCTCGTTGGAAACAGAGGCCATTTGGCTTGTCCTAGACCTGCTGAATCATTTTAACAAGATCGCAAGTGATTTGTATACAGAATAAGGCCTAAGCATCCTTCTAACCACCTCAGGATGGACTTCCCTCCTCAAAACAAGGGCACTGTGAGCAGTACAGTCTGCAAGTTAGCAAGGGCTCCCTTTGTCACCTTAGCCACAGTCACCAACACCACTCTGCTCCAACGTCTGCCACGAAACACTGAAGGGGAAAGAAACCAGGCAGAATGGGATATTAAGAGGGATCTACCAAACCAAGCTCGTCTTCACTCTGCTTCCCATGGTGAAATGCCACAGGTGTGTGGGAGAGAGGGAGAGGAAGGGGAATGGAGGGGTAGATGGGGAGGCGGCTTCTCTGCCTCTCGCTGTGCCCAGCTCCCACCTTCCACAGGCTCTGGCCACATGTGGAAGCAAGCCTTTCGTCCCGTACTCACTGTTCACTCCTCCCACACCTCTCTGCCTATCTGCGTCCAAAATTCAGGGACTGCACACACCACACTGAAGGAGGTATTTCAAAGGGACAATAAGGCTCTGGGCAGTGATTCTCAACGTTGTGGCTGTTAGGAGAACATTCCCCAGAGGAGCAAGTCAGAATCCATGTGTGTACGGGTGCTCCTGGGTTGGAAAAAGCCCCTCCAGAGCGCTCTTTGCTCAGGGGGGACATGCTCCTCCTCACACTGAGAACCACGTATCTGTATGAGGCACCTTTATTGATGGGTACATGCCAGGTGTCTCAGGTGAGCTGGAAAGGAAACAAGACTTTCCACTGAGGGGTGGGGTTTCTTCAGACTTCTGGAGGTAGGACAGCTACAGGGAGGTCAAGGGTAAGGCCAAAGGAACATTGCTAGGCAATGGTGCAGCAATTGGAGGGGGAGGGGAAGGTAGGGCAAGTCAACATCCCAAAGAAACAAACCAGACTTTAGCGGACAAGAGATGAGCTCATGAAAGGCTCCACTGGCAGCTTCGAGGTAGAGAGTTGCACGAGGGCCCCCCTTCCTTTCCTGCCACAGTGCAGCGTCTTCCACCAAGATGCACGTTTTGTTCACTTATGGAGGTAACCAATGACTCGGTGTTGTTGGTCATGAAAATTTACCCCATGTGATTCACTGCATCCTTAGGTCTCTTCTCAAGAGACCCCAGCATGTCCCCTCCCGCCACACATGGCCTAAGGGAGACTATCTTGTGGCCCAAGACATTGCCCCAGGGTCACTGTGTTGCCCGGCAAGGGATCAGCTTCCTGGGCCACCCAGCCTGGCCAGCTCCTGACAAGCAGGCCAGCTGGGTTACCCAACCCCGGAACCCCAGGGCCCCAGAACCCCAGAACAGGAGTCACAGAGCCTAGTCCCCTCATTCTGCAGCGGAGGAAGAAGTCCAGACGTGTAGAATGACTTGTCTGAGGTGACAGTGATCAGAGCTGGGACAGCCTCCTCACTCAGGGCCCGGCGCTTCCTCCCCCCAACGGTGATTCAGTTAATTATCAGGTTTGGGAGGGGGGTTCCTAAATGAAGTCAGGAGAACGCTGCCATCAGAAAGAAATCCTCAAGGGAACCAAACAAGAAATTAGCTTTAGATCAGATTTAAGACAACAAGCTTGCTCCTTTAGGACACTTTTTTGGGAAAACTGTGCCCACCTCCTCTGGCTGCAGGAGGCGTTACCTCACCTCCATTTTCAATGTGTGTGCTGCCCTGTACTGATGGGGGTGTGTGAAAAGGTGAGAGCCTAAAAGACGACTGAGGAAATCCTGAGTTTTTCTGTAACAAATACATCTCTTCAAGGTACTGGCTTTGGCATTATGCTTTCAGCATCAGAAGGTGGGGTGAATCCATAGGTATTTCCGGAAATAAAGGTTCTGAGCCTTGACAAGCACTGGCAGCTCCCTTAGAGTTTCTTCCAGAAGATCCTTCGGCCGCACTCTCCCTTCATCAGATTCTTTGCCTCTGGCTTCCTCTATTTTCTACCATCCTTTTCCCTCTGGATAATCGCGCTTCATCTGTCCTCCTCGATACTAGATGGCAAGCTCCTTGGAATCAGAGACTATATTTCATTCACTTTCATGTTCTCCCAGAGAGCACACATGCCCTGTGCCCAGCTGCCCCGCGCTCCCCCTGCCTCCCACCGGCCACCCAGCCGTCTAGCTGTGCCCGCGCACCTGTGGCAGGCAGGTGCTGGGGGGACAGCAGGGAACGAGACAGAGTCCCTCCTCTTCTGGCGCCTACATTCCAGTGAGAGAAACAGGAGACAAGAACAACACAACGAAACGATGATGATGATCTGCTGAGTGCGTGCTGTGCGCCACGCGCTGTGCTCTTTAACACCCGCCTCTCCTTCAGTCCTCACGGCAGTGAGGAGGCCGTGAGGTGACTGCCGCTTTGTCCCTGTCTCACAGAAGAGGAAGCCGAGTGGTCCGAGACACTGCTGCTTGCCTCGTCACACAGCTGGTTAAAGAAACACCTGGGATGTGAACCCAGGGGTTTTGAACGCTTTTTGATTCCTCAGCCTAGGGTCTGTGAAGACAGCTTGCCACCATGGTTTCCAGTGAAATAAAATACAATTTTGTTGGAATGCAGACATGCTCATTCCTTCATGTGTTGTCTGTAGCTGCGTTTGCTCTGCAGCGGCAGAAACGAGTAGCTGGGAGAGAGGGCACATGGCCCGCAAACCCCACAGTGCTCACTACCAGGCCTTTCCCAGAGAGAGCTGGCCAGCCCTTCTCAGCCAAAACTGCGCTCCAGTGATACTCACGGAGGGATAAATAACCTGGAAACTCCATTCACTCCCGCATGTATTAGCTCATTCTGTCACCAGTGTTTTGAGCACCTGCTCAAACACGTGTCGGGCAGCGTGTCCTTTGGAAGGCGGGGCCCCATTTGCACTCACTTTCTATTACTTGATCTTTCCACAGGGTTCGTACACCTGTGGTCCCTGTTAAAGGCTAAATCTAGTGCCTAATCCCCATTTTCTCTGCTTTGTCTTCAGCTCAGACAAGAAAATCTATTTATTACTTTAAAAATGACAAAAGAGATTAACCAGGATTTGGCAACTAAATTTATCATCTGGGAAGAGTCCAAGAGATAATAAATGGAAGCACAGTCCTTCTCTTCCTACTTCATCCCCTCCTCTCAGCCTGGCTTTGTGGGAAAGGATGAGACGGCGGTGAAATTTAGGACCAATATTGCTGGGAAAAAGCCCACTGACAGCTAAATTAGTTTGGCAGTAAAGTGGTGTGGAGGGCTCTAAGCCAGGAATGAATCATGGGTATTGAGTAGGGCCGGGGCAGATACCTGCTCTCTGAAGATCAGCAGGGATGTGAATGAGGAGCACGATGCAGCTAATTCTAAGTCCTCCTCTGAACGCTTCGCCTTGGGGGAGGGGCAGCGGGAAGACTCCAGACCAGGCTCGGGCACCCTGTGGCTCACACTCCTGACAAGGCTTGCCAATTGCATTCAGGGAAGAAAGGCTGGTGCGATGCACAGTGTGTGTGTGTGGGGGGTCCCCCAGTAGTCAAGGAGGGTCAGCACGAGTGTGTGCTGGTGGGGGAGGAGCTCACACGCTTGTTGGTCTCCTTGAAGTTCGCCAACTGGCTGAGAGGCCAAGCCATATTCCTCCTGCCGTGCTGACCAGGACTTTGGTGATTACCTAAGATGGCTTTCTCTCTGAGTCCTCAGAAGGTAGCTGCTTAGGTGTTAGGGACTCTTGATGGCAGGGAATGGGGACAAAAGAGGTGTGGGGATTATCAGAAAAGAAGTACCTTTCACATAAACCGGGGAGAAAAGCCAGAGTTAACTGTACTTGTGCCCCATAAGCAGAGCCCCTGGGCCATGGACCACGTAATCAACATGGCAGCAGTACACAGACATCGAGCCTTTGCTCAGTGTAAGTTGTATGGGGAGGGGGGTTGGGTATTAAGAAGCACAAGACCGTATATAGTGATTAATCCTCCCAACAATTCTAAGAGGTAGCTATTACTATCCTCATTTTATAAGTGAGGAATCTGAAGGTCAGAGAGGTTAAATATCTTGTGTCCAGGGCCACATAATCAAGACGAGACAATTAGAATCTGAGCTCTCAAGTCTATGGTGCTCCCTGGGTAGGCGGGTCGGTGCATTAGTGTTATGAAGTGACATTTGGTTTAGGAAAGTGTGTTAAGAACTCCTCCTAAGGGCCAAGATAATCATATAATTTTGTCCTTGAATCCAATCAGAAAGCCATGTGTCCGTGGTGCTCTCACTGGATTGTATGAGGCCAATCCTCACCCCATTATTGGTCAGTGAGGTGCAGACGTGGCAGCCTTGATGTGTGGTGTTGGGAGGCGAAGTGCCAGGCTCTCAGCAAAGGTGTGTTAAATTTGGCCTGACGTGGACAGGGGCATGGCCTTCTGGGTCTGCCCTGGCATCCTCACCTGTTTCAACAGAAAGAGCGAGGGGGAGAGGAAGGGAGACGAGAGGAGGGAGGGGAGGGGAGGAAGGGCTCAGAGCTCAGGCGAACACTCTGGAGATCGTGAGCGAGGCAGGCTTTGCTAAAACTCCTCTGTGGTGAAACCCTCACTGTTCTGTCTAAAACTACAGGACAGCTTATTAATATGGATGAGCTTGGTTTTTAGAAGCAAAGTGGGAGCCACGTCCGCTTTCATGTGGGTAAGCAGAGCCCATCGTTTCTCTGTCCAGCAAGGAACACGAGGTCTGATCCCAACCACACACCCCACAGCCTCGCTGCGCACCGCTCCCTGCCCCTGACCCTTGGCCAGGTGCTAACACCGCCCTGGCCCTCCCCTGGGGCCCACGGAAGAAGCCACTTTCCTCCCTGTCCCACTGCTTTGCTCTGTTTGTGCTGCTTGTTCCTATTTCTTGCCCTCTTCTCTCCCCATTTTCTCATTTTTCTTCTCTGAGAAACTTTTGCTCCTTTTACCGTTGTAAAGGTAGTAGCGTGCTCTTCAGAACACGAAATGAAAAATAATTCCATAGTCTTCCTTCCTTCCTTTTCCCTTTTGATTTTCCCAAGCAGTTCAGAATCTAGAGGTAGCTCTCAAGGCCTTCCAGGGCAGTCTGCAGGACCGGTTACAGCCCCTCCCAGTGGGTGCGGCCTTCGAGGGTGCAGGGGTGGGGGTGCGGAACTGCTCCTTTCTTCCTTTCTCAGCTCTAGGATTTCTTGGTGTGACCTCTTCTTCACGGGTGGCCCCACCCCCTCCAAGGCAAAATCAAGATTTTGTTTATATCAATGTTAGATCTTTCTATAATATATATCACTTCTCAGCCTTTTGGCTAAGATCAAGTGTAGATCTTTCTAATATAAAAATTAAGGATGCCTGTTAAATAGAGTTGGTAATGAGGCAATACTTTTAGAGTGAATTTGGCTCAGAGATACAAAACCCTGGGGAATCTTTGAAGCTCCTATTCATCAACCCTCTTATAGGATGGCTGTGGGCAGAGAGGTTCTTTCTCATCCTCAAGTGGTGCTGGATGAGACGGGATCCAATCCCTGCACCCGTCTGCTCTCCACAGAACAAAATGCCCACAATGAAGGGTTTATCAGGGACCCGAGCCATCAGCACGCTGGAGTGTACCCACTCGGATTTAAAATCCTCAGTATTTTCCAGCTTGTTTTTCAGTGTCGTGCTCTGGCATTGCCCAAGGACATTAGGTCACTGGAGTCTGTTTCCATCCCCCTCAAAAACAGCAACACAGCCCTCTCCCAAAATGTCCACAGTGGCCACATCACAGATAAAAGAAAAAAATGCATTTGATTAGTTACTCCAGGTTCCTTTGAGGGTGATCAGTTCAAGGTGAAGTATTCACACTTCTTGAAGAAAGATGCTCACTCTGTTCTACTTCTACTGAAGGGGTGAGCAAAGAAAGCATATGGAAATGAAATGTGAAAGAAGTAAGTTTATATTTAGGAAGAATTCCTTGCCTATAAGAGTAAGGAGCTTCCAAAACAGAGGATCTGAGAGGTTTAGTCCCTCTCTCCTGTCCCCCCCGACAGGCCTCAGTGGCTGAGGGAGGTATGCTTTGCCTCACCTGGTTATTTCTTCTCTCAGGGCAGCAGGGTCTGCAGGGTAGAACTTCACACGGAAACACATGGTGAATGGGGGCTGGGCTGCGGAGAAAAAGAGGTGCCCATCAGGGAAGACCCTCTGTTCCAGAGATGACCGGGTGCCCTTCCCCACCAGGATGCTCGGGCCTCTGAACACTCAGAAAAACCCCTCAGATGCTCAGGGCAACTTTGACTCAGCGCAGTGGAAAACCACCAACTTACTGCAAGTGGGACGTTGCATCCCACCCCCCGGGGCAGGGCCTGAGTCTTTTCTTGGAGGAACTTACATCTTAATTGTTTCACCACAGACTTTGTGAACTCCAACCAATGCTGAAACAGAGAACACAGAACAAGAAAACCCTAATGAGAAGCAGTGTCATTTATAGCTTGTTTAATCCAATACAAATAACCAGACAGATTGTGTAGCCCAGGGTGAAAGCAGCCTGAAAGCTTGAGATATGTGGCTTGGAGAGTAGAGAGTGATATGGTTTTCTGAAAAGTTTCCCAGGGAACCAGCTGTGAAGGGGAGAAGAGTTCCAGCTTCCGAGGCCATTTTTGGGTGTCCCTGGCAACGCCACCTTCCACAGTAGGGTGCCAAAGCCCACAGGAGGGTGCCCAAGTGCTGAGCCGTGTTCTGGCACACCAGCAGGCACGAGCGAGTCCACGAACGGGTAATGGGTCAGACCCCACCTGGCGTGAGTAGGGAAGTACTGACTGTAATGGGTTGTGTGTGTTTGTGCTACACGCCAACATTTTTTTTTTTTTTTGGCAGGGGAACCGAGGCTATTGGTAGCAGTTCTAGAAAGAAATGACAGATAGAATTTCATAAATGGTGCGAAGGCAGGGATGGCTGGTGTAGATTCCATTTTTGTTTGAGTAATAAGGATCGCCAAACTCTGGGTTAAAGACACGTGCTCAGGATTCCTTGGCATCAGGGGTGTTTAAAGTTTGTCTCATAAGGTAACTCACCACAACTGATGTGTAGGATACTATCCTGTGTCCCTTGGAATTTCACGGAGGCAGGACACAGCAGCAATACATTTTTTCCCATGGTACTTATGTTTAGGAAAGGAAGCAATGAGTCCATTCTATATCTGTTTCCTGGTTCTACATGGGTGCTTTAAAAAATGCATTGCTGATGTCTGCTGCTTTTATGCTAATGAGGAACCTTGACAATTTGCAGAGAGCTAGGACTACTGTTATTTGGGTCTGGTTTTCTGGAATAGCTTAAAACCATTAGTCACAAGGTCTGTGAGGGCAGAAAATGGTCTTGTTTACACTGTACTCCCGGGGCTCAGCACTGTGTTCAATAGGCAGCTGTCAGAGGGACAAAGGAACAGGGTCCACACCTCCCTCTTTTCTGGCTACTTCCAGTTGGTGTAACACCTTGGCAGAGTTCTCCCTTCGCAGGAAGGCGGGCAGAGCCGTGCGGACGGCATCCTGGCCTCCCTCGACTCCCAGCTCTCACCTTCAGTCTGGGCTGCGGGTCATGCAGTTAATGGACCCACTAAGAGCCAGTCCTCCCATCAGCTCCACATGGATAATCTGTGCTGACATTCTGCTCCCTGGCTTCCTCTGATCTGGGTTCCCACGAGGCTGGCAACTCATTATAGCCACTCAACGTGGTTAAGAGGTCCTTCTCACATTACACAGCCCACCGCGGCTCCGCTTCACAGGGAAGCAAAGGCAAAAGAGGAAATTGCATGGAAACAACTGGGTTTCCAGGCTGTTGCCTGTGGAGGTGGAGGCGGCCCATCTGATTGGAGCACTCAGGAACTTTAAACCAGGAGAGGAACACAGCAGATGTCTGGGACACGGTGCACAGTCAGCCTAGACATTCCACTGAGAGGTTTAAGTAAATAAACAAAGAAAGTTAGACCGGAAGAGGAATGACTGGTGAGGTCCATTATCGGCAGAAGCTAGATGGAGCTGAAGGACAAAAAGGTTATTCCACTTGGCAAGAGCTGGGGAGAGAGTTGAGGACAGGAGTGGGGCTGGAGGAGAGTAGGAGGGAGGTGGGAAGGAAGTGGAAAGCGGGCACAATTTGTCCAAGAGATTTTAAGGGTCTGGTAGAGAAATCTTGAAAGGATCCCAAGAATATGGTGATGGCCGGAGTTACCGCTGGCATCCGTCTGCCTAAATCTGGGTCCTAGAATCTCTCAGCAAACTGATAATACGACTTTGGGGGTGAGGGATCAGGAGAAGAGGAAAAAGACTCAGAGAGGGGAGTTTGCTCCTGTCTTTGAGTGAATGGGTGGGCCAGTGTGGCAGAATATTCAGACTCCAGAGGCTGGAAAGGGTACCTTCACTTGAAAGGTGAGGCTGAGAGCAGGCTGAGGCCCTGGGCCTGTGCCAGGACCAGGGGAGGGGGTGACGGGAAGCCGGAGTGCCCAGACCCCACGGAGACCCTGGCAGAGCAAGCAGTGAGGGGATGGATGTGAGTGCTGGGTTCAGCATGTCTGGTGCCCCCGGGAGGAGGTTTATTTCATAGCCTTGCACTTTCGGGGAGCTGGGATCTTACCCTCCATCTCTACCATGAATCAGTAGACCTAGGATGACAATTCTTTACAGGCTCATTTCCCCACAGCTCTTAAGAACTCTTTCAAGCCTATGTGCTCTCCTTAACCCCTCCATAAAAATGTAGAGTCACAAAAATTTAGAGGCTCTCAGGTATGAATTCAACATGGAATCTTAGAAACCACATAGGCCCTGACTGGTGTAGCTCAGTGGGTTGTGCATTGTCCTGGGAACCAAAAGGTCACCGGTTCAATTCCTGGTCAGGGCACATGCCTAGGTTGTGGGCCAGGTCCTTTGTTGGAAGTATGCAAGAGGCAACCAATTTATGTTTCTCTCATGCATCAATGTTTCTCTCCCTCTCTCTCTAAAAATAAATAAATAAAATTTTTAAAAATTACAGAGAAATCACATAGGCTCTGGGTCAGACAGGTCTGGGGTGGAGGCAGGCTTTGCTACTTGCCTTGGGCAGGTTACATAACCTGTCCGACACTTCATTTACGAATCCAGAGAATGGATCATAGAATCATGGACACTCATTTTATTTGTGGTAAGGATTAAACAGCATGTGTGAAGCTCAGAGCTTAGTGCCTGCTGCAACTCAGCGCTCAATATTCACCAACCAAAAGACTCAGGCTCGTGCTCAGGGTGCTCGGAGCCTGGCACGCAGCGGCCACCCCAGGAGAGCTCACTTCTCCTCTTCCCCATTTGCTCATCACCTCTACACACTCTCCAACTCTCCTCAAGCACACGCTGCCCCAACTTAAAAATAATGAACAGGACACACTTGCCCTTTGTTCTTCAGGTGCCACTCTCCTTGGGAGATGAAGAGATCTTAGGCTAACTGCCCTTTCTTCTTAAGGAGAGACAGCTCAGCCCCAAATAATAAACAAATAAACACCCAAAAGCCCCTTTACAGAAACAGTCCACCAGCACAGTGAGTGGACACCTACAGTGTGTGAGGACATGTCGCTGGTTGGTGTCAGAGCACTTTTTGGAGTCTCACCCTGTGGTCCAGAGCTCAGGGTAGTGATTATGTCAAGACAGTGGAGAGTTTATAGGGTGAGGGGCTGACCTCAACACTACTTTCTAAATACCGATGATGCTCAACACTCTGCTGAGCAGGAGTAACGAAATGTCAGACAAGCGGGACAGGGCTTGTCAGAGTAAGAGATGCAGTTCTTCTGAGTCTTTCCTCAAATTCGTGTGTTTAGCATAGAACCTAAATGGGACTCGGAGATGGAATGGCTCAGAGCAGTGACTTTTAACCCGAGTGCTGCAAGAAGTTTTAAAACATGCGATACCTGACTATTATTTAGTCAGGGGCACTGACCTCTTTTCTCTGGGATTGTCAAATAAAAAATGACGACAGCCAACACAACAATAGCTGTTGGGTGTGAATGAATCAAAATCATACCTATTTTTTTGGTCAGATCAGCAAAAAACATAATGTATTTTTTGGTGTGCAGCAGAATTTTAGTAATTAGTTTATGTGTGCCACGAGATGAAAAATGTCGAGAATTGCTGGCTCAGAGCATTGAAGAATGTGGTGAGGGGCACCCGCTCGTTCATTGCCTGCGGCCCTGGCCACTGCTGCGAGGCTGCACCCTTGGAGGCTTCCTCCGAGGTCCCCTGCTGGCAACAGAGACGAAGCCCATGTTTGGAGCTGTGAGAAAATTAGTGCACCCATGAAAGGGGGCCCTCTCGGGCTCATGGCGCTCGTGTTTTTGGAGGTTGGTAGACAAGACTGAGTGGTAGGCAGGGGTGCAGGGCAGGGAGACATTGAGGCCTGAATGCCTCTGTGTATTGCCCCACTTCCACGGGGACAGGTGCCAGAGAGTGCATCCCCACAGAAAGCAAAGGCTGATGGGAGGAGCTGTAGAAACTGCAGGCGTCTGCCAGTGGGCCACCTGGGCAAGTGGAGTGGAAGCACAGCACTACGAACTACCAACTTGCCCACTCATCACTCCTTCAGCAGGTGTTTACTAAACATCCACCGCATTCTGGCCCCATGCAGTTCCATGGGGTGTCGTAATGAATGAGATCATGTCTGCACCCTCATGGGACTTATATTTTTGCAGGACACACGGACAACCACAGATGGTGTCATAAGTGCTGTGGCAGGGGTAATGCAGGGCACATGGGATACACAGGAGGGCCCCTCGTTCAGGGTGGGGGTGAGGGAAGACTTCTGGAAGAAATGAAAGTCTAAGCTAAGACCTTATTGTGCAAGAAGGAGTTAGCCAGAAGAAAAGTGTGGAGTGTGGGGAAGTGAGGAAAGGAAGAAGAAATATTCCAGGCAGGGGGACCTGTACAGGTGAAGGCTCTGAAAAGAGGGAAGCACGCCATGTCTGAAAGCCACAGAGAGTCTGGCTGGGCCACAGCAGGGAGGAGACAGGCTGGAGGAGGTGAAGCTGGAGAGGTGAGCAGGGGCCCCGGGATAATGGACGAGTTCCTCCCTCTGTCAGGACAGCACAGTGCTGTCAATGCCTGGGTCTGCAGAGCAGCCCGTACTGCATAGCGCAGAGTAGGAATGTGTAAGAACCTGAAAGGCCTGTGCACTCTGGCCCCCTCTCCCCTCCCAGATGGGGGTGGTGTGGCACCTCAGGTGAGGCTCCTCCTAACCAGAACAATGTGGTTTGGCTCATTCACTAGAAAGTGGGCAGGAGAGGTTCAGCCTGTGACCTGGGCGCGGGGATCACAATACTAGCCCGGCTGCTCTGCCTCCAACTGGACAACTTTGGTCAAATCATTTCAGCTCTCCAGGCTGCCACTTCAGCATCTGTGAAACAGTGTGCATACTAGGTGAGCTCTGCTAACGTGTCTTCCAGGTCCCAGAGTATGATCTGAAGAGGTGACCCCCAACGGCAGGGTCTGGCTGGTCCCTGACTCCTGTGGCTAAGCTCTGAACATGAGTGGCCATTCAAAGCTTCTGGCTTACTGATCAACCGTCTCCTCCATTTGTGCATTGAATAGTGACTTACCCGCTGCTTATCTGGGTCCACAAAGCGGATCCCAAAATAGTCTTTCTCAAGTAGGTTCAGGTGGTGGCAAAGAAGGTCAAACAGGTACTGGCCTTTAGCATCTCTCTGCAAAGAAAGAAAGCTCCATTGAGAAATGAGAGCGCTTCTCCAGTGGAACTGTGTGTTGATGGTCATTAAAAATCACAACAGCCGTGTGAGGACAGGAAAGGGGCACCTGTCCACAACTATGTCCTCTGTATTGTGATACATTAGATAGTCTCTGGAATTCTGAGGCTTTAGCACCTGAAAGGAGTCTAGGAACCCTTCCTTCCACAGAAATGTCAGGCAAGTCAGGGGAGAGTTAGGGAGCCCAGTTCTGGTCTCTGATGCACAAAGCTTTCCTAGGAAATGTCAGTGTGGAATACATCACATGCAGCTGCTCTGACTCTAAAGTACATCTGAAATCCACTCACTTCTCTCCATGCCCATCACCACACCACAGGTCAGCCACCACCACCTCTCAGCTGGACCGCGGCCGGAGCCTTCCAACCAGTTCTCTGCTCTCACCCTCTCTCCACACAGTGACCACAATTTACTCTTTTTTTGCTAAGTAAGTAATATAGGCACCTAGTAAGATATTCAAACATACAAAAAGATACACTATGAAAAGTCTCCCTTCTATCCTAAGTTACTTTGTGCCTCAGTTCCTCCCCATAGGAGCAACACACCGTATCAGGCTCTTATGTATCCTCAATGTGGTCTTACATTGTAGGCAACTGTGTGTGCACGCATGCCTCCTCTTTTGAAAACACCCCAGCAGCACCTTTGGTACTGTATTCTATTTCCTGGGTCTTTCCCCATTTAGGGTTTCTTGCAAACCCTTCTGTAGCAGTATATATGTATAAGCCTCAGTTTTGTTTCATTTTTTTAAAGATTTTATTTATTTATTTTTAGAGAGAGGGGAAGGGAAGGAGAAAGAGAGGAAGAAAAACATCAATGTGTGGTTGCCTCTTGCATGCCCCCTACTGGGACCTGGTCCACAACCCAGGCATGTGCCCTGACTGGAAACCGAACCAGCGATCCTTTGGTTTGCAGGCCTGCACTCAATTCACTGAGCTACACCAGCCAGGGCTAAGCCTCAGTTTTTAACTGCTGCATGCCACTGCATTGAACCTAAATTTATTTACCTGGCTCCACATTGATGGAATTTGTTTCTGACCTTCCATACAAACCATGTGGTGGTGAGCACACGATCATCTTTCATCACATCACCACTCCTGCTTCTTAACACTGTCAGTGGCTTTCCGTTGCTCTCAGAATACAGTCCAAACTCTGATCACGTCCTCCACGGCCCTCTATGACCTGGCCTCTGCCTTTTCTCCCAACGTCTCCCGAATCATTCTCTTCACTCTCTGGCCACGCCTCTGTTTCTGAGCGCATGAGGGCTTTTCTGCCTCTGCGTCTCTGTATTCCCTCTGTCCGGCACCCTCTTCCACCAGCTCTTCTCAAGGCCACTCCTGTCCTTGAGGTCTCAGCTCAAATGTCCTCTCTGCAGAGGGGCCCTCCCCTATAGAACATCCTTGCCCAGTTACTTTCTATCTCATTTGTCCTGTTCACTTCCTTCCCACCACTGGCAGTAATCTGTAACTACCTTGTTGACTTTTACTTATTTATGCATTGTCTCCTCCCTTCCTAGGCTTTAATTTTCCTGAGCACAGGAGCCCTCCCCCAGAACTTAGCACAGGGCCTGGCGGGTAGGTCCTCAATAATTACTTGTTCAGTAAATGAATGACTGAATGGATAGAAGGTAAAGGGTTAGCTAAAAGGTTTCACAAAATGTGAGGAAATTATGCCATTTCTAAATCCATAACCTTCTCCTTCAGGGACCTGCCTGCGTATCTGGGGTGAGCTGGGAAGAGAATGACTTGCAGGAAACTGTCAGAACATCTGGAGCTCCGCAAGGCTTCGCTCCGTGGGCCTGTCCCCAGTGGTCTCTGCAGCTGAGATACTCCTCTCTGGTGGCTCTGTGTCTAATTCTGCATTCAAATCGAGGTTGTCCTATAAGATCCAAAGTATCTCACCTGTGCCAAGACCAAGGCCATGGGTAACTGCAGAAGGGCCTGGCCCTGCTCCACAAAAGGTTTACACTTCACCTCTGCCCTTTCTGCTGGCTCACCCTGCGCTATACAAGGAGAACTGGGGCAGGATATCGAATCTCTCAGCAAATATCTTAACAGCTTATCCTTGAAGGATAGGAGGATGGGTAGTGGACAGATCAGCTAAGGAAGGAGGTGCCAGGCAGGCACCCCCACTGTCCCGGTGGCCCCACACTCCCTCCCACAACATAATCCTGAGGCTGTGTGCCCCTTCTCCCCACCACTCCATCCCCACCCCTTTGTCTCCCACCAGAAAGAGCTACTTTCAGGACAGAGACTTCCTGGGAGTCACGGTGGGACTTCTGGGTGGTGGGCCACACACGAGGTCTTTCAAAGGGTTCCATCACCAACTGCTATTTTGGGCAGGGCTGCCAACTGTGTCCTCACCCATGACCCCCGAGTGTGGGAAAAGCTTTAACTCATTTTTAAGGTTCTTCAGGAAGCAGGAGAACTATGTTTAACTCTACCCCAAGAGGCACGTCTTGTGCAGTTATCCTTCTCAGAGCAACTGAAATGCAATATTAAGAGACGATTGCATGTCGTGAATATTTTTCTCTATAGATTTTACTTGTACCAAGTTGGCTCCTACACTGTGACCAGCTGGGGTGAGTTAATGGCTGAAGAAGTTTGCTTCTAGACACACAACAACCGTATTAGCAGAAGCGTGGGGCAGGCATGGGGAAAACGTGCTTCTGTGATGGAAATCACATAGGCTTTTCGTAAGAATCATGTCTCCCATAAAAACAACTCATTCTCACGGGCTGGCAGCTCAAACACACTTGTAGGGCTCCTAGCTGGTAAGAAATTTGGCAGGTCCAACCTGAATTCTCCCACCTCACAGGGAGAAAAAGAATCAAGGCTTCTATAACTCTTCAGGTAGTTACATATATATTAAAAAAGACAAATCCCAGTACATATTCCCTATATCAATAAAAAAAGAATTTTTTTGTTATTTCTCAGCATCTGGTGGAACCGCTGTTCCCCACCATGAAGTCACGGTTCCCTCAGGTTCCCATTCACCAGTGGTAGACGCATCACCACTCTGAGTGAAAAGGCTCCTGTGTGGACTACTGAGGAGAAGCACCTTCCTTTGCTGGTTCTCCAAAGCTGGAGGGTGGGAGGTGAGGGGAGTGGTGAGAAAGGGAGGAACGGAGCTTCTGCATGTGGCAGAGCTCCATGAAGTTTAAATTCCCAGCAGAAACACAAAGGCAGCATCAACTCACACCCCGCCTCTCGAGTGGAGTACTCACATCTGTGGCTGGTGGCCTAACGCAGCCCTTGGGGGCAGGTCACAGTCACCTGAGCCATCACGGAGGACTCCCTATGACGAGCTGCTGGAAGGGGTGAGAGTTTAGGATTTTTAAACTTCCTGGCCTTGCAGGTCCCCTTGCACTTCCAGAGGCTGGCAGTATCTCATAACTTCCTGCCTGTGGCCTTCCTGTCCTAAGTTTGGGTCTTTCTGGAATATTCTGTGGCAGCCAACCTCTTTTTGTTGGATGGCAAAGTCCAGTGAGTTCTATCTTCTTTCCCTTTGCCTGCAGTTGCCCTGCACTGCGGCTCACGCATTGCCGTGTGCTGAATGCTGTGCCATTGATTACTGAGGAGGAACGGGCACTCGCGTTGACAGGTAATAATTGTCTGGTCACACCATCAGGGCTCCAGCCTGAGGATGTTTATCTTCAGGACAAGGGAGCTGAGGCAGGCTGCCCAAACCCAGCTAAACCTCTGAGCTTATTCTCTTCCTAAAGTCATTGTTGGGTCAAAATAACTTATTAAGCACCCACTCAAAAATAAATTTGTATTTTATGAACCACAATAGTACCCACATATAAAGATACGGAAATAGTGCGTATAAATCAACTGTGAGAATAATAGTGTGTATAAGCCAACCCACTTCACCTCTCCATACAGTGCACGGATGATCCATGAGCCCGAGAATCATTCTGTAACTCTGAGGTTAGGAGAATTCACATCCTTGCTCCTCCCTGGAGCACCTGGTTCTGGTTCTCTATGGTTTGTCTATTCTTTGGGGAAGGGACCGAGGCAGCAAGCAGCAAGCAGGCTTGGGCCAGTGAGCCAACCTCATTAGTCAAGGTTAATTGCATTTTCTGCCTCCTAATCAACACCCTTGGGCTGGAGAGCACTTTTGCTTGAACCCATCATGGGGTCAACCCCAGGGACACTGGTAGGGTGCGTCCCCATCAGAGGGGCTAATGTGTAGGAAGCCCCCACTCACCAGGCCTCCCCTTATTCAATCTGACTTACCTGTGAGGCAGGTCAATTTTAAGAGCAAACTATGTGAATCTTGAAGAGGTCAAGAGTAAGCTCTCCTTTCTCAGCTCTTGGGCCACCTGCTGTTAAAAGGAGAGCTGGCCCTGGTTTCCTAGGCCTGGCTGTAGACGAGGCAATGGTGGGACGGAGGGCAGGAGACTGCGATCACTTGCTGTGCAGAAGCACAGGGGTCCAGAGGTGGGGAAAGGCCTCGCCAGGATGGTGGTGCGTGGAAGAGGGGGCAAGTGGTGTTCCCAGAGGGACCAGGTGCTAGGGGTGGTGTGCAATCTCAGCCTCTATTGTAGTTTAACTTTCTATTTAAATTTCTTGTAGGCCAAGACTCCTTTGCTTTCCTTATCAGTGTCCTCCAAGGGCACGTGAGTACTGATATCTGCCAGTTCAGGAGCAGATGCTGTATAAAGCACTTTAATGCCACAGAGGAACAGCCATATTAGCTCATCTGCTCAGGGCCGTGGTGAGTAAGCTGAGTGGAGAGGTGTGAGTCAATTGCTACTGTGGACACAGAGGCAGTCCTACTTCTGTGTTCATGCCCCACACCCAGCCCAGCTTCCCCAGGCAGAGGGAGGGTAAGGGGCACTGATGCTAACAGCAGGGCCCCAGATTTCTTAACTGCAGCAGCTTCCATACTAATCTACATTTTCTTTGATGGGAGGGAACCCTTGCTGAGCTCCTGGCCCAGGAGCCCACTTTTCTTGCTTGGTCCCAAACCAAGACAGTCTGTCTAGGAACTGCTGAAGCTGCAGCTGAAAAGCTCACTCTGGGGTGGAAGATGGAAGTTCATTCCAGGGAGAAATGCGGCCATGCTATCTTCCACAGCAGGCTGTCCCAAGGCCCCTCTGCTCCCTACTCTCAGAGGAGATGGGCCCCGGAACTCCGGCTGGAAGGACAGAGCCCATGCAGGCACTTGGTATCTAGGCTATAGGACCAGGTGGCTCGTGGGGGAGAGGCCCGGCCCCAATGGAGGGCAGTGGGAGTTCAGAGGGAGAGGGGAACAGTGCTTACCCAGATTCCCGCAGACACTGGCCTCACCCAGACCTTAATAAAGACAGCAACCTCTTGCGCCAATACTCCGCATTATACATGCAAATTGAGGGAGTCGGATGATTTTCATGATGCAAACAGATATCTGTAGGTTCAAATGCCAGGCGTGGGGCCTCAGGGAGCCCTGTTGGCAGTCCTTGCTGGGGTCAGAGAACTGGCTTAGTGCATCGCTACATTGCACGCAGAGGATGTGCACACGGGGCAGGGAAGCTCTGCCAGCCAGCACGCGCGCAAGTAAATGTCATGGGAGGGAGGACTAAGTGTTCTGTCAGCACAGATGGCCCCAACCAGACTCAACAAGGGCAATTAAGACCCTCTGAACAGAATCTTCAACCCTGCTGCTGTAGCTGGTAAGAGCACGGCTAATGAGAGGGCTAGACTTAGTGAGATATCAATGATGGCGCTTCAAGAGCCAAGGCACCCCCATTCCTCTATGAATTCCTTGTATCTAGTAAAGCATCTGGAAAGCAAAAAACCTGAACTGGGCCTGAAGAAATGCAAACTGGTCTCTATTTCCCAGGCAAGGCCACTTTTACAGTAAGGTGACTCTTGGAAGCCTCACTGTTTCTTGCTATTGATTGAATATATTTTGGTTGTATTCTTCCAGCCAGTGCTAAATATCTTAGTGCACTAGTCATGTCACAGCTGCAGAATTACTGAAAACTAAGCCAGGCTTGTTAGGAAAAAACTCATTATTTTGTATTTGTGAGAAGTGCATAGTTCCCTCTCTCTCTCACACACACACAGCCCTCTCATACAATCGTTGCTTCAGATAACTTGAGAAGAGAGTCCAGAATTTTGTGGTAAATAGACTTCTTGCTCCCAGTTAATTTTACTGCCTTCTTTTCTCCCCCAAAGAGCAAGTGCACATGTCATTTGGCAAACCCGGGAATTTCTGGAGTTGTAAGGAGTGGCCTTGGCCAGAGGAATTCGGCAAGCTCAGCATCCTCACTGTTTCTCACAGCCCTAGTCCCCCAGCTTGCCTCCCCCTCAGCAGAAAGCTGTTTACTGGTCATCACCAACAAATGGGATAGATCCTGGGCTGGACACATCCTGTAAATGAAAGAGGCCGGGACTTTTGAGTCCTGGTGCAATCTCCTTTCAACTGCCCTGTTAGGTCCCTCATGTCTCCTAGAAGTTGGACAGAAGCAAAGAGAGCAGAGAGGCCACAGGCTCTGAGGAGCCGAAGGCATTAGGGATGAGCACCGGGGCTGGAGGCGCGGCCCTGCCCTGCCTCCTCTTAGCGTGCGACCACGGACCTGAGCAGACACAGATTAAGGTAACAGTTTTTCATCTGTCTGAGCTTCTGTTTCCTTATTTATACAGCAAGAGACTAATCCTACGTCTCTCAAAGCACTACTTACTGTGAGGTCAAAACAAAACACACAAAATACATAAAAACCAGTGTATTTTTTCTACCAACTTCCTCTGCCTGCTGTGACCACCTCCCTTAGGCTGAAGGAATGTGAACACGACAAGGCTGTAGCAGTGAGACTGTGCACTCGTGGGACAGAAGCGAGTCCTCTCTAGACAAGAACACTTGGGTGGGTTCGGGGATATGTCTGCCTGTTCTGTGTCCCCAAGCTTACGGGGAAGACCGCCATTTAGAAATCTGCCCTACAGGGCTCGCACAGAACACACTGGCATCTTCTCCAAACCCCAAGCTGATCTTCCTCATACCAGGTTGGAAGAGTAGAAAATATTAAATATATGTTCTCAAACCAACCACCTCAGAGACTTGGCAGCTTCTACTCAGCACCACAGAGACAAAGGCAGATTCTTATGAGATTCTCTTGACACACTCCTAACACTCCAGAAGGAAGACTGAGTGAGGTGGAGGATGAGATACAACACAGTTCCAACAGACACTATACCTTTTAATGCCTTGGCATTTAGAAAAAGAAAAAAGCATTTGGCAAAATGTATTTCATGAAATTAACCCAGAGCTTCAATCTCTCTCAAAAAGCATAATTGGTTCTCTCTGGCATTACAGTTAATGGGAGCCAGTCTCAGATTCCACTCTCAGGAATCCTTAGGTTACTGCCCATACTATTGGCGGACAGAGGAGGGGGGATGGACAAATAGGGTCATGGCTCTCTGATGGGAGTCCCAAGTTCCCCAGAGCTCACCCACGTCACTTGTAGCTGTTGGCATCCCTACCTTGGACCAGACAGGTCATTCTCAATGCTGCTCCCAAGAAGCACCGCCACAGCCTCCCTTGAAAAATCTCTCATCATAGCAGATAGCACTCTGAGGTAGGGTCCAAGAGCCCGACTCTTGGTCTGTGGTCCCACTTAATGGTAAAAGCCACCATTACAAACATGTCTCTTCCCAGCATAAGCAGAAACAACCTCACTAGAGCAACGAAACTGAGAGTCCCTGGAGAGGAGTGAGACAGTTGGGGCCAGGAGCCAAACAGATGGTGGAGAGATGGTTTAGTGTACCAATGCTGAGGCCCGGGAAAGCAGTAGAACAATTCCCACATTTCCCAACAGTGGCACTCTGTCCCAGTGGTGGAGGAGGATAGAGCGGGGAGGCAAGGTAGCAGGCAGATGGCTAGCTCCCTTGGAAGGAGAGTTTCCTTAATAGACAACACATTCAGAACTGGATTGTGCTCTGGACCAGTGGTTCTCAAACTTGAGCCTGCATCAGGATCACTGGGAGGGCTGTTCAAACACAGAATGCTGGGTCTCTCTCCTAGAGTTTCTGGTTCAGTGGATCTGGGGTGGGCCTGGTAATCTTCATTTCCAACAAGTTCCAAGGCGATGTTGATGCAGATGGTGTGGGGGTCAAAGGACTAGACCAGCCCTTCTCCAGCACCTGTTGGTCACTGTCAGCTCTTGGAGCACAGACTGCTGGGATAGAAGGAGGAGAATGGACACCTGGACGCCACCACAGTGCAGCTCTGTCGGCACAGTTCTCTCCTTTACCCAGCTCCCACGTTTTCACATACCAAGCGTACCAACCTCAGAGCATTAGGGTTGTCAGTTAAATACCACAGAGAGACTCCGCTCCTTCCTGCCAGGTTTTCAGGCTCTGCCTTTCATGACAGTGGGCAGACGCACAAGTCTGGCTGTAAAGTTCAAGTATTCAGTTACCATTCACTTTCAGGGGTGAAGTAGCTCAGTACTCACTGTGCTTTTGCCATGGACTAGATCATGAGAAAGTAAAGCTAACAGTTATCATCAAACCTAATTCAGAGAAAGAGCTTCCTTCGCACCTCAGTTCTGCTCCCAGTGGCAGGGCTTCTGTTCCAGAATATTTCCTCTCCTGGCCTCTGGGGAACTCTCATCCAGGAGGTGGGTTGGGAGCTGCCTAGATCTCTACCTGCTCTTGCCTTTTCCCTGCATCTGTCCTCTTTCAGCTTCTCAGTCAGGTTTCCGTCTCAGCTGTTGTGACCAGCCTTCTCCTTCCTCCCTCTCTCGTGGGTGGGAAGTGCATGGGTATAGGACAGGTGCCCCGAGGCTGTCCTTTTGAGGAATAAAGTCTGTGCTCAGCTTTGGGCAGGGAGTTTGGGGCAGGAGGAAAGTGATGGGAGTCAGGAAAGGCAAATTCTGATTTTGATCTCTTGAGTAAGTCATTTCCCTCCCTGAGCCTCAGTTTCCCTCTATGTAAATGATCTCACATCCTGTTACGTGCCCAAACTCTCTGATTCTGTTATTAGTTGACCAGAGTAATAACACTCCAGGTCCATCTTCTTTTAAATGATGACAAAAAAAATTCTTTTTAAAAGAGTAGGTAGCTTTACAAGGTAGATATTTATCAAGACATTTATTGAGGGTTTAATTAATTAAAAAACTCAGGGCCACTGCTCAAAGTAAATACAGAAAGCAACTAAACAATTCATTCAATACTAGAAAGTGCCTGCAGCAGGCCTGAGACAGTGAAGACTGTTACTCGAAACTGTTATTCTGTTAGGAGTCTGGTCATTTTTACATTCCACTGTGAGCGACGGGAAAATCCCGTTAGGTCATCCAGTGCCTGCCTCCAGCCTCGCACAGCGAGGACTGTCCAGGATCTTCTCAGAACGCATTCTGAGGCTCTACCTCCCCCGGTTCCCCACAGGCCCATGGTTTCCGAGACTGCAACCCAGGTGGCAGTGGGGCTCCTGAATTTCTATCTGGAAGGGCCTTAGGGGTGGGGGATAGAATGAAGTTTTATTTGCATGGTCCTGTATATAAGATTGAGAACTCTTCAACTGTCCAATAAAGGGACAGGGAATGACACAGATGAGAAGGGGCTGATACAGGAGCTGATAAAGTGTCCCTTCACCTCATCCTGCACTAGCCTAAACTTGTTTCAAGGCAGAGTTCCTGAACCTTGTAAAAGTTAAGGATGAGTGCCCTCCGGCCCCTGAACTGGTTCATTTCCTGAGGGTTTTCCCAGACGTAATACTTCAGTGGCTGAGCAGCAACAGATGCCTGTTGGTCTTCAAATAATTCATTATACCTGCTTAATTATATTGATGTGAATCTCATAGCCAAGTTCTTTTTAGAGAGTTGATGTGGGAATCATACAGTTTGAAACTGTATGACCCAATGTGCACGGGGGTGGGGTGGGGCAGGGCTGACTAGATCCCCAGGGCACCAGGTAAAACCACGGTCGAGGCCCTACAGTGAGATGAAGGGCAGAGGGGCAAGACTTGGCCTGAGAGTAGAGGGTGAGAGCAGGAGAGGCAAGAGCCTTGAGCTCAGCAGTTGTCCCTGAGGCCTCTGGCACATCCCTGTCACCTCTGTGCCTTTGCAAGGCAAGGCCACCAAGACCAAGAGTCCCCTGAATGCTGTAGTTGGTCCTCTGCATCTGTGGATTCAACCAACTGTGGGAACAGTATATATTTTTAAAGATTTTATTTATTTATTTTTAGGGAGGGAAGGGAGGGAGGGAGAGAGAGAGAGAGAGAGAGAGAGAGAGAGAGAGAGAGAGATCAATGTGCGGTTGCTGGTTGTTATGGCCTGCAACCCAGAAATGTACCCTGGCTGGGAATTGAACCTGGGACACTTTGGTTCCCAGCCCGTGCTCCATCCACTGAGCTACACCAGCCAGGGCGGGAACAGTATTTTTGATCTGTAGCTGGGAATGAGAAAATACTTTAAAAGCTTTTCATTTATTTTTTTCAAAGATTTTATTTATTTTTTTTATGGAGGGGGAAGGGAGGGAGAAAGAGAGGGAGAGAAACATCAATATGTGGTTGCTTCTCGTACACCTCCTACTGGGACCTAGCTCCCAACCCAGGCATGTGCCCTGACTGGGAATTGAACTGGCGACCCTTTGGTTCACAGACTGGCACTCAATCCACTAAGCCATACCAACCAGGGTCGAAAATACTGTTTTTGATCCTTGGTTGGTTGAATCTGCAGATGAGAAACATGTGAATATGAAAAGCCAACTGTATCTACTGGAAAAAAAAAACCCCACATATTAAGTGGGCCCACACAGTTCAATCCTGTGTTGTTCAAGGGTCAACTGTGTATCTATCTACCAAGGGCCGCCCTTGGGCAAGGCACCGCCTGTGTGTTCTCAGGGATGCAGGGACATGGGATTTAGAGACATGTGAAAAGTGACTTAGGGAAATCCTGCTTCTTTTTTCTCATCTCGTGACACATAACTGTCCTACTGCTGCCCCTGCTGTGTTCATGTCCACTTCCCTCTCCATCACCTGGACAGATGGAAGTGTACCCAGTGTTTGCACTCGTGACGCACGTGAGCCTTGTACTTCCTGAGGAGCAGCTGTCCATTAACTACTGAATGACAAGACCAGGCTACTAGCTGAAAATTAGCACTAGCTAATCTGGTGAGTCCTCCCTTCTGGGTCTTCAATTACTGATACCCAGTGAGCTTGGAGTTGGAAGGAACAGAGAAGAATCATGCTGGGGTAAGACTGTTCCTGCAGATGGAGTTCCTGTCCACAGCAGTCTAGAAATTCATTTCAGGATGGGTCTCCCAGGCAGTACCTTTTGTCTAGTCTGCTGTACTTGAGTGGGACAGGGGCTCCCAGCCTCAATGTCACTGCGCACCAGGAAGGCGCCTACAGTGGAGCCCAGCTAGAGAATAAGCAGTTAGGTTGTTCTGACACCCACACGGTCACGGGAAACAAAAACATGGCTCTGCTTCTAGGAAGGTCTCTAGCTGGGTCCTTGGCACTGGATGGATGGGGAACGAGAAGTTCAATACTGGAAAAGACCAATCATTACATCTGCTTAATCATATTGATGTGAATCTCACAGCCAAGTTCTTTTTAGAGAGTTGATGTTGGAAAAATACTTTCATGTTTCTGAGCTCATGTGGAATAGGATTTAGGATGTTTTTAACTTCTGGGAATTATCAAATTGCCTTCCTATGGGCAAATTCCACATGTCTCTAGGGATATTCTCTTTCCTTTACAGTTTTTTTTTTCTGATGCTTTGCCTGTCTTTCTAAAATATTTCCTGACACCTGGTCAAGATGCCACAGGATATTCTTTTGGCTTCGGCACCTCGGAAAATGGGTAATGAACACAGGATTGGATACCTGCCTTATCACTTGTCATAGGCCAGGTTCCTCAGGAAGTAGACCCTGGAATGGAGTTCAGCATGCAGGATATTTTTTGGGTGTGCTCTTAGGATCAACACCCACACAAAGGAGTGGAGGAAAGCTGGAATGGGCAGAGGGAGAAGCTGAGCTATAATGCAGGCCTAGTGTCGAGTTGGATGAACCATGGGAAGCTCCAGAGCTCAAATGATTCGAGTAGTTTCAGAGTAGTTTCAAGTTGAGCCAAAATCGCCAGGCCGTTTACATCCCTGCCTGAAGCACTCACTGGATAAGGACCTGCCAATGGCACCCCCACAAGGGGGATCGGGTGGGCCCTACGAGTCTGTCACATCACTCTTGACTCAAACTCCAAATCATAACTACTATTTCTTAAGAGCCTACCATGTGCAAAGCATTCTACAAGCATGACCTCTAATGCTAACCACAATTCCATGAAAATGTTTCTATTCATCCCATTTTACAAAAGAGAAAACTAAGGATTAGCGGAATTAAATGACATGCCTAAGACCACCACACAACTGGTATGTGGAACTCAAACCCAGGCCTACCTTTCCCAAAGTTCGCTCTTTTCATTATGCTAAACCCCCATCCTTTGATGTTCTCATACGGCCCCTGCATAAGCAACCTAGAGTCCATTCTTCTACACAGTTTTGGGTTGGGTTTACAATCCTCTGACTATGTGCCTAATTGTATAGAGCAAAAGCTAGTTTTACCTGGGCCCATTGCTTGAATTCTTCAGCTCTCTTAGACCTGGGCACTACTGGCCTCAGAAAACCACTCCCGCTGGGGAAAAGCCCAGATGCGGAGCTTCCCTAGAGGGCACCCCAGGGGAAATCTTCAAACCCTAACAGGAAACCAGTGACTCAGTCAACAATACTTGAAGATAATGAATAAGAACTGGCAGATTTCTGAGGCAGGAGCTGGGTGCAACACAAGTACCCTTTCTATACCCCCAAAGGCTGTTATCAATCTTGTTCTCCCTTTGTGGACTCCAGACAGCCCTAATCTTCAACAGGACGCGTGTAGGCCAGAAGAAGTCATTGGCTCAACTCAAGAAAAGCTGCAGCCTCAGTAAAATGACACAGCAATGGCAAGTTTATTTGCCTCTGTGGGTCTTTCTCCCCTGGTAGAGAGTCTCATATGTTGTTATCTGGGCTGTTCTTTTCAATTTGTCAAAGATGCTTACTTAGGAATGCAAGTGACATCTGTCCAGGTAAATGGCCCAGTTAGCAGAATAGGCTCTGGAGCAGCCTCCACATTGCATTGAAATCCTCTCTGCACCTCAAGTAAGAATTCTTTTGAGGCCCTATTACTTATACCTACTCTCCCTGCCCAGGAAGACTCCAGAGATGAATGATGAGATGATTCCCTTAATTTTCCATTAACTAGAGGTGAACATTATTTTTGGGTAGGGAAGAAATGTCTCACAAATGACAATGGGATGATGTAAGTCATCGTGGAGGTATGTACAAGGTACAGGGACAGTTTGGTGGAATGAGACTAGGAGAAAGACCTCACAAAGGAGATGATTTGCAAATCGAGTCTTGAAGGAGGCGTAGAAGCCTGCCAGCCTAAGAGCAGGCGAACAGCAGAGGCAACAGCGTGTGCGCAGCAGGGCACGTTCCAGGAATTTCAACTCATGGCCCTGGTGTAGGGTAAGGTCTGCAGCAGGAGATCCCTGTGGAGAGGCAGACAAGGACCAGGGGGTGAATGGGCATGGATGGCTCGCTAAGAACTTCATTCTTTAGGTGACGGCCAGGGGTGGAATGACTTTAAGTGGGAATAAGACTTGAACAGATTTCATGTTGGTGGAGGGGATTAGAAGATAGTTAAGGGAGGCCAGTTGGAAAATCACTATAACAATCCAAGTGACCTCTGATGGGTGTCCAAACTATGGGTGTCCAAGATAACAGCAATGAAACTAAAATGTGATGGACTAAAGAAATATTTTAAGTGGCAGAATAAGGGGTGTTTAAGTGACTCATTTGAAGAGGGATGTGAATGAGAAGTATGAATGTAGGACAATTTCCACAATTTCAATTCAGCAAGGAGGCTGGAAGAATAGGTTGAAAAACTATCTTTAAATTGAGTGTTATCACGGTGACTTTGGTGAATGGGTCATTAATTCTTTTAAGGCTCTTTCCAGTTAATTAAGGAAATAATTAAGATTTCTTAGATTAGTCATTACATTGATTTACTTTTAGAGTACACTGTTTTGGCAAATTTTGTGTTTTAAAAAATGTTTGCTACATTTCTTTCTTGTCCATACCACAACTGAATTCAGTTATTGAAGCACATAAATTATGTTTGTATAAATGGAGATGTGTACAGTTCTTTAAAGCACATTTCAGATGTTCTCCTCTGAGCTTCCATAGCATTCTGGGCATATCCTCCCTCTTAATATGTTGTAATTGTCATGGAGACAAGGTGGGTGGGACAGGGCCCTTGTCTTTCCCCTTTTGGTGTGCCTAATCCTCGAACCATAGTGGGCATTCGAGAAATGAATCTTGACTGAATAAAAGCAGCACGGTATCCCTAACAAATGCTATTTCAGGTGCTCTTTTCCATACTGGTAGGTGGAACTGAAAACTAATTCTGCACAAAAAAACTGTGGGGATCCTCCCATTGACCCAGCAGCTGGGTCTCAGCACTGAACTTCCAGTTGTGTACTGGTGGTCACTTTCACACCGAGAACAGTCAGTTCCGGGCACAGGAAGTACAATGTATCTGAAGATTTAACCCATCAGCAGCAGCTATGGAGGCAGTATTTTTTCAACTCTAAGATTCTGACTCAAAAAAAAAATACATTGAGAGAATTTCTGGCACTCATATTTATATCGTTAAATTAGCCATGAAAGCTGCAAAATGTTTTCGATTTAAGTTGACTCTCAGAAGTTTCATTTGCATTTTCTCTAACTCAATGATATTGTTGGAAAAAGCCAGGATTGCTAATACAAGGGTAGAGGGAGAGGGTATTTCATCTTTGGTTCTTCTGAGTTGAATTAAATATTTTAAATTAATCAGCTCTGTCATTAGGGGGTTTGTCCATATGCTCTTTACAAATTATAGTTGCTAGGAATTTATAATTTAAGGATTTATGAAGGTCAAGAATATGGAGTTCCAACTAATACCTGAAATAACAGCCTCAAAGACAAGCATCCCTCATTCATACCTGTCCTCCCTCTTCCAGCGCAGTCTAGTATGAGGGCTGTTTCTAAGACTAGGCATTTCCAAATGCAGCAACACTGAAACTCAGTATGAGCTTTAACAACTTGCTTTTTAAAGTCTATGGAGCTTTGACCATCTAAGTTTAGGTCTGCTTAATATGGAGTGGCTTTGCTTTAAGAAACAGATTTTGTCAAAGGCTTTAATAACTCTTTTCTCCCCAAACTTTGTTTAATCTTACTCATTTGGACCAATGGAAGGTGAGAAGGGGCAGTAAAGGGCCAGGTTACTCAGTGATGTCTTAATTTTAAATGTTTACAATGAAATGAAACTTTTGTTGCTTCCAATGGCAACATACACAAAAGTTAAAATACACATGAGTCATAAATACTTAGGTGTTCATAATCATAACACACAATATATTTTCATGAATAACAGTGTTCCATAAGATAGAGTGCAAGTACTTTAATGTTTCAGGATTAATTAGCTCCAGAATTTGAAGTTCTGGATATTCTATAACATGTTTTATTCACCTCTGTACTGGAATAGTATCTTCCTAAAATTCATGTCTACTTGAAAGATCAGAATGTGACGTTATTTGAAAATAAGGTGTTTGCAGAGGTAATTAGTTAGGACGATTAAATGGGCCCTAATGCCAGTGGCTAAAGTCCTTATAAGAAGGCCAAGTGGAGAAACACACACACAGACAAAAGAGCCATGTGCAGGTGGGGACCCGGACTGGAATGATGCAGGCACAAGTCAGGGAGTGCCGAGGAGCCCTAGAGGCTCAGAAGAGGAAAGGAAGGATTCTTCTTCAGAGCCTTCAGGGGAGCATAGCCCTGTTGACACCTTGATTTCAAACTTCCAGTCTCCAGATCTGTGCAAAAATAAATTTCTGTTGTTTTAAGCCACTCAGTTTGTGATTACTTATTATAGCAACCCTAAGAAATTAATACAACTCCCTTTCAGAGCAAAAGTACCACTATGTATATGGCTATCCTTTTAAAAGTGAATGGAGCCTTATGTTATTTAATATTTTCATGGACAGCATGCCATCAAATAACATCATTTCCTTATAATGTAGCTGAGAAAGAAGAACTGACTCCTGCCCAGGACCACTGTCTCGGTGGCACGTGCACACCCTCCCCGTGTCTGCAGGGGTTTCTCTGCGTACTCCCGTTCCCTCCCACGTCCTGGGATGTGCGTGCGAGGTTAACTGGCATGTCGACATTGTCCCAGTCCAGTGAGTGTGGGTGGGTGTGAGCGTGCCCCACGATGGAAAAATGTCCTGCCCAGGGTTGGTTCCTGCCTTTTGCATCCTGAGCTACCACCAGGATAGGCCTTGAACCAAGAATTCTAGTTTCATCATTACAAAAAGGTGATGTTACTTAGAAAAGATATAAACATTGTTCAACAGTCTTGATTCTTTCAGGCTTACCTGGGCTCCTCAGTGCCTGTCCCAGGCATAGTTCAGGGTCAGCCAGAGATCTGGACAAATTTATGTATAGAATTTGGGGCTCTCTTGTCTGCCTGTCTCCTTTCTGGGGCTTCCCCTCTCACTTTCCAGATGCTGTGGTCATCCCAAACTCGGACGTCTGTGGGTCTGATATTAACTGTAGGTTTTGGTGGGTTTTAACTGCCTTACCAGATGCCAGATGAGATGTGCCCTCAAGCTAAAAGCCATCAAGGAATGGGCAGCTCGCCCACTGCCACCTCCTTCTCCAAGAGCAGACCCTCCTTCAGTTCCTGTCTGCTTCTGAATCCTGGCCCAGTGATGTGAGGTGGGCGCTTTTTGTTTTTTACATTTTGTAGAGCATTACAGTTATTTGTGGAGAATTGGTTCAACAGGAAGTGCTAGGCCATTACAGAAAGCAGAAACCTCCTTCACTAAAAATTTTGATGCCATTTTTTTAAAAGAAATTTTTTTCCGGAACTCAAAGAACTAGCTAAGAGTACTGAACAAAAGCCAAAGTCCATAGTCAGTTGTAAGCAGGGAGAACTCATTTAAATTACTACTCAGGAAGTCTCAATTTAGTTTTTCAAAAAATATGAATTTATGTTTACCTGTTACTTAGAATATCGGTATGAATGAAGACGGTGCTGGAACCGGAGGCTTTTTACGCCTGCCACACTCCCGCTCTGTGCCATTGTGAGGACACTGACACAACGAAGTCACATTCGACTGCATGCACGCACAAGCACATGCGTCCAACCCCAGGCACACTGAATGAAGGGTGATGCAACCTTTGTGCAAGTGCTCAGGGACTGGGAGGAGCGGTACACAGCATGACGGGCAGAGAAACTTTCCCTCAAATTACTTTCAAAACATCTTCCCCAAAGTCTCACTTCCTCAGGCAGCTACCCAAATCACTCCTCCTCGAAGGTCTCCCTCTTCCAGTCCCATGCAGCCCCCTAGCACTAGTCCCGTCCCCTCCCTCCCTCCCTCTCTCCCAGCTCTTGACTGCTGCAAATGTGCAGCTCTATCCAGTTCTCTACTCATCACAACAAAGGCAGAACTTTTTCCCCCATAGTGATGGGGGTGTGTGTGTGCGTGTGTATGTAGCATGATCATAAATACTTATAATAGTTTTTCTTGTCATAGTTATATATTCATTATACATGTGGAAATAACAGGAAGGAAAGGGATGTGTTTCAGGATGGCAGGGTCTGAACTGACTATGGGCCAGGGCTTTATTTACACACATTATTTCTAATCCTCTCCACTTTTCAGACACGGAACTTCAGGCTCAGATCCACTGTTAATTCTCTTTCTATTCCAGCACCCAGGCTCTGGGACATCTCTGACATATTAAAGTAAAATGCAATAGTAAACATGACAGGTGTGTCTGGGAGTCCTGGGGGTGGGGGGAGCAGAGGTTGGATTGTCTTGTGCTCAAGAGGGAAGGGATGAAGGCTGGGGTGCTTGAGGGAAAAGTTTAAAAACAAGACCCCTGCTAGATGGAGCAGGGGTCTCCAGTATGGCAGGGGGTCTCAGACTCATCTTGTTCTTTTCTTTCCCCTTGCTCTCCACATGGTGGCCACATGACCTCCTCTCTGTCCCTCAAACACACCCGGCTCATTTGGAAAGACAGAGAAACTGAACAATAGCTTCATTAATTTATTTACTAAAGCTAATTACAAGAGATACTGTCTTGGCCAAAAAGTCTGTTTAGTTTTTTTCTGTAAAATGAAAGACACATTTTTCATTTTCACCAATAACTACTGATTTGCATATTTTGAGTATGTCAGCTGTCCCCTGCTATTGGCTTCTAGTGGGTAGAGGCCGAGGGTGCTGCTAAACATCTTCCAATGCATAAGACAGCCCCAAGGCAAAGAATTATTTGGCCAAAATGTCAATAGTACCAAGAAACTTTACAAACAATTTTTGTCACGTTTGGTCACAGTACCTTCTCTGCGTGTTTGGTCACTGCACAGATCTTTTTTTCCCCTTGCATTTCAGTTGTGTGTTTACTTTCTTGAAATAATAAAGCATAATATGCCAAAAATGTGTATTTTCTCCCACCTTCAATATTAAAATGTCTGCACAAAAATTCACCAATTTTGATGATTTTAAAAAATGCACGCTGATATGACAGCTGTCACAATACAATCTAACAAACTGCTTCAAGTAAAGTAAAAGACAACTGAGCATTACCAATGCCATTGTATGGGAAAAACTAAACGAACTTTTTGGCCAAACCAATACTTTGGAAGTCTCATAAGCAATTTCAGTCTTTCAAACACTGTATGATACCAATTCAAATAGTAAACCACTTCTCTTGTTTCATTATAAGCTAAAAAGTATAAGCTTTTAAATTGCCACTTTGTCAGTTTGGGGTAAATTGGCCTGGAAAGGGAAAAAAAAAGTTCTTTTCCATATCTGTAGAATTGACTGCTTTTAAAGTTATCATTTGAGTTGAATTTAAGGACTAGTGGTACTTAAGTGACTTCTGCTTCATTGTATGATATCCTTTAAAATCTCAATTTCCTGGCATAGAGTCTTGAATGACTCATTTTAAGCAAGCATCACACAGGGACGGCTGCTGGATGTTTACCTTGGATCAGAGAGTGTGTGTGGAGGATATTGGCTACGAAATATAGGGGTGGTAGATTACCAAATGCCATGCGCGGCTACAAAAATTTCTATTTATACTGTGTTCCAAACTCCATGTATTTAGAAGCTATTATCTCAATATCATGCTGATAACCTTGAGTTAGGCAAAAATTGACAATAAAAACTGTCTTCCTACCGAGTTTAGGTGTTGTTTTATCAAGAAATCCATGTGAAATTTGAAATTTAGATTTTAACATGATGGTTTTATGATCCCGGGTTTTAAGGTGGTTTCAAGAAATAAGAAGGCATGAAAAACAAAAGGAAGAATGAAACAACGATGACAGAAGATGGAGAAGGAGGAAGGGAATGAGTAGGTCAAACTGCTGACAGTGATTCAAAAAGGCAAAGGGAGGAGCAACATCACCACCGGGGAGAAAGCATAGCTGCACAGCACGTCTCACAGAAAATGCAGAGTCCTCGAAGAGTTTAAGTCTTGATATGTTCAATTTTCTTGTTACTGAGGCAGATGCAGCTGGGATACTTGAAAATTAAGAGAGTGACCCTGGCCAGGTAATCCAGTTGGTTGGAGCATCATCCCAATACGCCAAGGTTGCATGTTCAATCCCCAGCCAGGGCACATACAAGAACCAGCCAATGAATACACACACAAGCGGAACGACAAATTGATGTTTCTCTTTCTCTCTCAAAAATCAATAAATTAAAAAGAAAAGAAAAATCGAGATAGCTCAAACCCTACTACATTTCAAACACCTCTAGTACTAAAAAGCTTTACCCCAGCTGTTAGCAAAAGCTAACAAGTGGGCAAGCTGAGGATTTTTAAATAGCTCTCCTTGGGCTTCATTCTCCCACCGGTGAAGGTGTCAAGTGTGGGGAGGGGTGGAAAGGGAAGGAGAGAGGAAGCTAATGCTGACTGAGTGATAACTGTGTCAGGCACTGTGTTAAGCATTTCCCATGTATTCTTTAATCTCCACAGCAACTTATGAAACAGGTACTATGATAACAGTTTTCCCACCTGTTAAATGAGTTCATCATACTCATTTAACAGGTGGGAAAACTAAGCACAGAGAAGGGAGGTAACTTGTGTATTATCTCATACAGTAAGTAATGAAGCTGAGAATTGGATTCAGGTGGTTTAACTAAAAACTCTGAATACATAATCACTGTACCCTGCGGTATTTTCCAAAATAACCCCAAATAACCAAGTTGACAGGATAAAAGGGATTGAAAGTGTACCGGGCTATTACACCTGGCTGCTGCTGGGAGCTCTGTTAGGGTACCACGGTGGAAGCCCTGAGTCCTCCTCCGTGGTAGTCTCTGACAGCACTGTTATTTTTAAGTGAGGGGGAAAAATGCATCTGAAGCTATCTTTTCTTCTAAATTCAAAAATAAGTAAGTTAAAGACTTAAAAATGTTTGAATTTTTGACATATTTACTTCAATATATTAGGTTTCTACCAAATGTCAAATACTCCTTGAGGACAACATTTCAGTAATTCGGTGATAGCATCATGTAGCAATTTTGAGCCCAACTTCTAAAGTGGTTTGCACAAAGAGGGTGTAGTTTTTTTTCAAAGTATGCATAACACCCACATCCCCCAATACTCTCTCTATATATGGAAGATATCTTCAAGCCACGGTCCATTTTTTGCAGGCTCTATTTATATGCAATTGGTTCTAAGAATTCTCAGAAAAGGACAGGCCTGACACTGTTCCTTCACACGCATGCCTCGGAGCAACAGTCCTCACACCTTTTTCAGGCATGACCCACTTCAAGGGTTAAGATTGCAATGAGACAATTTTCTAAGGACCTTCAGGGTTGCAAATGGGATAACATGAAAATAACCAAAGGTTCAGGGTCAGCCACCTTAATCTCTCTCTTTCCTATTTGCCATCTGTCCACAGATCATTACGTTCAAATCGCAGTTTTATGAATAAAATGATAGAACTTGGGGACCTCCTCTTGGGACACGTTTTCCCCACCATACCAGCCCAGACCAGCAGCTAGCAGGGTTAGGGCTCCATTAGTCAGTAGGCAAAGCCACAGGAAAGAACTCCATGGGCTCACAGATGGAGGCACCACAGACACTGAGCTTACGTCAGTGCCTGTGTGGATGACTCAGAAAGGAGGGCCTTGCAAAGCACCTCACAAAGCTCCTGATACCCCCAAAATGACTGCCAGCTCCTTACTCCCTGCCTTCCTCTCAGTCCACCTAGTGCCATTTACTCACTGTCCATGGGAGACCCTTTACACAGTGGGCTTTCCATCCCTCTCCTAAATCAGCCCCAAGGCCTTCCTAACCTTCCGCCCAGTACCATGACTATTCTATTTCCTACTAGACTGTCAGCTCCCTTCTGGTAGGGACAACATCCAGTTCTCCTTTCTCAACCTCTCGGAGCCTTGCTCATAGATGCTCAACACATACTGAACATGTGCTGCGTACTGAGACTGAAACCAGTCTCTGAAAACTGAGAAGTCAGGGGCAGCTCAGTGGAAACCACAGGGTTGGACAGGCACCATATGAGCCTCATGATGTTCACTCCTGTACAGTGATGGAGTGGTCGGACTATTCCACACATGCTGACAGTGTTTTCTGCAAGTCTGCCTTGTGTACTCACCAAAGGTGAAGCAGTCCGATTAGGCAAGGACTGTTTAAACACACATTAATCATGCATTAGGAGTCCTAAATTGAAAAGCACGATACCCAGGAAAGTACCTTGGACACAAGGCATCCATTACAGACAGAAGTGATCTCTCACGTCCTGCTGTGTACATATTTGGAGAATAAGTGCACTTCAGGGAACTCTGCTTACTTGAAAAAAAAGTTTGAAAGAAGAAAATAACACATTTGCACGCTGCATGGAAACTCTATGGCTTGGGGCGTAGGAGGCACTTGTCAGGCAGCCGGCTGTTTTGGACCTTGTATTGGTGATCATGATGGATGAGCTGCTCAACGAAAGTATGCCTCAGTTTCTCTAACTGCTTCCTTCTTCCTCTTGGTATGCAGGAAGGCTAGGAGGTGCTTATACTGCAGGTTCTCATTATAAATACAGGCCCACTGCTCAGGGGTCTCAGCTCTCCCAGCTCAGGGACCAGCAGTTGGTACAACCTCTGAAGAAGCCTATTCAGATCTCTGGTCTAAAGGCCCAAGTGCTTGACATTTTTATGCAGAACGATGAGGTTGGAGGGACAAGGGGGAAGGAAAATGTGGCCAGTGGGGGACATGTGCCTCCTTGAATGAAACCCTAACCCCACTCTTCTCCTCAAAAAAAAGGGGAGCAGTTCCTAGTCTGGGGAGGAAATTGGCATCACACTTTAAAACACACATTCACACAGACGCACCCCAATGCTTGAACTACACCAGAGTCAAAGCCGATGACAGGGTCCTGGCCACGTGGCTCGGTTGGTTGGTGTGTCATCCCATACACCAAAATGTTGTGTGTTCAATCCGTGGTCAGGGCACACACCTAGGTTGTAGGTTTGCTACCTGGTCAGGGTGCATGTGGGAGGCAACCAATCAATGTCTCTCTCTCTCTGTCTTTCTCTCTCCCCCTCTTTCTTTCTTCCTCTCCCATAAAATCAATATATACATCCTTGGGTGAGGATTTGGAAAAAAAAAGCTGATGACAGGTCCCTGGAGGTCTCATACACACACACACACACACACACACACACGCACACACCCACCCACCCACCCACCCACCCTGGGCAGGGTCGCTTTAGGAGAGGCATCAGCTGGGCCCCTTAACCTCAGTTTCACTGACAGCTCCTAAATGACACAGGCAGAGGCCCGGCACTCCCTTTCAATGGATCTGAGTCCCAAGGGTGAGCTTAGCTTAGGACCTGGCATCCTGAAATGATGAAGAGATCTTGAACAACAAGATACAGCTGGGACATCCTTACCAGTGGCAGCAATCTTAAGATTCTCAATTTTTTTTTTCCAGCTGCCTTGCTCAGCTGTTTTAATATCCAGAGAAGGAAGATGGGTGTTTAACAGAATGAACACTCTCCTCACCATCTTTTTGGCACTTTGATTATGGGCAAAGTGACACTGACTTTGAACAATGGGATATATACTCTTTCATATACTGCCCTTCAAGTGAAAAGAGGTTGGTTCATCTTGGTTTCTTGCTTTAAACATGGTAAGAGACCAGATAAAATTTAGGTGGTGCAGTTTGGAAATCTATAGTGGAAAAGCACTTTAAAAATGTTAGCATTATGATTATATATATAAGAATACATAAGAAAAAAAGACTAGAAGAAAATAAGACCAAAAATATTAGTGTATTAAGATGCCAAAAATATAAGGTTTTCTCATATTTTCTAAATGTTTTGTGGTATGATTTTTTTACCATAAAAATAAATGTTTTTAATCCTCACCCAAGGATATATCCACTGATTCTAGATTGAGAGAAGGAATTGAGAAAGTGAGAAACACTGATGTGAGAGAGAAACATCAATTGGTTGCTTCCTGTATATGCCACAACCCAGGATTGGACCCATAACCTAGGCATGTGCCCTGACCTGCAGTTGAACCTGTGACCTTACAGTTTATGGGACAATGTTCCAATCAACTGAGCCACACTGGCCAGGGCTATAATAAAATATTTATAAATAAAATAATTCCTGCTGCTTTCAGATTTCAAGTATTAAACAGTTTGTGCTCTGAATAATTAAACAGGGATTATTGAATTTTCTACAACCAGATGTCATAATGTGTGTGAAAGCACCTTAGATACAGTAAGGTGGTACAAATATATTAGATATTATTGCTCTCAATGCTTTTGAGAATTAGGCTACAATCTATTTAGAATGGCTTTTGTTTACTGTGGTGAGAGATATTCAGTAGGGCTGAAGGGATAATTCACATGCCACCAACCAAAAATATTCTGATACTAAAAAAGGGCTTGCCCACTATCTCTTTAAAAATAAGGGAACAATAAATAACCCATGACAAATTCTATCTTCTCCCACCCTGGGTGAAGGCTGAAGGGGGATGTTCATCTGGCCTGGATTTATACGTTCCTGTGTGTGTGTGTGTGTGTGTGTGTGTGAGAGTTGCCATGTGGTCAAACTGCTATAGTGCGTCCCACCCTTTCTGGCCAAGCGTCTCACCCAGGAGGAGTAAGATCAAACAACAATCTGCTCAGCACAGCAAGCAACTTCCTCATGAGGTGGGAAAACCTGGAGCTGCCCCATACGGACTTTTGAGCATGCCCCACATGAGCAAATGCTGCACTAAATATATATTCCAAATACATTTCATTAGGAAGCCAGAGCCACCCCAGCATTTATGCTCAGGCTGATGCTCTATTATATGAACTATAGTCAACCAGAAGAAAATGGATATTCTCCACTACAATGCAATTGTTCTTCATACAGTTTTTAATGAGATTCCACCCAGGGTCACGGCAGTACTTATGTAATTACTCTGTATAACTCCAATAACACCTCAGCAGACTGCCTCGGTGCACTGCTGCATTTTGGATGGTCTGGGAGCATGGCCATCACACGATGCTTGGGTGACCAAGGCTTCCTCAGTGCAGAACAGCTTTCAGGGACGAGGATGACACTTGCCTAAAATTTCTCAAGAAAATGTTGTGTGAAAAGAAAGGGAGCCTGCAGCTGCTACGCTGGGTCCTCTTTAGTCAGGCGGTGAAGGGGGCACGTGTGGCCAGTGTGCAGGCCACTGAAGGTGGCTCTGCTAAAACCCGGGGGCAATCCATCAGGGAAGGGCAGTGGGTGTGAGAAGAGGGGAAAGGAGTAAAAAAATATTGGTTTGCTTCCTCGAGGAAAACTGTGGGCCAGCAGAAACCCGAGTAAAGAGCAAAAAAGTGCTGCTCAGAAAGTGGTTGAATCTCATTTTGGGAAGTGACCTAAATTAGGAAATAGGCCTCTCTGATCCCTACTTGCTAAGAAATTCCAGCAGCCAGGGGCTGGGCCTTGAAAAGTTCCACTGAGGCTAATGTCGTGTGGGCCAAAGAATGACTTTCTCCTGTGCTGGCAGTTCTGCTTCAGACTAGGAGAGGTCGAAGCCTGGAGCTGACCCCAGGGCCAGCGTGAAATCCCAGACCACAGCCCAGGGACTTGCCCGTCAGGCCTGTCCAATGAAGGAAATCAATCAAGAGAATGTAGAGACAGGGTCTTGATATCTGCTAATGAGTTCTCAGAGTTCCTAGGAAAGCAAAACTCCACTGAATCTGCCAAGGTGGGTGTGGAGGAGGGGCAGGGCCACTGCATCACAAAGTCCTCACTCCTGCTTTCTGGGCTTCCCTCCCTTCAGGTTCGGCCCAGTCCCTGCTGGTGGAGGTGAGGAGCAGGAATTAGGAAGCAAGTGTTGCTCCTACTTCACAACCAGCAATGACAGGCTTGGCTAGAGAACAAAAAGGAATCACCAATGGAGAATCCCTACTCTTATGCCTGCTCTGTAGATTACTTTGTTCTATGCGGTCAACTTCACCGCTCATCGCCACAGACCATGTTGCTCCCTAAGCCGTGTGGATCCTTGTTTGCCCTTTACATGCCTGCCCCTCACACCCATTTCCCTCACGTCTCATTTCCAGCCCCTCCTCCATAACAGTAACAATCATGTCACACCTTACTACAATTTACACTCCTTGTGTAAACAGAAAGACTGCTTAGCAAGTTCCCACATTGTACCTTTCATTTGTTACCTTCATGGGTGGTATTCTTTGCACTTATGTGTTTTTATGGTAAGACTCTAGTAATAAAAATACTTAGTTCACTTTTAACCCTTCAAAGGGTGTTCTCAGCTGTTGTGCGATTTTTAGTCTCACACAAAATTCACAGAGACTGGCAGGATGGGCATTCTTCCAAATTTATAAGTGAAGCAAAGATAACCACAGATGTTGTGACTTGCCAAGTTTATGGCACAGGTGAAACCAGTTCCCAGGTTTCTTGATCTTTACTCAAGAACTCATTCTATGAAAAAGTTCGGCACTACCTGGGTGGAATGATCATTACAGAAGAAATTTGGCAGAGCTCAGCTGCATGTGATGGGAAGAAAGCTACTCAGCCAAACCTTGTCAGTGCCCAGATTCAATTAATTATCATGAGGAAAAGGCCTATTCAGTTTGTGCATTTCTCATCCCTTCCTGCTCTCGGGCTGTCACTGGGGGACTGGCACAGCACTGCCCAGGCTGTGACCCAGGGCATTCTTCTGGGCCAGAGACGCCTCCGTCTGCATGATTACCCAGGAGAGGGAGGCCTGCTGGAGGCTGAAGCCTGAAGCAGATGCACAAACTCATCCGTGCGCTTGGCACGGTCCCTGGCTCACCGAGGAGCTGGGAGAGACCACTCAGAGGTTCCATTTACGAACCCCACATTACTCAGTTGGCTGTATGTGCTTCTTGACCCCAAATTCAGGGGCTGAGAACACAAAGTGAGAATTTGGGGGCCAAGGTAAGATAAGTAATAGAAAAGGGTATAAGGATGACTCAACAAAGGTAAATGGAATTGCTTTTCACTCACCCCTACACCATCCCACAATGTGTAGGATGGTAATAATGCAAGTAGGGAAGAGTAGTTGACTCATCCTGGTTTGCCATATCTGAACAACAGCTATGACATTTTACTTAGCATTTCTATAGCATCTCTTTCTACAGAGCCTGGCCCTTACCACATCCACCTCCTCTTGACTTGATGAGATAGCCTTGTATGACTGGAGGTGAGGGTCCACACCCTTTAATAAGACTGTTCCTGCCACCCTGCAAGGTGTAAGGTGAAATTTACCTTTCTCTATGAAGTCTTTTCCGATTTCTCCCAATTATCTATGATATTTCTTTCCTTTAAAAGCTCAGAACATTCATATCAACTCATGTCTTTTTTTTAAACAGACATTTGTGCAGTAGGTTCTTTCCCCAGGAGGAATAATCATTAGATTATTATGTTTGTTGGAGGAGGGAACTGTGTCCCGCTCATTGTTTAAACACCCAGAGGCCTGGCCATAATGCCCTGACCACGGTAAGCGCTGCGTGAGTACTGTTAAACAGACATGGGTCATTTTTTGCCTACATCTATGCTGCGACTTCTCAGAGCACCTTCCTGGTGTCTCCCAGGCATCAGTCTAACCACAGTGAATGCCCAGCTCTGTGGAAGTAACTCAGCAGAGGCAGAGACTTCATCTCTCACGGGTGTGGTGTAGGCAAAGTTGCACAAACTGACTTGGAGTTCTAAAATTTTGACTAAATGAAAATGAGATTAGTAAATTTGGAGGGGGAGTAATAAATACCGAATTAATGAATAACTGAAAAGGGAGTTTGTCATGTTGGTAGGCCAGGGGAAACACCAAATATTCAGAGAAGGCTTGCTGGGATGATAGAATTTAAGATGCTCTATGAATCATGGGAAGAACATTTCCCAGATAAAGTGGGTGTTCTAGTACAACAGGGTCTAGTACAGGAAATGTCTTAAAATGAGATCAAATGAATATAGAGCAAATCTGACAAGGAGGGTGCTGTGAACGCACTGAAACAAGTCTGAAACAGTGAAAATCTGAAAAGATAATGAACTCAAAGATGTGTGCATGTGTGTGTAGGCGGGTGTTATATTAAGTACAGGCTTTGGAATCAGCTTGGTATGGAATCCTGGCTGCCATGCTTACTAGTTGTGTGACACTGGATAAATTACTTAACCTAAGTTTTATTTTCTTTATGTTTATCATGAAAATATATATACATCTCCATGTGAGATTAAATGATACAAAATGTTTAGCATGGCGGCGCCTAGTCCTCATTCTTTTAACAGATATTTATTGAGTATCTTGTACGTGCTAGATAGCATGCTAAGTATTTTGCATGGTAAATAATCAGAAAATGGAAGCTGTAGTTATTGTTAGCCAAAGGGACTATACCTCCCCTTTCTGTGTCCCCCACTGCAAATTATGTCCCTTTTGACCCTGGAACTTAGAAGACAAGATGGCATTTTACTGTATATGTGAGTTCACTTATTTACTTTTGGCATATTTTGCTTAAAAAAAAAAGAAGACTAACCAAAAATTTGCCCTCAGCTTTAGGTGCACTGTAAATGCAAATTAAATAACAAGAATTCTCTTAAACTCCCACCTCTGTAACACAGTCTCTCCTTTGTGCACAGTGGCATAATCAAGAAGCCGAACACAGATCCTTCTCTCATCTCAGCACATCACTTTTTGACATGGTACCCAAAGAGACATCTTGAAAGAGACATGCATGGTTATGTGCCCCTCTCCAGAGACATCTTCTCCTGTGGATGCGAAACAGGCTCTGGCAGCTGCTCAGTATCATTAGACCAAGGGCAAGTCAACTGCTCTCTCAGGCTTAAAATAAAGTGATCATCTCAAACCAAAAATACTAAGCATTTGACCAGGAAAAAGAAGTCAGTAGAGGTCCAGTTATCATGAGGGATTTCTTATTGATCCTATGAGTTTTTCTACATTGAACACCTGAAAGTCTGATTTGTATTTAAGTACGTATGTATTTGTATGCCTGTACATAAATAGGTATGTATGGTATTATGGAGAAATTGCTGAAGGGCGCATCCTTTGCAAAAAGGGCTCTGTAGGTCAGCAAACCTTAAAAATTGAGTGAGGTTTGTTTTTGTTAAACACACAACTTCTTAACACATTTCATGAGTGATCAATCTCTGGGGTAAATACCTTGGTTTCCAATAAAGGAGCAAGTTATTCTTACACATATTGCAACATTTTCCAATGGGCTATCTTGACTCTACAACTAAGAATAAGGTAGCAGCTTCAAAGACTGTTTTCTTGACGTGTTAGCTATATGAGGGAAACACAGTGTTTTCAGAATTTCAGATGAATAATTTGGGGTCCATTTGGGGTTCACATATTTGGGTAGGAGTGTCCCCCAGAAAAGGCAAAGACATAAGGATTAAGTAACATGCAAACAAGGACTCTGGAAAATCACTTACAGCTGCATTTATTCAAGCCCTGAGTAAGAAGAAAGGACTGGAAATGTTCACTATTTCACCCAATAATTTGAATATGATTCCATCACACTTAGAGTAGCTCCATTTCCAAAGCAATGTTTGGTTTTCTCTAATCCTGTTTATTCTTAATTGACACAATAATCTCTAGGCAGGTTAAGGTATTTTCTCTCATACATTTATAAAATCATACAAAGGAAATTACTTTGGGGGAAATTACTTCAAATGTCAAATGACTCAAGGGACTTAACATAGGAATTTATATTTCTATTTTTAATGTTTTAATCCTGACATATTTTCCCCTTAAATCCCTTCAAATAGTGAAGGTATTTAAATGAGCTCTTTCTTATACAAACAGCTCATCAGAAGGGAAATCAGAATTTTCTTCTTCATTGAGTTCTTTTAAGTTCAGCTGTTTTGTGGAATGATGTAAAAATAAATAAATAAAATCACACCAATTAAAATACACATGATGTGAGATGACATATTTTCTGCTCCAAATTTTTCAACATCTCAGTTACTTTGAAACATCTGCTTAACTTGGAAAAGAAAAATAGATTGAATGATGGAATCTCAAAAGTCAATCAGCCTATGACCCTGCTCTGGATCTTAGGAGAACGAAAATATCCTCCCAATGTAATTGCCTGAATTAGTGCTTCTGAACCTTAACTTTGCAACACTCCAAAGCATCAAACAAAATGAATTTTAAACCACTTTCATTTGTCAAGGATGCCATGCAGCCCTTTCTGTGAGTGCGTGTGCTCGGGGCACGTGAGCCTCCTTCCAAAAAGGTTGGAAATGATGAGTCTACGAATTTCAGGAGAGGTACAAGCAAGTAGGGAATTACTAATGTCATTAGTAGATGGTCATCATTTAGACAATTTTATATTTAGGATTTTTCTTGGCAACATTGCTTGTAACGTTATCTCATTTCTTCTAATCATAACCATCTGTGAAAATGGAAAATTACCATCATTTGTCAGCCTTTTTTTTGAGGAGGGTAAATATCTTTCTCCATCGTCACCTCAAAAAACGGATTCATATGTTTTGTAGTTTGACCAGTGTCGGTTCACAAAAATTCTCAGAAATTTAAAAATTATTATTAATCTTTGTTACAGATATGAAAACTGAGGTTACGTGTCACCTAGTAAAGTATTTGCAATAATTTCTAATTAGGTGGCTAGAAATTGCTGAGGAGGGGCTCAAATTCCGGTTCTCTACACCAAATCCTGGGTTCTCTCCACCCCTCCTCACTGACCTCGCAGAAGTGTCATGTGCTTTTTGATTTAGTTTTTCTCTCAGGGCTTTTCAGTCTTGCAGCCCCAAACTGAAGTTACACTCCAGTGATGTACAGTGAAAGCATCACCACCTGATTTGGAATGTTGTACTCTTGCCAAACAGCCTCTTCTTATTGATTATTATTTCAACTACCAGTATGCCTTGACTCCCAATCATTTTCCTGTGCTTCCTTGTGCTAGCAAGCACGTAAGCAGCATTGCTTACTTGACTTTCCCTCCTTAGCACACCCATCATTTATTGGGTTCTTACTGTGGGTCAGATGCTATGCTTACTTCATTTCACTGGATTCTCATGTAATTCCACAAGGTATTCATCATTATCCTATTTTACAGAGGAAGAATATGTCATATATTAAGCTATTTGGGATTATTTCCAGAATATGTCTAAGAGAATTTGAATTTTGTCTCACAGGTTTCTCTTTGTTTCATTTATGACACAACGTGTGTTTCCTTTTGGTAAAGAAGTACTAAATGTCATTCCAAAGAATGACTCACACATGAGGACCCAGATTATCAGACTGACTACTCATGTAGCAAGACTCATGGCTAGCAAAGTAGCTGGCATGTAGGTTGTACCTACAGCTGCTCAAACCTTTGAGTATCATTGATGGACCTGAGTAAAAAGGTACAGAAAAATCTCCAAGGAAGGAAATAAAAAGGAAAGAGGAGAAAAAAGGGGGAGATGTTCTTGCGTGTTTCTGTTGCGTTTGAGGTAAATGCTTTTTTAAGAGGAGGGTTGGTTGCTTTTCATTCTGTTAACGAGTTCTTACTGGTACTACCATTACTCAGGTGCCCGTTGTTTCCTGCATGGTCCTCTCTGTGACTAACAGCTCCCACTAAGGTGACAGACCCGACAGAAACAGAAATGTCTAGTATTGGACTTTGGGCCTCTCTGCTGGTCATTTATGTCATTCCAACTCACAGCTGGCACACAAACAACACTGATGTCAACGCTTCTGTGCACTCCCTGAACAGAGCAGAAAAGAGGCCTTCTGCTATCTCAATACAAAGGCTAACTCTCCCTGCCCTCAGCCCTCCCATCACAGACTTTTCTGCTTTCTTACCAATTCAAACAACCTCGAGTGACTATTTATGTAAGAAGTCTCTCTCCTTGGACCTCATAGCTCACTGCCTCAATTCCTCTAAATAGAGCCATCTGTTAGCCAAGGACTCAACATCAAAACATTCTTTGATGAGTCACAATTACTGACAAGTACAATGTGAGTGCTGCCAGAATGATAAATTTAACACTACTCAAATATTCATCATGGACTAAATAAAGAGCCTTTTAGGTTTCAAAAACAAAATATTTTAAGGTTTAAAAAATTGCTTGGCTTTAAAATAAACTAACTACAGTCCTGTAGTTCCAAAGAAATTGATTGGACTTGAGGTTATTGTTAGCAAAGCTGACATTATGTGTGTGAAAATAATCCTGATTGATTTTAATAATTGAAATGGAAAACTTTGCAAACATAATAGTGAAGTGAGCATAATAAACTGGGAGATTAGACAGAAGAGTTCTGACTTTAGCTGGGACATCAACTGCTTTATCTATCCAGACCAGATGATTACCAAAATTCCTTCCAGGGCTAATACTCCTTCATTTTATGAGTATGTGATTAAGATCCACAGACATATGGCTGCTTTTATTAAAGTCCAAGAGGACTTCACTGATAATAACATTTTCTGTGTTGAGATTCCCGGCATCTCTGAGATTTTTTTCTGCACATTCTTGCTTGTTAAAAGGCTTATAAATACAGTGAATGGGTGGACTTATGCCATATTTCTTTTCTCTGTGAATGGGTTCTAGCTGGCAGGACCCACCACTTAGTACTATGGGAAAGAGCAAGTTACTCAAATTCACACTCACTAAACTTCTTCAGTAAGATGATTATTTCAAAAAATGAGAACCACATAATGAAAACCAAAGTTCTCCTTTGGTCTGCTTTGCAATCAATAAAAAGATAAATTAGAAACATACAAAGGAGCCCCGATAAGACTACCAGCTGACTTCTCAATGGAAACACTCCAAGCCAGAAGGGAATGGCAAGAAATATTCCAAATAATGAAAAAATAAATTAAAAAGAGCTCAGCAATAATGAGCAGTGGGAAAAAGTAATTTAGAATTTGCGTCCATTGTTATGACTCAAGACTGAGTAGCAAAAGCAGACAAACTGAAGTCTGACAGTGTGTTTGAAAAAAAGTAACCTATGTAAAATAGTGGTTTTAAAAGCATTTGTGAGTGCAACTTCTATTACAACCAGAGACTAAATAAGATGACTATTCATTGATTATAGATCAACTTTAAGAAGATTAGTCACAAGGGTCCATTTCAGAAATGTCACCCCACAGTGTGTCAGACTCATGATCAAAAGTTCTCATATATAAATGATAATATTGTGAGTTCATTTTCCCTGTTTATTTCTTTGATAACTAATACTTTTGTGGCTTTTTTGAAATATTTTTTTCTTTTTCAAGCTTGAAAACAATATAGCATTAAATACTGAAAAAATGCTCATAGTGAAAGAACCCTGCCATAAAGTTTTTCAGTTTTGGCATACTAGATTTTGGCCTCTTTTACATAATGTTGCTTCATTCTTATGTGTAACCAGGCACATGTCCAGAAGCCTTTCCTCAGTGGAGGGAAGCTGTTACCTAAAGGTCAAGTCCAGATGATGCTAATTCTCTTTCATGTGTAGGTCTTTTGACCTACATTCTGCTAGTTTTATGTCTTTAAGTGTTGATAACACTGTGCTTTATGACTGGAGTCCATGTACATCATTGCTTTGGGTCTTCTCTAGAAAAGGCAACCTTAGATCACTAAATAAACGAAAACATGATGGTTTATAGCTCATGGTAACTGTAGGTAGAACTCTGCAGAAGGACTAAGTACAATTAGGAAATAAAGAGCAAGCAAAGAAAGAGGGTATGAGGTAAGGTTTGGGTTGAGAGGGAGCCTAGTGCTAAGGGAACTCACCTAGTACAGGAAGGGACAAAGAGTGGCTTGGGGAGCTAGTACTTTTTAAGTTGACAATTAGGGATTCCAGCCATATTTAGTCTGTAATCCTTATAGTGAAGGATGCAAAGAGCAAAACCAGAACATGGAGGTAGGGCTTGGGGAAGTGAGCAGAGGCTTTTCCTGACTTGGGTCTGTATTTACTGTATCCTAGCCCCCAAGTGTGGATGAACCTTGATCCTTCACTTTGACAACCTGTCAAAACCATAAGATGTGTTGTACTAAGATCATATCTGTCTTTTATTGATGATGTACTAGGCACTAATACATCTATTGTGCCTAACTGCACAAAGCAAGCATTATCACTGCATTTTCATTTTATGACTATGGAAGCTAAAAAATAAAGAGGTCAAGTAAATTTGCAGAATTTCACATAGCTAATGTGTCCAGTTTGGATTTGACATTAGATCTCTGTAACACTTAAGACTGATTTTTTCCCCATTATGTCATTCTATCTGTAAGGTAGAATGTAAAATTAAAAAAAAAATTAGTCATTTTTAAGATCCAAAGAAATATGAATGAGGATACTGTTAACATGCTAAGTGTGGCCACCAGGGACTATAAAATTCTACATCAATCCAGGTAATATTTTCCCACAAATGTTAATGAAAGTACCACCTATGTGCAAAGCACTAGGCTTTGAGGAAGAAAAAGATAAAAGTCACAATTTTTGAGACTTCTGGCCAAGATGGAGGCATAGGTAGATATGCTTTGCTTCCTCATACAACCAAAGGGAGGACAACAAATTTAAAAAAATAAAAAACCAGAATTTCCAGAAAATCAAACTGTATGGAAGCCCAACAACCCAGGAAGTCCAACATTCAGACTGGTAGGAGGGGTGAAGCCAGGGTAGAGAGGATGCATGGTAAGGCAATGGTCCTGGCTGGCAAGGCAGCTGCTGGCAGACCTGGTGGTCCCACATTCATGTGCAGATAAGCTGGGAGGAATGACTGGGGAGCAACAAAGTCTGTGCAACCCAGGGTTCCAGTGTAGGAAACTAAAGCCTCAAAACCTTTGGCTGTAAAAACTTGTGGGGGTTGCAGAGACAGGAGAAACTTCCACCCTCACAGGAAAGTTCATTGGAGAGACTCACAGGGTCCTAGAATGTACCCAAACTCTCCCACTCAGGAATCAGCACCAGAATGTCACAGTTTGCTAGTGGGTAGTGGGGGAAGTGACTGAAAGCTGACTGAGAGCTGAGCAAGTAGCACTGCTTCTTCTCTGACTCCTTCCCCACACAGTGCCGCAACTCAGCGATGTGGGTTGTCCCACCCTGGCAAATACATAGGGCTCCACCCCTTACAACATAACAGGCCCACTGAGACAAAGAATTGTGGCCCAAATCAAAGAACACATCAAAACTCCAGAAAAAGAACTAAAGAGACAGCCAACCTTTCAGATGCAAAGTTCAAAACACTGGTAATCAGAATGCTCATAGAAATGATTGAATGCAGATGCAAAATAGAGGCAGAAGTGAAGGCTATGCAAAATGAAATAAAGAAAAATATACAGGGAGGCACTTCAGTCTGAGTCTTGGCTTGTTGCCTTCCTCCCTGAACCACATGAGCTTCAGTACATGCTTCAGTTTCTTCACAAGCTACTGGACTCTGGGCTCCATGCAGTTGCCCAGCTACTGGGTCCAGCCAGAAAACAGTGCGGCCAGTGTCTATGCAGGCACCAGGGCTTTCCCAGATCCCAGTGTGCCACTCCACCAGGGCACGGGGCAGCTGGGAATCCAGGGGCCATCCAGAGCAAGAAGGAGACTATGCAATGCCTGAATGACCACCTGGCCTCCTACCTGGAGAGGGTGAGAAGCCTGGAGGCTAATAATTGGAGACTGGAGATCAAAATCCAGGAACACCTAGAGAAGAAGGGACCCCAGGTCAGAGACTGGGGGTATTATTTCAAGACCAGAGGGACCTGAGGGCTCAGATCTTTGCAATTCTGTGGACAAGGCCCTCATTGTTCTGCAGATTGACAATGCCTGTCTTGCTGCTGATGACTTTAGAGCCTAGTATGAGACAGAGATGGCCATGCGCCAGTCTGTGGAGATGAAATCAATGGGCTCTGAAAGGTCACTGATGACACCAGTATCATTTGGCTGCAGTTGGAGACAGAGATCGAGGTTCTCAAGGAGGAGCTGCTCTTCATGAAGAAGAACCACAAGGAGGAAGTAAGTGGTCTACAAAACCGTATTACCAATTCTGGGTTGACCATGGAGTTGGATGCCCCCAAATCTCAAGATCTCAGCAAAATCATGGCAGACATCTAGGCCCAGTATGACGAGCTGGCTCAGAAGAACCAAGAGGAGCTAGACATGTACTGACCCCATAAGACCGAAGAGAGCACCACTGTGGTCACGTCGCAGACCACTGAGATAGGTGCTGCTGAGATAGCACTCAAGGAGCTGAGACGTATGGTCCAGTCATTGGAGACTGACCTGGACTGAATGAGGAATCTGAAGGTCAGTGTGGAGAATAGCCTGAGGGAGGTGGAGATGCACTATGCCATGCAGATGGAACAACTCAATGGGATCCTGCTGCACCCGGAGTCAGAGCTGTCTCAGACACGGGCACAGGGGCAATGCCAGGCCCAGGGTAGGAGGCCCTGCTGAACATCAAAGTCAAGCTGGAGGCTAAGAATGCCACCTATCGCAGCCTACTAGAAGAAGGGGAGAACTTCAATCTTGTTGACACCCTAGACAAGAGCCACTCCTTACAAATCACCCAAAGGCCATGACACACAGGACTTGTGGACCTCAAAGAGGTGTCTGAGGTCAGCGACACCAAAGTTTTGAGGCATTAAAGGCAGCAAAAGTGGGACATCCCTTGGCAGGGCAGGAGGCCAATAAAAAGTTCAGAGTTTTTATACACACACCCATACCCACTCACCCACACACACACATATGTGCACACACACACACATACATATACAGGGAACCAACAACGAAGGGAAGGGAACCAGGACTCAAATTAATGGTCTGGAACAGAAGCAACAATTAAACATTCAACCAGAACACAACAAAGAAACAAGAATTCAAAAAAATGAGGAGAGGATGGGGTACCTCTAGGACAACTTTAAACATTCCAACATGTGAATCACAGGAGTGCCAGAAGGAGAAGAGGAAGAGCAAGAAATTGAAAACTTATTTGAAAAAATAATAAAGGAGAACTTCCCCATTCTGGCAAAGGAGACAGACTTCCAGGAAGTCCGGCAAGCTCAAAGATTCCCAAAGAAGTTTGACCCCAGAAGGAACACACCAAGATGAATCATAATTACATTCCCTAAGATGAAAGACAAAGAGAGAATCTTAAAAGCAGCAAGAGAATAGGAGTTACCTAGAAGGGAGTTCCCACAAGACTATTAGCTGATTTCTCAAAAGAAACTTTGCAGGCAAGAAGGGGCATGCAAGAAGTATTCCAAGTCATGAAAGGCAAGAACCTACATCCAAGATTGTTCCATCCAGCAAAGCTGTCATTTAGAATGGAAGGGCAGATAAAGTGCTTCCCAGATAAGGTCAAGTTAAAGGAGTTCATGATTACTATGTCCTTATTATATGAAATGTTACAGAGACTTATTTAAGAAAAAGAACAAGATCAAAACTATGAATGATAAAAATGACAACAAACTCACAACTATCAACAGCTGAACCTAAAAAACAAAAACAAAAGCAAATTAAACAAACAACTAGAACAGGAACAGAATGACAGATATGGAGTTGACATGGAGGGTGATCAGTGGGGGGGGGCAGGGAGAGAATGGGAGAAAAGGTACAGGGTTAAGAAGCATAATTGGTAGGTACAAAATAGACAGGGGGAGGTTAAGAATAGTATGGGAAACGGAGAGGCCAAGGAACTTATATGTATGACCCATGGACATGAACTAAGGAGGAGGAGGAATGTTGGAGGAAGGAGGGGTGCAGGGCGGAGGGGGATAGAGGGGAGAAAAAAATGGGACAACGGTAATAGCATAATCAATAAAATATACTGAAAAAAGAGTCACAATTCTTGCCTTCTAAGAGTTTATAATGTAATTGGACAGGCTAAGAAGTTAAGTAACAACAGGGATAATTATTTAATATAACAATAAAAGTTATATGACAAAGAAATATATGATTAATTTCCAAATCAAAAATAATAAAAACTGAGAAAAGGGAGATATTATATGGTCTAGAAAGACTTAGAAAGACTTCTTGGAGGAGGAAGGGTTAAGGCTGATTCCTAGGGATTGATAAAACCTGGGTGGACAACGGAAAATGGGTGTTGCATTTCAAGAGGAGTGATGGGGAACAAAAACACCCAAGTTTCTTGGAACTCAGGGTTTGAGAACACGAGTGGTTGCAAATGCAGCTGATAAGGTAGGTTAGACACCAAATGTTGGAGACTTTGAAGTGTGGGTTAATTGAACTGGATTTAATCCCATGGGCAGTGGGGATCCACAAATGGTTTTGAGCAAAGGGGTCATGTGACCCAAGTGGTATCCTAGGAGGATTTCTCTGGCAGTGAGCTGCAGAAAGATTTCAGATGGGCAGAGGAGGCAGGAAGATCAAATAGGGGTTGACTACAGGAGCAGCTCTGATACCTAATGGAAGGAGAAAGAAGATATTTCAGTTTTGTTCTGATATAACAGATTTGGGAAGAATTGGAGTTGGTTCTGATTGGAACTGGTTTAATTAAGTACATATTTGGGGTAAATAAAGCACAAACAACTTTTAATAGGTTTACAATTCAATTAATACTTATTTAAATTACAGTTTTATATATTTTACAGATTATATGGTATTTTCAAAAATATTCATTCATTTAGCCTCATAACTCTTTATGAGCTGGATTAATTTGGCATTATTGCCATTTTTCAGATGTTGAAACTGAGTTTTGAAGACCTATAGCAACTAACATAATATGACTACACTGTTAGTACATTTTTGGGCTGAGACCTGCATATAATCGGGTTCTGATTCCATATTTCGTGCATCTGTTATTTGCTGTATTCATCTCAAAGAAGCTTTTTTCCATTTTGAAGGTCTATTGTTTAAAAAAATTTTTAAATGGAAAATTTCAAAAATACCCCAAAACAGAGAGAATAGCATAATGATTCCCACATATCTATCACCCAACTTCATCAATGACAAACTCACAACCAATCTTGTCTTATCTGAACTCCGCCTACCCCCAATTGTTTGAAGCAAATCCTCCACATCATTTCATGATTCCTTTTAAGGCCAAGGTGATATATATAAATATAAAAATGTAAATATGCATTTTACATACGTATTTTTAATCTTCACCCGAGGACATTTTGTCAGTGCTTTAGAGGGAAACATTGATGTGTGAGAGCAACACCCATCGGCTGCCTCCCACACGCCTGCACTGGGGGTGGAACCCGCAATCCAGGTACGTGCCCTGATGGGGAATCAAACCTGCAGCCTTTCGGTTACGGGACAACACTCCAACCAACTGAGCCACAAGGGCTAGGGCAGCCAAGATACTTTTTAAAGGAACTAAAAATTAGTTGTATTCCTTAAAATGGAATCTTTTCTATCTTAATCTTTAATGGAGGAAAGGAGGAGGACGTGTGCTGCCTTGCGGATGACTTCCTTTCTCACCAAGATGTGAGGATGAGAAGAGCAAAAACAACTGATCTGACCCCCTTCCTCAGAATTTCCTGGGAATTGCTTTTTAAAAAGCTACCTCAGGTACATGGAAAATGAAATATATTTCTTTTGTTCTCCTGACTCCTATTCTGTGTGTTTCCTTTTTCCAAGCTGGAGTGATGACAGTCCATTTATTGCACATGAGGTGCTTGGGGCCTTCCTGCATGTGGTTTTAATAGAATGCCTTATATCTATCTATGTTTTTCTACTGTGTATGAATGTGTATGGAATATGCAGGGTGATTTTACTGCCTAAAGGAAATTGGTTTTCTCTCTGTACTCGGAAGAAAAAAATGTGTTCGTGTGCTTAACAAGCTTTTCCTAAATTGCAAAAAGACTTCCTTTGCTAAGGACAGTATCATTTCACAATCATTTATTCTTATACTGCTTAAGAAAAAAAATTCTATCAAGAATTTTAAAGTTAATAACTGAAAGACACTGAAAAATCTTTGCTTTCACCAAAATCCTATAAACTGTCCTTTTATCCTGATTTTGTGCCTAAAGTAACATATCTTTATGTTTCTCAGGATAAGATAAGACTGTGGGTAAATTAGGAATGATTATATCTAGAGACCTTAGTTCAGATTTAGGAGGAAGTATATAGTTTGTTAAAGACACCCCCAAGAGAGGTTTAAATTGCTTGATTCTTTAACTATTCAGAATTTTATAGCCATGTAATTTCATTCCTCATTTGACTTTTCATTCAAAAATTATTTACTCAACACCTACTATGTCCAGGTTCTATGGGAGTTTCTGAGGATATAAAGGATGAACAAGACAGATATGGTCATCTCCACCCCTGCCCACTCATGGAATTTCTCCATGTAAATTAGTAGAATTTCTACATATAAATGATGCAATCTTTTGATTCCTGAAAATTATCATATATACTCAAAACCACTAAAAAGTCTTCTTAAAAAGGACTCATTTTAAATGTCTTAGCCAGTAAAGGACTGTAATTGGGCCCTGAGAGGACTGTATGTTGCCTACAACCAAATCTATAAGACTTTTTATTTTTTTTATTTTTATTTATTTTATTTTATTTTTTTTAAAGATTTTATTTATTTATTTTTAGAGAGGGAAGGGAGGGAGACAGAGAGAGAGAGAGAGAGAGAGAGAGAGATATCAATGTGCGGTTGCTGGGGGTCCTGGCCTGCAACCCAGGAATGTACCCTGGCTGGGAATCGAACCTGGGACACTTTGGTTCCCAGCCCGCGCTCAGTCCACTGAGCTACGCCAGCCAGGGCTCAAATCTGTAAGACTTTTTAGACAGAACATAGGCCATCAATAAGCCTGTGACTGTGGGAATAGCAAGGGCCTATACTAGTTAACTGGATGGTTTGCTGGTTAAGAAAAGATGAATGACACTATCTCTCTCTCCTAAGATTCTCTGGAGGTAAGAACTGTAATGGTATAAATATGCTTTCATTGGAACTATGTAATTTTATTTCTTCTGCTTTTTAATCGAAGCAACTGCCTCCCTCAGCCTGCCTTTCATTATAAAATCTGCCAATTGGCTTTAATTATTGTCAGGTTTCCTGGCTCTCTCCCATAATGAGGGGCTTTTCTTCAGTAGGGACCTGCAGGAACTTTCTGTCCTGTGGCAAATTTCTGTCCTGACAATGTATTAGCAATTGGAACATGCCCTTTAGCAAACATGCCCATTAGTGAGGTACCTGGATCACACACAGATGAAGTCAAAGCAGGTTGCTGCATACACGGAAAGGCACAAGAGCATCCTGGCTGAGGCACAAACCACACTTGACAGAATACAGACCACAAAAGGGAGGGTACAAGAAAAAGGGGAAATTGACTCCATGCTTAATTTCCTACAATCACTGTTGTAAGTAATTGATGAACTAGATAAAGAGAGTTCTAAAATTAACACTGGGACTAGGTGGAGATTTCTTTTTAAAATAAATCTCTATTCCCAGAGACCACGCAGGTTGCTGGCCGATGCTGGGGCCTATCTGCCACTCTTGCTAACTGCTTCACACGTGCATCCTTTGTCTTTGCAGCGCTCCTCCTCCAGCATTGGACTGGAGACTGAACGCAGCTTAGGAGTCGAGAAAGTACTGCATCAGATGTTTGTTTTCAGCTTACGCCTTCTCCTGCTTCAACATGTGTGGTATCTAGAGAAACTCACTCTTCTTGGATGCAGCATCACCCCGTCTGTTTCTGAAGCTCTTTTCCAGGAGCATTTCTTCAGTAAATGAGGTGTCTTTCCCCCCCCCAAAGATTTTAACTGCACTGAGTTTGCTTTGGTACTATAGTAATGCAGTAGCAAAATGAGAATGTAGAAGGTGTAAATCCCATTGGTGAGTAAGCTGCTGACAGGGTGGGAAGATGAAATTTGGGCCCTTCAGAAATTCAAATTCTTTTGTGTTACTAGGATATAGTATACTTCAACAATCAACCTAGACATAGCAGGAATAACTTACTGAACTGACCCAATGTTTGCTCAGTATTATAGAGAAGTTTGGGTCATGGGAAGTTAAAAAAAGAACATTTTTCTGTATATAGCATATGTGGAGACATAAGGCAAAATAAAACATTTTAAATGCATATTTTTCAAAGTGAAGGAAAGATTGTTTTAAAGTGTTTGTTTACTGTTTATAAAAGTAATACATAAAAATCACCCCTAAAAACATCACCCATTATCCCATCCCTCAGAGAGTAGATCTTTGCTACTATTTTGTCTCTTGTCTAAGAATATGTCTATGCAACAGAGTTGAAATGATATATGTACAATTTTACATCCTGTTTTTAAAGCTTCACATTTAAATATAAGACATTTTAGTGGAAAATATTTTAATGGTACTTCATCTCCAAAGAAAGAAATGACAGACATTGAACATGCCTCAGATGGAGAACTCACACCTTGTTAGTAAGATAGTTCACCAGTCACAGAGGACGACTCAGCCCCATCTCTTTCATTCCCTCCAGCAGCTCCACATCACAGAATATCATGTTGGATATAGTTTAAGACTTCAAGTACATCAACGCTTTGAAAAGCATAATTAAATTATGCTTCTTTGGGTTGAATGAAATGTTTGCTTGGCATTTTTTTTCTTTATTTTCTTCAGTTTTGATTAAATACAGGGGAGGGCAGAAGTAGATTTACAGTTGTTCTATGGAAAATAATGCAATAATTAATAAATAATACAAGGATATACTGTTTTGTGTGCTCACAACTGTAAACTTACTTTTGCCCACCCCTGTATAACCGTAACCATAGACTGATGAATGGTAAGAGTTGGCACGAAGTTAGCACTTAGTGATCTGAACTCTCGCCTGATGAATAAATATTTCTGTATCTGCTAGACCTGGGGTTCCTTGAGGTAAACTATAAAAAGGTACCTCTTCCTCTGGGTGGCTGATGCCAGGATGCATGACGTAGCTACTGTATTATGGGCTAGATTTCACCCATAATTGTTCGCTTAGCCAGGCGCCCTTGTGCACTAACCAACCTACACAACTGCACAGTCTTTATCTCAGGGAACGGATTTCCAGTCTCCCCATGAGCGACAGAGAGCTCACCACCTCACACAAATAGTCCACTCTGCCTGTGAACAGCTTTGACTGTGGCATGGTCTTCTTCACAACAAGAAGAAATGCTCTCCTGTAATTTCTACCCACTGATCCTAGTTCTGCTTCTGAAGGAACTGAGATAAGCTCTGTCCCAGCTTCCACACAATTGTCCTTCAGACACTTGATGCTGTACTGCACCATGTCTTCCAAGTCTCCCCTTCTATGGGGTGAATACCTAATTCTTTAAAAAATTATTTTTCACCTACAGTTTACATTCAATATTACTTTGTATTAGTTTCAGGTGTATAGCACAGTGACTAGATAATCATATACTTGAAAAAAGTGCTAGTACCCTGATATGACAGTACCCACCTGGGACCATAGGTAGTTATTACAATATTATTGACTATATTCCCTATGCTGTAATTTACATCACTATTTTATAACTACCAATTTGTACTTCTTAATCCATTTCACCTCTTTTTTTTTGCCTCCGACCCCCCTCCCCTCGGTGACCATCAGTCAGTTCTCTGTATCTATGAGTCTATTTGAATATTATTCATTTATTTTATTCATTAGATTCCACATATAAGTGAAATCACATAATTTGTCTTTCTCTATTTCACTGAACGCAATACCCCGTAGGTCCATCCATGCTGTTGCAAATACTAAGATTTCATTCTTTTTTATGGCTGAGTAAAATTCCATTATATATATGTACCACATCTTCTTTATCCCTTGTCTACTGATGGGCACTTGGGTTGCGTCCATATCTTGGCTGTTATAAATAATGCTGCAATGGACAGAGGGGTGCTTATATTCTTTCAAATTAATGTTTTGGGTTTCTCTGGATATATACCCAGAAGTAGAATCACAGGGTCAAAAGGCAGTTCCATTTTTAATTTTTTGAGGACTCTGCACACTGTTTTCCACAGTGGCTGCACCAGCCTGCCTTCTCCCAGTTGTGCATGAGGGATCCTTTTTCTTCACATACTCATCAAACACTTGTTTGTGGATTTACTGATGATATCCTGAATACCTAATTCTTATAACTGAATTTTCACATGACATTTCTAGATCTTGTTCAATATCCTATGTTATTCTCTGGTTTGCTAGTGTTCTGTAACTCAGAAGATCATATTGAACAGGATTCTCTAAATATACAACTTTATAATACAGTAAAGACATTAAATCTTGATCTGAATGTTCTATTTCCCTTAATACAACCACCTAAACCTATCCATGGTTTTAGAAAAACTTACATTGTTGGCCTTATTCAATTTGTGCATATCTAGATCCCATTTCAAGGCATTCCTTTACTAACCTAGATTTCCCCAATCTTCTACTTATCAAATTAATTGTTGGGACTAAAGGTGAGACTTACTATGCCTAGTACATTTCTTTTTGTTGGTTTTGGTCCACTGTGTCATGTGTTAGAATCCTGTTAAACATAGCAAATTAACTTTTTTTTGGAGATCATCCACAGTTAAGCCTGAGAAAAGTCACAGCTGTAGTGAATTTGGCTTAGAACAAGGCATTTCACCATGACAGAGAATCACCACTTGGGTGAGTTTGATTTACAACCACTTGAAAAACCATTTCTGAAGGGTGTTGCTTAATAGATGGGCTCAATCCAGAGGGGGCATCTATGTCCTGATCTTGTTTTTCTCCGTAGTCCTTTCACCTAGATAACAGAAGTCACCAGCCCACTCTGCAATGCTCTGTGGGCATAAGTCCCCGTATATCTAGAACACAACTAGGCACGTAATCTTTGATAATTTGTGTTAAGTCTCTAACTTCAACTGTGGAGGAAACTGGGGCCAACAACAATCATTAGTACAATGAAAATGAGACACTCCTCCAAATTACTGTTGCTCTCTCTAATGGGTACTTATCCTTCCAGCTTCAGAGCCCTTTTCTGAGCCTTACTCTATGACCTAGGCCTTTTCTTTTTCTGGTCTAAACCCTCCTCCTCCCTCTGGCATTTGTTCATTTATCTGTTCATTATTCATCATAGTTCATTATTCACTCATCAGGTATTTATTGAGCACCCACAATGCACCTTTATACAGTGCTAGACACTGGATACAATGGTGAACAAGATAAATCTGTGGTCTACTGGGAGGGGAGAGACAAACAGGCACTCCCAGTGCAGTATGGTGAGTGGAGCAGTCTGGGTTATGGTACAGTGCTATGAAAGCATGTAAGAGGGCCCCCTGGCCAGAGGGAGAGGTAAGGAGGAAACCCTTCCCATAGGAAATAGAATTTAAGAGAATTCCTTAAGAATAAGTGGGAGTTGGCCAAATGACAAGTGTCATCAAAAGCTTTCTAGGAAGAGAAGAGTATGAGCAAGGGTTTGGGAACACAAAAAATCTCTGACTGCCAACTTCTTTTGGTATCTTTCTCTTTCCAGTCTCTTGTCCAGTTGTCTAGAAATCACATGATGTGGCCATTCATTTAATTTTCTAGCTTTGTATTTTCTGGCCAAGTTTCTATAAGTAAAGACTTACTTTTTGTGCCTTAGAATGGCCCCACTCTCACCTTTCCCTTTTCTTTCACTGAAAGCATTGGTGTCAGTAAACTCCTACTACATTCCAGCTTCTTCTTTTCAAGAGGAAGGGCCATACCTTCTACATCTTGATAGTTTAGGTCCCTGGCAAGTGCCTGGCATGCACTAGGTATTCAACACATGTTTGAAATATTGAAAAGAAAACTTAACTATTTACAAATTCTAACAAGCATAAAGAAGATTCTGTAAGATACAACCAGATCCATGTAGCCCTCTGACTTAGAAATGATAAGCAGCCAACTTTGTAGCCAACACATATCCATCAAAGGGCTACTTTTTGTCAAAATCAATCAAAATCAATCTCAACAATTTTTTTGAGAAATTGTTATAAGCACATCTCTTTCATTGCTCAAAGCAAGTTTACTAAACAGGACCGAGGCTCTCGTGCCTTCTGACAACCATCTCTAAGAGTTGCTGAACAATCTACCAAGGTGCCGGCTGCCTCAAAGGTGAGGACCCCAGGCTACCCACGTTCTGCCTAGCAGTGTGGAACTGTCTCTTTCTTTTAATGTGCTCAGTTGGAATAGAATCACAGAATTCCCAGGGCAGTGAACCATGAGGAATGAGAACAGATTGGCTGAGGGAAGCGATAAACCAGGCCTTGCCTAAGGGATACTGACAAGTGAAGTGACCTCATGTTTTGCTTTCAAATCAGAGTTCTCAAAAGTTACCGAAGTTGGAATATGCCAGGGCAGATGATAAAGATCAGAATTCCCTATTAGCAGGAATTAGGAGACAATGAAGTTAACAAGGAATGAAAACATGTAAAGAGGTATTTGCTCCAGAATCTACATTACTATTTCAGAATTCAAGAGTTAAAAAGAAAAAAAATGAAAAGAAAAGAAAAAGAAAAATTTCAACTACCAATAAAAACAAAAAATAGCCCTGACTGGGGTGGCTCAGTTGGTTGAGCATTGTCCTGCAAAGAGGAAGGTTGCCAGTTCAATTCCCGGTCAGGACACATGCCTGGGTAGAGGCAAACGGTTGATGTCTCTCTTTCATCAGTGTTTCTCTCCCTCTCAATCTCCCTCCCTTCCCTTCCCTATAAAAATAAATAAAATCTTAAAAAAAATTTTTTTCAAAGCATTTATTTTTATTTTATTTTATTTTTTTAGGGAGGGAGGGGAGGGAGACACACACACACACACACACACACACACACACACACATCAAGGTGCGGTTGCTGGGGGTTATGGCCTGCAACCCAGGAATCTACCCTGGCTGGGAATCGAACCTGGGACACTTTGGTTCCCAGCCCGCACTCAATCCACTGAGCTACGCCAGCCAGGGCAAAATAAATAAAATCTTAAAAAAAACACCAAATGGATGAAAAATAGACCATAAGATCAACATATTCTTAGTAAATAAAATGCAGGGCCATATGTAAGCAGCCCAGGGAAAAGGAAACCAGAAGGCCCAATAAACACTTGAAAGATGCTTGATCTCAGTGTTGATCAGGGACTTGCACTAAAACCGCAAGGAGATACCACTTCACATGAGAGTGATTAGCAATATTAAAACCTCTAACAATTATGCTGAAAACCACAAAATGTTGACAGAAACTAAAGAAGACCTAAACAAAAGGGGAAGTATATTATGTTCATGGGTTTCAAGACGCAATATTGTTAAGATGCCAATTCTGCCCAAATGCACCTATACATTCAGTGCAACTGCAGTCAAAATCTCAGTGGGCTTTTTGTGAAGAATTTAATAAACCAGTTCAAAAACTCCTGTGGCAATACAAAGGACCTAGGACAGTCATAAAGAGCCCAGAGATACACCCATATATTTTTCCTAGGTTGCTCTAGTTGGCATCTTCCTGGTTTATATGTTATTTGTTGATCACAAAATTTATAAATCATCTTTGGAGGGAAAAAGCTAATTGTGACTTTGGCCCTACATGTGAGAAAATGGTCCTCCTGGCATTGGATATGTGATTAGTTTTATTACATAGAATTTATGATTAGTGTGTATAGTGCTGTGGGCCTGTGACAATACCGCTTTCCTTTGTGAGGGAAAGGATGTAACCTACTAGGTACTAACATCCTCATCAGTCAGCAGGGGGAGCCTTTCCCTCACCAGGAATCAAGTTCCAGAGCCCTGGACTGGTCTTTTGTGGCCCTGCCAGTGAGCATCCTCTTCCTCGCCTCGTCTTGCCTCATCTCCGACACAGTGGACAACAACCTCCTTCTTAAACACTGTTCCATGTTGGCTCCAAAGATATCACGCTCTCTGGTGGGTCTTCTGTCTACTATTTCAGACTCTTTCTCTTTTCCATCCCCAAAAATGTTGGCGTTCCCCAGGATTTCTTCTTCTAATCACTTTCCTTATTCTGTGAAGTCTCTCTGAGATTTCCCATGCACTTTCATCCCTTCCATTGCCCCTACAAAGCGATTATCCATCCCTCTCCTGAACTCAAGTTTAGTTAATACCACCTTAGGTAACATTTTCTTCATTCTACATATTCTTTAAGAAAAAAAATTTTAGTTTTTTATTGTGAAAGTAAATCACATTTACTATTAAAAATTAATAGAGAAGAAAATAACAATTCACAATTTTATTTTCTAATCTCTTCATACAAATTTCTTTCAACTCAAAATATTTTCATCTTTTCCTTTTTTCCTCTCTCACTCTTCATTCAACTTGTAAACACAAAAATTACTCAAACTATAGCTAATGTGCATAAGATCAGGCCTAGTTATATGCTGCTTTCAATGAACATGAAAGCATATGGCTTGAAGCAAGGATAAATAAAAAATTAGTGAGTTATATATAAAGCCCCTGAAAATGTCCAAAACCTATCTTTAAATCACTATAAAACTTTCTGTCAACTTTCATATTAGTCTCTGATATTTGCAATAATCATTAAATACCACATTCAAAATTTTTAAAAACCTGTATTATTCAATATTGGTTTTTATTTTTATAACCTATTCTATAACTACTTGTATTTCTGCTGTTTTTCATTACAAATGTACATAAGTTAAATAATATTTGTGAGTTAATCTAAATATCTTTTCACCATTTACAGTACTATTTCTCTGGAGAAATAGTATATTTTAGGTTTCTATGAACCAATTTAAAATAAACTTTTGGAATATACCCTAGGTGTAAATTGGGGGAGGTCCTGTACTTTTCTAAGGGCTGAAAATGATGGTATTTATTATTGTATCTAATTTCACTTTAAAACTTGTACCCCAACTGAACCTTTGGGGACAATCCTTTATATCATTAGCCCTATCTAAACTGCTCATTGGGCGATTTTTATATCTCCTATATAATTTATTGTGATGAACTCCCTTGGGGAGGAAACGTTTGCGATGACCACATCCTGATTCCTAATTCTTTATCTGTCATCAACAATTTATTCCTTCTATAAGGTTTATGCTTTCTAGAGTTCAGAGTCCAAGCAAATTCAGAACTTTGGGATGTGACACTATCTCCCTTCTCCCCCGTATTTCCATACTTCCTAAAGCAGTGGATAACTGAAGGTGTGTTCCCTTTTCCTTTAAGATTTTCTTCTTCAGGGCTGTTCCTTGTCTTTCTTTCCCTCTTCTCTTAGGAGATAGTCATACCTACTGGAGATACCCTTTACATGCCCATACAAGCAAGATAAACAAATTGCTTAGGACATTCTCCATGAATTTTAAGAATAAGGGTAACACGTGTCCTACCTCACAAATACCTTTATTACAATGAAGAAGATAAGTGGGCTTCAGGTTTACCTTCTTTTATACAACAGATTTCCCCTAAAAATTATAAGTTAATTAGAAACTGATTAATTTAAAATTCACTAGGACAATGGACAAAACTAAAATATACTACCTAGGAATGCACATTTTGGTAGTGATAAAATTATAGAAAGAAAAATGCAAGGATGTGATTCTATAAAAGTCAGACGAGTAGTTACTAATCAGAGGCAAGGGCTACCATTGAGTTAGGGCATACACCTGGGGCTTCTGGAGTGGGTGGCAAAGTTCTGTTTCATTACCTAGGTGGTTGTCTTAGTTCAGGCTTCTAAAGCAAATTACCGAAGACTGGGTGGCTTAAGCAACAAACGTTTATTTCTCACAGTTCTTGAAGCTGGGAAATCCAAGAACAGGGAGCCAGCATGGGTGGGTTGTGGTGAGGGCCCTTCTACTGGTTTACAGAGGCTGTCTTCTTACTGTGTCCTCACGTGGTAGGGAGGGAGAGAGAGATCATCCCTCTGTATCTCTTAATCCCATTCATGAGAGCTCCACCCTCACGCAGTAATCACCCCCTAAAGGCCCACTTCCAAATATTATCATACTGGGGATTAGGGCTTCCAAATGGGGGAGATACAAACATTCAGTCCGTAGCAGTGGTGTTCACTTTATAATTAGTTTACAAGGTTTTCTATATCTGTGTCTTATAATAATAAAAAGGTTTTTAAAAACTGCATTGGGAAGTTTGGTGTTTAGATGAAATGTGTCAACTTTTCTTGCCTTTGAAACAGTTTTTTAGTCCTCACCTTATTGAATAAACAGGAATTTTTGCATGTTATGTTTGATTAAAGGGAGATGGAACTAATATGGGCAACATACTATTCCCCACACTGCCAATGAATAAGCCTGTGCTTTTGAGGGCAACACTGTTTTTGGTACTATAGCAAGTGCTTCCATACAGGGTTTGATCTGCTTCACATGGCATGTTCATGCAGCTCCTACAGCCCTGGGCTTTTATGGGTAGGTACTGGCCCATAATGATTTGTGTTCCATTCCCAGGAGCAGGGATAGATCATTAGAGCTGATTGTTGGGGCAAGGGACTGAGATTTGAACTCAGCCTTCCATGGCTTGAAAGATGCAATTTTCTCCCCAGATTCAAAACAGTTTACTCCCATGTAAACTACAGGGGTGAGGGGATGATACGGGGAATCTGGAATAATCATTGCCACTCGTGACCTGAAGGGACCTAGGTAGTAATACAAAAACTGTTGGGTAGTTTTTTCTCTCCAGTCCAAAAAGTCCAAAAGGATTGTTATAAGGCCCTAGTGGAGATGCTGTGGATATTTTTGTGTATTTTCTGTTTCTTTAAGAATTTCTGGAATGATCTCTGCTCAAGTTTAACCCACTATTCTTCACAAGTGTTAGATAAGCCTGGAAAGTGCCCCAGACGGTCAAATGGTGAGATAAGGCAGACTGTTTATTAGCTAACAACAGCACGGAAGGTTGGCCACAATGTGAAAATCAAGACCTGAAGAACAGAACCAACCTGCATTCGGAGAACAGAGTATTTAGGGAAAGGAAACCCAGAGATATCAGATTATGGTTTAATTCCAAGTCCAATGCACTGCTCCGAGTCCCAGATGTTCCATTTGAATTCCTCCAGTTGCCACTTAGAAATACTAGCCTATAAATTTAATTGGTTATAGGCATGATTTCCCAAGATGCTTGTTTACTTCTATAATGTAGCATCGTATTGCTTTTAATAAGGTATTCAGCCCCCCCCAAGTATGTTTCAAAAAAATCAAAGCTAATTCACTACACTTAACATTTAAGTGCTTCTCTAAGTCAATAAAATCTGCCTCTGCTTAAGTATAAACAGGATTTCAACTATCTCAGCTCTTGTAGTAGAGAAGTTTCCCTTCCATTCTTGCAGAAGTCCTTCAGAAAATGGACCTGCTGGTTGTAAGAGATAGCCTTTAGATCATTGCTATTAGAAAAGCAAATGTGGCCCTCTTTAGGAAGAGTTATCTTAGTGAAAATAACTCATTATCTGTAACACGGTATCCTCCATTAAGTCTTTAACATTTTCCTATTCACTTCCTAATGTCTTTTCTGCTACCATTGAAATCATTTGGTCCCTTAAATGCTTTCTTGCCTCTGATTTTAATTAGAACCTGGCCCTGGCTCACTTTCAGTACTGATTGGCTGTGTGGCTCCACTTTGACATCCCTCTGGTCTCTGGACAACTTCCTTACCTATGAAATGATCACTGAAAACATAAACACCCAAACCACACATCAGAAATCAGAGTCTTCTTGATCTTAAGACGGGTTCCCAGGTAGAAGCACCTTAAGAGACTAAAAATACATGCTATTTTAATCAGAAGAGGGTTTCAGTAAAGTTAAGGCTGGAACTGATCTTAGCCAGGGTTGTAGATGGTGCTCATTTTCACATATTCATTGTATATTACACGTAAGAGGCATTCATTTACTTATTCAAAAACACTTATTCAGTACCTACTGTGTTTATGGCTACAGACAGAACAATAAACAAAATGGTATAATCTCTGCTATCTTTGAATTTTCAATAATAATCAACAAGTCTATAAATTATCAAACCTACTATGTAAATACTACAAAGGAAAAATGCAAGGACAATAGGAGAGCAGTAAAGAGGGAGATTTGACCTAGTCTGGGGTTTAGGGAAAGCTTCCAAGGAAGTGTTTTAATGTGAAGGAAGCAGAGAAGATACCCAAGTGAAAGTCCTCCACTCCCCTTTACAAAGAACAGATTTGTAAAGGCCTTGAATCAGAAAGGAATGAGGCACATTGAAGAAACTGGAAGAAGCCCAGGATGGTTGATCCTGAAAGTGGGATCAGTCAATGTGGGGAAGGAGATTCAGGTCAGATGATGTGGAGCCTGGGAGACAATGTTAAGGGTCTGATATGCCATCCTAAGAGCAAAAGGAACCACTAAAGAATTTTTAAACAAAGAAGTGACAGGATCAGATTGTGAGTGATCAGAAGGAAACAAGATTACGGGAGGGAGCCCTGGCTGGTGTGGCTCAGTGGTTTGAGTGCTGGCCTGCAAACCAAAAGGTCGCAGGTTCCATTCCCAGTCAGGGCACATGCCTGGGTTGCAGGCCTGGTCACCAGTAGGGAGCACAAGAGGCAACCACACACTGATGTTTCCTCCCCTTTCTTCTTCTTCCTCCCTTCCTCTCTGTCTAAAATTAAATAAATAAAATCTTTAAAAAAAGATTATGGGAGGGAGTCTAGTTAGGAAGCTCTTTCAATGGCTCTGGCAAGAGACAAGAAGTGAATGGATTTGATAGTTCTTTAGGAAGCAAAATGGATAGAACTAGGTGATGGAAGGACCATGAAGGATGATGAAGAGGGAGGCTTGTCCACTGGGTAGATGAAAGTTGCATTTACTGAAATAGGGCTTGTCCAAGAATAGTTCTACAGAGAAGTTTCCTACTTTGCAGGAAAAAGAATCATCAACTAAAGCTTATTCAACAGCTTTAATGATATCAACTTCTATGTTAACAATAAGATTGAGTGAGCTCTTAGAACAAGAGAAGTATCTTACAGTTGGAGAAAAATGATCTGGTAAGGCTGTCAGAGAACTTTATAAAATGCCATATAATCTACACCTCATTAAAGAAAGTATGGATCTCAAGAATTTTAAAGTAGTGAAGAAAAAGGTTTTACGTATAACAAAATTAGATGCTTTCTTGTAGAAGGAGGCCAGGACGTTACGGCTTTTAATCCTTTTTTATTTCATTCCTTTTTTTCCTTTGGAGAAAGTGAAAAAGAAGCACTGAAGGACCTTTACAGGTATTTTAATTTAAAGTTTCACTGGGAAGGTATCATTTACAGAAAAACCTAGCAATATTAACCCTGGTCTTCACTAGATGTTATAAAAAGTCTCTGACAGATACCATTTGGTAACTCTCAAGTGAGTGACCAGCTAAAAATGCCAACTTGAGACTGAATTGGTCTCTGCTTAGGCCAAGCACAGACTAGAAAATGACGAAAAACTACAGGTGTCAGAATATAGCATGCAGATTGCAGAATACTTAAGACGAGACTACTAATGATGGCACTAAGCTCACAGAATAGAGAGTCAGGTGGCAAAGACACCTGGTTCCATATACAGGAGACCTGCCAGCACTCCTTGCCTTCTGTTTGGAGGACTCAATGTTATACTTCACTCAGGGAGAAACAGAGCCGTGGCACTTTTACTAAGGAGTTCTTAAAGAACACTTTGGCTTTTTACAAATTATATTGAAAAGTTCTTTTAAAAGGAAAGAAAACAGAAAATAAAAAGAAACTTATCTTAAAATAGACTTCTGGTATGGTTTCCAAAGAACAGAAGGCAATGTTTCTTTGTTTATCAGGGTGTGGGACTTAATGTTTAAAATATTTACTAATTGATGCTAACCTTCCTTTGGAAAGACAGAACAGCATTCACTTGCAAACTAAACTTCCCCGGTTTCTTTTTCAAATCTTCTTTTCTTTCTGATTATCCTGGGATCTGACACAACTACACATAATCAAAACAAGTGTTATTGGTACATTTTTGTCCCAGTCTTCAGGGTAAACTTTAACTTATACCAAAAATAAAATCTTTTCTGCATCTCCTCAATAGGGCGTGTGAATGTTTTAAGACAGTGTGCTATTATGAGAGGTACTCATGAAAGGATAATTCTTTGCTTCCAGTATGTAGCCCACATAAGACTGTCTCAATCTCTACTGAAAACCTGAACCATGTAGAAGAATATGGATGGTAGGGCCTGCTACTTTAATAGCTTCAAGGCATTAGCTTAAAGTAATGACCAAATTGGCAAGGTGAGATATGGAGGAAATGATACCGCACCAGTTCTTCCAAGAACCAAGCACTGTCAAAGGCAGTTTATCCTGCAAACCTGCTCTCAGGGGCGTTGGGTGTGCTTTTAGAAGCTGAATTGTGTTTATTCATCAGTTCCAGTGAAGATGGGAAAAGGAAAAACTATCTAAAAAGGGGGAAATCACCACCACCAAGGAACACTCAATGGATTCCAATCTGTGACTTGCCTGTGAAATCAGTCCCAGAGCATTACACTTGAGGCAAAAACCTGCACAGAATCAAGTGGATAATGAAGAACAACCTTCCTAATGCCCTGTTCATATAGGACTTCTTTCTTCCTTTAGCTCTTGAACATTTTTAGCACACTTATTTTCAAGTTCCTTTCAGATTGCTCTATTATCTGTAGATTCTTGGTTTGAGTATCTGCAAATGGGTTTTGTTTTTTTACTATGAGCTCATCTCCAGTGACAGCTGCCTTTTTGAGACTTCCTGGTGATCTCAATGGGGAGGATGTGAGGATAGTTTTTGTTTCTTCGTTTTTTCAGCCCTTGCATCAGTTTTTACATTAGTTTCTTCTTATACTCTTTATAAGTAGTAAAACTTTGAGCCTCAGCTCTAGGTGTGGCTCAGGTTGGGACTCTTAATTTTTCAGGGATGACTGTTTTTTTTTTTTTTTAAGATTTTATTTATTTATTTTTAGAGAGGGAAGGGAGGGAGATAGAGAGAGAGAGAAACATCAATGTGGGGTTGCTGGGGGTCATGGCCTGCAACCTAGGCATGTACCTTGACTGGGAATCGAACCTGTGACACTTTGGTTCACAGCCCACGCTCAATCCACTTAGCTATGCCAGCCAGGGCTTGATGACTATTTTTTTATCTATTGCCCAAGTGGGCTCCCCAATTCTGTGCCACATCTCCTGTGAACCCTTACCGCAGGCTGGACAGTCCTTTTCTAGCCCATGGCTTTAGGCAAGGAGCCAGGTCCATGTCCTAGCCACTCACAGGGACCTACAGCCTCAATTCCAGCTGCCCAGGACAGTCTAAATTCCATCTGTTTTCCAAGAGACAAGTATTGATCTGGTTTTCCCAGCTGTAAGAATGCAGTCCTATCTCCTTCAAAAGTCTGTCATAACCACCCTAACCCACAACTGCCAAATCACTAGGATATTTCATGTAAAGAAGTCTGAGAGTATTTTCATGTTCAGGATGATGCAGTCAAACCACCGTGGCCTGGGAGTCAGGAGACCTGAGCTCTTGTCTGAGTGTAGCCTCAAACAAGCTGTGCGACTGTAGCTAAGCTTGTTGACCATTTTGGATCTCATGGGAGAAAATTAAGAATTTGGAATTAAAATAGAGAGTACGTGGGCTTCAACCAGATCTAAAATCCCATGATTCTATAAAGCACTATATTTCATCTTGGGCTTTTTTTTTGATGGTAATAATTCAAGTTTATTCATTAATTAACAAACATTAAAAGATTAATTGACTGGCTCAAGGGTTCCATCAACACATGCTTCTCAGAAATAAAAGATATATGCTAACAATAAAATCTCACCTGAAACAACTTCATTAAAAATATCTGAAATCATTTAAGAATGACTGTCTTTCATCTTCTAGGGCCTAGTGTGAGTCTGGGCGGGGGGCAGCATGTGCCTCAGGAGGGTGAGGATAATTTAGAGGAAGCCTCCAGGCCCCAGCTTCCCCGGATTGTGCAGCTCCTGCAAGCCACATCAGCATTTCAAACACTTGCCTGTGACAGGTGAACTCACAGAGATTAGGAGGTAGACAAATTCTGTTTTATTTTCTCAAGCCAGGCTCAGTATGTAAACATTAACTGTTCATACACATTATTCAACATTCCCCATTCATTTTTCATGAGCCCATACAAACATATCAAAGGGATAGATGTTCTACTCCTTAGTGCTTCTCTCAGAATTACAGACAGATTCATTTTCCTCTGTCAGAAAATCTGAAGGCCAGAGTCTTTGTTGAGTTGTGAGAATAACTCATGGAAATAGAAAAGGCTTTATAGAATGGTACCCCCGACACCATCCCTGCCGCCCTCCTCTCCTGTCAGGCAGTGTGTGCATCATATAAACGCCCTTCGGAAACACGCACCGTGTACAACTCAGGTATCTAAGCCCACAGGAGGCTTGGACACCATGTGGAGGACTGAGCTGAGGTTCCCAGAGCTTCTCCAGGGCCTAGAGCACCTATTACCTCAAAAATCCTTGCCACAACCACCTTCCCATTTGCTGCAGAGAACTTGACTTGAGCATCTCTCCTCAAAGGTATTCCAGAGATACACTCATACCCGGGGGGTGGGGGGGACACTGTAGGAGAGCTCAAAGATGATGATAGCCAATCATTCTGATTACATCCCATATGATGGAAATTAGGTAGATGGAGAACTAGAACTGGAGTTTGGAAACAAGGGCTCCAGTCCCCACTCTGCCTGTAACTGTGAGACCACAGCCAAGTTGTCTGGCACTTCTGGGTCTTAATTTTCTCATTTACAAACTGTGTGGGTTTGATAAAATTATCTCTAATGTATTTGTCAGTTCTAAAGTTCTAGTAGTCTATGATAAGGTTACTAAGAACTAAGTAAGCATTGTTTATATTGTAGACAAAATCTGGCTGATTACATGGGGAGAACTCGAAAGTAGATTCCCAGGCCCCACCCCAAGGCTTGGAAAGTGGTTTCTAAAGCACCTCAGAGATCCTGGTGACGAACCAGAACTGGGAACCACTGACCTCAGGCAACGGAATTGACTTGACTGTACGGCTAAGGGGACAACAGTGAATTGGCTGGGCCAACCTGGACAGGTAACCAAGAACTGACATTCTGTGGATAACTAGTGTTCACATTAATGAATGGGGAAGTGTCTTTAATTTGCAAATGATAGTAAACCTGGGACAGGAATCAGTATTTCAAAAAATGTTAGAGACGAAAGGAGTGGTCAGAACCCAATGGTATAAAGATCAAAGAGGAAATACCCAATGAAGCATCCCTGGAGAAAGAAAAACCTCACTGAGATGACGTGGCAGGGCTGTTTGTCAGAAATAAATCCAAGTGTTAGAGTGGATAACAAACTGACCAGGAACCAGACATTTTCACTGGACCTGGGAGTAAATGTAGGAAATGAATAAGGCTGGTGTTTCATTGTTCTAAAATGCAAGAATTTCAGTTACAGCAGTTTAAATAACAGCAGTCCCCCCAAGAACAGGGTTCAAATTTCAGGTGCAATGGTAGAGTGACTATGGGTGATTTGCATACAGTACAAATTTCACTGCTAGCTCTTCAGCTCACAAATCACAACCTAAATAACAGGTGTGCGTCATGATCAGTGACAAAGGACACTACTTCTCTCAAAGTGTGCTTTACTGATTGGTCACTGCGCAGCTTTTAGGTCCATACAACAAACAACAAACTGAGTAGTGAGATTGCCTCCTTGCATCCCGGTGATAAACCCCAAAATGGAGTGGAAAATGGAAAGGGGCAGGCTGCCCAACAAAGATGGAAATGTAGCAAAGAAACAAAAAGTGCTAACACTGGAATGTAAAAGGAGCTGCAGAAGAAACAGTGAACCACGTGACTGCTGACAGTGCTGCCATTCGAGAGACTGGCTCTGCACCAGGGGAACTTTGTGAAGGCAAACTCACGCCATGAGTGAGGAAAGTGGTTGTGATGAAAGCTGTGAAGATGTCCCAGAGGAAGTGATGTTGGCAAAAAACTTCATATGAAAGGGAATCTTGGAGATACCTCATGACATCGAAAGTACAAAGGATGAAATGGTAGAAGCCCATCCAAACTTAGAAAGGAGTATGTATGAAAATTCACCAAGGCATAGAAAGGATGTTTGCTCAGTATTGTAAGTTAGATGACAAGGAGGCAAGCACTGTTTAAACTATACTGATGAGTTGTTTTTTTTAAAAAATAACAATAACACTTTGTCAATATTTGCAATGTTTTAACTTATAGTATACCAATATTAGTTTGACTGTTTTTTTCATTTATCTATACATTTTTCATAGGAATAGTTTAAAATGTTTTGACACATTTATATATCATAACCATTAATCATTAAGATCACATTACACAGTCTAGCTTGCATGTTATTTTTACAGTCTCCCTGGTCACTTCAGAGTCTCACACCACCATGTGCAGCAGAAACCACTGGTATTTAGAAATCACGAGGTGAGTTCCTCATTATACTGAGTGCTTGTCAGGTATTTCCACAGCACCAGATCCAGTTTATACATTACAACCAAAGACTAACATGGAGAATTTGAAGGGGAAGATGAAAGCAACAATACGAAAGAGGCCAAGTAGCCAAGCCATAGGAAAATGTTTAAGGAAACAGGGATTTCTGTCACTGAAAAGAAGGCTGAAGTGGTAATTTAACTATGGCTGATCTTCAGTGACTTTTACGTAAGGGATACTGACTAGTCATTATTCATCTCCACTAAAGACTGAACAAGTAAAAATCACTTTTAACTGCAATATGAGGGAGGTGGGTAACTGAAGAATGAACTTACAGTTGAAAAGGTACTATATATCAGAACATGTTTCAAAGACAGCTGAGTAATTTTCTTTCCAAATGTCTTAAATGTAGAGTCAGTTCTTATCCACCTGGAATGGTTTTTAAAATTTGAAGACAGGCAACGAAAGATGGACTGCATGACCTTTCAAGGTCTCTGCCAGAGCTAAGGTGCTATAATTTTTTTTTAACCATTGTGAGACTATTATACACTAAGCTGCCAATTATTTCTGAGCACTGTACTTAAATTGTTCTTTGCTTTGTATGCTCAGTTCTGTTTGTCCCAGTTAAAGAGCATTAGATTATGGAGTGGAACTGATGGGAAAGCAAAGCTGCAGAAAAATTCTGTTTTCCAAGGCTCTGTGGTGGGGACTGCTGCAGTGGCTTTGATGTATGCAGCACCCACCGCATCAGTGCGTCCATACAAATGAGCCCCAAATGCCAGGGACTGTTCCTTGTTGCTGTTGAGGCTGCTGCATTTTCTGCACTCAGGCCAGCAAGCTGCGCTCCAGATGCCCATTACAGAAGCTCATCACCAAACCAGGTTCATAAACACTCTCTGAGAACAAGGCATTTACAGTGAGGACAAATATGGACCCTTTGAGCTCTCTTCAGTACTCACAGTTCTTGAATTATAATCCAGACAATTGTTGCCACCAGAAATCCAAAATCTCTTCTCCATTAAGAAATATTGGGCTTACCAAATAAAGGAATACTTGATATTTTTAAACAGGACTCTGAGCTATTCTCCATTCTCTGGCCTGCGTTTATGTATTAACTTTGCCAAACTTGAGACTCTAATATTCTTCAGGAAATGGCTCAATAATGAAATCTCTAATACAGTGCTATGTTCTAACCCTGCATTCTTCTTCCAATGCTAGATTTCCAGGGGGCAAACATGAGGGACAAAACCCAAACCTTGACTTCCAATGAGATAAAGTATATGAGACACAGAAGCTCTTTAAAGTATAAGTTACTTGAGGATAAGGTGTCTTTCATTAAAACAACAACAACAATAACAGGGTACTTAATGGGAGTAGAATATTTGACTCTCCATTAATGAGTCTCACACTGGAACTGAAATTTATTGTTTCAGCAGACGTCTAACTGGAGATTGTTCTGAGTTTTGTGTTTTTGTTCTGTTTTACTATGACTCGTAGATTCAGATTCAGATTTGTCCCCTACAGCAGAAATAACCAATTTTGGTTGGGCATCCTGAGTATGACCACTTATTTATCTGAGGGGAATCTGTGAATTCTTAAAAGAAAATAAAACTTAAAATAACAAGATTAGTTTTTCATTTAAATTTAATGTTGACATTAATAAACACACATCACCAAACACTGTTAGAGTATAACAAAGACACTGTCTCAGCCTATTCCCTACTACACGTGTACAACCTTACTTCAACTTCTGATACAGACACATCTACTTCCAAAGAGACACTGATCAACCAAGCAGTTCTTTTCATAGCTCACAGAAGATTCTAGTCAGAGGATGGAAGAATAGGATTGTGAGAATAATACTGTAAACTGAAAGAAAACAGTAACTATCATGTGACCTTCTTTTAGATCAAATTAGACTGTTTTTAACTAAGAGAACAGAATGTTACAATTTTAGAAATAAGAGAACACCTCTGGAAGTATTTGTTGCAAAGAGTTGCTCTAGAGTTTATAGGGTTGACCAATAAAACCTGTTTTAATGGAAATATTCTACAGTTGCACTACTATGGAAGCCACTATCCACATACAGGCCTGATGTAACTTGAAATGAGGCTAATGCAACTGAAGCTCTAGTGGTGTCCAACCTTTTGGCATCTCTGGGCCACACTGGAAGAAGAATTGTCTTGGGCCACACATTAAATATATTATAACAGGTAATCACAAAAAATCTCATAATGTTTTAAGTAAATTTACGATTTTGTGTTGGGCCCCATTCACAGCCATCCTGGGCTGCATGCGGCCCATGGACCTTGGGTTGGACACCCCTGCTCTAAATTTTTAGTCTAATTTTAATTTAAATACCCACCTGTGGTTAGTGGTTAGTACAGTGCAGATCTAGAACCAAAGTTCCCAAATCTAGCTACACAATTGAATCACGAGGGGAGGCTACCTTTTATTGATTCTGAATTAATAGGCCTGCATAGGGATCACCACTGGTACTTTAAAAAAGTTCCTCAGGTGATTTTATAAAAACTTAAAAACACACCTTTATTCTTTTAAAGGAGCTTCAAGTTCACAGCAAAATTAACAGAAAGGTACAAAGATTTCCCATATACTTCCTGACCCCCCCACATAGAATCTTCCCCATATCAACATCCCCCACCAAAGTGATACATTTATTACAATTGATGAACCTACACTGACACACCATAATCATCCAAAGTCCATGGTTTACATTAAGGTTCACTCTTGGTGTTGTACATTATATGGGGTTGGACAAACATATAATGACATGTATCCACAATCTAGTATCAATATAGAGTAGTTTCACTGCCCTAAACATCCTCTGTGCTCTGCCTATTCACCCCTCACTCTCCTCCCACCTCTGGCAACCACACTAATCCTGTCACGATTTCCACAGTTTTGCCTTTACCAGAGTGTCATATAATTGGAATCACACAGTTATGCAGCCCTTTCAGGGTAGCTTCTTTCACTGAGTAATATGCTTTTAAGTTCCTTCCATGTCTTTTTTTTAAATAGATTTTATTGATTATGCTATTACAGTTGTCCCATTTCCTCCCTTCACTCCCCTCCACCATGTATACCCTCTCCCACTCACTTCTCCCCGCTTTAGTTCATGTCCATGTGTAATACTTACAAGTTCTTTAGCTTCTACATTTCTCATACTATTCTTACCCTCCTCTTGTCTATTTTCTACTTACCATCTATGCTACTTATTCTCTGTACCTTCTCCCCCTCTCTCCTCCTCCCACTCCCCTGTTGCTAACCCTCCATGTGATTTCCATTTCTGTGGTTCTGTTCCTGTTCTAGTTGTTTGCTTAGTTTCTTTTGGTTTTGTTTTAGGTGTGGTTGTTAATATTTGTGAGTTTGCTGTCCTTTTACTATACATGTTTTTTCTTTATCTTCTTTTCTTAGATAAGTCCCTTTAACATTTCATAAAATAAGGGCTTGGTGATGATGAACTCCTTGAACTTGACCTTATCTGAGAAGCACTTTATCTGCCCTTCCATTCTAAATGAAAGCTTTGCTGGATAGAGCAATCTTGGATGTAGGTCCTTGCCTTTCATGACTTGGAATACTTCTTTCCAGCCCCTTCTTGCCTGTAAGGTCTCTTTTGAGAAATCAGCTGACAGTCTGATGGGAACTCCTTTGTAGGTGACTGTCCCCTTATCTCTTGCTGCTTCTAGGATTCTCTCCTTCATTTTTACCTTGGCTAATGTAATTATGATGTGCCTTGGTGTGTTCCTCCTTGGGTCCAACTTCTTTGGGAATCTCTGAGCTTTCTAGACTTCCTAGAAGTCTATTTCCTTTGCCAGAATGAGGAAGTTCTCCTTTATTATTTGTTCAAATACGTTTTCAATTTGTTGCTCTTCCTCTTCCCCTTCTGGTACCCTTATAATTCAGATGTTGGAACATTTAAAGATGTCCTGGAGGTTCCTAAGCTTCTCCTCGTTTTTTTGAATTCTTATTTCTCCATTCTTTCCTGTTTGGTTGTTTCTTTCTTCCTTCTGGTCCACTCTATTGTTTTTGAGTCCCAGTTTCTTTCCCATCACTATTGGTTCCCTGTGCATTTTCCTTCATTTCTTTTATGGTAGCCTGCATTTGTTCATCTAATTTGTGACCCAAATCAACCAATTCTGTGAGCTTCCTGATCACCAGTGTTTTGAACTGTGCATCTGATAGGTCAGCTATCTCTTAGTTGCTCAAAAGGATGAGTTCTGGGGCACTGATTTGTTCTTCTGTTTGAGCCATCTCTCTCTCTCTCTCTCTCTCTCTCTTTTTTTGGTCTGGTCACTCCTGTTACAGTGAGGGGCGGAGCCTTAGGTGTTCACCTGGGCTGGGCACCCCAGTCGCTAGATTGTGACGTTGTATGTGAGGGCGGGGTCAAGAGGAACAATGGTGGTAGCTCCATTCTCCGTGGGACCTCAGTCCCTTGTCTGGGATCCTTGGTAGCGCACTCTGCCCTGCTCCACAATCGCTGCCTCACTGGGTCTGCCAGCTGCCACTTGCATACTCAGGTTCCACCCGCTGCGATCTTGCTTGCCCCAGATGCCTTACGAGCTCCCGGTTGCCTTATGCGCCCAATTCTCCCTGTTCTCCATGCTGCGACCTGAGCCCAAGCCCGGCTGCTCGTCTCCACCCCTCCTACCGGTCTGGATGAATGGGTCTATTTCAACTTCTTGGCTGTCCGATTTCCATTCATATAAATTTTCTGTCAGTTCTGGGTGTTATTCTGGCTCTAAATTGTTGTTGTTCCAATCTTGGTTGTGCGTGGAGGTACGGTGCATCCACCTACGCCTCCATCTTGGCCGGCTAATCAGTTTCTTCCATGTCTTTTCATGGCTTGATAATTCATTTCTTTTTAGTGCTAAATAATACTCCATTGTCTGATGTACTACAGTTTATTTATCCATCCAGTCACCTACTGAATGCCATTTGGTTGCTTCCAAGTTTTGGCAATTATGAACAAAACTGCTATAAACATCCATGTGCAGGTTTTTGTGTGAACATAAATTTTCAGCTCCTTTGGGTAAATATCAAGGATCATAATTACTGGCTCATGTGGTGAGAGTATATTCTGTTTTTGAAGAAACTGCTAAATTATCTTCTAAAGTGGCTGCACCATTTTGCATTGCCACCAACAATGAGTGAGTTCCTCTTGTTCTGCGTCCTCTCAGATAAGGCTCTGGTTACCTAGTTTCTCCTGAGGGCTGGTGTCTTAAGAAGAACAGAGTGCTCTGGTATATTTCAAAATGGTACCATTTTCCTTCACCCTGCCGGAACCACAAAGGGGCTTTCTCCTGATATTTCTATGAGAACCTGGAGGAGCAGCTGGTGAGGGGCATCCTATGACTAAATCCCCTTGTCAACCAATGGTCATTAGTGCCAATTCAACACCAACATAAATCCCCAATGTGGGATGCAGTGAAGAAGGAAATTTTATTCAGTGGAAAACAGCTCAATTGTGATATAGCACAGCTGTTGAACTCTGTTCCTCATTGGCCTGCTCTGCTCTGAGATGGCTGGCCAGTTGGCTTCACTCTGGAGAGACATCTTTGGTGTTTCAGTTCAGCAAGGGAGACACAATCTTCATTCTTCTATGGAAAGGGAGAGGAGGCCCATATAAGCTAGTGGGGAGCTGGATTATATGAACACAAGTCTCATGCCCCCTCGCCCCCCACCGCCCCTGGGTCCCTGACTGGTCTGTGCTCATGCAAATGAAAACTCCAAATGCTCATAGTTTGAGTAGTCCACAAGGAACTGTCCTGATTGGTCAGAATAGAGCCACTTTGATTAGCCTGAGCTGCGCAGCTCCAACTGGAAGGGGAAAGTATCAGTCCTAATGATTGAAATAGGATTCCAGGATCTCCTTTATAACAGCTGGCTCACATGGCAGAAGCACAGTACAGAGGCAGGCAGCCTGGCTCAGGCTTCTCCATGAAGTGTGGTTTGTGTGAGAAGCCCCTGTGCAGAAATGACTGCTGGGCTGTTTTCTGTTTTTTTTTTTTTTTTTTTTTTTTTTTTTTTTTTTTTTTTGAGACCAGTTAGCCATCAGGAGCTCTTCTTAGTATGTGTCTTTTTTTTTTTTTTTTTTTCCTTTCAGGGTTCACACCCTGGAGTTTTTAACTCTGAGATTTATCCACACTGAGCCTCCAGCAACTTGACAGTAACAGTTCAGGTTTTCTTGCCCTGGCTGTGGTTCCCACAGCAGTTTCCTCTTGCTTACTTGTGAGTCTCTGCTCCAAAAGGCCTCAGCTGCCTGCATTCACCTATCTCCCATCTTGGGGGCAGTAGTATGCTCTGTGTCCTCTCTTCTCATTTGGAGCCAGGAAGAGTTGTTGATTTTTCAGTCTGTTCAGCATTTTTTTCCTTCACAATTCTTTTGGTTGAATTTATTGGAGTGACATTGGTTAAGAAAATCATATAAGTTTCAAGTGTACAATTTTATAATATAAAATCTGTATATTATATCAATATTGTGTTCACCATCCATAGTCAAGTCTCCTTCTGTCACCATTTATCCCCTGTTAGTGTCTGTTCAGCCTTCCACTTGTTAGGAAAAAGTGGCAAATTCTAAGCTTCTTACATGTGGAATGGGACTCTGGAAGCCTCCCCAGGTGATTTTTTAAAAAAATTGTGTGGCTAGAGTTTGAGAGCCATTGTTATGAATTTACTCATGGTGTTCTAAATAGCCTGATAACTCGTAAAAATGCAGGCTCTCAAGCTCTACCCTGGATCTACTGAAGTCAGAAACCACATTTTAACAAGACTGTCAGATTATCCATTTGCACATCAAAGTTATAGAATCACTGCTCTTAAACAGTATCGTCAACCTTGATCTATACACTAGAATCATGTGGGGAGCTTTTTAAAAAATGATACATGAACCAGTATTTCTTTAAAGTTCCCAATGATTCCAACATGGGGCCAATCTGAGAACCACTGAATTAAAATGTACAAACCCAAAGAAGGACTCCTTGACCGTACTCTAGTCATGATGGGTAGAAGGAAAAGAAATGAGGGTTGAGCCCCCACTTTCAAGGGGAGAGTCACAGGAAACCTACCTTGCCAGACAAATACTGTTGGCACCAGAAGGAAAATGACTCTTGTGACAGTAAAAGCCTGGAGAGCAAATCTCAAATTTTATCTGTTTTTCACCCAAAGTGGAATACTCTAACTGCTGTGTTTTACAGAATCTTTGCTCTAAGTTTCTAAAACCAGCCTTCATTTTTGTCCTTGGTCTTTGCTCATTCCTCTCCCCAACAAATATCCAAGGACTCCACTCTTGAGATTTCTCAAGAAAACATATTTCTGGTTCTAGGAAAGGAGAATGGATGAAGCCCAACAGAAATTTCCACCAACATATTCTCTTACGATTCCTTACATTCCCTCGTGGGTGCCTGCTGGCAGTGAGGCAGGACCCCAGAGCTGCCGGTAGAATCTAGTCTTTTTCTAAGCAAGAAACCTCTTTGACTATTGTGTCTTTCCCCCTGAGTTTTCTTGATGTAGCTTTGCTGCCACAGTGAGTGACTTTTCCCCCCATGGGCTTGATTTCTAGAGGTAAGTCATTATATTGTTGAAGTCAAACCCTTGACAGTTTTCTCCCTAATATCTAGAAGATGCTTGCCAATGATGACAAGAAAATATTTTCCCTCATCTCCACTCTTTACAGAAAAATCAGAATGGTTACAAACCATACAAGAAACAATAATTTCAGTCAATTTGACTTCTGTTGTTTCCAAATTACAACAACAACAATGGCAAAGAAATTTCTTAAGGCTCATAGGATTGAGACTTCCCATCTGCCTCCAGTAGGTCTTTTAAAGACTTTATTGGATGATGGGATTAATACAGTTTACATTTCCTCAACTGTTTCAATGTGAAAACTCAGGTACTTTCCACACCAATTTATTAGGGAAAAGAGAGTCACAGCTACTTTCTGGTGAAATATGATCTTAAGCTCTGTTTCTTTTTTTTTTAATTATTTTATTGTTGTTCAATTATAGATGTCTGCACATTCCCCCCACCAATCACCCCGTTAAGCTCTTTTTCTTTCTCTTCAAAATGGGGATAAGCCTCTCTCCTTTTTAGTTCTATTGTCAAGATTAAGTGAGGTAATGGATATACAAGTGTCTATACATTACAAAGTGCTCTACAAGATATACTTATTATTAGTTGGTTGGAGCAAATGACGCTTCCTAGAAGATGAGTAAAGAAATAATTTCTAGGACACAGGAAAGGAAAGACGGAGTTTTCTGATGGCAAATCTCCATACAGGTGAATAGGGTTCTATTCCTAGTCTCTTGTTAAATGTTAGAGCCCACACTACATACTACCTTTGACATCAGTCTCAAACAGACGGATCAGAGGTGATGCAAATGTGACCCTTATTTTCTGTAGCTCACTCACTTTAAGTGCAAGCCCCCAGGCCCCACTGCCATTCACACTGGCAGACACTAAGGCTTGCACACTAAAGGGAAAACAAGGGGCTCTCTTTTAGAGCTAACTGTGGCTAGCCAGGGGTTTCTATCCCTGGCAGCACAGCTGTTTTCTACTTAGGAAACTGATGGGATGAGCTTGTGTGATGAGGGCTGATTTCAGCATCAGGAAGTTTGCCTGTGATTTGAATGAAAGACCGTTTGCACTCCAATGTTCTACCCTGCCGGGTAGATAGGCAGGCCTATTTCTATCCAGCTGATCTCCACCAGGCAAGATGACTTCACTTTCTAGAACACAGATAATCTCTGTGGACAACCTGCTGGCAAGCAGGCACCAAAACATCTGGGGGGAAAAAATGAGCTGGAGTCATCAAATGCTGGAGACAGGAAACAGACAATTATTCCATTCCTCAGCTGCTAACTGTGTTTCTTTTCTCTTCACAACTTGCTTTTAAACAAATCCCAAGTTCTTCATTTAAGACAACTAAGTAAAAGTGAAGTAGAGGACATTACTGAGAGATACTAATGACATAGTATTGTATTGTTCCAGGACTCAGTTCTTTGTTCTCTTCTTAAACTTACTCCCTTGGTAATCTTGTCAAGTCCTACAGCACTACATGCAGGCCCCAATTTTTAATCTTCAGCCTAAACCTCTACCTTAAACTCCAGAATATAGTGCAGCCACCTGCTTGACATTTCAGTGTCTCAAAATCCACATATCCAATACTGAACTCCTTTTTATAATTTTTTGTTTTGAAATAATTTCAGACTTATAGAAAAGTTGCAAGAATAGTACTAAAGACTCCTATATTCCCTTCATCATATTCATTAGTTGTTAACATTTTCCTGTATGTACTTAATCATTCTTTCTCTCTTCATATCTGTATGTATATATATATTATTATTTTCTAAACCATTCGAGAGTAAGTTATAGACGCAATGGCCCTCTATTCCTCAAATACCCGTGTATGTTTCCTAAGAGCAAGAACATTCTTTAATATAACCTCGGTACAATTATCTAAACCAGGAAGGTGACACTGACACAATACTATAATCTATAGGTCTTGTTCATATTTAAACCAATTGTTACAATATTTTACTTTATAGCAGTATGTGGGTGTGTGTATTTATTTCCTGATCCAGTGTTCAATCCAGAATCACACAAGTTGTATTGAGTTGTCAAGGCTTGTTAGTTTTCTTTAATCTGAGAGAGTTCCATAGTCTTTGTTTTTCATAATGTATTGAAGATATTTTGTGAAATGTTTTTTTTTTTTTTTAGTATGTTCATTGATGAGAGAGCGAGAGACAGAGAGAGAGAGAGAGAGAGAGAGAGAGAGAGAGAGATTGATTGGTTGCCTCCCACAGGAACCCTGACCAGATCAAACCCACAACCTAGGTATGTGCCCTGATCAGGAATCAAACTTTCAACCTTTTGGTGTACTGGACGGCATTCGACCAACTGAGCCACACTGGTAAGGGCTGGAATGTTTCTCTGATTGTTAAAAATTATGGTAAAATACACATAACATAAAATATACCAGCTTAAACAATTTTAAATGTAAACTTCAGTAGTGTTATGTATATTCACACTGTTGTGCAAATAATTTCTAAAATTCTTTACATCTTGCAAAACTGAAACTCTATATCCATTACAATCATTCAATCTGAGTTTGTCTGAGGTTTCAGTAGATTGACGCTGTGCATTTCAGGTAGGAATTCTACAGAGGTAATGTGTTCCTCTCATTACATCATATAAGGAAGTCATAACATCAGTTTGTCCCATTAATGGTGACAGTAATTTTGATCCTTAAATGACATCTGCCAGGTTTCTCTCCTTTGAAATAAGTACTTTGAGACTACATATCCTATTACTCATGAAATTTTCACCTATTAGTTTAGGACCCATCAATAATTCTTGCATTAATCAATTATTACTTTGATATTTGTCAAATGGTGATTTTTCTAACTTTATCATGCCTTACTCATCATTTGGCATTATACTATAAGGAGGAGCTTTCTTTCTCTCTCATTAATGTGTTTATTCACTTATTTATTATGTCAGTATGGACTGATGGATTTTTGTCTCATTTTACAGGTTATAATCTGTCACTATCATTATTTATTTTGATGCTACCACAGTCCTACATTTGGCCAATGGAAGCCTTTTCAGTTGGCTCTTGGGTCTTTTTGACATGTCCTTATCATTATTTGAGCACTTCCTTACTTTCTAGCACAATCAGATGTTCCAGGCTCTTCTTATCTTTTTTTTTTTTTCCTCAGCCTGGAATCAGCTATTTCTCCAAGATGCCTGATTTCTTTAGTGGACAATGGTACTGAAAAACCTGCATCTAGGGTGCTGTGTGCACATTGTTAGTGGAGTGTTATTCCTTCAGGTCTTTTCAGTGATGGAATAAAAAAAACATGTTTGAGAGTATATATTTATAAGCATTTCTATACCTATATATTGATATATTAAAAACCATGATTTCACACTGATTTCTCTAATTCTAATCCTAATCCAACTCCACAGGGTTCATTCCAGACATCCCCCTTTGCATACTTCTAACTCCCTTTTCTGACACTGAGACACCTGGCTTCTATTATTCTCACTTTTAATATTTGCTTAATCTTAGAATGCACCAAAAGGAGTTTCAGAATTCCCAAGTCATACAACACCAGACACTGAACTCTTGACCTTTCATTCCTGATGGGCTCTAACCACAGCCCTTTACAACACAGTTAATGACAACTTCATCCTTCCGGTTGCTCAGGCCAAAACCTTCAAGTCATCCTGGATTCTTTTCTCTTTCTCTCTTCTCTCTTGCTCTCTCTTTCTCTCTCTCTCTCAAACCCCATATCTAGTTATCAGGAAATCCTGTCATTTTTGCCTTCAAAATACATTCAGAATCTGGCTACTTTCTATTACCTCCACTGTTACCAACAATCTTGTCTAAGCCACCACCACTGTCTTGGGCTTGCATTTCTCCCATTGGGTCTCCCTGTCCCTGTCCTTGCCTCTTGATCAGTCTACTGTCAACAGAGGAGCCACAGCAGTCCTTTCAAAACTAAGTCACTGTTCTCCTAAAACCCTGCAATGGCTTCCTATTTTACTCAAGAGTAAAAGCCAAAGTCAGTGGCTCAAAATGGCCACACATGCTGCAACCCCCTGTGCCTTTCTGACTTCATCTCTTACTCTTCTCGCCATTATTCTACTCTACCCCAGCCAGTCTAGACTCCTTGCTGTCAATCACTTCAGCCACACTCCCATTTAATCCCTTTGCTCTAATTCCTCTGCCTGAAACAATTCCTTTACTTCCTTGAAGTGCACAATGTCACCTTCTCAATGAGGGCCACACTGACTCTTGTATTTGCTCCTCCAACATCCCACCCCCACAGTCTCTATCCTCCTTACCCTGCTCTAAGTTTTCTTACTCTGTAACACCAGCTTCTCTATCATACCATATAATTTACACATTTATTACATGTATTACTTACTGCTTATCCTCCACCCTTGGCTCTCTGCTAGAATTTAAACTCTGTAAGGGCACGAAATTTTGTCTGTTTTGTACACTAATATACCCCAAGTGTCCAGAACGCTGTCTGGCATGCAGTAAACACTCAACAAATATTTGTTGATATTGAATGAAAATTATTGAGGCTTGAAGAATTACTTTATCTTCTGTTTTGGAAGTATAATTTGATTAAATATTTTCTGTAAAACATTTTATTTTTGACCTATAGTATCAGTTTGTGCCAATGGCTTTCATATTTATACTTCAGACTAACATTCTCCTAATGAGGAAGATGTCCTTACCAGAAATTTAGTAACATATCCACACAAGTAAGCCAAATAAATGTCCAATAAAAGTTTCAAATAATATTGTATAGCTTTTATATGACTTGTATATATGTGTATATGTATATATACATATATATGCAAGACTGTGGCTTTTAATTTTTATGATAGTGTGAGGATCTGGAATTTCATCTGGAGTTAATGTACATATTTGACAAACTTCCTCATTTTGAGAACACTATTTAAAAATCTTCTAGTTCTCTGTCTTATGATCAGAGTGAACATTAACACCCTAACACACAGCATGTCCCTAGCACCTACAAGGCCAGATGTTGTCAGCATAGGGTACATGAACGGTTTTTGTAAGCAAAATTTTGTGTATTTTCAGTGGTGGAAAGGGAAGCTAATTCTTTCATCAGATTTTCAAAGGGTCTCTGACCTAAAAACAATTAAGAAATATCATATTTAACTATGTAATGGAGCTCCTCCACTAACAATAAGCTTCCTGAGGACAGGAACCACATCTTTCTCATCACTAAATCCTAGTGCCTAGCAAGCAGTAAGTAATAAGTGTTTGTTGAACAAATAAAAATGAGTGAGGCGAGAATGAATGAATGGATCACTACTGCCTCAGCTCTCACTCTCTGCCCCTTTTCCAGATTACTAAGGCGGCGGGCCTCAGTAGCACTTCAAGAACATCTGACTGAAAGTGACTCAAAGAGTAAACAGGAAATCACCTGATGAAGTTTTCACTAAATCTGGGTGGCAGAATCTTCATTGGAGTGAGAAAGAAATCTTAAAGATGGGAAGGACTTTAGACTTTCTGTAGCCCTTTTCTAGGTTAAAATCTACCTTTTGGGAGTGTTTTGAGGCCCGGGGCTCCTGGAGGCTTTGGGGCTTTTGTGTACTTCTGGGTACTAATAGGAGAGGCCCAGCGTACAGGCTGCTAAGAGCCCAGTCCAGGTGCCAGCTTTAAGGGAAAAAAGTAATGGCATCTTTACGTTTCTTTCTAAGTTGTTCAATTCAGTTAATCAGGATAACAAAGGAGACAGATATTCAAATAAGAACCCTATCCAAGAATAAACACTGTAGATTTATGATGTATCTTTCTGGAACTGAACAGACTAGGGCACAGAGGCTACTCCTCTAATACCCTAAACTTCCAATGGATTTAAAAATTTTTATTATACTATCTCTGTGCCATCTTGGCCATAGGATTCATTTCAGTTTATAAGAAAACTATCCGTTAAGATTGACCAGGCTATGGTTGAGGACAGATTCAATCTGTGGAATTGGCTGCACCTGTTCTGCTGTGGATGGATGGCTTGACTATGAATTACTGGAAATACTCATGCAGCAGCAGGTCACCTTCTGTCCCCACTTTACACTCAGCAGAAGACCCAAGTGGTTACAGAACACAGTGGGTTTTCCAGAAATAACCAGTGACGAGAAACTCTATACAGTCATGCCTACCCTCAGAGATGAAGCCTTGAAAGAAACTCCCCTGAATCAGACCCACAAACCATGTTCCTGCCAAAGGAGTGAGGTATTTGAGAAACAGAAAGAACCAAAAGGAAGGTAAACCAAACAAGCATACAATAGGGAAATCTTCCATTCACTTTGCGTGCTGGGCAAATGAGCAGTAACTGGGGGCAGGTTTTGTCATACTTCATTATTCAATGTTGAAAAAAAATCCTGTGAACACCCACCAGGTGTTAAGGCACAGTGATAGGGTACTGAATGAGCAATATGATCTCCAGTAGTAGACATAAAACATAAATACTAGTAATAACTGTAATGCAGGTGAGAAAGAGAGATACAGACACCCGAGTTTGCAGGAGGGAGAGAGAGTAGCAGTGGGGTCTGTTGTGCTTAGTGGATCAAGAAAGGAAGGGAAGGAGGTTGGGTGGGGTCTTGGGTGCCTAGCTAAGGGGGCTTCTTTTTACTTTTCTTTCTCCCTCCCTCCTTTTCTCTCCTCCCCTCCTTCATTTCTTTCTTCTTAACACTTCACATCCTTGCAAATTTTGAAAAGAGAACTAAAGATGGTTGTAACTGTTCTCTGGAGAGATTCATCAGGTAGTAATAAAGTTTGTGGCAATGGGAATTGAGAGATTGAGCCAAAAAATATTTAGGACATAAACTCAACAGGTCTAGGCAACTGACTGACTGTTGTGAGGATCAGTAAGTGGGATAAATCGAATGTGACCTGGAGAATGCTGATGTCGTTCAGAACAGGGTCCCCAGGAGAGGAGCAGGTGCCGCATGATTTTGGATACACTTAAGTGCTAGTGAAGCTGCCCGACAAACTGCTAATGTGGGACTAAAGCACTGGAGAGAGGTCTGGATTGCTGAAGCCATAGAAGTGAGAGTATTCTGCATACAAATGAGAGCTGACACCATGAAAATGGATGAGGCCAAGGGAGAGAGAGTTTAGGAGAGAAGAGGGTCAAGGGCAGAGCCTTAGGGAATGGCTGCATATAGGATGAGAAAAAGAGCCAGACAATGAAACCAAAGGAGTTGTCGGAGCAACAATCTGAAATTCAGCAGACTGTCACAGGAAATAAAGGAGGAAAGAGGCTCACGGAGTGGGAGGTCACAATGGGAAGTGCTACTCAGAGGTCAAAGAGGATGGGACTTGGGGAAATGCCAGTGGGGCCTCCAGGAGCAGTTTTACTAGCCTTCTGGTGAGATCACATTTCAGGTCTCGAGCTCAAGGGTTAAAGAGGGAACAAACGGGTTGTTCAATTCATATTTGTGGGCATCTGTCTTTACTGCTTGCCTCTTCTTTTTGCTTCCTAACTCACCATCTGTCCACTTTCACTGCTATGCACAAGTTTCTAAAGCCTCTTCACTTTAATGATTCAACAGATACTGATGAAAATGGACAAAATTAATGAATAAGACCTTCTAGGAATCCCCAGGGTCCTAAAAGCATTATTGCTTATCCAGCACTTATTCCCCAGGCACAAATATACTGTGATTCAGACACTGGCCCGCAGCGTCATTATGGATGAAATGAGACATTCTCGTGGACTACGGAGTTCGGTGGAGGAAAAAGGGATGGCATGGCTTTTCTCTCAAGGGGAGGAAAACTCTTGGCCCTTGCCGTGAATGGCCTTTATTGGGTTTCTCGGCACATTACATGATGGTCTTCATTTACTATGCACAGGCTCACTTTAGGTGGTTACCTTTGACAGAAAACAAAGGAGCCAATGACACTAATCACACCACAGAATAGAGATACTTGCAAATGAAAAGGCAAAAGTGGTTGAACTAGCTATCCTTATCCTTGGAAAGTTTAGCATGGATTTTAGGAAGTTACTCTGCAGTAAATGTCCTCAATTCAGGGTGAGGGAGTTTTTTTTAGCAAGAGCAAGACTCAAAGTGGCCTAGGCACATTGCAGGCCTGATTCCCCATGGGAGAACCTATCTGTGGGCATGGGTCCCATGCATCTCTAAGTGGGAACTGGGCCCACGCCATGCAGAATGGTCTCCTACAATACTGAAGACAAGTGAAATGTAGTAGCTTGTTGTCATGGACTATGAAGTCAGAACTGGGTTTAAATTCTTGCCCTCCTACCACTTATTAGCTGTGTTATTTTCAGCAGCTTCAACTGCAAAAAGGATATAATAATAGTTCCCATTTCATAGAGTTGATGTGAGGACAAAATGGGATAATGTATATGGTGCCTAGTATATAGTAGGGGCTCAATAAATTGTATCTCTCTTTATTATGCCACTGGGATGTTATTATCAAGGGTTACTTACTGAAATAAGTATTTATTATTGATAGAGACAATGAGGAACACAGAAGTGTTTGAAATAATTTCTGGCCTCAGAGGAGTTTACAATCTTATTAGGAGAGTCAAGGATGACATAGATGAGAAAATAAAAGACAAACACCTGATTAGTGCTAGGTGGTGTGGGAATGTCTATAAGGCAGTGGTTTTCAACTGATGTACTGCAAGAATTGCTTAAACACTCAATGCCTGACCATTTAGTCAGGGGCACTGACATTTTTTCCTTTATACTGTCAAATAAAAAATGACAACAGCCAACACAACAACAGCCCTCCAGTGTGAATGCCCTGTGTGAACAATAAATATGTAGCTCGTATAACAGAGCTGTACCTTATTGGTCAAGTTGCATGACAAGGTTGTGGTCTGACCAGTTAATTCTTGATGCCAGAAATACTTACATACAAATAGAGGCACCTTATTTTTTTTAAAAAGTCACTTTGGAGCAAAAAGAATAGGTAATTACCAGTTTGGAGGGTAAATAAATAAAAATTATACTTATTTTTTGTCAGATCAGCTATATATTTTTTGGTGTGCCACTGAACTTCAGTACTTAGTTTATGTGTGCCATGAGATGAAAAAGGTTGAAAAGTACTGCTATAAGTGGAATAAAAAGCTAGGAAGAGGTGGATATGACTGGAGACTCAAAATAGAGGTGGGATTAAGATGCTTTTCATAAGACATGGATAGAGAGGAAGGGAGGGAGGGAAGGAGGGAGAGAAGGAGGGGGAAGAGAGAAAGAGAGAGAAAGTGGTCCAGAGGAAGGGTGAGAGTATAAATGCTGAAACTCCTATGCAGGTGTTGGGGTCACTTATGAAACTAGCTTCTTGAATGTGGAGGATAAGTGATGGCAGTAACTGGACACGGACTGGTTATGCAGGATGGAGCCTGTCACTTTAGTGTGGCAGCAGTTCCTGGTGTTTGGTGGAGCCTGGGCTGACTGCTGGGAAGTCTATGCAAGATTATATGGAGGTGGGCAAAAACCAGGTAGGTAGAATGGCTTCACATGGTGAAATCGGAGAGGCAGAATGAAGTCTAAATCTCATGCAAGAGTCTAGCAGGCTAAATGTGTTATTGAATATCAGCCAGGATTAGAAGCAGAACACTCATTCTCTACACTGGACTTGCTCCTAATGAACCAACAGGTGTGGACCTCAAGTCTTCAGATGACAGAGAGCATCAGGGGAGCTAGAACAGAAGTGGGCAGGCAGATGTCGGTGCCCGCAGATGTATGTATAGGTGCACCAGAGAAAAAAATGATCATGTGTGTGTGCACTTCCAAAGTCATCCTGGGTATTTATTACAGACACTCTAAATCTTCCTAGAGACTGCAGATAGCATCATACTTTTGACAGCCCTAGGTTCTGCAAAGCTATACACTCTAATTACAGTTAGTGAGAGACCATCGTAGAATTTAAGTGTATTCAGCCACTTCAAATCCATAGCAGAAAATGACATTAAGTGGTAGTTTCCCTATCAGATTAAATTAGACTAACCGTTCTGTTCTTAGATGAAAGAAAACGTAACACACTTTGATATGTGACTTTCAAATTCAGTGACAAACATCTGCACTAAAAAGATATAATATTGACAAGTGTTGGTGGAAAAAATTACAGGATATGTCCTGCTGATGTCATTCACTGATCTCAGCTGATAGAATACACACTTGCAGAGTATATACATTAATCCAGGTTTAACATAATCTTTTGGGTTTACCTAAAACACTACTGGTTACTGGCAAGTAACTGTATTTTTGAAAAGTTTATTTTCAAATGAAAAACAAACATTAATTTTTAAAAATCATCATTTAGCAGTTTGCCTTTCCAACTTTTAAATGTTTCTCAAATACCTGAAGTCAAGACTATCATTACTGGCAATATATAAATTATGGGAAAAGGTATATTTCTAAAAAAAATTAGTTAAGCAGTAACTTATTTTCTCATAGATTCAATGCTGTAAGTAATGGTTAGTTTCTGCAGACCAGTCGTGGACTTAATCCAGTGGTGGTGCTTTGTGCCCCTAGTGCCCGGCATAACACTTGGCATATGGTGCTTTTTAAAACGTTGCTGAACAAATGATTAAATGAATCAATAAATAAATGAGGTATAGAAGCCTATGCTGTTCTGAAATAACTAATACAACTACCATATAAAAATGTTTCTTTTGGAAAATGTGATCTGAGTTCCAGCTGAGTTGCCAGAACAACCTCTCCCGTGAGTCATCCTTTAACTTTGGTGGCAGAACGGAAATGTCTCCCTCAGCTCTGAAAGAAAACTCAAATTAAGTATCAGCTATCCTTGACATTTTCTCACTTCCATTGGGGAAGTCCTATAAAGAAAGAGGGGTGAAAAGAGGGTGATGATGAGGGAAGAGTGAGGCAAGAGTCTGGGGACACATTCAACAGAGACTACCATTAGGATGGGTCCAGCCAATCCTATCACCACGCAGTCAACGCGAGCCTGGCCGGAGCAGGTGGGACAGAGACTGGAGCGAGATGGGGTCTAGGCAGCAAAGTGCCTGCAGTTGTGGTGGGGAAAAAATCCCATGTAGGGTCAACCTTGAGGAGAGGAGCCTTCCTATTTAAGACTAGTATTCACCCAAATATAAAGCACAAAGGCATAGTGGTCAAGTGCAAGGGGCCTGGAGCCAGACTTTCTGGTTTCATGCCCCATCCGTCAACTTCATTAGCCATGTGATGTCAGATGAGGCACTTAACCTCTCTGTGCCCCAGGGAAATGGGGATAAGAATCCCTACTGCAAGGGTTGCTAAGAGGATTAAATAAATTAACAGTGCCTGGGTTATTACAAGGGCTGCCTACATAAGTGTTAACTAAACAAATATACCAACCATCTGTAAGTTGCTGGTTACATGTTATACATGTAATAATTAAAGACATGTTCAACACACAGCATTATTTTCACTGATTTGTCCCCTAGAGCAAGCTATATGAAGGAAAGAGTAAACAAATGGGATGACATCAAACTAAAAAGCTTCTGCATGGCTAAAGAAAACATCAGCAAAATGAAAAGGGAACCAACTGTATGGGACCTCAGACAAGGGTTTGATCTCCAAAATATATAAAGAACTCACACGACTCCACGGCAGGAAGAGAAACAATCCAGTTAAGAAATGGGCAAAGGACCTGAACAGACACTTCTCCAAGAAGGACATGCAGAGGGCCCATAGACAACAAACTGACAGTGACCAGAAATGGGGGTGGGGATAACAGAGGAAAGAAGGAGAAAGGTCAAGTCAGGGAACATGTATAAAGGACCCATGGACAAGGACAATAGGGGAGGACTGAATGTGGGAGGTGGGGGTAGGTAGGGCATGGGAGAGTGATGGGGGTAAATAGGGACAACTGTAATGGAACAACAACTAAAAAAAAATGTTCAACCTTGAAAACTATGGCCTTCCTAAGGCTTAAGGAGTGAGAGGAAAAGAAAGTGGGTATTTTTCACTAAATATCAATAAAAAGCATAGCACTATCTTCAATTGTGCTATGAGCATTGTTTTTCACTTTAAAAGAAAAAATTTGTGCCAAATCACCACCTAGGAATAGGAATTTTAAAGTGGTACTATGCGGCTCTCAGTGAAAACCAAACAAGTCTTACTGAGACTATTTTAAGAATGTGTTTTCTGCTGATGATAAGGAAGAATATAAAATACATCTTTTTGGGGGGGACAGCACTGCCTTAAGAACAGCTATTCAAAATGGGTTCCATTAAGGATACATCTCATTTCACTAAGTGAAATAAGGTCATCCTTTTAATTTCAGAAGTATCATTGGCCAGCCAAATGACAAATGTCATTTGGACCCTTGGTGAATAAATTGCAATTTTTTTAAACACAAACTTCAGGGTTGGGCTGCCAAGTCTTCATGTTTCCTTTCATGGTGTGCCAGCACGAAGAATTACTAGGGGAAAATGTTTATTAAATGAAAAAGGTTACGTCATAGTGAAGGACTATGTACTGAGGAATGGTTTGCTTTTGCCAGTATTCAAGGATCAGAGTAGCTGTCATTTCCTCCTTTACTGCAGGAACCTTTTAAGTAAATGAAAGGCTGATTTATAGGTGCATTATCCTTATTATCTTGCTCGAGTAAAGAGTAAGGTTAAGAATTCAATATTCAGGACAGGGTGCCTAGATGTGGAGAAAATCCCCATTTACAGAGTCTAATGGAAAAGACTAACACCTTGGTTTCCCTCTAATTCACAGGCTCCAAAGAAGTATTGATCTTTTGCCTCAAAATCAAGCTGCTTATCAGTTATGCTAACAGTCCACCAGTTCTCTCATTCTCTCCAGAGCAATTTCATTAAATAGCAACATCTGCAAACCCCAAGTGGCAACAAAATGTGATCTAGCTAGAAAGGGAGAAAACCCTAAAGAAAAAGCACTAAAACTACTTAGTACATTTAGACCAACAGAACCAAGCAATGTAGCAGAAATTTGTTATGCGAATTAAGTGTTTTGCCAAGAAACCATCAGTCCTTATAAGGTAGTTAATATATTTTACATGCAAATAATGAATATCTTCATTATACCCTGAAATAGGTGATAAAGACACAGTGAAATATTGCGGACAGTGCATGGGCCCTGGAGTGTGAAGACTTGGGTTCAAGTGTAGCTCCATTATTTACAAACTGCATGGCCTTGAACAACTTGGGTAACAAGGGACGTAAAAATACCTACTGTATCTACTTCACGGGGTTTTTGAGAGAATCAAATGAGGCTGTGTATCTATATGGAAGTATTTGGTAAACTGTTAAGAGCTCTCAGATTCTACTCTTTATTATCATGATTACATTTGACTGCTTATTTTGTATATTAATCCATTTGGATCATGAACAGAGTATACTATAAATCATTCAGCACATGTATTGAGTGATGATTTGGGCAACTCACTGATGTAATAGCACAAAGACCTGGGGAAGTTAAATGGCTTTCCAGCCCTGCTGCAGTCTCTAGAACAGTCCACTGTCTAGAAAAGGCTAAATATTTATCCATTTTTGTACAGAAGGAAAGAGCAGTAAGAAAATGGAACTCTGTACAACTATATTAGCATTTAAATCAATATTTTATCTGAGAACACATTAAGTGGCCAGATTACTTGACTTAATGTTATTTACTTGAAATACTTGTTCAAAGCACAGGCTGCCATCAAAGCATTTCATATAGTCTAGATCGAGGGATTAAACTTTGCAGCTTAGTGGAAACAAACTTCAAAAGACACGTTTCACAGAAATTTATAAAAGTAGAATATGTAAATACAAAATATCATTTTTTGTCTCAAAGCAACAGTTAAGTAATAAACACATATCTGTTTGTTCCATGTCTCCGTGGGCTTTTGGGGGAGGGTCGACTCCTTCAATTGAGTGTGGAGCTATCCTTAATGGCTGTCTGTATAGTGATGAGGAAAAATTTGGTGAAGGTTAGGTATGCGGGTAATTAACTTTTAGCAAGAAAATCTGATAGGGATCTATGCATATGGAGCCCTAAAAAGAAAGAATACCATTTAGGGCACAATCATTACCAACATCCTGTCACGGACTTCTCAAACTATGCACTTGTTATGACCAGGTCCACAGGCATGGGTCAGTGGCTGTGCACCTCAGAATTCTAGTCTGACTTTACAGGGTGAGACAAATCATACAGGGTGGGAGAAGAAAGTCCTGGCTTCCACAGCCCAAATCCTTTCCTCTTCTATTCTTATTTTTCATGGTTCAATAGAATCTTTTGCCCTAAGAAATCCAAGCTGGCACAGCTCCTTCCTTCCCCAATGTTTTGGTCTTACTGACATAGGTAATTTATTCCAGGGAAATAATTTTTAGTAAAGACAGACTGTTAAGAGGCAGAGAGGGGGCTAATGGTGGGTGTGGATATATATTTCTAATGCCTATTTTTTTCTCCAACAGGCCATATTTCACCTAACTTTATAAACTGTAGACTTGACATTCTTATTAGCACAGTGAATGTACAACGTGATCATCTATTAAATGTTTACTGATGATGAGTTAAACCACCATTCGAGGTACCCCGAACAAGATAAATCTCTGCAACCTAAAAGGCATTGGAAAAAGTTTTTATATCAGAAAAGCTAGTCAAAATATCTCTGGCATCTTGTTAAGGAAAAAAAGAAACAAACATTAAAATCTTTGGCAGAGTGTCTAATACCAAATATTTACCACCTAATTTTTTCTGTTCTCTAAATGTTTTATGCAAGTTATCATTATTAACAGGTTGCAGGCCCTTTCAGCACAAGGAATATAGTTCTCTGGTATTTTCTAGAGTACCTAGACTTGAACTAGGCAAAAGAAAAGACTGCCAGCCCTGGCTCATATAGTTCAGTGGACTGAGCAATAACCAAAGGGTCCTCAGTCTGATTCCCAGTCAGGGTGCATGCCTGTGTTGTGGGCCAGGACCCCAGTAGGGGGCACATGAGAGGCAACCACACATTGATGTCTCTCTCCCTCTCTGACTCTCTCCCTTACCCTCTCTCTAAAAAAAAAAATAAATAAATAAATAAAAGACCTGCCAAGTATTTAAAGAAATAAAATGAACATGTTTTCCTTGGGTGCAGCTGGTGATCTATATTTCATTAAAGAGTCTTTTAACCAACAACATATATATTCAACATATTATCAAATCATAACATTTCTTAATAAGACCATGTTATATTTGTTTGGTGCTGCTTGTTTATAAAGTGCTTTCATCTGTACTATCACACACCCAGTGTGAGGGAAGTGGCTCAGTTACAGATGAGAAACTGAAACACTCAGAAGTCGTGTCTTCAGTTTTTGAACAAGCCAGGCACTTTTCTGGATGCCATGTTTATAGTGATGAACAAGACAAAGTTCCTACTGTTCTGAAGCTTACTCAGTGGTGTGTTTGTACATATCTAACAACTGGCCCTGTGAGTGAAGTTTACCAGAAATGTATGAATTAATATTTTCCTTTACTTTAATAAATAAGACAAAAGTGAAATAACAAAACCATATGCTGGAACTTCATTTCTCAATAATATGAGTGACTTCCTTGCTAAATTAATAGTTTTCAAATATTAGAAGAGTATTCTCTCAATTTTTGTGCTATTCACAGTATAATAGCCACAGGCAACAAATTAACATTTCCTGTCACTTAAGTTTTTATTTTGATTTTTTATTTATTGATTTTAGAGAAAGGAAGGGAGGGAGAGGGAGAGAGAAGAAGGGACAGAGACATTGATTTTTATTGTTTTATTTATTTATACATTTATTGGTTGTTTCTTACATGTGTTCTAACCAGGGATCAAACCCACAACCTTGGCATATTGGGATGACACTCTAACCAAATGAGCTACCCAGCTAGGGTGCTTTCCTAAGTTTAGCAATCTACCAGAAAAATATATCGAACCCTAATTTGTAGTGTTTGCTGATTTCTACACTGTAAATACTCCTACCATGACCAATTTTATGCTATCAATGTGAAGTTACTGAATTGGGAAAAAAAGGTGTAGTAATACTTCATTATATAGTATTCCCACCATTCAGATACAATAGATGTAAATAACCTCAAGAGAATAGATAATCATACAATGAAAGTTCTAGTTTCTCCACATCCTTACCACCAGTTGTTATTTTTGGGGGTTTTTCTTTTTTGTTTAATAACAGCCATCCTAGTAAGTGTGAAATAGTATCTCACTGTGATTTTTGAATATTTAGTATATTGTTAATACAACTTAATTTTAAGTTTGTATAATTTAATTTTTAATATTTTCTGTGTTTTTTTACCAGCTCACAAAAGGCAACTCACAAAATACGGAAAAGATATTTGTAAATCATGTATGTGATAAGGGATAATATATAAAATATATAAAGAACACCTACAACTTGACAACAAAACCACCCCCCCTGCCAAATCCAAGATATCGGTAGAGGACATGAGTAGAGTTTTCTACAAAGGACATGTACAAGTGGTCAGTAACCATATGAAAAGATGCTCCACATCACTAATCACTAGGGAAATGCAAATCACAACCACAATGAGGTACCATTTCACACCCACTAGGATGGCTATTATTAAACAAAAGACAAAAACAAAACCCCAGAAAATAACAACAGTCTATAAGGATGTGGAGAAACTGGACTCTCATACAGTGTAAGTAGGAATGTAAAGTGGTGTAGCTGCTCTAGAAAATAGTACAGTGATCTCTCAAAAATTAAACATAGAATTACCACATGATCCAGCGATTTCACTTTTTGGATTATACCGGGAAAAACTGAAAGCAGAGACTTGAGAAATATTTGAACACTAATATTCATAGCATCATTCACAACACTCAAAAAGTAGAAACAAACCAAATGTCCATCAGTAAATGAGTGGATAAACAAAATATTTTATATACCACACACATGCGTGCACACAGACACACACAAAGGAATCATCCAGACTTAAAAAGGAATCAAATTCTGATACATGTTACAGCACAGATGAACCTTGAAAACATTATGCTAAGTGAAATACGTCAGACACAAACAGACAAATATTGCATAACTCCACTTATATGAGCTACCTAGGGTAGTCAGATTCATAAGGACAGAAAGTGGAATAGTGGTTACCAGGGGCTCAGGGGAGGGGATAAAGGAGGTTATTATTTAATGGATACAGAGTTCCAGTTCAAGATGATGACAAGGTCCTGGAGATGGATGGTGATGATGGTCACACAACAATGTGAAAGTACTTAATGCCACTGACGTGTAGGCCTTAAAATGGCTGAAATGATAAACTTTATTATGTCTACTTTAACATAATAAAAACAGGGCAGAAAATGAAATAATGAAAAATTCTCATGCTTGAATAATTTTTTTAAAAAGCTCACAATATTACTGAAATTTAACAATCAGATTTTGTGAGAACAGGCTGGCTCCATATCAATGAGCTTACCTTCCTACCAACAGGGAGGGGAAAGAGAGATGTGCTCAGGGTCACATGTGAAATGGAAGAGCCAGCCCGGACTTGGGGTCCTCTGAGTGGTCCAGCACTCTTTCCAGAGCAGCGTGCTGTTTTCCATATAAGCCAGTTACTATTGAATTAGTGTCACAAAGTTCTGAGGTGTCTGTATTTGTGTTATAACTGCTGCAAGCCAGAAAAGTGAACCTGGAGGTTAAACTTTATCAGATGATGCATTTGGAGTAAAGAGATGGGACAAGTCTTGGAGAGAAGCAAGATGGGAGACTAGGACAGGAAGCCATCAGCGGTCCAGTACCCTACCTGCTAGATCTGTACACGAGCAGCAGTGTTGTGGGAGGCAGACACAAAACCCCCCTTCTTTGGGTCTAACCAATTACGTCCACTCCTGGGTTGAGATCAGGAGTCTCAGAGAGATGTTTCTACCTCCTAAATGTAGCTATCACCCAGATAATAGATGATACCGTCATCTACCCTGATCTCTCTGGGTCCCCTAGTACCTCTCATTGGGAGGTTGTCAAAGAAATGGCTGCAAAAAGGCATTAACAATGACAGGCTGACACAGGAGTCCTAAGCTATAATGTTGAGCAAACATTTTACTCAGAGAAAATGGCATGTCCAAAAAGGCTCAGAGGCAAGAATAAGATTGCCAAGGGCTTTGGGCAAAAACAGCTTTGCCAGGACAGGGTGGGTGGCAACAGGCAGACCACTGCAGAGAAACTTGTGTGTCTGTGAGAAAGATGCTGTTTTAGTATAACACCTTTTCATTTATTTCTTTTTTGAAAGTAAGTTCCTCTCTCAACTTTTTAAATAAAGATTTAATTTATTTATTTTTAGAAAGGAGAAGGGAGGAAGAGAAGGAGAGAAACATCAGTGTGTGGTTACCTTGCGCGTGCCCCCTTCTAGGGACCTGACCTGCAACCCAGAAATCTGCCCTAGATTAGGAATCGAACTGGGGACACTTTGATTCACAGGCCAGCACTCAATCCACTGAACCACACTAACAGGGCTCAACTTTTTCTTTAACATTTAGACCTAAAAACTATAGTGAGTTTTTAAAGCCTCTTTTAAAGGAAGTTGGACTTATTTATGGTCCACACACATTGCCAACAAAGCAGTGATCCCTCAACAGTCTGAAGATGAAAAACATATGGAAAATCAGCAAATATGATGGTCTTTGAAAATATAACATTGGCAGTATTTAAATTTCGTTTTTTACTAACATTAAACTAGACTCCTCTGAGAGCTCAAGTTATTTCCTGATTTTAAGTTATGCAGGATCAATACTTTTAAGACACAAAGGTGATACCTAGTGGATTTCTGAGAATCAGCATAATATCAAGAAAGAAGTCATACTTTACCTCCTAAGACTCATGTTCCTCATCCTACTGTACTTTGCTTTAGTCCACTTCCCAGGTGTTGTGTTTTTCTTACAAACTGGAAGCAAGACCCTCCACCAGCAAAAGAGATTATACCACTTGCTTTATTGCAGTGCCTGCTTTATTGTGGTGGTCTGGAACCAAACCCACAATATCTCCAAGCTAGGCCTATCTGGCAGGGCTGTTGTGGGAAAAAGAAGAAAAGAATACGAAGTATGTATTGGGTCGCCAAAAAGTCTGTGTGTTTTTTTTTCTGTAAGATAAAAGACACATTTTTCATTTTCACCAATAACTTTATTGATTTGGATATTTTGAGTATGTCAGCTATCTCCCACTATTGGCTTCTAGTGGGTAGAGTCCAGGGGTGCTGCTAAGCATCTTCCAGTGCATAAGACAGCTCCACAGCAAAGAATTATCTGGCCAAAACAAACCACTTTTGACATGTTTGATCAGTTACAGCACCTTTTCCATATACTGCACAAATCTTTTTTTGTGTGTTTCAGTTGCATTTTTACCTTTCTTAAAATTATAGAGTACAATATGCTGAAAGTGCTGCATATTTTCTTCCATCTTCAATATTAAAATGACTATACAAAAATTCATCAATTTTGATACTTTTTTTTAAAATGCACACTGACATGACAGTTGTGACAACACTGTCTAACAAAATTGTTTTGAATGAAGTTAAAGGCAAGTAAGCACTACTAGAGACATTGTACTGAAAAAAACTAAATGAACTTTTCAGCCAAACCAATACAAAAGCTAGCATTAAGTAAGCATTCAGAACATTGTGAGTGCTATTACCCTTGTGTACATAAATGTTTAACTTAATAAACATTTATTGTTACAATATATAAGACATAGTCTGGAATCTAGGTTTTATTTCATCTTTTTTGTTTTATTTTGTTAAATACTTCAATCATAGAGAAGATTACAGAAAAAATAACAGATGCCTGGCAGATGATTTGTTTTAACTTCCTATGAGCTTCAACTGTATGGAAATACCACAATTTATCCATTCCCCATGTAACACCGGCACTGAACATGCCTCTTGGGAGAATTATCTAGACACATATCTAGAAGTGAAATTGCTAGACACGGGTTAAGATAATCTTCCCATCCCAAACTACACTCCCATTTGCTTTAGTACCCAACACTGTGGGAACATTCTCATTTATCAACACTAGATGCCAGGCATTTTAATTTTTGCCAACACTGTGGATATGCATTGGTACCTCATTGTTTTAACTTATTTCCCTAATTATTAAAGAAGTTGAATATCATTTCATGTATTTTTGTGTCTCACAGGTTTTCTCCCCTTCAGTGAACTTCCTGTTCATGTCTTTTGCTAACTTTTTTAAGTTAGGAAATTGGTCTTTTCCCTATTGATTATATTCTGGCTCTCAATCCATTGCCAGTTACATGTACTACAAATATCTCCTCAAAATCTATTTCCTGTCTTTTTTTAACTTTGTCTATAGTGAACTATAATCATCTATAAAATGGAAATGATACTACCTCACATGATAAATAACATACCTGAAAGCTCCTAGTCAAGCACAGATTAGATATTGAGTAAATGTGAGCTTCCTCCATGACCCTCAGATCAGAACCTGAAGAAGTTCATAACTGAGTAACAGAGGGGCAATTAAAAACATTGGTTCTGGAGCTGAACAGATTTGGTTTTATTTATTTTTTATTTTTTTAAAGTGATTCTGGAAGAAACTTCTTTTTTTAAAAAAAGATTTTATTTATTTATTTAATTTAGAGAGGGAAGGGAGGGAGAGAGAGAGAGAGAGAGAGAGAGAGAGAGAAACATCAATGTGCGGTTGCTGGGGGTTCTGGCCTGCAACCCAGGAATGTACTCTGGCTGAGAATCGAACCTGGGACACTTTGGTTCCCAGCCCGCACACAATCCACTGAGCTACACCAGCCAGGGCTGATTTGGTTTTAAATCCCAACTTTATGATATTTAGTTCCACAATTCAGCTGACCTTGCTTGTGCTCTTTTAGCCTCAATTTCCTCATTTGTAGAAGTTAATATTTAACTCACAGAGTTATCATAAGGTATAAAGTGTTTAGCCCAGGGGCTGGCAAACACACAGGTCTCCACATATTGTAGCTGTGATCACCACCATCATTATTAGGAGAGATACACAACACATACGAATAACTATAATATGGGGCAAAATATCACAAAAATTCTCCATGAGAAAAATAATAATTCAGTGCTATCAGAATGCAGAACTGAGACTGATAACATCCAGCTGGGAGCCAGGGGTGAGTGAGGGAAGCTTCACAGAGGAAATGGTATTTGAATGGGCCTTGGGGAAGACAGAAATGAAGAAGAACTTTCTGGCCAGCAAAACAGAGGCATGGAGTACACACAAAGGTGTATCTGGGGAAACTGGAGATAGCACATGTACCTGGTGTAGAGAAAGCAAATATGCAGATGCTACATGAATGACAGGCAAGGGGCCTGCTACTTTTGAGAGCCAGGGTTGGTGGCTACTCACTTACTGGCTTTCTGGGGATCAGCCATTTATGATTTTCTTTCTTAAACAGAAGCCATTCTGGCGCACCAAGACAAAAAAAAATGGCCCAAATGAAAGAACAGATCAAAGCTACAGAAAAAATACAACTAAGGGATGAAGAGATAGCCAACCTATCAGATGCACAGTTCAAAACATTGGTAATCAGGATGCTTATAGAATTGGCTGAATATGCTCACAAATTAGAGGAAAAAATGAAGACTACACTAAGTGAAATAAAGGAAAATACACAGGGAACCAATAGTGATGGAAAGGAAACCAGGACTCAAATCAACGGTTTGGACCAGAAGGGAGAAAGAAACATTCATTCAGAACAGAATGAAGAAACAGGAATTCAAAAAAATGAGGAGAGGCTTAGGAACCTCCAGGACATCTTTAAACGTTCCAACATCCAAATCATAGGGGTGCCAGAAGGAGAAGAGGAAGAGCAAGAAATGGAACTCTTGTTTGAACAAATAGTGAAGGAGAACTTCCCCAATCTGGCAAAGGAAACAGACTTCCAGGAAGTCCAGGAAGCTCAGAGAGTCCCAAAGAAGTTGGACCCAAGGAGGAACACACCAAGGCACATCATAATTACATTAGCCAGGATTAAAGAGCAGGAGAGAATCTTAAAAGCAGCAAGAGAAAAGGAGACAATTACCTACAAAGGAGTTCCCATAAGACCGTCAGCTAATTTCTCAAAGAAACTTTGCAGACAAGGAGAGGCTGGAAATAAGTATTCAAAGTCATGAAAGGCAAGGACCTACATCCAAGATTAATCTATCCAGCAAAGCTTTCATTTAGAACAGAAGGGCAGGTAAAGTGCTTCCCAGATAAGGTCAAGTTAAAGGAGTTCATCATTACCAAGCCCTTATTTTGTGAAATGTTAAAGGGACTTATCTAAGAAAAAGAAGATAAAAAATATGAACAGGAAATGACAACAAACTCAAAACTATCAACAAATGAACCTAAAGTAAAAAGAAATAAAAAGAACAATAACAAACAAGCAAACAACTAGAAGAGGAACAGAATCAGAGAAATGGACATCACATGGTGGGTTTTCAGTGGTGAGGGGGAGGGGAGGAATAGAGGAGAAAAGATACAGGGAATAAGAAGCATAATTGGTAGGCATTAGATAGACAGGGAGAGGTCAAAAACGGTATAGGAAACAGAGAACTCAAAGAACTTACAAGTACAACCCATGGACATGAACTATGGGGGAGAGAATGCTGGAGGGTTGCGGGGTGGAGGGGGCATAAAAGAGAAAAAATTTGGAAAACTAGAAAACTAAGATAAAAAAAAAAAAACAAACAGAAACCATTCTGAAACCATCCAGAAAAAATACTGCTTTTTCTCATTGCCTTTGCTTTATATAGGCCCAGGCAACCACTGGCAGCCTAACTTATTTTTAATGAAACAAATCCCATTCAATATGTTTGGTCTTGAACAAAATATGCTCCACTTAATTATATACTTTTTATCTTCATATAATTTAAAATAGCATTTGGCTGTACTAGTATAAACTAGAATATCTATTGCTGTATCTTTCATGTTCTACCTTTTTTCCTTCTAAATTTATAGCACATGATTAATTATTTTATAAACAATTAGGCCTTAGATTACTGTTTTCTTAACAGTTTATAATTTATTTACTCATGAGACATCTGACTTACAAATCTACCATAGCTCTAGCTGTAAACTTTGTCTATTACGACCAAGTGTCTGAAGTTAGGACAGTCACTTTTGTTCTTAGAAAATCCCAGGTTTGAGTATAGTGAAATGTTTTTTCTCAAACAGAAAATGGTGGGCAGTTCTGTATGCAAAACCAGAAATGAACCATAGCAGCAGGGAAATTCCCATCACTCAAACCCAGCAGAATCCCAAGCACTTCTAAAGGAAAAAGCTACTACATTTTTCTACTTTTTCCAAAATTTCTATGTTGATTACCATGTGGGCACAGATGTAGCTAAAATCATCATATAGGACTAACAGTTCTTTTGTTTGCCTCTGGCATAAGTAAGTAAACAGCAGGTATATTCACCACTAAATAAATCTTACATGCTTGCAAATTCCTAAAATACAACAGAATGAAAAGCAGCAGGAAGAATCCTGGCATTTGTTAGAATCTGAGCTAAACCACATATATCCACACAAATAAGACAGAAGGGACCCTCTGCTTGGTCACAAACTGCAGATGATGAATCTGGTTCACAACCCAGAATTTATTGGTCACTGAATGAGGTTAGTGCCTCCTTCTCTATATTGTGTCTCTATAACAATAGCATAAGCTCAAAATGGTTAAGTTTTTGTAATGGTTGTTTTAATAACCACTTTCTAATGTTCACCTGGACACCCTGTGTATATAGCATGAACCTCCATTTATTTACAAAATGATGATTACTTTCTTCTTTCACAGCAAAACCAAAACCAAAAGCAAAACACCACACACAAAACAAAAATCCACAGTTTAATTTATTTTCCATATGAAGTTCTTCCTTGTATGTAATATGACAATATTTTGAAATGAATTTGCTTATTCTTTTGCCTTTCTGAATGCATAACCTTCACCCAATCTACCTCAAGGCATCCATCTGCTTGGGGAAAGATTAGATTTATTAGAGAAGGAATATAAATAGAAAGAACAAAGTGACATTTGGCTTTTGATATGCAAAACATTATGGAGTATATTAGTCAGCTTAGCAGCAGTAATAAATAACCCCAAATCTCAGTGGTTTTTAGCAACAAAATTTTACTTCCTACTCACATTACAGTTTGGCTGCAGGTTAGTGTCAGTTTGGCTGCTATTCCACGTCTTACTCTCACACCCAGGCTGAAAAAGAGGCCACTAGTTTGGCCATGCCACTCTCATGGTGGAAGGAATAAAGCACAGGGACTGGTGGAAACCTGCATTGACTCTCAAAGATTCTGCCCAGACGTGGTCTGAATCACATCTACTTACATGCCATTGGCCAAAGAAAGCCACATGTCTAAACCCCCGCATCAATGCAGCAAGAATGTGTCAAGAATGTGTACTGCCCTCATAGGAGGCAGAAGGAACAATTGCATACAACAATATCATCTATGACCACACCCTTGTATGCCAAGAAGTCTTAGGAGAGAATTTCCCACAGTCCTTTACTGCCCCCTTTGCTCTATCTACCAACAAGCCTACACAAAAGGGGTGTAGAGAAGATATTCCATTTACCTGTTCAGCCACAGTAGGTCTATGGAAGGAAGAGGATATAGTGTAAGAGAGTCTAGTTCTTCAGACTCTGGGAGATGTGGGGGATGGGCAGCAAAGCAGCCCTGATTTCCTCAGCCTGCAGAGAAATCAGCACAGTAAATAAGTGAGGATGAAACCAAATGCTGAGTGCTTACATTCTCTTTAAGTCTGTTTGGGACTCTAGGACAAGATCAATTCTCAGGTGGCCACCACCACCTCATGGGGCACAGACACAGTGGCTCAGTGTGGCAGCAGGGCTGGTGGAGAAGAGGCTGAGGTTTTAGGTTTTGGGAGCTCCTACAGCTTCCATAAGGCATGGACACTGAGAGACTTCATAGGAGTGAAGCAGATGGTAGATGCAGCAGAGACTCTGGGATGGGCAATCAGTAGAAGCCAAAGTGAGCTCTATCACAGTGCTACTGGGTTCTGATCGAGCAGCCTATAGCCACAAATCTCAGCCATAAATTCCAGCACAGCAATCAGCACTCAGGTGGATGAAGGACATTTCCCCGAGACCCAGAGACAAGCCCATCATTTACAACACAATCTTAAGGGACTGAATTATTGCATCAGTGTAAGCTTTAAATCAGATTATTTAGGCAATTTGTCTGCCCTAGTAATCAAAAGGCTCCTTGAGATTATAAACTCTTTAAGATGATGTCTTGCTAATTTTTTTCATACTATAGCCTCCACTGTTTCTCATAATGAATGAATAAATGGATGAATGAGTCATGAAATGCTCTGCTTTACTGGCCTGATCTCTCAGGGAGACTTAAACCTGGGAAACAAACAAAAATGTTGGAAACTGATATTTAAGTATGTACTTCCCAAAGAGAATTCCTGGCATAATTTTAGACAAACCAATGAGAATGAACACCTGTGATCATTATAACACTGAATTTTAAAAAATTAAATAAAATTAATTTTTGTTGAACTGGGGGGCCAGGGGAGGGGCACAGGGGAAACTGGTACTGTAAGATAATTTGCTTAACAAACTACTACAACCAGACACAGGGTATGAAGGGAGCAGAATCACAAAGCCACCTCATTCTGTCTCTACTATTTGTGCATTTTTATATTTACTTCTCCTTGGGCAACAGTAGAAAATACAACTGAAAACACCCAGTGTTACTGCTATAATTAATTGTATAATTTGGCACTACTGTGTGGGAATGCTTAATGTGTTAATGACTCCAAAATCCTGGATGAATGAAGCAAACACAGAATGGCTTAGTAAAATGTCTAGCTCCCTATAAGAAGCTTCACTCTCAAGCTTTGTGAGAACAAAACCTGATGCTGAGAAAAAGCAAGCATGTTTCACTTTCCAAATCTTCCTAGTTAAATGCTGTAATCACAGGCAACTCTCCCAGTTAGCAAATCTCAAGTGACACAATGAATCTCACTCCATTCCCCCACAAAAAGGGAAGGTGAAGGAGGTAGGTGACAAAAGGTTATCTTGGTTTGGTTTGACTCCTGGAGAGTCCAAGGGAGCTTCTGCAGTCTTCTGTCACACTGACACCTGAGGTTGCATGGGAGGGAGGAGGAGGGAAGTAAGTGCTGGATGAGGGATCCCTAACAAAGGGTGTAAAGCCTGAGACAAGCAGGAGAAAGAAGAATGGCCTGGAACTAAATAAGGAGAAATCTATTTTCTGTTAAAATGGCAAAAGGTTCTTACTTCAGCAGGTTACTTTAAAGGTTCTTACAAAGCATTCTTATGACAAGTTTTCCAAAAGAGGCCAGTAAAAAAAAGTGAAGAAAAGCCCAGAAGCATGCAGGAGGCTATTAGTTTGACTGAGCGTCCGAATCAGAAGTCCTGGCAGTGATTAAACACCCACATGCTCAACAGCCCTCATGAGGAGCACTCCGGGCTCCTGCCTGCCCGCTGGACAGGGGCCACACACTCAGCTACCTGTCTTGGCTGAGAAGAGCAGTGATACTGGGCTGTGTTGATGAAGGTTGTCTTTGAATTCCTTAAAATGAGCAAAAATATAAAGTTCTGTCCAGAGTTCCCTTTCACAGGAGAAAAAAGAAAACTGTGTGCCCTGGCTGGTGTAGCTCAGTGGATTGAGCATGAGCTGCAAACCAGAAGGTTGCCTGTTCAGTTCCCAGTCAGGGCACATGTCTGGGTTGTGGGCCAGGTCCCCAGTGGGGGTCACATGGGAGGCAACCACACATTAATATTTAAAAAAAAAAAGAAAAGAAAACTGGATAGCTAGTCCATCATTTCTCTTTGTAGATTCATAAATACAAAAACGAAATCGATAATGTTAATGCTCTTTCTTTTAACTTCGTGTACTAAAGTGTTTGGTGGCTATTTCTAAGGTATCCCCCTATCACTTTATACCTTCACCTGCTTCAACTTTAAGATTACATGAATGTTACCAAGACATTAGAGAAACTAAAGATGTCTTCTTTCGTTTTTCTCAAGTGACTACTCTGCCCTTATTCTACAAATTATATGGCCAGAAGTGGGTCATACTGGCCAGGTCTCTTGGAAACTTTTTACCATTCCAGCCACCCAGAAAATAGATCATTAAAGTTTTTAAAACTAATAACATAAGACAAATGTTCTTTTAAGAGGAATCTCAATAAATATCACAAATGACACTTCTTATACAAGCCTCTTGTTTAATATGACATGAGTGAGCTCTATCCTTGATATTTTCATGTAGTATTATAATTTGCATTGTGTATATTCAGTTGGGGCTTTCATTGCCCCATACTTCCATTTGCTTTGTAAGATTTTCCTCTCAGAAAACTATACATGTAAACAATTCTAGTATTTAAAAAAATTATTGTAGTTCTGAGTTAATTTCAAAAGCGGAAAGACAAAAGGCAACAGAATATAATGATGAATAAATCACAGGCATTGTAGTCAACCTTCTGAGTTCAAATTCTGGCTCTGATGTTAGCTGGGCGACTTTGACGAAGTTATTTAACCTCTCTAAGCCTAGCTTCCTCTATAGCATAGGAGCAAATAATTCTTCCCTAAGGATTTGAAAGGATTTGTAGGAATTAAAAAAGATCATTCATATTTAGGGCTTAGCACTGTGTCTGACATCTACTAAGTGCTCAATAAATGATGATTATGATTCATTCTTACATAGTCAATCTAGAGTATAAATTTCCTTATGCAGCACTTCTACAGGAGAAAAAGTAGGCCACAGATAGAGCATATCTAATATCAGTGGTCAGAAAGACAGCAGGAGTTTGCCTGGTCACATGGGTCTCTGCAATTTAGCCAGACTGCAGACTTGAAATGGTTATTCTTGTTTCCTTGGCAATAGTCTGGGCATGAAAAAGATCCTGATTTTGATCATCAAAAGTCAATGAAAAATATACTCTTCAGGCAGATGTCTAACTGAACTTAGTTCACTGGAAAAGTACAGTGATATAATTTACCACAGGAGAACCTTGCATTGATCATGCAGGCATGACTACTGTTCATTCAACCCTGCTTTTTCGGCAAGGTAACTTATTTTTTCAGGCCTTCTACTTAGAATTATTTGACTAGTTACTTATATGCTTTGTTACCCTGAGCAAACAATGTCCATATATTTTCCCTGAAGGCCCACTTGGCCTATACTCAAGTTCACAGACTTCTAAAGACTGGTAAACTGAGTTAAATTCCTCGCATTTGCCACTAGCATTAGCACCTCTTTCTGCAGCAGTTAGTTTTGCAATAAGGGATTATAGAAAGAAAGCAAAGTTCCCTTTCATACTCCTATGGGAGTTAATGGGTGTAGGTGCCTATCTGTCTCAGGCAAATATTTCCCCCTTACTTAGCACTGATTTGAGCAAGGAGGAGTAAGGCTTACCTGGTTCCCTGTCCTCCACCCCTACCCCAATCTCTATCGAGTCCTCAGTAACTTTAGTTACTTAGATTTACTCTTCCTCCAGCCTTTGGGACAGTATTTGGAAGCAAAGGGAACAGGGGATTTAAGAAGCCCTGGGCCAGTACTGATGAGTTCTGTACAAGGCTGCTTAGCTCTAACCTAGCAACTTGTTGCTTGTAACTAGGAGTCCATTTTCCCTGTACCCGGGTGAGACAACTGAATTTTTACCTCATTCCCTTCTCTACTTGTTGGTAGAGACTACCAACTTGTCTCTACTCTGAGTCTTGTCTCAGACTACTTGTCTCTACTCTGTTGGTTTTTAAGGCTTTCTGTTGGCTTACCAAAATACTATTAATTCTTGTTAGAATCCTTCTCTTATCCATTTCCCTATTTGCTGAAAGCCTCATCCTATGTCTAGATTTGCTGAATCCCTCCCAGCACGTGCAACAGGTTCAAACTCTAGTCCAATCCCCAAAGAGCCTGCAACCATGGTGTTACAGCTGACATGGGGCTGGTCAAGATGAGATATGGTACCCATACCCAGAGGACACTCTACATAAATCTGTGCTTTAAGTTTTTTGTTGTCTTACCATGTCATGCTGACAAAGGCTACACAGATTCTTAAGGGATCTACAATCACTAAGCAATGAAACTGACCTTGGAACAGGGCACACACCACTTCATGTCTGGAGCAACCCCTGTCGGACTTTGCACGTGCTTGACTGGCTGTGAGCCAAGCACGCAGTATCCTGGCCGATTGCAGCTTTGGCATTTGCTAGCATGTCTTTTGCCAAATTCTTCTGGCACTCACTGGAAGGTGTCAAAATGTGTTTTACCTCCTAAAGAATATTTGATTTTCTTGTCTCAAGAATGTCTGTTGATTATCATCTGCCTACTAGTGTTGTTAGTGTACTACAGTAGAAACAGAATTTGGGATCGACACTGTCAGTGGTGTGCAATTGTGTGGATTCCCTTGTTAGAGGTTCATGTCTGACTCTATTTTTCTTTGAATCAACTGCCAATTGAACAGTGTTTATCCTACTTTTAAAAATCTCTATTTTCTGTTTATGTATCGTAAAACCTGTGCTATTCTGAGGCATCACAAGAAGGTGATGTCAGGTGCTTTTTATTCATCAGCATAGAGGCTTTTATCCTGCCCTAAAGCCAACTAAATGGAATGACTCAAAAATGTCATCTCCTTGTTCCTGACAGACCTTGCCCACAGTAAGCCCTCTCTATAGGCACCGCTTGGATGAACTCGGTGAGAAATGTATGCTGACCTAAGAGAAGCCTCTGGCCAGAGAAATTGCATCACATGTCACAAAAATTAGAGGAATAGCTCCTAATACAGCATTGCCTATAACAAGTAGTCAGAGAGCACTTGTCAACAGGATTAGAACATCTGAAATGCCTTACTCCAAACTCTGTGGTTTGTCTCAGATGTGACAACCCTTGAATTAGTGTGAGAGGAAGAGGCTAAACTCATTGTTCTGTCTCCTCCAGAACGAAGTTCTATTAATCAGTCCCACCCTTCTCTATCACTCATACACCTGCTCAACATTTTCCTGTCTTTGACTGCCTGGCCTCAAATCCTTGTACCCGTGTGGTTGTGTGACTGTGCTAGTTACACCTCTTTGTACCACAGTTTCCTCATCAATAAAATGGGGATGATCATCCTGCTTCATCATAGTTATTAAGAAAATTAAACAATACATATGAAGCATGTAGAACAAATCAAACTGTGATTTTTCTCGTACCCAGTAGTTTGTAGATTCTCTTGGATTTTTTTCTAGTAGAAAATATAAATCATATCATCTGTAAGTAATGACATTACTTTTGTTTCTTTCTAAGCCTTACACATTTTTGTTTGCTTTATGTATGGGCTCCTAGCACAATGTCGGAAGAAGCTGGTCAGCAGCCTTATCTTCTTCCTGACTTCCATTCACACAAACTTCTATTCTAATGAACCCCTCCCCACCTATGTCAATAACATTAATTGTCAAAGGCCATTAATGACCTCCCTACTGATCAATCCAATAGGCACATGTCAATTATTTTCCTTGTTAGGTATCATTTAACATCAATGACTGCAGGTTTCAGTGTTATTGTAAACACTTGCTCCCTTTGCTTCTCAATGGCACATGTCCTATGTTCATAGTCCACCTCTCTCAATGTTCTGTCTCAGAATCCTTGGATGACTACACTTTCTCTGACTGCCTCCTAAATACAATTGTGACACATACTTTATTTAACTCACACAACTCAGATTTGGAAAGAAAAATTAACTTTCTTTATTTTGGTTAAAATTAATCTGACTTTTCTTCTAAATCTACACACAGTGATTAGTGGGAAAACATAGCATAATACCCAATCCAGTTTAAAGTGTAGTCTTAACCAACTTGTTTATAGTCTTAACAAAACTCTGTTAGGGAGAGTTCAGTCTCCCCTGGGTTACTTAGTCAGATGTGTCCAAGACGTCATTTGTTCTCAGGAAAGATTATAAGTGGCATTACTGAATAATTTAGCAAATTCCATCTTTTTTCCTAGACACTTTTTGATTTAACCTTAGATTTTTAGACGTGGCATTTATGGCAAGGACTCATCTTCCTGTCATGTTGTCTTTTCTAATATCAGAGAAATGGCTAACAGGTTATGACAGGTTCACTCCCCCCTCTGGTGTATCTTGTATTTTGACTACACTCAAATAATTCATACCAAAAGGCTGTTCAAACCATATCAACCATAGTTAAAACAATTTAAATAGGCAAAAAAGGAATTGGAAAGTAGAATAAAAAGTTAACTATGCTTATGTACATATTTATATATAAATGTATATATATCCTTTAGGGTCAACATGAAAGACTGGATGGTTTGCTAAGAAATATCAGTGACAATAAAACTAGTAATAAAAACTTCTTTAACAGACAGTAATATGAAAGGAGGAGAAACAAAACGGAGATCGGAATGGTTAGAAAGAGCATTCGGAGTACAAGAAAAGGGCAGAGAAGGACAAGAGTAGAAAGGAGAAATGTAGTATTTGTCACCCACTGTTTTTAATAAGTGAATACGACACTGTGATATCCCGAATATGAGAACAGCTAGCTTTAACATCAGGTCAAAACACTACTGTCTCATAACTGGGAAATAAAGTCATTCTTCAGCTCGTGATCAGGGCTTGAACAGGGTCTGTTGCCATCTCTCACTCTGTCACAGAGAATTCAATGGAATTATTCTAGTTTCTTTACCTACTAGAGTACAGTCTCTTTGTTGCTGTCACTATTCGTAGCATTGTGATGTTAACATTAAACCATATTTCAGAGCTCACTTTGATTATTTTAGAAACATTTGACAACTAGCATAATGCTTTGCACAGACTAGGCACTCAAGAATAATTCCTGAATAAATGAACAGGGTTCTCCTTTCATTGAAGAAAAGAGAGAGGTATTTTATTCCTCCCTTCCTAAATGTTCTCTAAAAGAAAAGGATTCTGGTATATTTAATGTAACTCTGAACTAAGTAGAAGAGAAGTCAAAGAAAATAAAAAGGGAAAAAATAATAAATAGCTATAAATGTACTAGTACATCACAGTAAGAAGGAAAGTATACAAATCACATATGCAGCAAAAGTAATTTTTGAAGACAAATGATGGAAAATGCATTATAAGCTTTATTGCTCCAAGTGCATTTTCATAGAGTATACATTTTCCATCTATTTCTTTAAGGTTAATTCAACACCTAATTACCAAAGCCAATTCAAAGTACACAGAAAAGTACAATGAGCCACACAAAAAAGTACTGGCTCAAGAGGTTAATATTAATTCAATTTTCCAATTTTCCTTCCTTGCAGGTTTCCTGGTGTTTGCTAGCTTATGCTAACATAGATTCTGTTGGCTCTGGAACTGAAGTACAATGTTGGCATAATTACTTTTCTAAGAATAGCAATGGTCACTACAATTTTTCTAAGCAGTTCCTAACCTTATACATTGTTAGTGTTTGCAAATTCTTGGAAATAACACGTATAAATTTAATACAGTTGGAACTTGTGTTAAGGTTAGCCAAGTTCAATTTCCCTTAATTCTAAAATACCAAGAACTAGACCATCTATACAGTCCAAGAAGAGATTTCCTTGTAACTTTTCCACACCAGTATCAGCCAGAACCAATCTTAAGAAGATATTTATTCAGATTTTGCTGTAGGTCTCTAGCATGCAAGCACCATCTTTACTGTGAGGACAACAAATTTTTTGAAATATACTTTAAATACTATCAAAATTTAAGTGTACGACTTAGATGTCTTTAGTATATTCACAGGGTTGTGTAACCATCACTATGCTCTACTTTTAGAACTTTTTTGTCTCCCTGAAAAGAAACCCTGTATCCATTAATAGCTAATTCTCATCCCTCCCAACTGCTACCTCCACTCCTCCCAATCCCTGGCAACCACTAATCTATTTTCTATCTTCTATGGATTTGCCTACGGTGGACATTTCATATAAACAGTCATAGAATATGTGGCCTTTTGGGTCTGGCTTCTTTCACTTAGCGTGTTTTCAAGTTTCATCCATGTTGTAATAGGTATTAATAATTTATTTTTATTGCTATATAACATTCCATTATATGGATATACCACATTTTATTTATCTGTTTCTCAGTTGTAGACATTCAGGTTGTTTCCACCTTTAGACTATTATAAATAATGTTGTCATAAACATTTGTGTACAGCTTTTTGTGCGGATGTATGGTTTCATTTTTCTTGAGTACATACCCAGGAGTGGTATTGCTGGGTCATTTGGTAACTATATACAGAGGTATATTTAACATTTTGAGGAACTGTCAGACTATTTTCCAAAGTGACTGCACCATCTTATATTTTCACCAGCAGTATATGAAGGTTTGAGGTTTTTCACATCTCCACATCTTCCATTATTTGTTTTTTAAAATTGTAGCCACCCTGGTGGGTGTGAAGTGATATCCCATTGTGGTATTGATTTGATTTTACTTTCCCTAGCAACTAACACTTGGCCATATTTTCATGTGCTTTTTGGCCACTTGCATATCTTATTTGGAGAATTCTCTATTAAATTCTTTGCCCATTTATATTGCTTTTCAACTATTGAGTTATAAGAGTTCTTTACATATTGTGGATACAAATCCCTATCGGTTATATGCAAATATTTGCAAATATTTTCTCCCATTATATGGGTTGTCTTTTCACTTTTTGAATGGTATCATTTGCAGCACAAAATATTTTTTTTTACTTAAATGAAATCTAAAGCATCTACTTTGATTTTGTCACTTTGGTTTTGGTATCATAACTATACTAGTTTTTACTAATATAGAAATCCACTGCTAAGGCACTTTGTGGTTCTTAGTGGGAAGAAAGAAATAATTATTGTTATTGCCTGTAGATTAAAAAGTTGGATCACTAAAAAAATTACAATAGTGCAACTGACAGAAAAACCCTTAAAAAATACCTGAGATGTGCCATCAGCTACTTTTTAATAATCCATAGAAATACAGGAGAGAACCCATGGAACTGAAATACATAGGTGATATGCAATATTTATTTTAGATATAGTTTTAAACATCCCCGCCAGACCTCTGACCAGAATTGCTAAGAAGTAGGTGACTTGTTTGACCAAGTTTTATTTCTTCTCCCTGAACGTGTACCACCATCTGGTAGATATTTCCATGTGCCTTAAAGTTGCCCAAAGAAAAAGGCAAACAATAGTACAAATAGCCTGAATAAATCTCAAGCTAGACAGTGAGCTCCTAAAAAAATACATAATTCCTAATGAATCAGTGACCAGTTTTGCTCCTCCATTCCATATTCTAGCCATTGGAAAGTCATTGTGAAAACCCTTGTAAATAACATATTTAAAAATAACATATTTGCTGAGATGAAGAAATGGCAAATGACAAAATCAAATTAACCAACTTATCAACTAAAGAATCAACTAGACAAAAAAAGGTAGACATAGGCATTAGTTTTACACCACATCGTAAGAAGCAATAGGTAGGACTAAAATGTCTTTCCTTCCTCCCATCTCTGCATTTTCAAATCCTTCAGTTATTCAACAAGTGGTACTTAATATCTAGTATGGGCTATAGGCATGCAAATTAATAATGCATAACCCCTGACTTAAGAATCTGCAGTTATTTAAGATCAAGTCAACTACTACTTCCTTCATGAAGCCTTCTCAGGGTCCTCCAATTTGGAGTAATCTCTTACACTACTTACCTTGGATAGAACTTTATCATAACCTCTACTGGAAAGTTATAACCCTCTACTTTCTGGCATAGTTGCTTATAAACACATTTTGTCCAGCACTAAACTATCAACCTCTGTGGGTAGGATCTGTATACAAGTCACCCTCCTGACCACCACATCACCCTGTACCTAAACACATAATAAAATCTAGTTGAGTCAATGAAGTTTTTTAAAAAATCAAATTTAGAAACACCAGTAGAAGATTAATATATATCACATCTTTCACAAAAATTACATACATGACTCATTAATGCAGAAGCTTATCACCTTAGTCTGGAATACCAGCTATTCTAGTTTTTATATAAATGGTTTCTTCTCATCTTCAGCAGTATGCCAAGAAGGGGTGGTTACATTTTTGGAATATTTTGGCTTAAGTGAAAGAAACTAAAAACACTAGAAACAAAAAAATATGGGGAAGTTATATTTGAGGGCTATCTGATGACTAAAGGTATTTTTCTTTTTTCCTTGAATTTGGAAAAACTTTCCTCAGATCTACCCCAAATGAGCAAAACACCCATAAAGCAAACAAATAGATATTAAATTGACTATTTCTCATTCAACATGAAATTCCAGAGTCATCTTTAATGCTTCCCCATCCTTTATCTCCTAATTAATTTACATTCTTAGCAACCTTTTTAAACATTTAAATAATTAAAAAATTTTTTAGAATAGTGGTAGATACAGAAATCTTTCTCCTATTATTAACACCTTACATTAGTATGACACATTTGTTACAATTAATGAACCAACATTTATATATTATTTTTAACTAAAATCCATACTGTATTCAGATTTCCTTAGTTTTAACCTAATATCTGTTTTCTGTTCCAGGATCCCATCCAAGATACTACTTTACATTTTGTAATCATGTCTCCTTAGGCTCTTTCTGCTGTGACTCTTTTTCAGATTTTCCTTTTTCTTAAAAAATGATTCTGACATTCTTGAGGAATGCTGGTCAGGTGTTTTACAGAATGTCTCTCAGTTGCAATTTGTCTGAGGTCTTCCTCATGATTACATGGGGGTCATGGGTTTTGAGAGGAAGACCACAGAAATACTGTGCCGTTCTCACTACATGACATCAAGGGTGCATATTATGAACATTAGTTGTCACTATAGACATTAATCTTCATCATCTGGTGAAGACAATGCTTGTCAGATTTCTCCACTGTAAAGTCACTCCCTCGCCACCTGTCCAAGCTGTGCCCTCTGGAAGGATGTCACTATGCACAGAGAAAGAGGGGCTTATGTTCTACCTCCTTGAGGGCAAAGTAGCTACATAAATTATTTTGGAATTCTGCATGTAAGATTTGTCTGTTCCTTCCCATCTATTTGCTAAAGATTTTTCTATTTTTCCCATTTATTAATTTATTCAATCATTTATTTATATCAGTAAGGATTCACGTGTATTTATGGTTGGGTTATAATACAATAGTACCTTATTTTATTACTCAAATTTTTCCAGCTTTGACCATTGGGAGCTCATTCAGTTGGCTCCTGTGCCCTTTAACATGTCCCACCATTGTGTTTCTTTGAGCACTTGTTTACTTCCTGGCATACCAGATACTTCAAGATCATATTGTATATTTCCTGTCCCAGCCCCAGAATCAGCCATTTTCCAAGGATCTTTAGTTCATTTTATTGGAGAAAGGTATAAGGATCCAAAAGCTATGAGGTAAGTATACTCGATGCTACCTGAGTGCCACTGCTTCTACAGCCACTTCTTTTTACACATTTTCTCCAATTCTTGAATCAAAATGTTCTGCAAGCAACCCTAAGATAGAGCCTAGGAAAGATATTAGAGTGGCCCAAGCCTTCCAAATAATCTTCGGGAAGCTCACTCTCATGATCACTTTTGGTCTTGACAAAAGACACTGTCATCATTTCTTACACACAGTGAACATACACCTCATTGAGTACTCATCTAATTAATGGTACACTTCACTGTCCCTTACAGAATCACAGAATGTTAGATCCAGAAAGGGCCTCAGATAATATTGAATTCATCTGTTCACTCATTCACCAATACATATTGTGACTTTCTATGTGCTGGGCATGCATGACCCTAGATCAGGACGTAACAGTACACAAAGCCAGACACAGTTCCTGACATCATGGAGTTTATGGTTTGATGACAATGCTGAATATAAATTTTAAAGTATCACATCAATAACTACAACCATGCAACTGTGCTAAGTATATAAGGAAGATAAATGATAATGACAGAGTACAAACAGGGAGACTAGGTCTGTTGTGGATTAGGATTCAGGGAAAGTTTCCCTACCGAAGCTAAAATCAGGTAGAATAGGAAGTATGTAGGTTAGAGGCAGCAGGAAGACAATTCTAAACAAAGGGGAAGCATGTATAAGGGTCTGTAGCAGGAGGGAATGTGTTCAGAGAGCTAGGGGAACCTGGCAAAAGATGAGGATAGAAGGGAAGCAGAGACTAGACCACGAGTTCCTGCCAGCAGTGGTAAAGATTGGTCCATATTTTAAGACAAATGGAAAGTTCCTGAAATAAGACTCATTAGAGGTTTATGCAGGGTGGGGTAGATAGGAATATCTAGAGATTCCTGTTGTGCAATGATCATTCTGGTTGTTGTGTGGAGAATGTGTCATGGATGGGCAAGAAGCCACAGTAGCAGGTGAGTGGTTAGGAGAACACTACAGCAAAACACAGAGAGGATGCTGGGGAGCTTGACTGGAGTGCTGGTAGTAGAGATTGGAGAGAAGGAGGCAAAGCTGAGGACTATGTATGAAGCAAAACTGAAAGGACTGACATTTTGTGCATGGGGCAAGGGGAAAGACAGGTTAAGGGCAAGACCTAGCTCTCTGGTTTTGGACAATTTAGATGGATGATGGACGGCAATGTTATTCACTAAGCAAGCACTGAAAGGAGACCAGGTTTGACAGGGAAGGCCATGAGTTCAGTTTTGTTAAGTTTGAGGCATTTCTGAGACATCTAATTGGAAAAGCCAAAAAGACTGCCGGATTTAAAAATCTGGACCTCAGGGTTCGTGACAGAAATGTGATATAGTTAGCAGTTTTACAGGCGATAACTGAAGCCATGAGCACAAATAAAATAGTCTAGGAAAGTGTACAGAATGGAAAGGGGCACTGGGCAAGACAAGTTACCCACAAAATAAGATTCATAATAATTCCTATTTCACAGAATTGTAGTCAAGATTAAATGTCATCACATGTGGGAAAGCAAATGGTAAACTGAAAGCACCAACTCTGTTAGTTATTACTATTAAAATTGGGCATTTAATAAAAAACAATCCTATAGGATATGTACAATTGTTTACCTTCTCAGGCTCAGCCACTTAGGATATACTGTGTATACCATTACTCACTACTTGAAAAACACTAAATCTCTGCTAACTATATTAAAGGACTAACCGCTATTAATGATATGAAAAACAGTATTACTTTAATATTGTCTAATTTTCCGAATTGTTAACCTACATGTGGAAGATGAGGCACTGGGGAACAAAGAACAAAGGTGCAGGAACAGCCCGCATACCCTCACCCCCACATTACTTGTCTTTCAATTGTCTGCTCTCTAATGCCACTGGGAATAACTCATCACAACCATAAAAATCCCAAACAGTATATAACTTTTGGAAAAACCTGCCTGATTTTACCAACACACTCTTGAAATATACATTAACTAATTAAAGATAAAGTAACATCTTCCTTATAGAAACTGACTCTTGAGTAAGAAAAACATCTAATACAAAGAATTATTCATTACTACATTGTGGCCATTCACTCAATGCTATTTTCAAAGGGGCTGTCCTCCAGAAAAGAGAATTAGCTTCTTTCTATAGAAACTGGATATATTTTTTTTAAAACTAGATTCTATCTAGTTTTTAAAAATAGTTCCATATTTTAATCAGATGTGAACTCTTTAGGATACAATTGTGACATGTTGGTTTTCATAAAGGTAATCTCAGAATCACAAAGATTGCAGATATCCAAGAATCTGATTCCAAAATGGTGTTTCCTAAAATTATAGAGAACGGTCCATAGGCACATGGATGTGGGGTCTGAAATTCAGCCTGTACTTCTCTCACAAAGTCTTGTGACCGGAAGAAGCAGGGCTGGGGTAGCTTGCATAAAGGCTGGGGGTGCGGGGAGCATTTTGTTTTGTTTGGCCCAGACTTGGTGCCTTTGGCACCCTATAGGTTACAGTAGCACTGCAGAAGGATCACATATAAGAGCAATTATTTGGACTCCAAGACAAACACTGGAGTCTTTCAGGACCTGATCTGGGTTTAGAAAGTAGTCTTGAAAAGAAGTTTATGACAAAAGCAACTATTAAAATGCTTTTATTATACTAGCAACACTATCCTCAGCTACTAAGACAGTTTGATTTTCTTGTTGAAGCCCTTTAAATGGCACTACACTGGACATATAAAATCATGACGCACTAACACCCAATGCATTTTGAAATATTAAATATGAAAACTCAGGAGGGAATTCCACCCAAGATGAGGTGCAGGTAGATACACTTTGCTTCCTTGCACAACTGAAATGACAACAAAAAATTTAAAAACAAAAGATGACCAGAACTGTTAGAATATCAAACTGTATGGAAGTCTGACAACCAATAAATTAAAGAAGAAGCATTCATCCAGATTGGTAGGAGGGGCAGAGAGGGCAGCCAGAGCAGAGAGGATATCCCACAAGGCAGCAGACCAGGCAGTCCCATATTCACGGGTGGATAAGCTGGGAGGAACAACTAGGGAGTGAGACAGACCACGCAACTCAAGGTTCCAGCATGGAAAAATAAAGCCTCAACTTCTGGCTGTAAAAACCTGTGGGGGTACAGCAGTGGGAGAAACTCCAAGCCTCACAGGAGAGTTCACTGGAGAGACCCATGGAGTCCTAGAATGTACACTAATCCACCCACTCAGGAAGCAGCACCAGCAGGGCCCAATTTGCTTTGGGTCGCAGAGGAAGTAACTGAAAGCCAGCAGGGAGCTGAGCAAGTGGCTTTGTTCCCTTTCTGACCCCTTTCCCACATATAGTGCCACAACCCAGATTAATGGGTGGCTCCACTCTGGCAAATACCTATGGCTCCACCCTTTACAATGTAACAGGTATGCTGAAACAAAGAAGTACATCCCAAATGAAAGAACAGATCAAAACTCCAGAAAAAGAACTAAGGCATGAGGAGATAGCCAACCTATCAGTCGCAGAGTTCAAAACACTGGTAATCAGGATGTTCACAGGATTGACTGAGTAAGGACCCAAAATGGAGGAAAAAGTGAAGGCTATACCAGGTGAAACAAAGAAAAATACACAGGGAACCAACATTAAAGGGAAGGAAACTGGGACTCAAATCAATGATTTGGATTAGGAGGAAGAAATAAGCATTCAATCAGAACAGAATGAAGAAACAAGAATTCAAAAAAATGAGGAGAGGCTGAGGAATCTCCAGGACAACTTTAAATGCTCCAACAGAAGGAGAAGAGGAAGAGCAAAAAATTCAAAACTTATTTGAAAAAACAATGAAGGAGAACTTCCCTAATCTGGCAAAGGAAATAGACTTCCAGGAAGTCTAGGAAGGTCAGAGAATCCCCAAAAAATTGGACCCAAGGAAGTCCAAAAGATATCACAATTAAATTACCAAGACACATCATAATTTAATTATCCAAGATTAAAGAGAAGGAGAGAATCTTAAAAGCAGCAAGAGGAAAGGAGACAGTTACCTACAAAGGAGTTCCCGTAAGACTGTCAGCTCATTTCTCAAAAAAAACCTTGCAAGCAAGGAGGGGCTGGAAAGAAGTATTCCAAGTCATGAAAGGCAAAGACCTACATCCAAGATTGCTCTATCCAGCAAAGCTCTCATTTAGAATGGAAGGGCAGATAAAGTGTTTCCCAGATAAGGTCAAGTTAAAGGAGTTCCTTATCAACAAGCCCTTATTTTATGAAATGTTACAGGGGCTTATCTAAGAAAAAGATGATCAAAACTATGAACAGTAAAATTACAACAAACTGACAACTATCAACAACCGAATCTAAAAAAAAAAAAGCAAACAGAATAAAAAGCATAACTGGTAGGTACAAAATAAATAGGGGCAGGTTAAGAATAGTATAGGAAATGGAGAAGCCAAAGAATTTATATGTAGGACCCATGGAAATGCACTAAGGTGGGGGAATGCTGGTGGGAGGAGTGGTACAGAGTGGAAGGGGATAGAGGGAAGAAAAAATGGGATACTGTAATATCATAATCAATAAAATGTACTTAAAAATAAAAACTTAAGTACCTTTAATTTTACCAAATATTGCAGTGGAAAAAAATCAAATAGTAGAAACAACCCTGTAGAAGCTTTTTAGGAAAAGAACTAGAAAATATTCTCATAGTATTGGGTTGGCCAAGAAATCGATATTGTTTTTTTCAATAAAATAAAAGACATATTTTCACCAATAACTTTATCGAGTTGGATATTTTAAGTATGTCAGCTGTGTCCCATGTGGTATAACATTGATTGTTCTCAATTAATGTCTTGATCTGATCCCTAGCAACTTCAACTGGTCTATCCAACCATGGAGCATCATGGTCCAGCGAGAAACTCCAGGATGAGACTTCGCAAACCACTTTTGACACGTTCAATCATTCACAGCACCTTCTGCATATACTGCATGAATCCTTTTTTTTTTTGCATTTCAGTTGTATTTTTGTCTTTCATGAAATTATAAAGCACAATATGCCAAAAACATTGCTTATTTTCTTCCATCTTCAATATTAAAATGTCTGCACATTCACCAATTTTAATTACTTTTTAAAATGTACACTGATATGACAGCTGTCACAATACAACCTAACAAAATTGTTTTGATTGAGGTGAAAGACAACTAAAGGCTACTAGAGCCATCTCATAGTAAAAACCAAATGAACTTTTTGGCCAACTCAATAGATGTTGGACTTTGTCATACAAAGTAGGTGTGGAACAACCCAAAGACCTCCGTTCAAATTTTGAATCTGATCTCAACTGTTGTTTGGTGTGAAGTCACTTAACTTCTTTCAACTTTAGTTTCTTCACTTATATGAAGTGAACTGAACTAAATTATTTCTAAAGCCTCCTCCAGCTCTGACATTCTAAAATTCTACAAATGTCATCATTACAAATCTCCTTTTCTTTGTGTGATCTTCATTTTTCTATACCATAGTTATTATTTAACCACAATTTTTGTCCTCCTTATCCTAGTATTTCTTACCATTTGTCTCCACATTAAACTAACCTTGTTCATTAATTAACACATGATCCTCTCTTCATCTTCAAACCTGTTCAAACTCCCTCAAAATTTTTTCATTAGCAATTACAGTTGATCCTTTAACAACATGGGCTTGAACAGCATGAGTCCACTTGTCCATGAACTTAGAATGTGTTTTTCTTATAATTTTCTTAATAACAGTTTATTTTCTCAAGCTTACTTTATTGTAAGAATACAGTATATAATACACATGCACAGAATATGTTGATCTACTGCTTATATTATCAGAAGGTAATTAATAGTTAAGTTTTAAGGGAGTCAAAAGTTATACATGGATTTTTGACTGTGGGGGGGGGTGTTCAGCACCCCAAACCCTCACATTGTTCAAGGGTCAACCGTATTCACTGAAAAGCTCAGAGACTCAATAATCTCTTTGTCCACTGTCCAGATTCTGCCAGATAACTTGGACTAGGTTAAATACTCCGGCCCATGTTTAGACAGTCAATAAGCATTTCTAATTCTAGGCAGCAGGGCAGATTTACAAAAAGTTAAAGGCATCTAGGAGGAAAACTGTCATATAGTCAAACTAGGAGAGAATAATTCTGAATACACAAATAAAAAGGAGTAGGGTACATATAGTAAAAGTAAACCCTAAGAGGTCAGAGCAGGAGAAATCTCAATATAGGCTGGAGCTCTAGTTCATCTTGAGAGAAGAATAACTATTGAATTGTCAGAAGAAATTTCTCCATGTGGGGGAAAGTACACAGAAACCTAGGTACTGAGCAGGTATAATTCTGAAAAGCCTTTCCAGGTGTTTTCTTTATTGTAGAGATGAGAGATGGTCAAGGGAACAAGTTCCCCAGCCAAAGATTTTAGTTATATGCTTCTAAGTATTCAATGCTGTGAAGCGTCTCAAACATAGCAATGTGAAAAAATATCTTGTTAGAAGAATGTTCCTGTCAATCTAAGGAAATTCTTCAAATACTCTAGCTGAAGGTGCCAGCATCCTCATGAATGACCTCAGAAACACAGGCTAGGAAGGGCACTAGCCTGCCAAGTTATCAAACATAGTTTAAGCATCTCCTCAGTTCTCTTTCATACCACTGTCTCACTGTCTCTGAGGCCAATCAGAGGCACTGTGGGTTAGGGGGAGAGCCTTCCCAGTGACTGCTAATATACCCTGAGTAACTGGATTTTTCACTGCTTCCAAACTTGGATGAAATCCTACACCAGAGCATAAAACCTAGCTTTCCAAGTGGCTATTGGTGTAACAGGATGACAAAGCTCAGAACTGTGAGTTAACACCACAGAGTGACTTGGGAAACAGCAGGAAGAAAGGGGCCAGGCATTAAATGCCCTCTCCTCTCTGCTCCCATGAAGTTTTCATCCATCCTACCTGGAGATATCACACGTGGTCCAGCACATGTACTTGTTGAACAACCAGAGGAATCTCTGAGGCTCATCATGACACAGTTGCCAGTTTGGTAATCCAATCACCTTACTTTGTTTCTCATAGTTTTTTGCTTCTTGCCTCTTCTCCCTCACTCTCACTCTTTAGGATTTTAGGATTGCACCTCCAAATAAATCTTCACTTAATTCCTGCCTCAAACTCTGGCTTCTAGGCAACTCAGGCTAAAAACAGCAACAAGGCCAAAAAGAAGTAAAGGAAAGGCCCTTGGATTGGAAATTGAGACACATTGATTCTAATCTTGCTATAACTCTCTCTATTAATTAGCTATTTGACCTTAAGCAAGTAACATTCTGAAACCTGTAAAATGGGACAGGAGTTAGAGGAAGAGAGACTGTTACAGCACAAACAAGGCGGGGGGGGGGGGGCGGGACAGTATACTATTACTCAAAGAAACCCCCAGGTCCGTTATGTCCGCCGTCTATAGGAAAGATGTCTTTCAATGCCAGAGATTTGTGAAAAGAAAAGGAAATGTTTATTTAATGCTATACAAACTTAAAGTAGTGACCTAATGTCTTCATTAAAAACCCTAAAGTCCCTTAAAACACCCACAAACAGACAGAGTCCTTTCTTCCCCCTTTGTCCAGTCCAGAGTACCATATCTCAGGAAAGAAAATAGAAGTCCATGGCTTAGACAGCTCCTGGTTCTTCCCAGTACTCCGTGCTAGGCTGGTAGGCCTCCCTGGTTCCCGGCACCCTCAGCTGAGTCGCTGGGATCTCTGCTAAAGCTGGGTGGTGATTCCCCTTTCTAAAGCTGTGGGGGTCCCCACTCTGGCAAAGGCACGTGGTCCTCTCTCCCAGGGCCATGGGAGTCCCCACTCAGCCAAAACCACATGCTTCTCTCCCTGCACAATGGCTGTAAGGAGGTGGGGGTCGCCACTCTGCCAAAGCCAAGTAGCAGTTCTCTGCTAAAGCCACATGGTGATTCTCTCTCGCAGGGCTGCGGGAGTCCTCACTCTGCTAAAGACGCATGGCTCTCCCCCGGCCCAGTGGCTGCCCCGTCTCACTTTAAATCCCTACACCAATCTTCCTCTGCAGCCCCATTTCTGACTCCTCCCACACTTGGCCACACTTGCCCTCAATCTGCTGTCCTTTCCAGCTTTTCTGGTCGCCATCGTGGGTCTGGGCAGGTGCGACCCCATGTCATAGAGCCAATCTTCTCCGAGCTCCCACACAGGTGCTGTAACTTGGGGGACCTGCCCCCAAGTCACATCTTGGGGGTGGGGGGTCCCTTTCCATCCCCCTGGCCCAGAGCATGGCCATAGCTATTCAGCATATCCAAGCGACCAGCCAAAGGCTATAGGTATGTTAAATGACCATGCCATGGATTAGCTGCAGAGCTGCCCTGCATGTTCTTGCTCTGTGTGCCCCTTCCCCCAACTCACACTTGTGGGGGAAGGGATGAAGACATCTTAAAATCTCCTGGACACCTTGAGTTCTGGACCCCATTTCAAATGCCCATTTGGGGTCCCCCTCTTGGCTGCACCCTGTAACAAGACTAGTTTAAGTGACAACTGGGTTGCCTCCAGCTCCGGTGCTGTATGATCCTCAGGAATTATACAACCCAAAGCCTCAAATAACCCATTAGAAGACAGGTCAATTGAAAAATCATGGAGTCCTATTATATCCTAATTAATTTGCCCATCGCAATAGTTTGGATCAGCCTTATGTAATATAACTGACTGAATCTTCGGCAAAGTTCTCTTGGCCCTGAAACTGGGCCATTTTCATTACTATCAGCAGCCAATGTTTTTTGACATGTGACAGGATATTTTGCAACTTAACCAAATATCACAAATTCAATAAAACCAGGCCACAGAAGGACTAATGAGAGTTAGAAGACCACATCTGTTCTGTGGAAAAGTTGTAAATATAAAAGTATTTTTTAAAAATCAGTACTATCAAGTGAAAGAAGCCAGTTACAAAAGACTGTGGTATTTCAAAAGACATATGGTTTGATTTGATTTCTGTGAAATGTCCAGCACAGGCAAATCCAAAGAGACAGAAAGTAGATTAGTGGTTGCCTAGGACTGGGAGCTGGGGAAATGGAGAGTGACTGCTAGTGGGCATGGGGTTTCTTTTGGGGATAATGAAAATATTCTAAAATTAGACAATGGTAATGGTTGCACAACTCTGAATATACTAAAAAACACTGAATTATATACTTTAAAAGTACAATATGTAAATTATATACTTCAAATAAATGATATGCAAATTATATCTCAATAATGCTGTTTAAAAAGTAACGAGGCTGTTTCACCATGGGGAGCGAACTGGCTCAAAGACAAAAAAAAAATGTGTAGGAAACAGAGCATTTCTCTCTAAGGATGGAGAATTGTAAAACAAAACAAAACAAAACAAAACTTGCACCTTTCAAAAAAGGCTCTGGAAGAGATGAACACAGTAACTTCACCTGGCTTCTGTTTGCACTAAATTCCCCCAAGTAGCAAAGAGGCAGAGTCTTTGGGGACAGACCACAGAAAAAAGTTGGGGATTTCTGCACCTGGCAGTGGAGTTTCAGGGTGAGTAAGTGCAGGGGGACACAAGTGCAAGGGACCCTCAACGAGCATCAGTCACAGACTACACAAGGCACCTGGGAGAGATAGTGGGTTATTGAATTCAACAGAACATTATTTACAAGGTACTGTTTTAACAGCAGTAGTAAAAAAGAGGAAAACAAAACTGGCATGAATAGATTCTCACTCCCTTCTCTACTTCAAAGAAGCTGCAATGTTAAGAGGAGAACATGCACACTGCAAGGCCAGGTGAATAAATGCTATGGCAGAGTCTGACTAGGTACCAGAAGGGTTTTGGAAGGCTTCATAGAAGAGCTGGCATTTTCTCTAGGCCTCAAACATTTAAGAATATAGTTCAATATGCTGTCATATCCCAGGAAACTAAATAAATATTTAGAATCATTCCAAGAAAATAATAAGTACAAACACTAAATTATTCTACCGTATTTAAAACAGATACCTTTAGTATGGGTCACTACACTTCAGGAGAGGTAGAGTAAAACTTTATTCTTATAGAGACAAATCCCCTGACATGTCCTTGGCTTCACATTCAGAAGTACCTTTTTTTTTTTTAAAGGTATTTAAGGTTCAGAGTTAGTCCCTGAATGCTTGGCTACAAGAACAGCCAAAAGTGCTAAAGAGCTGCAGTCTGATCAGATGGCTGTTCATAGGAAAAGCCTTCCTTGATTTGCTAACAATGTCTACGAACACAAAGGAGGAGAGGAAAAAAGAACAAGATAAGGGAAAGGGAGAGAGCTGTCAGGCAGCAACAGAGACTGGAAGCAGAAGCAGAGATTGGAAAGATGACAGGGCAGGTGGCAAGGTTGCAAGTGGCAGACACTGGAAGAGAAGACAGTTACAGAAGAGAGGAAAAAACTCATTCTACAGTCTGAGCCAACAAAGAGTTATCAGCTCATAAACAGACCTTGTAGGTGGGGGAGAATAGAGAGGGAAGAGCGCCTGGGGACACAGGCATCCACGCAGAAGCCTGCCAATCTGCAGTGGAAGGGCCCCTGGGGGGAAGGGGCTGTCCACGGTGCAGAGCTATACAGTCATGAGCTGCATAATGACATTTCAATCAAAGGGGGACCACATATATAACATTGGCTTCATATGCTTATAATGGAGCTGAAAAATTCCTATTGCCTAGTGACATCATAGCCTTCCTAAGACTGTTCTGCAGCATGTTAGTCACATGTTTGTGGTGGTGTTAGTGTAAACAAACCTACTGTATGGTCCAAGATGTCAGCCGAGCTGGTGGATGTGACACTTACCTCCTCCAGGGCCAAACTGGAATTACAACTAAAGTATAGAGCAAGCAACCTGAATAACTAACCGAACTAGCTAAAAAGAAGTCTTATAACCAAGGATGTATGAAAGAAGCCACATCGAGACTGCTAGGAAGGACGGAGATGTGGAAAGGGCTGGTACTGCTCCCATGGGCAGCGGGTGAGATTCTGGAAGGGTATCTCAGCTGCAGGCGTTCCTCCTGAGAAACATGGGGTCTCAACCCCAAGCCAAGCTCCCCAGCCCACAGCACCAGAATGGGAAGAGGCACCCACATAATATATGGTTGTGAAAAGCAGCAGGAATTCTGTCCACTAGGAAGAGACAGCAGTCTGCTAGAGAAATAGGTGCCCTCTTAAAGGGCCACTGCACAAAATCCCGTTCACAACTACTCACCCTGGGCTTGAGAAGAAGGAGGGCAGAGTGGACTACAGTCACTTGAGGAGAGACCACCACTGCCTACCAACTAAGTAGCATATAAATTGACCCACATTTTGTAGGCAATATTTTTAAATTTTAAAAGTTAACCTATATGCAATATTTTATAAAGTTCCTGCAACTCACTGCTTCTTTTCTCCATAACTGGGAGGTGAACATGACATCCTTCATAACAATTCTAGGGCCTTCATTCAGATCAAATAATACAACCTGTCACATAAGGGAACTCTATATCATTTTACTCAACCTGTTCCACGATTTTTTAAACTCAGTGTTGTGAAAATAAAGAGCATACCTGCTATGCACTGAACAGTTTCAGGAGGCAAAACTGACATTCAGAAAAATAAGGTTTTAAGCTTGTGTTCTGATTCACTGTAAAGCTAAAGCATAAATTACCTGCTTAGCCTCACCAATCCCTAATTCATGTTTTCTCTCTTATCTTTTCTAGTCCAGGGACATGGGTAACCAGGCTTTTGTTTTCTATTCAAATCAGATCAAGAGATACTTAGTATATACTAGATCTAAAGCCCTATGTGGTTGCTAGAGAGGGTCCAGAGATGGACAAGCTACTTGTCCCTGCCTTCAGAGAGCTTACAACCTTTTTAAAAAAGCTATAATACAAGGCAAAATAATATAACAACATAGAAGTTTGCAATGTGATAGGGATTTAATAATTGGAGAGTGCCCTCTGATGAAATGGTGAAGAAATGGTGAAAAGAGACCAAGGAATTTAAGACAATTTCTACAGGAAATGACTAAGAAAGACAGGCGTTTTGGGGAGCAACAGTAGTCAGAAAACTAGAGGGTGTGTTCAGGGAGAAGCAGTTGTCCGAATATGTCAGATTTGAGAGAACATGTTACAAAGGACTTTGAGTATTAGGCTGGGGAGTCTTATAGATAACTCAGTATTATGTGAGTCACCAGAAGTTTTGGGACAGGAGAATTAGGTGATAAGAACTTCACTTTGGGAAGATTTATCTGATGGAAAGTGTGAAAAACTTGGACATCACTAAGGTTATTGCAATATTTTGGATGAGATGAAACAGCTCTTTCAAGATTAAAAATGAGAAAAGGTCAAAGAGGTTGGTAGGAACCTGTATCATTGTGTTAACCAGTGTCACCCCAATTAATTCAATAAAAAGAAAAAATAAAATAAAATTGAGGAAAGTCCCCCCATTATTTTTTTAAAGAGGAAACAGAGACCTGAGTTTATATGAAGACAGAAAAAAAAAAAACAAAAGTAGAGAAGGAGAGAGTACTGATGCTAGGAGGGGGAGAGGGGCCAGTCATTGAATCAAAGTCCTAAGGAGAGGATGAAGTGGCCAGGTGGAGGTGTTCATCTTAAAAGGAAAAGCAGCATTTTTGTATTTCACAGTAAGAATGACAAGAGGAGGGAGAATAAAAATACATAGAAACTGATGAAGTTAAGACAAAAGAAGTTGAGGGATTTATGGCAAATAATCTCATCCTTCTCAGAAAGCAGAAGGCAAGTTCATCCGTGTAAAGGAATTAGAAAGACACTGGGTACTTGCTGTGACTGGTGGGGCACTTGGAAAAGATCAAAGGGGATGCAATAAAAAATAAAGAAGTATTAATTAAAAAATTACTAAGATACCTAAAGCAAAAGCAACCAAAGGAAAAATAGCTAAAATACTCTTGTTCAAAATTAAAAAGCTTTGTGCTTCAAAGGACACCTTAGGAAGGTGAAAATAAAATTCACAGAATAGTATAAAGTATTTGCAAATCATATTTCTGATAAAGGTCTAGCATTCTGGATATATAAAGAACACTTCCAATTAAAAAAATAACAAAGGATCTGAATAAACACATGTCCAAAAAATATAGTCAATAAGTACATGTAAAAATGCTCAACATCATTAGTTATTAGGGAAAAATGAGAAACAAAACCACAATATGGTACCACTCTACACCCACTAGAATGGTCATAATCAAAAACTTAAGTGGCCATAATAAAAAATATCAAGTGTTGGTGAGGGTGTGGAGAAACTGGAACTCTCATATATTGCTTTTGGGGATGTAAAATGGTGCAGCCAATTTGGGAAATAGTTTGGCAGTTACTCAAACAGTTAAACATAAAGATCCCATATGACCCAGCAATTTCATTCCTAGGTGTGTATGCAAGAGGAATGAAAAGATTTGTATGTGGTGTTCATGGAAGCATTATTCATAATAGCCCAAAAAGTAGTAATAACTTAAACACCCATTAACTAATGAGTGAATAAACAAGTGTGGAATATATTTTTTAAAATGGAGTATTATTCAGTCATAAAAAAGAATGAAGTACTAATACATACTACAACATAGATGCTTCTTAATAATGTCACACTAAGTAGAAGAAGCCAGACACAAAAGGCCACATATTGAATGATTCAATTTATATGAAATATCTAGAAAAGGCAAATCCATAAAGACAGAAACTAGATTAGTGGTTTCCAGAGACTGAAGGAATAGGAGAATGGGGGAATTTCAAGTGAATGCTAACAGGAACAGGGTTTCTTTTTCTGTGGTGATAAAAATATTCTGGAATTCCATAGTGTGATGGTTTTACAACTTTGTGAATATACTAAAAAATCACTGACTTGTACACTTTAAATAGGTGAATTTTATACGTGAACTATAGCTTCAAAAAAAAAAAAAAAAAAAGGACTGCTAGGGAGCAGCGAGTTCAGATGACCTGTATTTGGTTTTAGAATGGAATTGTGACTATCTCAGGCTGTAAGAAGTCACACAAATCAGACTGGGAGTTACCCTGAGCAGAGTACTGGCAAGGCAGCAACCACTGACAGTCAAAGGAATGAATAGCACATTGTTGAAATGGATATTTATAAGCCCAGGCTCTTTTAAAACCTAATAGTAAAAAAAATCCAATCAGAAAATGGGCAAAAAAAAAGAACAATTCCACAGAAAACTGTACAAAAGTGACAAATAAGCATGTGACAAGATGCCTGATATCATTAGCCACTAGGGAAATATAAACTAGAGCCACAATGAGCTATCAGCACACATCTCAGGATGACTAAAATAAAAAATAATGGCAACACCAAACGTTGGTGAAGATAATCTAGATTATCTATACATTGTTGGTGGGAATGTAAAATGGAAAAGTTTGGCAGTTTCTTTTAAAACTAAACATGAACCTACCATATAACCTAGCAATTGCATTTATCCCAGAGAAAGGAAAGCCTAAGTCAGCAAAAAAGCCTTTACACAAATATTCATAGCAGCCTTTATTCATAGTGACCCCAAACTGGAAACAACCCAGATGCCCTTTAACAGTTACACAAGCTAAACAAGTTGTATTACATTGTGGAATACTACTGGGCAGTAAAAAGAAAACTACTGTTACATACAATAACCTGAATACATCTCCAAGGAATATATTAAGTAAAAAAAAATCCCAAAAGTTTACATATGGTATGATTCCATTTATATGAGATTTTTTAAATGACAAAAATTACAGAAGTGGGGAACAGATTTGTGACTGCCAGGAGGGAGGGATGGGAGGGTGGGACACAGGAAGATGGCTATAAAAGGGCAATCAGAGGATCCTTGTGGTGATGGAAATGTTCTGTATCTTCATTATGAGTATCAATGTCAACATGCCGCTTGTGCTATTGGATTACAGTTTTGCAAGATGTTATTATTAGGGTAAACTGGGTGAAGGGAACACTAGACCTCTCTGTATTATTTCCTACAACTGCATGTGAATCTACAATGATCTCAAAATAAAAAGTTTAATTAAAAAATAGCTTAGGTTGGGCTGGAGGCAAGCCAAATCAAAACCTGACATGCAGTCTTCACATCTATAATATAGGGATTATAATATCTACCAAGGAGAACTTTCAAAATTCAGGTGAAGTGAGTAGATGCTAGAACACAAGGCCTCTTATTGATAAATGGCAGTTTAATATAATTTATAATATATTGGCTTAGGAACTGCAAATGGCTGGCCATTATCAGAGGCTTTATTATCAAGGATTGTGAATGCATAACAGCCTTGAAGGGCACATACATGACAACTAAAACCCATAAGCAACCCCCTAATGCAAGCTGAGCCCTCTCACTGACAGACTCCTTCTACTCAAGAATACTATAAGTCATGAAAGAATGGACCTAATGTTACTTGAGTCAGAGAACTACAGTTAAGGGTCAGCTGTAGCTGGCTCTGGAGCCAGACTGGCTGGATTGAATCCTACCTCATCAAATTACTAACCATGTAACTTTCAGCAAAACAAGTGGTTCTCTGGGCCTCAGCTTCCTCATGTATTATAGAATTAAAAAGATAATACTTTAGTATAGCATTTCTGTTAGTACTCAATAAATGTTAGCTATTATTAGCAATTAAAAGGGACTACAGTAATTGACTGGTGTAGTCCTACCTCTCCTGCACAGAAGGAATCACCTCAACAACATTCCCAACATCCTGTTCAATCTTTACTTGATGCCACACTAGAAAGTCATTTCTTTGATTTTTATTCCACACCTTTCCTTTAACTTCTAAACATTAGTCTTGGTTCTGCTTTGTCAAGCTAAGAAAAACTTCTGGGACCTCTTCCACCCAGCATGTCACATACAGTGGTACCTCGATACTGGTCATTAATTTGTCCTGGAACTCCTGACAAGTGCCAAAACAGACAAGTACCGAACAATGAAGCATTCTCTTTTGTGGGGCGGCGGCATTATGACTCATTTGAGTTCTAGCAAGTGCAACAAGCCCCCAGCAAAGCACCAAGGGCTGAAACATTTTTTTCTCATCAAAATACGGACAGGTACAGGGTTTGACAAGTTCTGAAGCTGAGTACTGAGGTATGACTGGTACATGGTGCCTGCAATCTCATTCATACGGCATCTTTGGAAACTGTTTTGCTCCTCTCTTGTCCTATGACAGGAGACATGTCGGTCTGAGCCGGTTTCCTCATCTCAAAAGTTAGGGTTCTAGATTCAATAGTCTCTAAAGTTTCCACCCCAGAGGAAAGAGCTATAATTCTACTTATGCCTCTGTGCAGTTATTCTGATGTATTCTCTCCAGTAGTTTTCAGTCTCCTCATCACCTGCTGCCTCATTTGGTTAACATCCTTCTTAAAAAGCAATTCCCAGAACATGACACAAAACTAATGTTCTGACAATCGTAGTCAAATGTACTGTAAAACTCTCTCTTCCCTATCTAATGTAACATGACACAAGAATTTAGGGCTAACATATTACTACTTTGCTTTATGAAAAGTTTATAGCTACAATCTCTGAGTCCTTTTGCCATAAAATCTCTGAACCCCTCTTGTATACCCAGAGTTGATTTTTAGAATCTAAGATCAAGATTTTTGTAGTTATTTCTGCTTAATGTCATCTTTTTAAGCTGTTTTATCATTTTAGCCCATGAAGCTCTATTTGATTCTTAATTATGTCATTTATTGTATTAATGATGGTACATTGGTCATATTCTTAACAATCAGGAAAGCACTTTTAAAATCTGTTAATATTACTACATACACAAGTACTTAAAGACAAAACTGCTTCCTTACTATTAAGGCTGCATTTTTTTAAACTTTAGGGTATTTTTATTTTACTTTTTTTCCTTTTTTAAAAATATATTTTATTGGTTATGCTATTACAGTTATCACATTTTTTCTCCCCTTTATTCCCCTCTGCCCTGTATGCTGCCCTCCCACCAGCATTCCTCTACCTTAGTTCATGTCCATGAGTCATACATGTAAGTTCTTTGGCTTCTTCATTTCCTATACTGTTCTTACCCTCCCCCTGTCTATTTTCTACCTACCATCTATGTTACTTATTCCCTGTACCTTTTCCCCCATTCTCCCCCCTCCTCCTCCCCGCTGATAATCCCCCTTGTGATCTCCATTTCTGTGAATATGTTCCTGTTTCTGCTCATTTGCTTAGTTTGTTTGTCTGTTTGTTTTTTAGATTTGGTTGTTGAGAGTTGCCAGTTTGTTGTCATTTTACTGTTCATAGCTTTGATCATCTTCTCTTTCTTAGATAAGTCCCTTCAAAATTTCAGATAGTAAGGGCTTGGTGATAAAGAACTCTTTTAACTTGACCTTATCTGGGAAGCACTTTATCAGTCCTTCTATTCTAAATGATAGCTTTGTTGGATAGAGTGATCTTGGATGTAGGCCCTTACCTTTCATGGCTTTGAATACTTCTTTCCAGGCCCTTCTTGCCTGCAAGGTTTCTTTTGAGAAATCAGGTGATAGTCTTATGGGAACTCCTTTGTAAGTAACTCCTTTGTGGGAAATTTCTTTGTCTCCTTTTTTCTTGCTGCTTTTAAGATTCTCTCCTTATCTTTAACCTTGGGTAATGTAATTATGATGAGCCTTGGTGTGTGCTTCCTTGGGTCTAACTTCTTTGGGACTCCCTGAGCCTCTTGGACTTCCTAGAAGTCTATTTCCTTTGCCAGATTGGGGAAGTTCTCCTCCATTATGTTCTCAAATAAGTTTTCAATTTCTTGCTCTTTCTCTTCTCCTTCTGGCATCCCATGATTCAGATATTGGAATGTTTAAAGATGTCCTGGAGGTTCCTAAGCCTCTCCTCATTTTTTTGAATTCTTGTTTCTTCATTCTGTTCTGCTTGAATGTTTATTTCTTCCTTCTTTTCCAAACCATTGATTTGAGTCCCAATTTCCTTCCCTTACTGTTGGTTCTCTTTATTTCAGTTTTCACAGCCTTCATTATTTCCTCTATTTTGTGACCATACTCAACTATTTCTGTGAGGATCCTGATTAACAGTGTTTTGAACTCTGCATCTGATAGGTTGGCAATCTCCTGATTGCTTCGTTGTATTTTTTTTTTCTTGGAGCTTTAATCTGTTCTTTCATTCGGACCATATTTTCCTATCTCAGGGCACTTATGTAGTAAGGGGTGGAGCCTTAGGTATTCACCAGGGCAGGGCAGTCCACTTTCCTGCATTGTGGCACTGTATGTAGGGTAGGGGTCCGAGAGGGAACGATGTCACTTGCTCAGCTCTCAGCTGACTTTCAGTCACTTCCTCTGCTACCACCAGCAAATTGGGCCCCTCTGGTACTGATTCCCGGGTGTGTGGTTTTGTGTACGTTCTAGGACCCTGTGGTTCTCTCTAATGAACTCTCCTATGAGGCTGGGAATTTCTCCTCTGCTGCAACCCCCACAGGTTTTTTCAGTCAGAGGTTGTAAGGCTTTATTTTCCTATGCTACAACCCTGGGTCACCTGCTCTGTCTCACTTCCCATTTGTTCCTCCTGGTTTATCTGCATGCAAATGTGGGACTGTCTGGTCTGGCAGCTGCCACCTCACCCACCCCAGTGCTCCAGCCACCACCATGCAGCAAGCCCTCTCTGCCCCAGCTGCCCAACTCTGCCCCTCCTACCAGTCTGGATGAGTATTTCTTCTTTAACTCCTTGGTTGTCAGACTTCCATACAGTTTGATATTCTGGCACTTCTGGTTATTTTTTTGTGTTTAAATTTGTTGTTACCCTTCTTCTGGTTGTGTGAGGAGGCAAAGTGTGTCTACCTATGCCTCCATATTGGCTGGAAGTCTAAACTTTAGGATATTTTTTAAATATCCTAAAGAGTTTAAGAGTTGCATAATCAGAACTCTAAATATTTTTAGAGTTCTGATTACACAAACAGAAAACATGTTTTGGATCTACCAACCTCATTAATTCTCTTCTTATGATTCTAAACCTAGAAGTTCTAAGTGTGACATAAAGCAGTCAAAACAAAGAGCAGGATATACCTCTCAGTGTGTCAGGACTGCTTCAGGGAAGAGGAACCCAAGCCACACTACTCAGCAACTGTTTGCACCTTCTCCTTACTTGTCATAACAGTGACTGAATGACTCTGCTTTGTTAATTAAGTAAGGGATTTGGAAACATAGCTAGACTCTCTTGTCCTCCCAAAGTGATAAAGGCGAAGATTATTATGGAAATTTACTGTCACAGATAATATAACCAGCCTTAAAAAGCTTTAGGATTGGTTCCTGCTTACCTCCATTATAAAAATTCCAGTGGAAAGCTCAGTGTTTTTGCTTCTGTAGGACTCCAGGCTTTAAAATATTATTTGTTTCTTTACGTTGTACTAATTCCGTGACTATGTTCAGGATGGAAGAAGCTCATTCCACTAATTGGATTATAAGTTTAGATGTCAGATAATGTCCTTTTCAAAAAAATCTGTGGTTTTAATGAACTATAAGTTATATCTCAATAAAATTTTAAATTTGAAATAAAGTAAAAAGCTAATCTTTTAGGTAAATCTTGTATTTTTCTCTGTACTGCATGATTTTCCCTAGAATCACTAAGTCGATAGGGACTTGTGATTAACTTTTTTTGACAATCAATTTTTACTAAGTACCTATCATAATGCTGGCATGTCCTTCCTGGCCAAAATGAAAATTCTATGACACCTCATTTAAAATTGTTTCAATATGGTAGCATTTTGCAGTAATAACAATAAAACAACCCCTAACCTATAGATTCTTTAAATTAGAAAATGGGAATCCATTAGACTGACTTTGCAGATAAGTTATTTCACCCTAACTCCTCAGGCATTACAAAGTTTATTTGTAAAATGAATGGGTTAGACTACTGTATTTTTAGGACTATAAGACACACAGGGCCATAAGACACACGGGACCATAAGACGCACCTAGGTTTTAGAGGAGGAAAATAGGAAAAAAAATTTGAAGCAAAAAAATGTGGTAAAATATTTAATAGCCTGTGACTCCACTCCACTGCCACCCCCCCTCCCAGCAAGCCAGGCAAGCTACATTCAGACTATAAGATGCACCCCAATTTTCCTCCCAAATTTGGGGGTAGAAAGTGCATTTTATAATCCAAAAAATACGGTAAATTGCTGCATGCTCACACTTATGGGAGTACCCCCCCAAAAGTAATATTGGGACTGGAAGTGTCTTTCATTTAACAAAACCTACTTGTTACATCGTCTAAATAAAATGTCAGATTTCTTTTTTTTTTTTTTCCCTGAGCTGGAACTGTGGTCCTAACTAATCATGATTTTCTCATGTTGACCAGACATCTTGGCTAGCTTTGGCCAATAAAATAAGGAAACAAATTAACTATTATTTAATCTATGTAGAATAGTAAATCTTTTAAAATTTGGAGGCCATAGGAAATAAAATTAACTTAAAAGATCTTTGGCAAAGAAAAATGGAAATCACAGAGCTGTCTCACTAAATATTCTTTCAGCTAATATTTACTATGTGCTTACCTGTGCCAAGTTTTCCTCTAGATCTAAGAGTTATAATGATAACATTGAGAAGTCCGTGGTCATAGTTCCATAAGGGGATGGATCTCTTAGGTGTCCTTCTGGCTGCAATATGGAAGATCTATTTGTCAAAGGGAAAGCTGGTTGTTAGTGGTAGTGGTGTTTTAATTTATGATTTCCTCCTTAACTGTAGTCAGGATGTAAGAAACACTTAAAATTTCCTCACAAAGGGCACAATGCCTCTTTCCTGCTTTTCATAATGATGTCAGCTTTAGTGCCATCACCAGGCATATCCTAGATCTACATTTCAGAGGTCTAGAACTTATACCCTAAGCTCTAAGGAAATGAAGGATTGAGGACCCTCTTGAGACTACAGGCTGCAGCAAAGGCTGAGGCAGCTGAGGATGATGAACAGCCAGCTTATCTCTGGCCAGGCCTTAGTACAAGTGAATCCTGAGGGAAAAGACAGAGTTTATGTTCCTAATAGTATAAAACGGAACATGTTTACTTCTCACTACATGATAAATCTCTAAAAAACCACATAGCCCCTGGAAGGTTATTAGACATTACCGGTTTGATACAGAGCCATCATAAGCAGACCTAGAAAATGTCATCTCCTGGCTTATAATGCAAAATTTTTTGAGTATCTCGTGAGAAATGAGGTATTTGTTAAGTAGACCTCAAATCGCAAATTATAAAGTAGTATCAATTTTAATGGAAAATAAATAAATTGCTTCCAACAAGATGATGCTCAACACTTGAATGGCCATAGTTCATTACAGATATTAAATGATCTAAGTTTCTTAAGCCTCTATGTCCAAAGACAGAGTTTAAGCATCAAAAAGAACAAGTGTTTCCCCTCTCAATTTAGGTGAGCTCTGACCCAGCCTACTTTTTGACAGTTATAACAAGAAAGAATCAATGGCAAATACTCAGATGATGCTATAAATATAAAACACTATCATCTTATTTTAGGCAATACTTTCCTTGTTGCATAGGTTCCAACACATCAAAGAAAACATACATATAAGGATCCATGTAAGCATTCACAGAGAGCTGCTTCCTGTGCCTGCATGTCCTCTATTCGATCCATTTCTTCCACAGACATCCCCTAAGGAAAGGAGTGGTTCAATTAAAACACTAACTTTCTAAATTCAATTATTCACTCCCTTGATGGGACAGCAGGCACTTGTTGAGAACACGAATCCTGACAGGCAGAGGTTTAGAAAAGCTCTATGAACAAGTATAGAGGTTTCCTGGCCTCTGAACATAAAACAATCCCCCTTCTATATATACATCTCTCAGTGTGGGATGTCCAGAAACAGCTATCTGAGAGTGGCCCTCAGTTGTCACCAGAAATCTCAATTCCAGCGATCACAAATACTCTCAGAAATGCCTGATTCATCTGTGTGGTTAGCACAGATTTGCTCTTGGACATAGACTGCTATAGGCAAAAGCTGTGATGTCTGAAATCACGACATTCTTGCCCTGATTCTTTCCCCAGAAAACATTTCTTTTGCTCACTGTCCTGGAACATTTTTCCTGGGGAGATCTATAGGCCAAGGATGACAGGTTATAGCATATCTATGTGAATGCGTAAATGAACAGTTTAAGAGAAAATGGCCATTACTTATCATGGCTTAATATTCAGTAGGTCAAAGAAACTACCCTCCACTTAAAAGACACACACCCAATTAGTTTTCCTTTTCTTGTCAGGAACTATGGTATACTACTTTGAGACGGAATATTACTATAGTAGCTGAGTTTTTATTTGAGAAAAAAAAACATTACAAAGAAATGAACAATTCTTTAAAACATCCTTAAATATAGGAGGAAATATTCAATTGCATTAACAGTCAAAATTATAAGCCAAACTATAACAGATTGCAAAAAGAAATGACGAAAGACAATTTTTGACAATTTTTTTAAAAGATTTTATTTATTTCTTTTTTTAGAGAGGGAAGGGAGGGAGAGAGAGAGAGAGAGAGAGAAACATCAATGTGCGGTTGCTGGGGGTTATGGCCTGCAACCCAGGAATGTACCCTAGCTGGGAATCGAACCTGGGACACTTTGGTTCCCAGCCCGTGCTCAATCCACTGAGCTACGCCAGCCAGGGCCAATTTTTGACATATTGAATAAGCAAAGTTTAGAAAGGCAATACAGTTTTGGGGGCAATTTTATATTGGGCATTTTGGCCAAAACATTTACAATACTCTTAACTCTTGACTCAGTAATTCGACTGGGGCATTTATTTTTTTAAATCAGCTACAAACATAAAGATTTATAAACACAAATGTTCATCTCAAAGGTTTTTATAGTAGAAAAGTGCATTTTTATAGAAAGTAAAATCTAATAGTCTAACAATAGGGATTTGGTTAAATAAACTGTGATATATCCATGAAAAAATACTATGCAACTATTTTTTTAAAGGATACTTCTACCATATCCAATATCATGCAACAAATCTTTATTAAACAATTACTATTTGCCAGACTTCCATTAGTGTGTTCACACACATACACATACACACCCCCAAATACATACATGGATACAAGTAATACACTAATAATGTTATCAATAACTATCTCTGACTTTGTATGACACAAGTAATTAAAAGTCTTATTTAAAACACTTCAAAAGTTTTCCAAAATTTCCAAAAGAATACTACTTTTGGAAAGAATATTGCTTTTGCACAAAGAAGAAACAGTAAGTTATAATACTAACAACTGCCACATTTAATGAGTACTTACTTTGTGCCAGATTGAACAAATGAACACTTTTTAGTAATTATCTCATGTAATCCTCACCTTCATCTTATGAGGCTGGATACTATGATTACACCCATTATGAACCTACAGAGGTGGCAGACTGGGGACTGAACACAGGTCTAACGCCAAAGCTTGTGCCTTTGACCCCATGTAACCTCTAGAAAACATCACATTTCTCTGAATTAATTTTCCTGGAACCAAGTTTTCCAAGAAGCACTATCATATCCAGTCTGAACTGGAAAGAGAAAAGTAGCAAATAAAAAGAGTTTGGAATTGCTGAGCTAAAAAGGTAAGGAAAGTTTTATGACTCTACTTAGTAGCCTGAATTTTGGTAGCCTGTTATTTCTCTAAGCCCATGACACGACTGACACTTGCTATCTAAATTCATCAAGCAACTGAGATCAGTGGTCCAGGAATCTCGGAGTATAGAGTCTACATGCATTTAGTTTTCCTGTAGTGTCACTTGTTATTGATGCTAAATAAATGCTACCTGGTGGCAATGATGATAAAGCAAATTTCGCTGACACAAACTACAGTTCACTTCAGTTTTGCCAACACTGGAAAACATCCATGACATGGGGAATTTGACCAAGCCCCAGGCAGTGACACCTCCGGCAGCATATAGTCAGCAGGGCCCTCAGGCCTCTACTTTTGGGGAAAAAAGATGTTTTCACCTGTTTGAACCATTATTTAAATATATTAGGGAAATATATGTATATGTATATATACATATATATGGAGGCATTCACATCTTTAAAAAAATCGACCATTGATCTTCAATGAATGTTTTAAAAAACTTTTAAAATACAGTCATGTGAAATAAACATGTGTCCTTTCATTTCAAAAAAAATAAAGCATCCTCTGTCTTGTACTGAGATCAAAGCATGGTAAAATGAATCATTTCCCATTAATTTTTGCCTTTATTCCACTGCTATTGTAGCCAAACTGGATCAACCATGCAGTGAGCCTATCAACTATTTTCCGTATCTCATTACTGCAACTGAAAAATTCAAATGGCCAAATTGAGCTTTATAGATAACAGCCTGTATAAAACATATACATTAGATAGTATTTATCAACTACCCACACAATTTGGAAGTTACTGGAAACTAATCAGGTAAAATTAATGTGGTTGCTACCTTTTATGAGCATTCTGCAGTATATTGGTGAATAACTTTGAGAGAAAGCTGGCAGGATTGAAATTTCCATATCAAACTTTACAAAGATTTAACTCATCTAATTGTGAATGTGAGATATATGGTTGGTCAAGGAGGATACCATGACCTGAAGGGAAGAAGAGATACTCAGATCCAGTGGAAAGGGCAGGGATGCTCATGGTAAATGTTAATACTCTGGGGTTTCCCCAAAATAGGTCTGCTTTTACTCTACCTTCTGCAGCGGATGCAAAGAACTTCTTATACACATCACAGGGTAAATGATCAGATAAGTAACTATAAGATTTTTTTTAAAAAGACTGTAAAGCATGAAGTTCAATGCTAAAAGAAATTTGATAACTCAACAAATGTAAATACTGATGGTAAAATATCAACTTCTCACCTTTTAACCAAAATTATTAAACAGAGTCTAGAAAATTTAAAAATCTGATGATCATCACTAACGAATTTAGTAGGTACCTTTCCTTTGAATAGAGAAGGGAGAAAACTAAGTGATGACATATTAAGTCAGAAAAGTTACTTAAAATATTACCTGTTATTGAATGGAAAAAATAGATGTGAAATTATTTTTAAATTTCATTAAAAAATAATTATCAAACATCTGCTATGGAAAGTAACTATGCCAGACTTCTTAAAGATTATGAAGATGAGAAGGACTTATCTAAAACTTATCACAATTTATATATCCTTAAACAATAAAAAAGTTGGTCCTGAAAACTTAAGTAATTTTTCATAGCCTGCATATTACATGCATGTGTTACAGACTATGGTAGAAAACCCCCAAGCTTATCCATTTACAAACCAAAAATAAGATTATCAAGAAAAGGGAGAGAACAGATCTAAGTTCTTCTCTAAGTTCTTCTCTAAGGGCAAATACTGAATATTTTCCAACTAAATTATTTTTTAAGTCAAAAGGCATGTTACTAGTAATTGTGTTTTTTTAAAATGTGGTTTTTCTTCTTTTTTCTCTAAAAAGGAAATATCTTTTCCAAATCCTCTATCCTATAACCTTTTTTTTCCCTAGGGGCTTAAAAAAATACCATGTAGCCTTATATTGGCTTTAATGATCAAACTCTGCCATTTACCCTAAACTCAGATGAACTGGAGAGGATTATCTCAAAAGGAGATTTTGTATAAAAAAAGTCAAATAGCACTTCCTATAAAATATTTCAGAGATAACAAGTAAAAGCATGTCACTGTCCTAAAATTCATATGGAATCTCAAGGGACCCTGAATAGACAAAACAATCTTAAAAAAGAAGAACAAAGTTGAAAGTTCCACATTTCCAGATTTCAAAACTTACTACAAAGTAATCAAAAAAGTTTGGTATTGGCATAAGGATAGACATATTGACCAATGGACTAGAATAGTGAGCTCAGAAATAAATCTTCACATATGTGGTAAAATGATTTACAATATGGGTGCCAAGACCATTCCATGAGACTAGGATAGTCTTTTCATGAAATGGTTTTGGGATATTCACATACAAGAAGATGAAAATGGACCATCATTACCTTACACCATATACAAAAATGATTCAAAATGGACCAAATGCCTAAGCATAAGAGCTAAAACTATAAAGCTCTTAGAAGAAAACAAAAGCAAAAAGCTTAATGACATCAATGTATTTGACAATAATTTCTTGATAATGACAGCAAAAGCACGGGCAACATAAGTAGAAATGGATAAACTGACTTCATCAAAATTTAACTTTTGTGCATCAAAGAACACTGAACAGACCAAAAAGTCAAAGAATGGGAAAAATATTTGTAAATCACATATCTAATAAAGGATTCTATCAGAATATATAAAGAGCTCCTACCAGTCAACAAAAAATAACCCTATTAAAAAATGGACAAAGGCCTTGAATAGACATATTGTCAAAAAAATAAACAGCCAACAAGCATGTGAAAGGATGCTCAGCAACACAAATCATTAGGGAAATGCAAATCAAACCACAATAAAATACCACTTCATGTCCATTAAGATGGCTATTATTCAAAAATAAGATAAAAGTGGTGGTGAGAACATGAAGAAATTGGATTCCGTGTAAAATTGATAATGAAAATATAAAATGGGGCATCTACCATGGAAAATGGTATAGTGGTTCCTCAAAAAAAATTACACATAGAATGACCATATGATCCAGCAGTTCCTCTTCTAGGTATACACTCAAAAAAATTAAAACCAGGGACTTGAAAAAGTATTTTTGTACCCATGTTCATAGCAGCATCATTTGTAACAGCCAAATATGTGGAAACAACCCAAATGTCCATCAACATAGATGAATGTATAAACAAAATATGGTGTATACATACAATGGGCTATTATTTGGCCTTAAAAAGGAAGGCAATTCTGACATGCTACAACATGGATGAAACTTGAGGACATTATGCTAAGTGAAATAAGCCAGATACAAAAAAGAAGTACTTAGAGTAGCCACAATCATAGAGACAGAAAGTAGAATGGTGGTTGCCAGGGCTTGGGGGAAGAATAGGGAGTTACTGCTTAATGGGTATAGTTTCAGTTTTACAAGATGAATAGAGTTATAGAAATGAATGGTGATGCTGCTGCACTGCTTTATGAATATATTTAATACTAGGGAAATGTAGACTTAAAAATGGTTAAGGTGGCAAATTTTATGTAATATGTATTTTAACATAATTTTAAAACTTGAAAATAAGGGTTGATAGGAGAGGTTCAACAGGCAGTGGTCTAGTCAGACTTGGTCTCCAGAGAGAAGACAGGACTAGTGATGGACATGTAGAAGTCTCCTGACATGGAAGCATTATTTTGTTCCACTGCTTGGTGTGTTTATTATTGGTGTACTTGCTTCCCTCTCTGTAAGAGAATGTCAGCTCTTAGAGGGTAATGGAATGAATGCCCTGCTCACCTATTTGTCCCAGAAAGCATTAGCATATCACCTCTAAATATTTTTAAAAATCAAACTGAATCTGAGCACTAGACAAGAAACCCTCTGTCTTTCTACATCTTGTCTACCTAGACTTGAAATTTGCAGATTTCTTTTAAATACTCGCTAATCATTTAATCTTATTTGTAAATGGAAGGTCAGAGGTTGGCAGCTAGACCATGCCTATACTTCAGAATCTTTTTACTACATGAACATCATCCAATAAAAAGTGCAAGCCAGAACTTTCTCTCTCTCTCTTCTTCTTCTTCTTCTTCTTTTTTTTTTTTTTCTTTTGGTTTACTCAGCTCCAGACTCTCCATGTATACCACCCCCCCTCCTGAGAATCCTGGCACAGAGTTTCACAGTCAAAAATAAGACACAAAGTCAAGCAGTGCTCCCTATGCAGGGAAGATACTTGCTCCCTTCTTTTTGGAAACACTTCAACTAACCCTGTTTTAGTTTGGCTGCTTTGCCTCATTTCAAAAATATTTCATTATACTTCACAGCCTTCCCTTGATGTCCTAGTTAATTAAGTTTACATAATTTCCTACTGATTAGTTTTGAACAGCTTGCTTTGGATTTTCTCTCCTTTAATTTTCTGCCTTTACTGACTGCTCAAAATCCTCAACTATGACCATGGGAAAGTATATGCTACCACAAAGTTCACTGTTCTACACAACAAAAAGCAAATTTACATTGTGATTCTTCAAGAGATCATCTGTTCCAGAAAACAAAGAGACTGTTAGGTGGAATCGAGCAACAAGCCAGTAATAATAAACACACAGAAGTCACTAGTTATATTCTTTCACATACAAAAATCAACTACAGTCCACTCCTTATGACCTATTTCACATTTACTGACATCCCTTGAGGTTCCTTTTCTGTGCTTAGGAACTCGGAGGATTAATTTAAAAATTATTAGTATGAACTAATTTCTGGTAATGAATATGGTCAAAATTAATGGGTCTGCTGCACATATACAGCCTGAGAGGCCAATGAGGAAGGAAATTGAACCCAAAACATCAACACCAATATCCTAAGTCCTTTCATGATCCAAGAAATGGCAATAGGCTTTGAAATCACTCTGAAACCTGCTTTTCCCATGAATTCTTTAATTTTCTTGGTATTCTGGGGACAATAAAACAATTTATTTTTATAAATGATTACTCTTAAGACTGCTCAAAGTTTCACATAATATTCTTCTTCTCACGTTAACTCTATAAAACAAAGTCCCCTTTCTTGTACTAGCCCCCATCGGAATACAAGAGGAAAAGTAAGTATCAAGACTTCAATAAATGTCCTTCAGCTATACTCTATCCACTAACAAGAAATAAGTCTGCAATGGCAAAACCAAACAACTGTATTTTTAAAAAGTACTCTCAGATGACTTTTCTGGTGGTGAGATCCCCTGAACCCCACACACCAAAATGTGCTAGGTCAGCCACGATTCTTACTTACGGGCCAATCAGTCATCCTCCCTGGAGGGACCAGTGTTTTAGCACTGGTGATTTTGTCCATAATTGACAGCCAAATGTGCTGACTTTTCAGAAACAAGCTTTGTACAAATTTCATTCTAGTGCTCTTTTATTTTTGTTGAAGACTGCCTTGTTTCATATGCCAAGAAACACTATGAGATGGAAAGTTTCCTTAAAAGTTGCTTTAAAAAATCAGTTTCCACATACAGTTTGCAGATTTTCCTTTTAACCCACACATATATAATCATTTCCTGAAAGCATAGATGAAGGTCATAATAAGCAGTGATGAGATGTCAAGTAAAGGAATACATACATTTTAATTTACAAGCTCACAAATAAGTGTCAGTACTTGGAGGGAAAAAAAATCACGGGCTTGGGAATGAAAGATAAAATATGGAACACTGGCTAATTGGCTAATTCACAAGGATAGCCTCTTCTTGGAACAAGCATAATTCCCATTATGATAAGTACTTTGCAGGTATGCTGAAGGAACAGAGATAAAGTCTGGCAATTAAGTTAGTGTTTTCCCCAGAGAATTCTGACTCCAACAATGATACCAAAGGAGTGTGATGCAATCATGAAACTAAATTTCACAGGATTTTGTGCCTGAAAATACTTTGTAAATGATTCACTGAAAGTGCTCAAAATTTGTGACAGGCTTCTCAAACACTTCCTGACTGTATACTTTAAAAGACAGATTAAAATGTCCTTCTTTTACCTTTGGGCCTCAGTGGATATATAAATACCACAAGATAGTTCATGTGATAACAAAACAATGAAAAGAGATTTATCCTAATATGCAAAGTATCCTAATACTCTCTTCAGGATACTATGAGAAAGAGTAAGACTTGTAATTCCAGAGAAGAGCAGAAGAGAATCAAGAAGCCCCAAGTAATCCAGAGAGCATCCATTTTAAGGAAGAAAATTTATTTGATAAATCCTCTTAAAATATTCAATGACCAAGATTAGATTTCATTTCTCATGCCATTCTTACTAATTGTTATGATATTTTCACACAATAGGCCTAAATTTAGGGGCAGAATTGCTGTCCATCCAGTTTGGCACATACATCTGTGCCCAACCTGACCACCTCCAAAGAAAGTCCTGCCTCACTACTCACTGACATGTTCCTAGCTGAGCTTCGACCAAGCCCAGGATATTTTTTTCCACTGCTTTTATTTCATTGTTCATAAGTGCTTTCTTGTTTTCACTGTTATTGATATTAGAAGTCTTTTTAAAAAAATGTTTTACTTATTTACAGAGGGGAAGGGAGGGAAAAAAAGCAAGAGAGAAACTGATTGGTTGCTTCTCACACATCCCCAACCAGGGGACCTGGCCTGCAATCCAGGCACGTGCCCTGACCAGGAACTGAACTGGCAACCTTTTGGTTCATAGACTGTGCTCAATCCACGGAGCCACATGAGCCAGGGATGATGTTAGAAGTCTTGAAAGGTTTGCTGTTTAATGCATTTGTTTGTGTTAAACATTCAAGACACTGAGATAAAGGTGAACCTGAAATAAAATAAGATTGGTGGGATCAAACTATGAAAATAATAGAACATTCAAAAGCAATGATAAAGGCAAAAAGAGAAAAAAACATAAAGACATAGAACACAGTTCACAAAATCATACTGTGTCAAATCAATGGTTCATTCAGTTCAATATTTTCTCTCACAGTGGCACCAGGGTAAGTTTTGTGGTAAAGCTTGTCATTCACATCCTTTAATCTTGTCCTCAAAAGGTTAGAAAGACATCCTGAAATACCTAGCTCTCATTAATAATACATTAAGGATCTGGTCATAACCTAGTCTTGGATCTGTATTTTTACACAATGAGTTATTTGTATTTTTCTTAATTATTAAAATGAATATTTTTTTAAAAATTTAAGACAGTATGGATTCTAATCCAGACTCTACCAGTAACTGGGTATTTGACCTTGGGCAAGGTTATTCATAACTTCTGTATGAGTTTTCCTATCTATATAATGAGGAGGCAAAAACAAAGGGGTCAAAGAGGTCCCTCACTGATCTAAAATGTTATGATTCGGCTACCAAATTTCAAGAGGATGATACCACATATTTACATGATTCATATCCACTGTTTTGCAGGCTGTAAATAACTTCCTCCACCTTTGTTTTTTCTAGACTTCAGAGAATCAGTTTCTCGTAGTTAAAGGGGACCTCAAAAATCATCCAATAGAACCCACAGGACGCCCGAGTCACCATTATTAAATTTCTTACTAGCATGCATATTGCTCCTGTTTGTATACTATTATTGATAGAAAACTTTGTGCACTTCTAAGGCAGCTCAATTAATTTTCAGCTAACTCCTACTGTCAGAAATTATTCTGATATGAATTCAGATATAAATGTTGAAATAAATCTATCTCCTTGCAACTTCCTGCTTCTCTCTGGAATAAGACATAGATCCTAAACCCTTTTTCTATATGATCCACATGATAGATCCAGTAATGGAAGAAGCTATCACATTCCTCTAGGTCTCCTCTCTTCTCTAGGCTAATCATCCTTTAGCCTTTATTTCTGTATCATTGTGTTTAATTCTGTCATTGGCTGTTCTTCTCTGAACAAACTCCAGCTTGACAGGACCTGTCTGAAGTACATCATGCCAGACGGAAACTAACATTTCAGCCATGGGATAGTCAAGTGCTAAGAATAGAAGGATTTTTATCTTTCCTGTTCCAAAGATCTATATGGATACTCCTATACAACTAAGATCACATTCACTTATGAGATTTATACTTTTTAATATAATTTTAATGGATTGCTATTTGGCCATATTTCCCCAACCTATAATTATAACTGCATACAGATGGCAGCTGGGAAGCTCAAACAGAAAGATGGCCTCCACAGGCATTGGGAGTCACTCTTTTTAGCTGAGTGACTTTGGGCAAACAGCTCCAATTTTCGGTGCCTTGGTTTTCTAATTTCTAAAATGGAGAAGAGAATAGTCCCTCAAATATCTAAGATATTATAAAGATAAATGAGTAAATATAAATATTATTTTCTTAAGTTAAAAACACTATAGTAAAACAGGCTAGCAGTTCCTCAAAAGGTTAAACATAAAGGTAAGATATGACCCAGCAATTCCACTCCTAGGTATATACTCAAGAGAAATGAAAACATGCCCACACAGAAACCTGTACACAATGTTAATACCAACATTATTCATAAAAGCCAAAGAGTAAAAACAACTTAAATAGCCATCAGCTAATGAATAGGTAAACAAAACATAAAATATCCATACAATAGAATGTTATTCTATGAAAGTGAATAAAGCACTGATACAAACTACAAGTGGATAAACGAATCTCACAAACATTATACTAAGTAAAGAGGCCAGACACAAAAGGCCACATATTGCATGACTCTGTTTACATGAAATGTCCAGAATGGGCAAATCCATAGAGACAGAAAATAGCTAAGTGTTTGCTAGTCTGAGGAAAGATGACACTGGGGAAGTAACTGAAAATAAGTACAAGGGGTTTTTTTTTGGTGTAATAAAAATAAATAAGTCATTAAAATATTCTAAAATTGATTGTGGTGATGGAGACACAACTCTGAATATATAAAAAGCTGTTGAACTGTATACCTTGAATAGGTGGATTGTATGGTATGTGTTATACCTCAATACAGTCATTTTTTAAAAAAACTATAAAAATGTAGACACTTTAAAAAATTTTTTATTGTTGTTCAATTACAGTTGTCCCCATTTCCCCCATTACTAATGACATTATTTTAATGGTTGTTATGCCTCTAGTGAATGATTAACAGCAACTCTAAGAATATTTTCCTGAGTTATAAAACTCAGAGGCCAAACAGTAAGTGCTGGTAAGGACATGGAGAAAAGGATATTGTGTATTGTGCACTATTGGTGGGAATGCAGACTGGTGCAGCCGCTATGGCTAACAGTGTGGGGGTTTCCCACAAAATTGAACATGGAACTGCCTTATGACCCAATGATTTCACTTCTGGGTATATATCTGAAGAAACCCAAGATACTAATTTGAAGGAATATATAAAATCCTATGTTCATTGCAGTGTTATTTATAATAGCCAAGATATGGAAGCCACCCAAGTGCCCATCAACAGATAAGTGGATAAAAAAAATTGTGGTACATATATACAGTGGAGTATTACTTGACCATAAAAAAAAATCTTACCATTTGTGAAAACACAGATGGACCTAGAGGGTATTGGTAGTATGCTAAGTGAAGCAAGCCAGACAGAGAAAGACAAATAGCATATGATTTCACTTACATATGGAATCTAAAGAGCAAAATAAATGAACAAACAAAATAGAAACAAACTCACAGATTCAGAGAACAGGCTGAGAGTTGCCAGAGGAGTAGTTGGGAGCTGGGTGAAAAGGTGAAGGGATTAAGAAGTACAAACTGGCAGTTACAAATAGTCACAGGGATGTAAAGCACAGCATAGGGAATATAGTCAATAATAATGTAATAAATATGTATGGTGCCATGTGGGTATTAGAAATATCAAGGAGATCACTTTATAAAAAAATATATGACTGTCCAACCACTATGCTGCGAAGTCCTCAAGCACTGTCCCTCAGTAGTGTGAGCACATGCTTGCATCCATCACACACTTCACTTGAACTAAATTTGTAATTTAGGGGACTCCTACTCCAGCCCCTATTTTAAATTTAGCTACTCTAAAGTTCAGTCCACAGGCAGACTATGGATGGTGAGGACAGGAATCTGAAAATCTGTGGTTTAGTGAATGCCAGTCATGTCAGGGTACAATTAAAAAAATTTTTTTAGATTTTATTTTTTATTTATTTTTAGAGAGGGGGAAAGGGAGAGAGAAAGAGAGGAAGAGAAACATAGATATAAGAGAGAAACATTGATCAGCTGCCTCTTGCGTGTGCCCCGACTAGGGGCGGAACCCACAACTCAGGCATGTGCCCGGACCAGGAATTGCATCAAACCAGTGACCTTCTGCTTCGCAGCATGATGTCCAGCCAACTGAGCCATACTGGTCAGGGCTCAGGGTACAATTTTAGATCCTACTTATAAGCAGAACGGCTATGAGCAAACTAAAACTGATCTCTGAGAGCTTCAGAATGCTGACCTGTAAAATAATCAAGATGATCTATATAAAATACCTAATGAGTACTGCTCTCTTTAGATTCCCATATATTACCAGCTTAATTATGTGTATAATAGTCAGATTTTATATTTTCATGTGTAACTATATTTCAGCATACACAGTATTTAGCAATAACAGCTAGCTCAAGATACTTTTATATCAAAGACAAAATGTGTGGAAGCCTTCTTTGAATTACCAAAAAGATGAATAACTTCAATTTTCTCCTGAAGTTGTGCATGTTTAGATGAAGTCTTACTGTACTCATTTCCCAAAAAACTGCTATATTTTAATCACTCTGCCTTCCCTGCTTTGAATTTTTTTAAAAGATCACTATGAATCCTTACCACAACCATGAAATTCTTTCCATTGCTAAAGATTACAAATATGAAATCTGAGAAAATGGACAATTTGAGACTATCTAACACACCCAGCTTGAGGACCTTGCACAAAGAGCACCGTAACTATGGAAACGCTTGGCAGTGGAGTGACAACATAAATCAAAGAACCTGTTTCATTATTCAAGTACCAAGCATCTGAGATCAATTTATAGCAACTGTAAGCTACTAATAATTGTATTCTATTTAATTTGTCAAACATGATTTTCTCTCTCAATGAGATCTTTAGGAAATTTTTAAGTGTTTTCCTTAAGGAGAAAAAAATGATAAATTAAATCCACTTAAGCAGTGTGGTGTACCTGACTGCTGGGTTTGATCCATCTATGAAATACACACTATGAATTCAGGCTTACTTGGCACTTGCCATATACTTTTAAATATTATTTACTACACACACACATATGGAGAGGGAGAGAGAGACAGAGACAGAGAAACAGAGAGAGAGAGAGAAAGAGAGAGAGAGATTGTTTGCTCAACCAGGATTATAAATTCCTCCAAAGCAAGAAACATAAGACACCTCATCACTACTACGTAGCAGAGGGCCCGCAATACAGTCCATTTTCTTTTCTAAACACAAGAGCCTTTGGAAAAAGATAAATCACAGCACATTAACTTGAATAAGGTTTTATAATAGGGAAAACAGGAATTAGTGACTGAGAGCCCTACTCAGTTCCAAAAGGTTATCCTCAGAAGGTATACAACCTATACCCTTATAAACACAGTGGCTGTTTCAGTAAATTTTTCCACAAACTTTTTTTGGGGGGAGGGGAGTAACCCTAGACCAATTCTAACTCTTAATTTCCCCACCCACAGGAAGTCTTTTTTTTTTAACTGAGTTTTCGTTTTGTTCTTCTTTAAAACTGGGTGCTACCTGAGCCTCTACTTATTCTCTCTCCCTACTTTTCCTCAGTCAAGAGAGGAAGGGGTAAACACAGAGTGCCCACACAGGAAAGGATTTCAGGATGAAGCTCAGGTCTGATACCCTTCATGGAACATCTACAGAGACCTTCACTGTATGATGACATAGGATAGAAGAGCAGACCTTCAAGTACAGTAGTTTGCCCTTATCCATGGTTTCAGTTACCCATAGTCAACCACGGTCCAAAAATATTAAATGGGAAATGCCAGACATAAACAATTCACAGGTTTTTAATCACATGAGGAATGTGATAAAATCTTGTGCCATCCCACCCAGGATGTGAATCATCCATTTGTCCAGCACAATACAGTACATTAAAATATTCTGAGAAAGACCATATTCACAAAACTTTTATTACAGTATACTTTTACAGTTGTTCTATTTTATTGTTAGTTATGGCTATTTATCTCTTACTGTGCCTGTTAAATTAAACTTTATCATGTGTATATATAGGAAAAAAACACAGCATCTATAGGGTTCCATACTACCCATGGTTTCAGGCATCTATTGGGGGTCTTGGAGCGTATCTCCCATGGATAAGAGGGAGCACTGTACATATATTTAAAAATCACTTCTGATTGACTTAGGTTTAATGATCCAAAATTTTAATTTTGTTACAAAGCAGTGGGAAATAAATATTTCATATTTTTCTTTCATAAAACAGTAATTTATAGGGTGGTTTTTGGTCCTCAATCTCTTTCGGGAATCCAGTCCCTTGACTGAAAGAGTCTCTCCCCTCTTGTGTGTCTATCTGATCCTTCAGATTCTGCTTTCACAGTGTCTCACAAGTCAGCCTCCATTCTTTCTGTTCTAGCTGAGAGGCCTTCATTAATTCTCACCCCGTTACTATATTCACCTCCAAATTGGTCTTGCAGCTTGCAGTCTCCCCCTGTAACTCATTCTATATGGTACTGTAAGATTAATGTTGCTAATTAATAGTTCTGATCATTCATAGAGAAACGAATATTTCTGAAGCAAACATTCTCTGTGCCAGATGCTATGTTAGACTTAAATGATTCAGAGAAAAAGACATACAGGTTTTTGACCTCATGGAGCTTATATTCTAATGATGGAATTCCTCTGTCCAAAATCTGTCAAGGGCTCCCCTTTGACAATGGACTTCAGGGTAATTTCATCATCCTGTCCGCTACAGAATATGAGTTAAGTGACCTTTTCTAGATTAATCCCTAATACACCTTTGCCCCCTATCCTAGTGAAATGGGTTTTGCACACCTTGAATTTTTCTACATCATGCTCTTATTTATTCTGACTGCCTTCTGTGCCTAGAATTCCCTACTCCCCACCCCCACCTTGACCTTGAGAAATTCAACCTATATTTTAACATCTGTCTCAATGACATCTCCTTCATTAGGTCTTTTGTTATCCTAATGTTATCTCTCCCTACACTGTCCTTCTGGAATTTTTATTTTGCTTTACATTATAGTCATTCTGTGCTTGTTCTAGGCCATGTCTTGCTCCCTTTTATTGTTTACAACAATTAGCACAGAAACTTGTATAAAGGAGGTAGGAGGTAGAGCCCAAGGTTAATTCTTAAGAATATACACACTTTCTAAACTCTCTTCCCTTCACTCTTTCAGGACAAAAAAAACCTTGATCTCATCAGGGACAGGGGAAGATGGAAGCCAGGAAAACTAACTGATGAGTTTTGCCCTGAAAAGAGTCATTTAATCTGAAACTGGAACATGAATAGGGGTTAGTAAGGTGAGGAAGGGCTGGAATGACTACATCTATTAGCGCATGCAAAAGCACAGAAGAGAAGTAATACCTTACTGATAAAACACTGCAACCATGCTAAGGTCTTAATGGAGAAGCAATACAATCCATCCCCACTGGAAAAAAAATCACAAAATCTTCAACAATGTGTATCATAGTAGTCATATTCTGAGGTCAGTGGATCATTTCACAAGGATCCTCCTTTCTCACAAACCACATGTCCACATTCCACTCCATATCTCCAGAGACAGAGGGACTCTGGCAGCCCTGTGTTTACCATGAGCCCAGGGATACACAATGGCTCAAGCCCAGCCATTCCAATTTCCTTTCCTGAGAGTCTGGAATTGGAACCATGAGAACAGTTAAGGCAGTGTCTCCATGATGTTGGAACTGTAACATGTAAACTTGGGCACTATGGGGTAGTTGTTTTTCTACCAAGTGGACAGTGGAACAAAGAAACCTCATCTGTCCATAGATAAGAAACAAGTAGATGAGGAACAAAAATAGAGGGAGTAGTATGAGCACCCCTTAAGGCTGTGCTGGCTTCCCACTTGTTCTCTACTTCAGGTCTCTTTCTGAGGCCCAGCTGGTTTCTGGTTCTTGGATCTGTCAACCCCCACATCCTTATAATAAACCCTTCTTTCTGCTAGGCTAGCTGCAGTTTCTTTGAGACACCTATATCTAGCTGTCCTAAGACACAAACACTGCACAAGGCACAAAATTCCACTTACCAAGGCGCTTGAAATCTCCCAGTATTTAACAAGCTCCTACCACGCACAAGTTTTCTGCCATCAGTTTACAAAAACCTAAGAGTTCTATTTTCTACTCTATTTAACATTTTCTTTTAACTATAGCAAAAATTATTTTAGGCTACACACATTTAAAAGTTTTATGTGTATAATGTAAATCCAGAACCTAAGATTCTTGTTTCATTTTATAGCTATTATTCACTCTGAGTTATTGATATAGGTACCTCAACATTCTGAAAGACATTTGGGAAGATATAGGGGCAAGGAGTTCAGAGAAACCATCTTTCTCTCTCTTTAATCAGACCAAGTTCATCTAACAAATTTCAACTGGGCTGATAAACAGTTTTAGGAAAATTCACTGAGGGACACACTGAAATGGCCTCTTTAGAAAGCATCATTGGAATGATCATACCCATGGATTTAACATTTCCATGATTCAGTGATACACTGCACGTCACTCGCTGGACCCCTAGGGAGCCAGTCAACACAGTCCCACCCAGTGAAATATATGGTCTAGCAGCAGAGTGTGTCCCAAAATCACCCAATCATAAGACTCACCTGGAATCCTGGTAAACATACAGATTCCAGGAGTGTACCTCAGACCTACTGAATCAGAATCTCTAAGAGGCAGGCCTAGGATTCGGTATGTATAACAAGCATCCCTAGAGGACAGAATTTCCCAAACTGTTTAGCATGACTTTCAGAATGACCCCTAAGCTTCACACCCAAGAGAAAGTCCCTGTTAGATGTTGCTGAACCAGGCTCTGATTTACCATACCTCATCTTCTCCCTGGCTCAAATTTTCTAAACTTCATTAACTTATCTGGCTTCTCTCCAAGTGACCCGCTACAGCAAGGCTCTGGAAGTTCCCCAGAGTTCAGCTAGCTTGTTACTCCTGGCATGGTCAACTGGAAACCAGTTATAAAGATAATGCCCCTATATTTTCTCCCTCTTCTTCCCTAGCCTCTCCAGCTGTATGCTGCCCTCAAAGGCAGCCCTGACAGGGTATGGCTAGGCCTTGATAGGCCACCTCAATCCCAAAAAGACTCTAGGAAGGCTGATCTACACACTATCCATAAACATGAGAGTAAATTATGTTCACCACTCCAACTAAAGTTGCTCTGCTTGATCACATATACAGCGCTTTTTCTATATGTACACTTTAATAATGTATACTTTTCTATATGTACACTTTAAATAATGAGGCAAATTCCACAATCTATTACTGAAGGATCAATCTAGCAATTTCTTTAAAATAAATTTTGTAGAAGGAATTTTCATGAGAGTAGTCCTTAGCCAAACCCTTTAAGAAACCACAAGTGTGTTCTTAAGATCAATGTGCAGACAGTCACCACTGTGTATTCCAGCTGCCACGCTGGTCCACTGCTCTCTGGGAATTGCCAGAAAGCAAGAAAAGAGGAAATAAGAAAGGGGGATGACAGTGAACGACCCTCACCAATCTGATGCCAATGATGCCTCACCCAGCAAAGTGGGGGTCTGCTTTAGAAAGTACAAAAGGCATGGTAGTAAATCAACGGCCAAAAAGTAGAGAACAGATGTCAAGAAGGGTTTACCCATGAATTTACTGATAATAGTTAAAACATGTAATGGTGCAAAATTATAATGCTATCGTTTTAGTTTATGGGACACAGGATTTTCTCTCTCCACAAAAGCTGGTAATACAATAAGGAAGTTCAATAAAGCTGCTTTGCTCTCTAAAATAAACAAACTAAATTTCTAGTGGTAAAATCCATTTTGCCAGGGTTGATGGGTGAGACTACAGTAAACCTAGGAGGAAAAAAGGAATCCTCACCTGGTAGGAACTGCAGGCTTAGTGAAAAATTCTCTGCCAGCATGCTCTTGGGAGGAGACTGGGCAAGCAGTCTGGGCCATAAGGCTTACTCTCAGTAGATCTGAACCCCTAGAATGACAAGGCTATGCAAGTGTCCAAGTCAGGCAGACAAGAAGCACAACATCCATCAGCCTGACACCTGTACTAAGCTTGGAAATAGTCGAAGGTGCTGCCCGAGCAGACTACAGGAAGCTCTCCACAAGAAAAACAGGGTGGTCCAGGGGGAAGCCTCTGCTTTCAAAATTACATATTGGAGATAATATATGAGTGTATACAAGCAAATATATACACTCAGGAACCATTTATCTATGTCCTGGAGATTTGGACTAGTAACTTTTATATATTTTTAAAATAAAAATGTATAGGGATTAAAAAGAGGCAAGTGAGTGCTGGGACAACTGGCTATTTACATGTAAAGAACAAATTTGGACCCTCTAGTTCACAATATATATAAATGTTAACTCAAGATAGGTCAAAGCCTCAGTTTATGAGCTAACACTGTAAAACTCTTAGAAGAAAACATAAGAATAAATTTTTGTGAACTTGGATTAGGCAGTTTTCTTATATATGATATCAAAAACACAGCAACCAAAGAAAAAATAAAACTATTTTAAAGTTAAAACTTTGTTCATCAAAGGACATTACTGAGAAAGTGAAGAACAAGACACAGAATGGGAGAAAATAATTGCAGATCATATATTTGATAAGGTACATAAGGTATCCAGAATGTAGAAGCAATACTTACAACTAAACCATTAAAAAATTAACAATTTAAAAATGGGCAAAGTAGTTGTTTTGGTTTGTTCATTTTTCTGTGTCTATGAGATTTTTTTGTGGGGGTGCTTAATCCTATCATCTTTTCATTGAGCCCCCCTACGTCCTTCCCTCTGACAGCTGTCAATTTGTTCTTTGTATCTATGAGTCTGTTTCTATTTTGTCTGGTTATTTATTTTGTTCATTGCATTCCATATACAAGTGAGATCTTATGGTATTTGTCTTTCTCTGACTGTCTTATTTCACTTAGCATAATGGGAAGGGCCATCCATCCTGTCTCCAAGGGTGACATTTCCTTCCTTTTTTTTTTTTTTTTTACAGCTAAATAGCATTCCATTGTGTAAACCAGTAACTTTTCTAATGTGTGCAAATTCCTTCTGTGGGCAGAAGGACTGCTACTGTGTGCCCAGATGGGTACACGGACAAATGATGTTTACCCAGCTTCAGAGAAACCATGCCAAAATATTCCTCCCAAACAACTGATTCTAACTTGTTCTTGTTTTATTACAACAACAGCCTAATAGACTGTTTCATATATGCATTTGACTTTTCAAATATCTGCATGCAATCATGCCAAATTCACTGAGTCCCTGTGCTCCAGGAGCCGTGGAACAGCATTTGAACGACATAAGTATTGCATCCTGATGTGACATGTCATCTGTTAAAGTACAGGAGGACCTGCAGCAGCACAGACCTGGTCTGACCCTGAAATACGTGCATCAGCAGGAGCCAGAGGCCTAAAGCAGCCAGAAAAGAAATGCCACGCTCCCAAAAGTTCTGAGTAACAAAACAACAAACAAAAAGTTCAAGCTTCAATGTCTATATGATTCACTCTGGCCACTTGACTCTTCACTGAACAGAAAGCATGTTCTCTACAAAAGAATACACTAGCAGGAAAGCAATCTAGAAGACAGTCTCTGCCAGAGCCTTGGGTCTTCCTTTATGTACCAAATTGGACAACTATGAACCCCAATTACAAATGTACCATTTCCTTACCAATAATCATTTGACACTTCTGATGCCTCCTAAAGAGAAACTGTCACAATTGTCACTTAAAGGAGTCTACTCCACATATGACTACATTTTTTTATATTCATTTAATTCCTTTTACCATCAATTATTAGAGTGATCAAAAGAAGGTGGAAAATAGTGTGTTCACAGCCAATAAAATAAATATCCATGATTCCCTCTGCCAGTGCCTCTCAAACTCTAACATCCATACAAATGACCTGGTGCTCTTGTTCAAACACAGATTCTGAAATGTTAGGTCTGGAGCGGAGCCTGAGATTATGGAAGATAACAGGCTCCCAGGTGAGCCAGGGGCTGCTGATCCATGGTTGCACTTGACCAAACCAAGGCCTTCTACCATGACTTTTCTTTGGAGGCCAAAGTGATTTCTCTGACACGTGTGAATTTCCATTACATGATTATGAAAAAAAAGTGTAGAAAAAATTCAGTTCCTGGTTGTACAGAATGGGAAAAAGAAGCAAATTTATGATACTTAGCCCCTATTTTGAATCATAGCATCATTCTATTCTCCAAACTGACTTGATATCCTGACTCCCTTAATAGATGTGGAGATTGTTACTGGCTTACCAGTATCCAAGATATAGAAGCATCATCTTTTGTTGTCTACTTGCAATTACCATAGAGAGGCGAGCCCTGGGATGGTTTCAGACTTCCTGTGGAGGCAGCAATTAGGATTATCTCTGCCATTAGAAACACATCTAAACAACCCTAAATTCTCTATAAAGAATCTTCAAGCCCTGGCTGGCGTAGCTCAGTGGATTGAGCGCGGGCTGCGAACCAAAGTGTCGCAGGTTCGATTCCCAGTCAGGGTACTTGCCTGGGTTGCAGGCCATGACCCCCAGCAACCGCACATTGATGTTTCTCTCTCTCTCTCTCTCCCTCCCTTCCCTCTCTAAAAATAAATAAATAAAATCTTTAAAAAAAACTCTTCAAGAGTCCCACAGCATCTAAGAAGATAACCTTATGTGATCTCAACCAAATTATTCCAATGAAGCAATTTTTTGCTGGCTCTCACTCTTGGTGATTTACCTTAGAGAATTTAACATTCTGAAAAATGCACTAAACTCTAAGTCAAGCCACAGTGGGAACACAACATTAGAGCATAACCAAAAGTCTTCTATTTTAAAAGATGGAGGACAGAGGGGAAAGAGTTTGAATTAATGCACTAGAGCTGAAATCCAGTCACCCTGAATGAATCTGATGCTTTCTTACAATTTTGCACCTCAAACATCCATATCATCACCTAGCAGCAAAGGGAATCCAAAATATTAGAATAGTTAGGGTACACCTCAGATGCATTAAAGTCACCAGCTATGAAGCACATACTCTATGAATACAATATACTTCCTCCTGGGACATTTTAAAGTACAAGCTGTTGACAAGTTGCTCCTCTGAATTAAAAACCACTCCTATCTCCTACCCTTTGCGGCAGCATGGATGGATCTGGAGAGCATTATTCTAAGTGAAATAGGCCAGGTGGTGAAAGACAAATACCATATGATCTCACCTTCAAGTGGAGGAACCTAATCAACAAAACAAACAAGCAAGCAAAATATAACCAAAGACAGTGAAATAAAGAACAAACAGAGTAACCACAGGGAAGAGGGGAGAGGATAATGGGAAAATCAGGGAGGGTTGTCAAGGAACACATATAAAGGACACATGAACAAAGCGAGAGGGCAGTAGGATTGACGGTGGGAGGTGGAGATGGGTGGGGGAGGAGTGGTGGAGGGAAAATGGAGACAACTATACTTGAACAACAAGAAAAAAAAAAACCACTCCTACTTTATTAGTCTTAGTGACCTCCAAGTGAACCCAGGGTCTCTTACAACAAAAGAAAGTGACAACTACGTCAATGAGACACCATGTGAGGAGGAGATATTCCCCAACACAGATGTGAGCTGCAGGTTTGTTTTCTGAGTGTAAGATTCCATCTCCTGGAAAAGTTGCTATATGAAAGAATCCTAGTTTTTTTTTTTTCTGCTTGTTAGGCTAAAGGGCCTAGACAAGAGAACTAGGTCCTGCAGCTATAAATTAGTCCTGGGGAAGCCAGCCTTGTGACTGGCAGCTATTCATGTAATTCTCTGCAGCTTTCTGCATAAGAAGGTGGGTAGAAAGAAGGCTTATGGGGAGCAGGCAGTGGATGAAATCAAAACAAATAAGTCAAAATATTAGAGGATATACACATTCCCTCAAAATGTATACATGGTATTTTAAACAATGTGAAACAACATTAACACCATAACCTCATTAACTAACCTACTTACTATATATTTCTTGTTGATAATTCTCTTGGGTGCCTCTGGATTCCAGGACTCTTACAGATGATTCTGAAACTCCTGCAAAGGTGGAAATAGACTGACAGAACAGGTGATCTTCATTATAAAGAATGGCAATAAATGTATTTATTCCCAGGGTGAGGATAAACAAATATAAGGTGGTCAGTACAGTTATTATATCAGAAATAGATATATTTCAGGTCCTAGGCAACTTATACTACATTTTGCAAATTACTATTAGCACTTCCTTATTCTCTAGGGATGTAGCCTATAAAGGAAAGGGGATTGTGGCACTGTTTGCTCCAAGAATGATGGCTAGATTGACTGTATCAGAATCACTTGGATGCTTTTTTTAAAATGCAGATTCCTGGAGACCTCTTAAAGAGATTCTAAATAATAGGTTTGGCCATGGTCCAGAAATCTATTTAAATCATTACCCATAGTGACTCTGAGCTCTCTAAAGTCTGGAGAACCCTAGCTTAAGGTATTGTAGAATAAGAAGGCTTTGCACTACTGACTTTGTGGAAAAGCCTTGTTAATTGATTTTTTAAAAATATATTTTATTGATTATGCTATTACAGTTGTCCCATTTTCCCCCCTTCACTCCCCTCCACCCTGCACACCCCCTCCCACCCATATTCCCCCCATTTAGTTCATGTCCATCTGTCATACATTTGTTAATTGATTTTTATGGTAACTGCCACATCACACTCAATGGCAGAAGCAGTCCGCTTGGGTCCATTAACCATTCTTTGCAATTACTTTTTAACCTCCTGGATACATGCACTACCCTAAGGTCTAATTATAAACCAGATACAGTTGGTCATGTAGAGCCTTGAGAGGCCACTTCAATTAAGAGATGAGAGAGATAGTGCATGTAGTTCATTGCAAGAGACAAAGATGGATTAGCTGAAAGGTAAGAAGTACGCCTGGATGCTTCAGTGTGAGAAAAGCGGTTGAATTCAATAAGTATCAGTTGAGTTCCAGTCAAAGAGAGAGCAAGTTCTTAGGAGGGGGTGGTCAGGAGTGTTATCACTAAGGTCAAGTTGAAAGAGGATTGAAAGTTTAGGACTGAAGTAGGTCCTCATCTGTAAGAATGTTATTGCTGGTAAATAGATCTGGCATGTCAATGGAAATGAAAGCTAAGTTAAAAAGGTCATGGATAAATCAGGGTAAGAAAATGAAGATCTCATATACAGACTACTCTTTGATAGGAAAAGGAAAGGAAGAAATTAATCTAGCCTGGATGAAAAGTGCTTTTTGTCTGCTTGAGGATGAGAGCCTTTTCAGGAACTCCCCAAGCAGACTTCATTCTATTCTGCAGAACAAAAAAGTAGGAGTTCAAAGGTACTCTGTAAAAGTTCGAAAGATTTTCCAGTCCACAACCAACCCACCCTACTGCCCAAAGGGATGGTTAGAGCTGGACTCAAGGTTTCACTGACTTACTTGGGAATTACTTAGACAAGTAATTGAAGAAAGAAATTGACTGTGCTCCCAGCTGTCCACAGGGTAAACTAATCAGAAAAGCTTACCAGTCCAAACCTTTTGGTTAAAGGCTTGGAATGGAGAAGGAAAATAGATAAAAGATGACAATTCTGAAACAAAAGCTTTTCCTATACTCATATCCCCAGAATCTAGTAGGGGGAAAAAGGGGACTCTGGCAATTATAGTTGGGATATTTTCCTTCTGTTACCAAAGAAAGACATGCTAGGACAAGAGACATAATAAACAATCAGGAAGAAAAACCTCTTTGTGGCTGATATACTAGACGCATTGTCCTCATGTCATTTATCATAACATAAAGTATAGCCTTGGGAATACAGCCAGCTCGGGTGTGCACTTGACTCACCAGTTACAACAGTGCTAGTCTCCAAGGCCTTGTAAGACCTCAGAAGACCTTGTCAAGTCAACACAGAATGAGCTCTGTCAGAGTCCAAAGTTTCTCCACAGAGAGAGAAAATAGGAACTAAATATTAATTAAGTGACAAGATACAGGGTACTTTTACAAAGGAACAAAATCCTTCTATTCAAATTGTGAAGCAGTTTTACAGAATAGTTTTTTAAAAACATTGTTAAAGATATTATTTATTTATTTTAGAGGGAGGGAAAGGGAGGGAGAAAGAGAGGGAAAGAAGCATCAATGTATGGTTGCCTCTCATGCGCCCCCTTACTGGGAAACTGGCCTGCAACACAGGCATGTGCCCTGACTGGGAATCGAACCAGCAAAATATTGGTTTGCAAGCCGGCACTCAATCCACTGAGCCACACCAGCCAGGGCCAGATTAGTTATGATTAGACATTATGTACATTAGTCTTTGGCCTTTCCCCTCACAACATGCGTTTTTCAAATTTTTTAGTATTCAAGTAATCACTCTCACTGCTCAGATGTAGACAGATGGATAGATAGCTCAAACAGCTTTATTTAGATATAACTCACAAACTACATAACACACTCATTTAAAGCATACAATTTCAGTGAGTTTTAGTATACACAAAGGCTCTTCCAACCTTTGCCACAAAAAATTTTTAGAATGTTTTCATCATCCCCAAAAGCAGCTCCACACCTATTAGCAGTCACTCCCCATTTCCCACCTCCCATTTCCCTCAGCTCTAGACACTCCTTTCTATCTCCACAAATTTGCTTATACTGAACATTTTATACACAATATGTAGTGCTTGTGACTAGTTAGCTTCTCTCAGCATGTATTCAAGGCTCGTCCATGTTGCAAGATGTATTTCTTTTTACTGCTAAAGAATATTCCCTTGTATGGATATACCACCTTTTATTTACCCACTTCTCAGTTGATGGGCATGTGAGTTATTTCCACTTTTTGGCTACTATGAATAATGTTGCTGAAACTCTGATATCGGTAACATATAAATTAGTCAAGAGCTTCTAATTCAAATTATTTCCAAGTCCTGAAAAGCAAAATTTCTTCAAAACAGATGTGCCAGTTGTAAGAAACTGTCAGAGTTAAATTTAAATGACTGCAAAAAAAATAATAATGCAGATTTGGTAATATGTTTTGTCATTTGTTGTGGAGTGAGGATTCATCTTTCCATTATTTATTTTGTTGCCTGTCACTGTTTCTTTCCTGTCAGTCCTGCTTAGCTCTAGCAGTTTTCAATGTAGCCTTTCAAAAATGGAAATACTTTTTACATTCATTAGCTTTAACAAGGAAACACATTATCATTACTGCCCATTATAACTAAATGGATGGTGAATATTTACCACATACTTCCCTCCTATTAAGCTTATTACAGTATTTTAAAAGTGATGATTAAATTGTTTTACAAAAAAATAAAGTTAAATGTTTTCCTGTGAAAGACCATGACCTTGCAAACATATTTCTCAACTGCAAATAATATGACTTATTTTGTAATAAGTTGTAATAAACATTATTTTCCATCTATTTTTCAAGGTATTACAAGCCTAGAAGAAACAAAGATCTATACACAGACATTAAAAGATTTAAGCACCAGGTGGTGTGTCTCAGTGGATTGAGTGCTAGCCTGTGAACCAAAGCCTTGCTGGTTCAATTTCCAGTCAGGGCACATGCCTGGGTTGTGGGGCAGGTCCCCAGTTGGGGGTGTGCGAGAGGCAACGACACACTAATGGTTCTCTCCCCCTTTTTCTCCCTCCTTTCCCTTCTTCCTAAAAATAAATAAATGAAATGAATTTTTTAATTAAGTACTTGATTTTAAAACCAAAACATAAATCAATATATGAACAATACAAAACAGAGAATACAGTGAAAGGTCAGTGGTATAACAGTAGACAGAAAAACAAAGTTAAATCATGATATGGAACAAGCTTATTTTACACACATTCACTGCAGAAGTCTTTGAATTTCCACATATAACCACGTAGAGGGCTGTGACCCAATTTACACATATGCCTCATAACCTGCCTTTGGACCTCCTAAGGGTTTATTTTCACAGAAGCCTAGTAAGAGCCCATTTGCTATCAACAAATGTTAATAGAAGGGCTCTATTTTTAGATGATAAGTCAGAGTTTTAATTTTATTATCTCAACTGTATGTATAAAAGCTCTATGCATCTCAACACAGGATCTTACTTTATTGAGGTGTAACTCACACAACTAGAAATCTCACCCTTTCATAATGCAAAATGCAGTTTCTGGCACATTCACAGCTAGTTTTCATTTTTGAGGACAGTATTATAACTAGCTGTTCACCTCTCAGATCTTACCCTTTCTCCTTTTTCTTTATACTGGCAGGTGCTATAGCATGCTGGGAAAGAGTGCTGAGTCCGGAGCAAGGCTGACTTGGACTTGAATACCATTTCATTGTCTAGACAGCTATGTTTCCTTAATCTCTTTGACCTTTCATTTTCCTATATGTAAAATAGGGATGCATATAAAGTATTGATATATGTGAAATATTTAGAAGTAAATCTGACATTCGATAATTAACTAATAATATTATTTTAATAAACCAAATTCATCATGTATAGAAAGAAGCAATAAAACCAAATATGTGCTAAAAAAGAAAAAAAAAAGGTGAAGCTTCCTTTCCTTCTAAGGACGGAGTCCAAACTCCTAACCAGCCAAAAATGGCTGAGCTCTGTTCCCTGGCATCTCTCTAGTCTCATCTCCACTCCTCCCCAAGGCCCACCCTCACACAGCAACACAGACCTGCTTGTGTTTGCCTGCATGCATTGTACTCTTCCTTGTTTACATTCCTTTGCTCCTGCTCCTTCTTCAAGAATGCCTCCTACCAGTCCTTCACCCAGCTAACTCCATGTGATCTTTAAAATCAGTGGTTCAGTGGTCATCTCCTCTAGGACTATGCTTAACAGATACAGCTCCAACTCGCACTGCTCCCTCCTACCAACAGCACTATAACCACAGTGAGTTAGGTATCCCTGCCTCTGGGTTCCCACCATATGTAGTATCTCTGCACTTACTACATCTAACGCTACTTATTCTTTGAGAAGTCTGTCTTCTCCCCTGAATTGTGAGATTTTTGTAAAACTTTGCTGTACTGAGGTATAATTGACATAAAATTTTAAGATATTTAAAGTGAACATCATGGTGATTTGATATACATTGTGAAAGGATTCCACCCATCTAGTTGCTTAATACATCCATCACTTCACAGATTTATCTTTTTTTGGTGAAAACATTTAAGTTCTATTCTCTTAGCAAATTTCAACTATACAATACAATGTTATGAACTATTGTCACCATATTTTACATTAGATCCTCAGGCCTTATTCATCTGACAGCTGAAGGATTGTAGCCTGTTCCCAACATCTCCCTATTTAAACTGTGAGATGTTTTGAAGGAAGGTTCTGCCACTTATTCTAAGGGACTAGAACCCTGCTTGAAAACAGGAAAGTGCTTAATCAACGTTTGCTGGTAGGAGAGGATATATCAGCCGTTCTCAGGATCTCTTTACATCACTAAAAATAATAAAAGATTTAAAGAGCTCTTGCTTATGTGGATTATATCTATTAATATCTACTTTATTAGATATTACAACTAAGGACTTTGTGAAATATGCTTTAATTCAAGAGAGTATGAAAGGGAAATAATACCTAGAATTATTATGAAAATAGCTGTGACTCCAAGAACTTTCTGAAAGGGTGTCAGGGACCCCCCACCACCACCACCACCAAGAGCCCCAGAAAACGATAGAATGGTACTGTCAGGGAGAGGGGGTTGTATTTGTTTTTTAAACTATAAGATGTATTTTCATTCATATGAAAGTGAAAGCATTTGGAAAGGGTGATGAGCAAATGAAAAGACGTAAGATGGGAATGGAGATATAACCTTAAGCAAAGCTACAGAAATTGCTGGGGACAGGCAAGGAAGGGAAGGAAAGGAAGAGTGGTAATAAAGCGCCAGCACCAGTAGTCTTAGGAGAAATGATGAAAAGCTGAAAGCTCTTCTGCACAAAGAAAACCAAAACCAAGAATGGCACTGAAGGCCAAAACTCGGATCAAAATCTTAAATAGAAATTGATCTTTTAGGTATAAAATGTACCATTTTGACAATCCTATCAAATCCTACTCATCTTCTTGTCATTCTCAGACCTCACGTGCACATTATTGAGTACCTCTCTTCCTTCCTGCTTTGTGACTCTATTGTCTCTTGCTCTGTAGTCACTTGCTGAAAAAACCTGCTCCAATGTTATGTGATTCGAAGGGAAAAAAGCAACTAGCTCTGATAAAGCTGCATAATTGAAATCCAACTGATAAATTTTTTAACATTCTATTAGATTATAAAAAATGATAATGAGATTTTAAAAATAGGAGAGTTGAAGTTATTTTTACATGCTGAAAATACATTAAAAATTAGTGTCCTTAAAATATGCTGCAAGAAGGTCAGGGTTGGAATAATATGGACTTGGTTATAGTGCCATGGTAGTAGGTGATATAAATGATTTCTTTCATGTTGTCAAGTCATCCTTTCTACAGCAAAAAGCCATGCAAATATGACAATTAACTCTCAACTTACATCTGCCTTTGATCCATTCTCCAACCTTTTCAGGGATATACAATTCGTTTGAATTTTATTACATAGTAACATGTGCTGAGGTAAGAACTCAAGGTATAGACCTGACATAGGCAAATTAGAGGCCCAGGGGTAATACAGTCTGCAGACTGTCTTTGTATAGTCCGTGGACTAAATAGCCTTTACATTTTTTTAAAGTATGTAAAAACAAAACCATCAAACAAACAAAAACCCCCCCCACAAACGATATGCTAGAAAAGAAAGCTGTATGTGGCCTGCAAAGGCAAAAATATTTACAGTCTGGCCTTGACAAAACAAAGTTTGCCAATGCCAGATATACTGCATTCATCACAATATCTGGCCCATAATACATGAAAATTCCATTTTTAATTGTCTGAAGAAACTCCACACTGTTTCCACAGTGGTTGCACCAATGTGCATTCCTACCAACAGTTGCTGTATAGGAGCTTTTTAGTTTGATTTGGTCCCACTTACTTATTTTTGCTCTTGTTGCCTGTGCTTTTGGTGTCAGCCTTAAAATCACTGCCAAAACCAGTATCATGAAACCTTCCCCCCAAACCTCTAACAGTTTTACAGTTTCAAGTCTTAAATTTACTGTATTTTGCTGTGTATAATGTACACTTTTTTGCCCAAATCTTTGAGGGAAAAATAAGAATGTGCACTATACATGGGTAGTACTAATTCTGTATCTATATAAATGTTTTTAATTTTTTATTTATGCTTATGTCTTAAAAGTGTAACTCTAGAAAGCAATCATGATATCCGAAAGCAAAATAACATGCTGGAATATAATAATTGGTTTTGTTTCTAAATATAAATAAAAAATTGAATTGAAAATTAAAATGCAAGATTTTTTTCCTGAAAGTTTAGGCCAATAACATGGGTGGACTGTATACATGGGAGGCACATTAAACACAGCAAAATACGGCAAGTCTTTAATCCATTTTGAGTTGTTTTTGTGTATAGTTTAAGGTAAGGGTACTACATTTTGTCCAACTCCTTTTCTGCATCTATTGAGACAACCATGTGATTTTTCTCCTGTATTGTGCTAATGTCGAATCACATTAATTGATGTTTGTACGTTGAACCCTTCTTGTATCTCAGGGATAAATCCCCCTTGGTCATGCTACACGATTCTTTTATTTTTTCGAACTCTCATCTGAGGATGTGTCCACTGATTTTAGGGAGAGGGAAAGAAAGAGAGAGAGGGTGGTGAGAGAAGCATCGATGTAAGAGAGAAACATCAATCGGCTGCCTCCCATACACTCCTGGAACAGGGGACAGAACCTGCAACCTAGCTATGTGCCCTGACCAGGAATCCAACCTGTGACCTTTCCATGTTCAGGGTAGCACTCCAACCAACTGAGCCACACTGGCCTGGGCTTGTTTGATTGTTTAATGTACAGTAAGTTCTCACTTAATGTCTTTGATAGGTTCTTAGAACTGTGGCAAAACAACATAAAACAAAACCAATTTTACAACAGGCTAACTGATATGAACAAGAGTTCCCATGCAGCAATATTTTTGCCAATATATCCTCAAGGGCAAGGGAAATGAAGGAAAGAGTAAACAAATGGGACTATATCAAACTAAAAAGATTCTGATGGCTAAAGAAAACATCATCAAAATAAAAAGGGAACCCACCATACCATGGGAAAACATATTTGCCAATGATACCTTGGACAAGGGTTTGATTTCCAAAACATATAAAGAACACATATGACTCAACACCAGGAAGACAAACAATCCACTTAAAAAATGGACAATGGACATGAACAGACACTTCTCCAAGGAGGACACACAGAGGGCCCGTAGACATATAAAAGGATGCTCAACATCACTAGCCATCAGAGATGCAAATTAAAACCACAATGAGACACCACCTCCCACCAGTCAGAATGGCCATCATTAACAAACAGCAAGTGCTGGTGAGGTTATGGAGAAAAGGGAACCCTAGTGCACTTTTGGTGGGAATGCAGACTGGTGCAGACACTGTGGAAAACAGTATGGAATTTCCTCAAAAAAATTAAAATGGAACTGCCTTTTGACCCAGTGATTCCACTGCCGGGATTATACCCTAAGAATCCTCAAACACCAATTCAAAAGAACCTATGCACCCCTATGTTCATAGCAGTGTTATTTACAATAGCCAAGTGCTGGAAACTGCCTATGTGCCCATTAGTAAATAAGTGGATCAAAGAACTGTGGTACATCTACACAATGGAATACTACAAAGCAGAAAGAAAGAAGGAACTCCTATCTTTCATGCCAGCACGGATGGAACTGAAGAATATTATGCTAAGTGAAATAAGGCAGCAAAAGACAAATACCATATGATCTCACCTATAAGAGGAACCTAATGAACAAAACGAACAAATAAGCAAAATAGAACCAGAAGCATGGAAACAAGGAACAGAATAACAGCAACCAGAGGAGAGGGCGGAGGGCAGAATGGGATAAGGCAGGAAAGAAGGGGAAGGGTCTAATCAATGAATGGGTATACATAACCCATGGACATGGACAACAGGGTGGGGATTGATTGTGGGAGTGGGGGTGGGCAGGGCAGGGAGCAACGGGGGGAAAACTGGGACAACTGTAATAGAACAACAATAAAAAAACTAAACAATTACTAAAATTTAAAAAATACTGAATTATAATGGGAAAAACACAAGAGTTAATTTCCTATATCATCTCATAAAAGTTATTAATAAAATAACACTGAATGAAACACCATTGTTTGAGGACCTGCTATACCATTGGATACAGTGTGCTGGTATTGTATTAAGGACTTTTGTACCTACACTCATCATGGATATTGATCTGTTGGTTTTTTCTTACTGTACATACAAGTATCTTGCTTTGGTATCAGGGTAATGCTGGCCTCAAAAAATGAGTTTCCAAGTGTTCTCTCCTTGATAGTTTTAGAAAAGTTTGAGAAGGATTGGCTAAAATAACTCTTCTTTAAATATTTGATAGAATTCACCAGTGAAGCCCTCCGTTCCTGGGCTTTTCTTTGTTGAGAGTTTTGACTACTGACTCAACCTCCATACTAGTTACAGGTCTGTTCAGACTTTCTGTTTCTTCATGGGTTTAGTCTTGGTAGGCTGTACGTTTCTAGGAATTCATCCAGGTATTCGAGGTTATCCAGTGTTGGCATATAACTGTTCACAGTAATCTTTCATGACCCTTTTTATTTCTGTGGCATCAGTTGTAATGTCTCCTCTTTCATTTCTTTTTTTCTTAGTCTAGCTAAGGGTGTTTCAAGTTTATCTTTTAAAAACACTTATGGTTTTGTTGATTTTTTTCTATCACTTTTCTCTTTTTATTTCATTTATTTCTGCTCTAATCTGTGTAATTTACTTTCTTCTGCAAACTTTGAGCTTTATTTTTGTTCTTCTTTTTTCTAGTTCCTTGAGGTGTAAGGTTATGTTGTTTCAGATCTTTCTTTTTTAAGGTAAGCATTTATCACAATAAACTTCCCTGTTAGTACTGTTTTTGCTGTATCCCATAAGTTTTGGTATGTTGGCTTTGGTTTTCTTTTGTCTTAAGATGTTATTTAATTTTATTTTTTATTTCTTCCTTACCCAATGATTTTTCAAGAGTCTGTTAAGTCTGTTAATACTGTGAATTTTCCAGTTTTCCTTCTACTATTGATTTCTAGTTTTACTCCACTGTGATCAGAATATATACTTGTTATGATTTCAATCTTCTTACATTTTTTAAGACTTCATTTGTAACCCAATATGTGATCTATCCTGGAGAAAGTTCTGTTTGTGTTTGGGGAGAATTCTGCTGCTGTTTCATGGAAAGCTCTATGTATAAGGGGGACCCCCAAAATTCTGGGAATTATTTATTAAAAATTGTGTGTTTATTCTTACATGTTTAAATCTCAATCACATTCAAAATATTTTCCATTTGATGCAATACACACCTATTGAGATGTTTTTCCACTGCTCAAAACAGTTTTTGAATTTGTCAATTTTGATGCCTTTTACTGCTCCTGCCATTTTTTGCTTCACCTATTCCACATCTGCAAAACATTTGGGGATGTTTTTCATCCAGGGAAACAAAAACAAAAATGTTGCTTGGAGCAAGGTCAGGTGAATAGGGAGGGTGGGGCACAGGGATCATGCCAGTGTTTTAGTCAAAAACTGCTAAGCACTCAGCCCGGTATGGGCAGGTATGTTCATAAATCATCCATCATGAAATGGGCAAATGTGTTGAAAGTGTCTTCAACAAAATTCACTGAAGCTGAACACAGCCTCTTACAACACCACCAGCTGGTACACCAATACAGATGAGTTCCTAGAACACTCACCCAGCGGGGGAAACTTGAACCACAAGGGGCTCACCCTCCAGAAGATAATTCCAGGTTTTTCGGGGTCCCCTCTCATATGTCTGTCGGTTCCATGGTCGTAAAGTATGGTCCAAGTCCAACATTTCCTTGTTGATTTTCATTCTGGATGTTTTCTATTCATTATTGAAAGTAGAATATTGAGGTCTCCTACTATGATTGCTGCCCATTTCTCCATTCAGTTATGTCAATGCTTACTTTCTATATTTAGGTGCTCTGTTGTTAAATGCATGTTGTTAAATGCATGTTCTATCTTTCTGGTGGACTGACACTTTATCATTTTATAATATCCTTCTCTGTTTCCTGAGACAGTTTTTCATTGAAAGTCTACTCTGGATTGACACCTAAAGTCTATCCTTTTAGCTCTTTCAAGAGTGCCATCTTCGGGCTTGCAAGGTTTCTGATGAGAGGTCTACTCTGATTAGAATCTTTGTTCCTCTGTGTCTTTTTTTCTTTTGCTGACTTCAAGATTTTCACTTTACCTTTAGCTTTCAGAAATTTGAGTATGATATGTCCAGATAGGGATATGTGTATTGTATTTGGCATTTATCCTACATGGAATTTTCTGAGCTTTTTTGGGTTAGTCATTTGATGTCCTTTATTTCCTTATTTTTGGAAAACTCTCAGCCACATGTCTCCTAATATTTCTTCTGCCTATTCTCTCTGTCTTTTCTTCTGTGATTCCAATTATATGTACATTATTATTGTCCCTGAACTGCTGGATGCTCTGCTGTTTGGCAGTTTTTTTTTTCTTCTGCATTTTTTTAATCTTTGTGTTTTATTAGGTTGGCCAAAAAGTTCATTCAATTTTTTTCTGTAAGGTGACTCCAGTGGTGTTTAGTTGTATTTAACATCATTCAAAACAATTTTGTTAGATTGTATTGTCAAAGCTGTCATATCAGTGTGCATTTAAAAAGACTTACTAAAATTGGTGAACTTTTGTACAGCCATTTTAATATTGAAGATGGAAGAAAATAAGCAACATTTTGGCATATTATGCTTTATTATCTCAAGAAAGGTAAAAATGCAACTGAAATGCAAAATAAGATTTGTGTGGTGTATGGAGGAGGTGTTGTGACTGACTGAACATGTCAAAATATGTTTGTGAAGCTTCATGCTGGAGATTTCTCAGTGGATGATGCTACATGGTCAGTTAGGCCAGTTGAAGTTCACAGTGATCAAACAGACATTAATTGAGAACCATCAACATTATACCACACAAGAGATAGCTGACATGCTCAAAATATCCAAGTCAATAAAGTTATTGGTGGAAATGAAAAATGTGTCTTTTATTTATAGGAAAAAACTAAATGGACTTTTTGGCCAACCCAATATTTTGGGTAATTTCTATGATTCTCTTCAAGTTTACTGATTCCTCAGCTGTGGCAAGTCTACTGATGACATGAAAGGCATTTTTTATCACAACTACTGTTTTAACTGGTTACCACTGCTATTTTGTGCTTCTTATAGTTCCATCTCTTTGCAGAAACTCCCTCTCTGTTCATGCATGTTGTCCATCTTCTCCACTGGATCCTCTAACACACGGTCCTCAACCTTTTTGGTGACAGGGACTGGTTTCATGGAAGACAATTTTTCCACAGACCAGGGGTGGGAGACACTGAAAGATTGGAGGCCAAGCTCAGGCAAAGCTTTGCTTGCCCGCTGCTCACCTCCTGCTGTGCAGCGCAGTTCCTAACAGGTCACAGACCGGTATCAGTCCACAGCCAAGGGGTTGAGGAGCCCTGCTTAGCATACTAACTGTACTTATTTTCAATTCCCTGTCTGATGTTTCGAACATCTGGGTCAGTCCTAAGTCTTGTTCTGCTGATTGCTTTATCTCTTGAGAGAGGGCTGGTTTTTCTTGTTTTGTGTGTATGACAATATTTTTACTCTATGTGTCATGTAGACCTCTAACATTCTGGGCCCCAGATGGTTTAACCTTTACCCCCATAGGTAGATGGTATTTTATTTCCTCTTCTCCTCAGCCACCTGGGTTTCCATCTGTACCTTAGGGTACAACACAACTTGCTGTTCTTTGAAGGCTTTATCTTCAAAGGGATAAAGGCTTTTTTCCTTAGAGAAGGGTATAGTTAGAGCTTTGTGTCTTCCCACAGCAGCAGCCAATTCCCTCTCTACTCCTGAGAACTGAGGGAAAATTTGGTCTCCCACTCTCTCCCCAAACTCTCCAAAGAATTCCCAACAAAAAACCTTGAATATGAATGATAAGTAGGTACAAACACTATTCGTGTCTGTAGCTCCTGAGAGTTCTTTCTCAAATATATTTCATTGATTATGCTGTTACAATTGTCCCAATTTTTCCCCCTTTGCCCCCTCCAGCTGGTATACCCAATCCCCTTTAGCTTAATCCTCCCCTTAGTTCATGTCCCTGGGTCATGCATATAAATTCTTTAACTACTCCATTACCTATACTGTTCTTAACACCCCCTGTCTATTCTGTACTTAACCAATTTGTACTTCTTAATCCTTGCATCTTTCCCTCCCTCATTCTCCCCCTTTCCTACGCCATCTGATAACCCTCCAAATGATCTCCACATCTATGATTGTGTTTCTGATCTGCTTGTTTGCCGAGGTTGTTTTTTAGATTCAATTGTTGGCAGTGACAAACTTCTTACCCTTTTAGTATTCATAGTTTGGTCTTTTTCTCAAATAAGTCCCTTTAACATTTTATGTAATAATGGCTTGGTGATGATACACTCCTTTAGCTTTACCTTGTCTGGGAAGCACTTTATCAGCCCCTCCATCCTAAATGATAGCTTTGCTGGATAGAGTAATCTAGGTTGTAGGTCCTTGCTTTTCGTGATTTTGAATACTTCTTGCCAGTCCTTTCTAACCTGAAACATTTCTCTTGAGAAATCAGCTGACAGTCTTATGAGAATGCCTTTGTAGGTAAATATCTGCTTTTTACTTGCTGCTTTTTAGAGTCTCTCTTTACCTTTAACCTTTAGCATTTTAATTATGATGTGTTTTGGTGTGGTCCTCTTTGTGTCCATCTTATTTGGGGTTCTCTGTGTTTCCTGGACTTGTATGTCTATTTCCTTCACCAAATTAGGGGAGTTTTTTTTTTCCATTATTTTTTCAAGTAAGTTTTCATCTTCCTTCTTGCGCTTTCTCTTCTCCTTCCAGCACCCCTATGATTTGGATGTTGGTATATTTAAAGATGTCCCAGAGGTTCCTTAGCTATCCTTCTCCTTGCTGTTCTGACTGAATGTTTTTTTCTTCCTTATGTTCCAAGTCACTGATGTGATTCTTGGCTTCATCCACTTCCCTGTTGGTTCCCTGTTTTTCTTTATTTCTCTTAGTGTAACTTTCATGTCTGCCAAGGTCTTTTTTATGCTGTTCAAGTACCCAAAGAGTTCCCTGCACATCCTAATAACCAGTGCTTTGAACTCTGCATCTGATAGATTGTTTATCTCCATTTCATTTAGTTCTTTTTCTGGAATTTTGTTCTGTTCTTTTATTTGGGCCATACTTCTTTGTCTCCTCACTTTGGCAGCCTTCCTATGTTTGTTTCTATGTATTAGGTAGAGCTGCTTTGACTTCTTATCTTCATAGCATGACCTATTGTAGAAACTACTCTGATAAGTTGGAACAGGTGGAACCTGAGGTTATTGCCTGGGCAGGGTAACCTGTGTGAACCTGGTTGATGGAATCTCTGATATGGTATCACTGCTCTATTGCTCTGTGTGTGGGGAAGCTCAGAGAGGGAACAATGCCACTGCCTGGTCTCTGGAGTTTCATCTGGGAGGAAGTTGCTTCTGGCACTTGTCCTGATGCCAGACACTTCAATTTCTCTCTATATGCCACTGGTGCCCTTCCACCTACTGCTTCAGTGCTGGAGTCCAGAGTTTACCTGGAGTGAGTTTACCTAAGTCCTAAGTCCGTTGTGGGCCTTTTAAGAGGAGATGCCTTAGAATCCTGCTGTTTCTTTTGCTGCCCCACCCCCCACTGGTTTTTACAGCAGAAGTTATAGGGACTTATCTTCCTGGCCTTAGAACCCTGGGCTGGGTGGTCTGGTGTGGGGCTTGGATACTTCATTCCTGAGGTATCCCTCCCGATTTTTACCCAGCACATGGGATTGTGGGACTGCCCATTCTGTGTCGCTGTGCCTCCCTTCACATCTCCACATCTGTGCCATTCCTACCCATCTGGATGAAAATGATTTCTTTAATTCCTTGGTTATCAGACTTCCATACAGCTTCTGATGACTCTGGGTGATAGTGATTTTGTAGTCTGGTTGTAATTTTTGGTGTAGTTGTGTGAGGAGGCAAGGCATATTTACCTGTGCTTCTGTCTTGATTGGAAGTCACCTTGCAACTCCTAAGAGTCTATACTCTCTTCCTACCCACACTCCACCTTTAATAATTTGTCAATATTTATAGCTGAATTCACTTTTTCACTTTTATGGTGGCCATCTTCCCATGCTCTGCCACAGATAGCTAGTTCACATCCTATCTTTCCTTGAAGGTGCTTATACATCCCTAGATTCTAGGCCTTGCAATTTCAGCTCTCTGATAAGTTAAAGGAACGTTATGATTTTGTATATATCTCTTTCTATTGCTGTGAAAACAACACTCTTTCTAGGTTTATACATACTATGCATTAGTCTACCTCATCCTGGCTATTCTTGGATACTCTGGTTATGAATAGCTATTATATACTTCATAATTTCCATTGCTCTTCTACCTAATCTCTTTTAGAGATATCATGCCCAATGTCATCATGCACCAAGAATAAGTTTGCAGCACAGAGTACTCTAATTTTACCTACCTTTTGTAGGACTTCATATATTTTACAACTCTAGTACCAACAGTCCTGAATTTACTGTCATTCAGCAAAGTAAATCACTCATATAATCCTCTGGCAAAGATATTCCACTATTGCTTTAAACACAGTAAAAACACAGACCACCTCTTCTTTTCCATTACCATCCATCTCTAGCCTCAATATTTTCTCATTGCTTTTCACATCTCTATCTCTTAAAAGCTCAAGGGGTTACTATTTTCTAATCCCTTTCATGAATTCAGGCTCCAGTACTTCCTGGCCCTATGATCTTCCTCAGATTACTGAACCTCTCTAAACTTCAGTTTCCTCATTTATAAAATGAAGATAATAGTGTGAGAAATGAAATGAGAAAATGTATTATCTTTGAAAAGTGCTGGGCTATTATTATTGTGCTTTTCTATCATTAATAACTGATTAACTAGTAGATTTACAGACAAGTGCATAAAGACTCAAGTATCCCTCCTCCTGTCAAGCAGCTAACCCCTATCATAATGTCACTCTTAAAGAAAAACCAAATTAAACTTAAAAATTATTTCCATTTAAAGTCCCTTTTCCAGGAATGCAACCCATTGCAAATATGAGGTCTCCCTGTGCACTACAAAATATCTTTTCTTTATTTTAACTCTCACGTATACATATATATGTAGCATACGTGTGTGTGTGTGTGTGTGTGTGTGTTTCTAATACGTGAGCTTGATGACTGGTGACTGCCCCGGCACACCTTCCATCTGCAGCAGACAGTGCCAGGCACAGTGTTTAGCTCATTTTTTCTTGGACAGAGTCCATTACCCACTGATATACTTCACTGACTCTGAAGGAATCAAGCAAATAATCTGATGGTTTTGGTAATTTAAAAACTTCCTGACAGCATGCATTTTCAGCAATAGCCAAAGGTATCATGGAGATCAATTACTCCAGCAAGAACTTGATCGATTTATTCCTCTTGATCTTCAAGTTTCATCCTGTCTATAAACAAAGTCCTGAAGAATATTTTGGCACAGCTGCTAGCAGTGTCCTTGAAGTACTGGGTAGGCATCTCTTTCATAAAAGTAATTCTCAGGCCAGAAAAGACTTAGAAAAATAGGATTTGCATGCCTAAAAATAAATAATTTTTAATGTTTATAGGGTACATTTGTAAAGATATGTCTGTTTATCTTAGTATTTAAAAATGCATTCGATACCTTTTACGGCTTTCTTCCCCCTAAAATAACTGCATGTGAAGAAGTTCCATAGGTCAGAAAGCAGTCTCAAATTTTTCCTTATATCAAAGAAGAGTTGTAGAGCAGTGGTATGTCTACTAGCACTAGCTAAAGCAAACGCAAATCTAGTAACCATTTTGGTCTTCATCCCTACACAGGTTTCAACCACCGAGAATAGTGGTTGATGCACCAATATTGCACCAAGATCGTGCTGCAATAGAAATTAATGGAGGTCCAATTTTGATTTACATATACTCTGAAGATATACTAATTCAGTTAAAATGGAGCAATACATTTGAAAGATTTCAATAAAGGCATATGGTTTCTTTAAGTTGCTTGGTAAATCTCAAGGTCACTAGGCCTTAAGGAGCTAGGGTCCAAATTTCTTTCAACTCCAAAACATTTAGAGTTGCTCTTAATCTCCTATTCTGAACCCTTTGAAGAAGTATGACAAGAAACATCTTGTTTTTAATCTCTACCAAAAAATGGATGCTACTTTAGTGTATTCCCCATTCTCAGTCATGTGGGGCATAAGGAGCTAGGAAATATATTCACCAACTGATATTTCAGAAGTCAACAACAAACCCATATGCCAGAAAAATGAATTACTGAATACTTCTCCCTTTTCATACAAAAATGCCAGAGGTCCCTGGAGACAGAAATATATCTTATTTTTATACTTAAAGCTTGTGCTGTAATGTTTATCTTAAGTGTACAGGAGTTATAATGAACTTATAATAAAGTAGTTTTATATAAAATCTTCCTATTAAATGGTTTTAGAAGTAATTTTAAGAGAATAAAAGTTTGAAGGGAATATAAGAACTCCATATATTAATCATTTTGTTCATTACTTTTAAATTCATATTTCAATCCTATTAATGTTTAAAAATAATGAGCACAGTATCCCTCATCTACAACACAAACCTTACTGGTTTTTCCCTCTGACTTATCTCTATTTACAAGTCCTATATTAAAATGAAAGTGCCCCAGGGACAAGTTAAGCTTCATTAGTGAGTATCTTCATCTCTAGGCAAATCAGAAGAGGGTCTTATCAGACTGCTTCTATAAAATACCTCTCTCCAACTTTTGACTTCTTACCTACAGCTATCCCAGACAGGACCAGAGGATACTTAATCTGTAAGACTCACAAATAGGCTGCAACTACATCCCTGAAAACCCCCTTCTGACAGGTTCTGTACCATTTCTACCCAGCCAGACAATTTATACTTTACTGTCACATCAGAGGCACAAAAGTCCTTCAAAAGAACAACCTGTGTCTTAGGGCCATGCTTCCTTCTAGTTTTTGACCACCGAGGTCACTGTCCTTTTCTACTTGATCTCCTGGACTCCAGACTACTGCTTATTTTACAAACAGGGACTTTGAAGTCAGAAAATCTCTGTTTAAGTCCCATCCCCATTACTTACTAGATTTTTGACCTTGAGCAAGTCAGTTACATGCTCTGATCATCGGTGTCTTCATTTTTATAAATGGGGATCATGATATCCTCTCTCAGAAGACTGATACAGGTACTGAACTGGATAAAATAATACAATAAATATAAACTTTGTTTTGGGAACTATGAAGTATTAAACAAATGCCAGTCAAACAGTTCATAAGAACAAAGTATACCCAGAACTTGGAAAATAAAACTGAACATGAATCTAGAAAGGGTAAACATATAATAGATGATATCAGTTCTCTGTGAAAAGCATCCACCATAAAAAGGTGGATTTCTCTACCTCAAGACCAATTATGAGATTAGGTTCCACAGCAAAAATGATTTATTTAAAATAAAGTTGTACCTTGGCTGGTGTGGCTCAGTGGACTGAGTGCCAGACTGAATCAAAGGGTCACCTGTTCAACTCCCAGTCAGGGCACAGGCCTGGGCTGCGGGCCAAGTCCCCAGTAGGGGGCGTGTGAGAGGCAACCACACACTGATATTTCCCTCCCTCTCTTTCTCCCTCATTTCCCCTATTAAATAAATAAATAAATAAATAAATAAATAAAATAAAGCTGTAAACTAATATTACCAAAATTTGTATGAAGAAAGAATGTGTTAAAAGAAAATGGCAATAAATATAGATTTGAGAGGGAGGTGTTACAAAGAAGAAAATTTGGCAATATTTACCCAACAATATCCAAGGGAAATAAACACTGACTCAGCAAGCACTGATTTTGAGAGAGATGTTCTGTATCACAAAGCAAGCTAAACAGGTCAGTACTCACTGAGGTACATTGAAATCTCCTTTCAAAACTACTGGACTTCCTTTTGCTGATTCTATATTCACCAAACCATCTTTTGATTGCTAGTTGGATCAACAAAAGTAAAAACCAGATCTAGACTGATGTCACCTCTCATAAGGACGCTGCGAAACCCTGTGAGTAGGAAGCCATCTTTCTTTCGACTTCTCATTGGCTATTTTTATTGAGAAAGTACTTTACAAATTCATCAAGATCTACATAACTGTTCTCATTTTTTTGACTCTATACTTTCACTTCTAGATTATAAAGCCAATGTGGAAAATTATTTACAAATTTGAAAATAACAGAATCATACATAGTTTTAGAAAAGAGAAAGCAACCTGATAATTATAGTATTCCAACTCTATGGATATTTTATAATAATTTAAAATAAAGGTTATAAAGACTACAATATAGCAGGGGTCACAAACTCAAATGCCCACAAGATTAGGAAAAAAAGCAATAAATATAGAAGCAGACTGGTTTAAAAGATGAAGACTATGGTGAAGTACCAGCTAACAAGGGCAGCTACTACTCAGCTCCAGTCATTTAATACCACAGAAAAATTTGGTCCCAATGTTGTCAAATCTTCTGATTTTTGACAAGAAACTAGAAGTCAGGATCTCTTTGTAAAATATCTTGACTTTCATACATTGGCAATTCAATCTTTTAAAAAAGAAAACAGTGAGTGAGCTAATATCATGAGAGTCAAACAAAATATGAGTGTGGCCTGGATTTGCCCTGAAGTCTACCAGTTTGAACTCAGCTGTGCAACTTTGAAAAATGTGTGTATTATAATGTTAAGAAACATGAAATATTGGAACATAAGTCAAATGATATAAATGCAATATACTCTTCTGATAAACAAAGATATATCAAAACTCCACGTGGATAAATATATCCACATGTCACATGTAATATAAGCCAACAATAAAGTAGTGCAGTCATCTATACTACTCAGGCATTTATGTTACATTGCATTTTATTCTTTTAAATCTGGGATTGACTTATAAAATCAACCTAACATATTCTATATTTTTCAATATACTTGAGCTAGAAGTACATTTCTCCATAGCAAAGAAAACAAATAATGTTGAGATCTTTACAATGTTTCAGTCAATCACACATAGCAGTAAGATATTAAATAAAACTACAGGTACATATTAGTAAAATAATAAAAAATTAAGATTGGATTGAGATGACAGACTTTATATGTGTCTAAACTCCCCATCCTAAGACCAATGAAACGAAACTACTCCAAAGAATAAATTCAAAATTTCAGCGAAAGCAAGAAAGAGTGCTAAGCAATTCACAAATTTTGAGGATTTCTCAAAGGATAGAAAGCAGGTGAAGTCAGATCAGAGAAACAAGACTGGAAGAAAGCTGAATTCTAAATACTTAAAAAAAGAAACTGCTGGAAGGTAGGTGCAGTTTCAGAAAGCTTCAAGCTTAAGAGCAGCTGGAGTTTCTGAGGCAATCATCAGGATGAAAAGGTGCACCGGGTACAGCAAGATAGGTTCTTTCCTTCTCTGGTCCATGCTAACAAATAGCTGATTGATCAAGACAGCTAATATGAGCACTGGAGTCCAAGCTATTGCTTGTTGATAATTCAGGCCCTGTACCATCACCCCCATCTGACTGCTAGCCTTATTCAATTTGACAGTGCCTCAGGATGCATACTAACCAGGAGAATTGGTGGGGATACAGACCAGGAGGAAAAATTACCTAAGGGATATGGCAGAATGTTTCAGGATATATTTCTTTAGCTTAATAGTTGGAAGAACCTGCACCCTGATGATTGCGGAGCTGTAACAGCCAGAGGATCTGAATGTGCCAGTTAGACATGAATCTGCCAGCATAATACACTTTCATTAACAGGCTAAAGGGTTAAATAAGTAATCAGTGCCTTGATATATTATAGTTATTCTAATAAATCAGTTGCTTGCAACTGATTAGGATTGGAGAGAGGGAGAACAGATCAGTACTACCTCCTTACCACTTCCCCTGCCCCTGCTTCTGATTACTGCTCTCTTCTCTTCTTTTCTGTCTGCATCCTTTCCCAGGAAAGAGAATTGCTGGATCCACAAGCAGCTTAGGTAACCATAACGTGATTTATTAAAGTGTGAACCCTTAAAAAGGAGGGTGTACACAATTTGTCTTCATTTAACTTGCTCACACTCCTTCATAGCCCACTAATAAGGAAAGTTCTCTTTTGCATGGTTCAGTTTCCCCGATCTTACTATGATTCAGAATCAAGAGAATGAGTAGGGAAAGTGGGGACTGGAGAGCTGAGACAAAAGAAGGAAAAATTCC